>NC_044309.1:104965637-105648711 GCF_007474595.2 Lynx canadensis
AGTGATAAATGAGTACAGTGACTGATTTGGTGCATTAAAATATCTGGGAAATTTTCTTAAATTTTCTTTGGGACTCTCAACTTTCTTCCATAGCATTCCTCTAACATCTTCTGTGCAAAGTTCAATTAGGTTTTCACATAATTTATCTCATTGAAACTATTTTTCTCAAGCAATAAAATTAGATGTTATTTTGGCCATTGTTCTTTCCAGTTCTGGATAAACAAAAGTACTAACCTATATTTTAAATCATAAACTTCAGATTTTAAGTAAATTATTAAAACATTTTAATGTGAAACACTTGGTGCTTTGTTAATAACTTAAAATTTTGAAAATTTATTGCCTTGATATTTAAGATATCTGAAAAGTATTGTCTCATTACTGTAGATAAATGTTTTGACCCAGAAGAACAATATATCCAGTGTACAATCTTATGCACATATTGATATTATTCTTTTCTTTAAGTTCTATTAAATAATATGTATCTGAAAATGCTTGATTTTTCCAGCTATCAGATAGTGTTAAAATTTCTTACGGCACTTTTTAAAGATTTTTTTTATTTGCTTATTGACACTCCTATAAAAATTCTTGGCTGTAATTTGTTTTCCAATTCTCCAAATGTGTTACTATGCGAAACTGAGTTCTTTTCCATGTTGTCCTCATTGATAACCACAGGTTTTCCTTTTCTTTTTTTTTTTTTTAATGTTTATTTATTTTTGAGAGAGGGAGAGAGACGGAGTGTGAGCAGGGGCAGAGGTGCAGAGAGAGAGGGAGACATAGAATCTGAAGCAGGCTCCAGGCTCTGAGCTGTCAGCAAAGAGTCTGACGTGGGGCTCGAACCCATGAGCTGTGAGATCATGACCTGAGCTGAAGTCAGACGCTTAACTGACTGAGCCACCCAGGCGCCCTAGGTTTTCTTTATTAGAATCATGAGCTTTAACAAAACATGAGAGTAGTTCTTAATGTATTATGGAATACTTCTAACTGGAATAATACAAACTTGGGGACCATCTACATTACCATTTATGTCACTAACAAAAACCAAGATCAAGTTGTTTTTTTATTCCAATATACTCATTAATTCATTTGTTTGTACTACTTCTTACATAGTATCAATCATTCCAAGTTGTTTTGGTTGCTATAGTTTCAGGCTATGGTTTAATGTTAATATCATTTCGTATTGATTACCCTACAGATTTAGAGGATTCAGGTTTATAACATCTGAAATTCACATTAAGAAACTTATCTAAACTTTGGAATCCCTTCAATTTAGGAGCTGACTTTAATTATTTTATTGTAAATTCTTGAATGGCCAGAGTATACTTGGCCCTTTGATGTTCTGAAATTTGTCAGCACAGTATACAATAACTCTAATGCCATTGTCTACTCAATAGTCTGTCCCAAATTTTGTCAAAATATGTTTTCTAATCAACTAACCAAGGTTCTACAATGAGATAAAGAGACAGCATAACATAAAACTGCTAACAACATAGAGATGACCAGAATTTCTATATAAACCTCTCCTATTAGGAATTTCCTGGGGTAAGATTAAGTTTCAAAATTTAATCCCACTGACAGTTTTAGTCTAAAGACATACATTCAGAAATCAAATCATTTTGCCCTTGTGGGCTAAATTTTCAAAGAAATTATAAAGTACAAAAGCCATAAGTTAAAGTCCAAAGAAGTTAAAATTTAAAATGAAATGTTTTGTCCCTATGAATTAAAATTCAAATGAATTAAAGATGAGAGTCATCCTTCCCAGCTTCCTTTTCTACTCAATCTCAGCCAGTAAGGTTTCATTGTGATTGTTTAGCAGTCAAGGCTAATGTATTCTCTGACTAGAAATGAAAAAGTTCCTTCAGGGCCTCAGAAGAAAGAGTCCAAAAAAGTCAATAGGATGCCAAATGATCCAATACTTCTTGATCCCCCAAATTTATAAAATAAGCCAATACTTAGTCTCGATGCAGTTCCCCAAATCCAGTCTTCAGTATTTTCAAAGACCATAGCAGAAACACAATGTCCTATGAGAGAGAACACCTTGTGACTTTCAGCCTCACAGGGGTGTTAGCCAGTCTATGGGCAGCTGTCCAGGGTCTACACCTAAGGTCCTTACCCATAGATGGAAGAAATTTCTCATCAAGAAATTAATTTTGGCACTACAAATATACCATAGCTGGCAGTAAAGATCCACCTGTACACATGGTTTTCTCTCTCAGACAGTGACATTTTTGACATCACTGCCTTTTACAAAGTTTAGAAATTTTTTGTGGTAGGCAGCCCTAGTTATCAGGTATTAAATTGAGGTACCTTTTCTGCATGTTTAGTACTCCTTAATTTCCATTTGCTTATTGATTCTGGTGTGTCTGGCCCTCCAATACTGAAATGAGTATAAGCTATACCTACTGACATAGACTCCACTATATATTATGTTCCAGTATTTTCCATCATGCCACAGAAGCCTTTGACAATGCCTTTTGCTGTGGAATAGCTTAAGTCAAAGAAACCTGCCTCTTGGGAAAATTTCTCCTTTATTTCCACATTTGTCTCAGCAGAAAACTCATCCTCAATACATTCAAACACTGAAGCTTCTTTTGAGGCTTCTTTAGTATGTACCTCTGGGGGTCTAGGCTAGACTAATACCCAGGCTATGTGCTCTTAAGACATGGAAATTTCTCACATTTTTAATGTGCTGGACACGAACAGCATTTCTCTTGTTATTATATCTCTTTCTGCCTCAACCATGTCTCAATTCTTTTCATAAAGTTAAATCTGCTTCTTAAATGGATCCTTTCCTTCTCTAACCAATGTAAAATTAGTACCATTTATAGAATCTCAAGGTCTTGTTTTCTTTCACTTTTACTTTGCTTTTTGGACAGACATTTATTTGTCTAACAATTTTTCATAATAAGAAATAGGAAATGAGTGAGCTCTGGACTTGCCAGGGCAACTATTTTTCAAATAAATCTTGGCTACCTCCATGTCTATGAATTGGATATTCTTACTCAGGAGGAATTCTCCCATCAGACCAACATCTGTCAAGGTCTGAACTTGATCTATTATTCGCCAGCTCAGCTCTCCTTGAATAACTTTGTTGCACCTTCTCATGGAATCTCAATTACATAAATTTCTTAATCAGGGACCCCCAGGACACAGGCAATAGCTGTTGCTTCCCTGGTAAGAGCCTCATTTCACTTTGATCCTCTGTAATGCTTTGAATATTTTATGATGCTCCTCTGGTCTTCCTTTTGCAGACCAGTCCAATTTACTTTAACCACTTTTAATAGCTGTCACATTCTTTAAGGGGTAATTTCCACATAACTCTTACTATGGATGTTACTTGTAGCTCTGACAAAGTTTCCTTCTGTATTGTCTTTTCCTGGATCTCTATCCCTCTAGGGAAGTTTATTCCAGGAAGCTTTGTGAGACTTTGTCTCTCTTTCTCTACTAGATTCTTGTGTTGTTTTTTTTTTTTTTTTTTAAGTTTATTCATGTATTTTTGGGAGAGAGAGAGAGAACAGGGTCCTGGCAGAAGAGAGAGGGAGGGAGAATCCCAAGCAGGCTCTGCACTGTCATCACAGAGCCCAATGTAGGGCTTGAACCTGCAAACCATGAGATCATGACCTGGACAGAGAACAAGAGTCAGATGTTTAACTAACTGAGCCACCCAGGTGCCCCTCTGCTAGATTCTTTAAGAGCCCAGCACACTGGGCTCAAACAGTGAGTAAAATATCAGCCCCATTCTAAAACACATTTCAAGAACAGTTAGAAGCAGATTTATCTCCTTTATCCTTTTATCTTCCTCTATCCTAGCCTATGTGAACTCATTTCTCCATTCCTGTCTCTCTAGTCTCCCACTGAAATTTCAGCTTCCTCCTAAGGAAGGAGGAATTCTCCCTCTAGCTTAATTCTTTGTTCTTATCCTGCTGCTCCTCTTCTGACACTAAGACTGAAGGATGTATTTCAAACTACTCTGGTTTCTCGATTTCCTGAATGAAATGAATTCCTAGAACTAGAAATTTCCAGGCCCATGACGCTTTGTTGCATCAGTCATTTTATTCAGTTCTGTACCTCAACACAAGAAGATGACCTATCTCTTTCTGAGAGAAGCTGCTGTTCCCTTTTATTCATTCATAGAGTTAAGGACACAGAGTACCCCTCCCCATGTAAATTAACACTTTGCATCTCCAAAATCTAAGACTTGTGTCTCCGCATAACTGGAGAGACTCTTGAGTCTGCAAACAAATGGCTTGAATGCTAAGAATCGGCCCACCAAACTGAGGCTGGAATCGGGTTTTACAGGTTTAATGCTTAATATAATTTTCTGGGCCACCTTTTAAGAAAAAGAACACAAAATTTTGAATACAAAACTAGGTAAGAAAAATAGGTAGCTATATAGAATAAGGAAGAAAATAGTAAATTACAAACTTTAAGATCTATAAACATCAGCAAATTCAAAGAGATAATGATATATTATATTAATTGTTTAAAACACCTTGGTAATAATTTTCTCTTGCATTTTTCTGTGCATTCTCTTTGATCACCTCTTCACACAAGGATTTTTTTATAGAGAATATAGGAATGTAGAAAGGTAATTCAGCCTTTTCTTTAGGTTGACCAATTTTTTACTATTATTAATAGTCAGGGCCCATCAAATTTTTTACTTCACACACATAGATATATTTACTATTCATCATACAGCTATGGAGTTGTGGGCCACAAAGATGAATCTTGTTACAGTATTTTCTACCAGAACTCCAATGTATCTCCAAATCAGTTACCTTAAGCCAGATTCCAAAACAGCCTGGAGCCATTTGTTAAAAGAAACATTTCTTTAAGCAACTGTAATGAAAATATCTTAATTCTTGGGGTACCTGGGTGGCTCAGCTGGTACAGCATCTGACTTCAGTTCAGGTTGATCTCACGATTCGTGGCCTTGAGCCCTATGTCGGGCTCTGGGCTGACAGCTCAGAGCCTGGAGCCTTCTTCAGATTCTGTGTCTCCCTCTCTCTCTGCCCCTCCCCCCACTCACACTCTGTCTCTCTCTCTCTCAAAAATAAACATTAAATATAAAAAAAAATAAATAAACATTAAAAAAAAAAGAAGAAAATATATTAATTCTCACATTCCCTGATAACATAACCATGTGAGCATATTGTAAGGACCCGTGCAAATGGAGGGCCCTAAAGCAAATACTTAATTAGCTTCAGGATAAATCTGCCTCTATCCTTTGTAATTTCCTTCCTGGGTCCTAAATACAGTTGAAAGCAGGAGAAAATGGCACAGAATCTAGGGCAGCACATTTTTTCTCTCTACCCAAGTCTGGCACAAATGCCTTGAAGCTGGAAGCTTACACAATAGAATTCTTGTAGTTCAGAGAAAATTTAGTTACTGTTTAAAGCTCTAGCTTACCTAATTTTTTAATAACATGGTTAAATAGAAAATATTTCTTTGGCCTCTGTTATCCAAAAGTTGTTCAAAAGTTCTTAATCGAAACTCTCAGGCCACACCAGCTTAGGAAAATCTGTGCCTGCATATTTCAAGGTTAATCCAAAGTAGCCCAGAACTTGAGGGTGCTCCCTTAAGGCTTGGCCACTATCAAAAATACCTTGGTAATGGATAAAACGACCAAAGTTCAGTGATCGGCCATGGTGGGAGAAAAATCCTCACCAAGATTCTCATTTTTGGTATTATTTTGATCCTCAAATTCCACTAAATTCTGTTTCTCAAGCTCCTTGGTTATCAGAAACGTTGTGGTGGAGGAAAGGCGTGAATAGTTCCTTCTCTGCTTTCCAGCTTCTCTCAGCCTCGGTGGCTTCCTAACAGAAGAGACTGAAATGTGGGCTTGCAGGCAGATAATTCATTTCTAGGAAGTGATTCCAGGGGATGGTGGTAAAGGATGGGAACTGAAACCATGACAGAAAAAAAGCTGCTACTGCAGTCCATTTTTGAGACGTCTATGACTAAGCAAATGGGAGTTGATGTCAATGCGACCTTTTGCAGATCCAGGGAGTGCACACCCCGAAACTGTGCACTGGAGAGAAGCTCCTGTCCCCACACTGGTCAAGGAGTGACAATTCCCTTGCACTTCCAGGGTGTACGCACATGAGTGCCAGGAATACATGCAGGCTGCTCAAACTTGAGTGCTAGGGAAGTTTCCGTAGGCATCCAGAGCTATGGAGTCTGAGAAGCAACTGGGCAGGGAGTGAGAGATAAATCTAGCTGAGACGAATTGCTATTAGGGTGCACGTACGGAAAACGGGCTGTTATGTCATGGGTACAGTGAAAGGTAGACCAGAAGGACATGACGCTACCGCAAGAAGCAGCCAATCCACCATCAGATTTCTGAACCCAAAGGAAGATAAAGTGGCAAATGGCCGGGGGGGGGGGGTGGGAGAGAATACCACCTTATTAATATTAAAGGTGATATTGGAAAATATGGCTTAGGCGCATGGCAGCAATGTTCTTTCTTATGTTGTACCTCAAATTTAGACAGACTTAATTAATCACAGGCGAGGCTAGGCCACCACTGAACTTCCACTGGGCCCTGCCCGTACAAAACAGTCAACGTGGAGGAACGGAGGGGGTATGCGCTTCCAGTAGGCCACTGGCTCCAAAAAAGGAAGAGTGAGAGGTAGTAGCTGACGGAGCTGTGCAAGGTCAATCCTTTGTCCCCAACCCCCTTGGGGAAGAGGGAGTTAAATGGTGGAGAGAGGAAGAAGGGTTCTGCCAGACGCACTTTCTTTAGGAGTGGGGAATAAATATTATCCTTATTCATGACTTCCTCTACCATTTGATCAAGGCCAAAAGGAAGACAAGATTCACATAAGTGTTAGAAAAGAAGCAAAGGAGGCCCTACCTATACCCCTGGACTATGAAGAAGAGTCACCCACATGGCTCAGTTTAGGTCACCCCTTGGAACTGTGCTGTGGTTTAGGGCCAAAGCCTCAGAGTGGTAAGGGGCAGTCATGAGCATGGCCTTGTCTTCTTGGTGACCTCAAGAATGAGGGTGATGTGTGGAAAGACATAATGTGCTATTTAGACTCTCAGGTTCTTCCTATCCCTTTCTCTATCACCAATTTTAAAATAAGATACAAACATTTGATAATCAATGAGTAGTCAAAATTTCTGAATTAAGGAAATAAACTCAGAAAGAGGGGAGGAAAGTCACAATCATTTCCTGGTCTAATATGCTTCAAGAATAATATTAAGTGTTTCACGAGTTTCTCCTTTAACCCTTACAATTAAACTGTATACTATCAATTTTACAAACGCAGGAACTTACACCGGAAGATATTTTAAAGTTTAATAAGAGATAAAACAATGAATTGAAATTAATATTGACTCTAAAATCTATATTTCCAAAACTTTATTATATCTTACATAGGGACTTTAAACAGGTATTAGTATGACTTTTTCCCTCCAAAAAAGAAGAAGAAGAAGAAGAAGAAGAAGAAGAAGAAGAAGAAGAAGAAGTCGTCCCAGCTGGATTCATTACAAAGGAAAGCATCTTTTTCCTTTCTCCATCCTCAAATTGCAATATCAACTAAGCCTTTAACAAAGCTGAGACTCCCATTGCATGGGGTTGTTTCCATATGCAGGAGTCTGGGCTTAACACACTATATAATTATTTTCAGGTTCTAAAAATAATGCCACTCACTCATGCCAGTGAAGCACGTAAGGGAAGTTTTCGGTCTTTAGAATGAGCAAAGAGCCTGAGCACAGAAATGACATCTCCAAAATTCTTAATATTTTTAGACAACCAAAATCCTAGTTTATACAGCTCATTTCTAGCTGTCAAGCTTTCACACTGCCATTAACAAGAGGCAATGAATGCAAGATACTTTACTGAAAATGCTTTTATGTGTTAAGAATCACTTAAGAATTAATGTCATTGTATGACCTTGTGCTTTTCACACCATAGAAAGAAAATAAATTGAATTCTAATGATAACCATAGCTACCTCTAGCTACATGATAAACTTGTTTGCCCTTGTGTAGGAAGTTTTCCAATTCAATTTTACTGAATTGTTTAAGGAAGAACAAGAATTTTTGTGTGTGTGAGCAAATTGTAAAGTTTAAGCAGACTAACTTATTTTTGTAAGAAAAAAGAAGAGAAGAAGAAGAAATTATTGCTACTAACCTCTGTTCTCAGAAGGAACCCAAGGAGACGAAACACTATGGCAAAGGCCTGAGTGGGAGGGGGACACTCTCAAAAAAAAGCCTGGGAAAAAAGCCAAAAAGAAAAGTCAGGCACTGTTCTAAAAGCATGGTAGGAAGGCATATTTATCTCACTGAAAAACAGAGAAAAGCAATAGTTCATCCAGCACCCTTTCCTTATTTTTTATTTTTCTGACCTGGAAACACGGAATCACACAAGTATCAAAAAATTCCTCCTTCTCTTCCAGTCCTCCCCTGACCTGCCTAAGCAGAAACCACGTCCCCATCCCCCTGTGGAAGTTACCTCTACAACCATCACCGACCATCCGAGACTCTCAAGGCCATGGGCAGGCTTCTGTTTGGTGGTCCCACCCTACGATATATCCAGCATTGAAACACAGCCACATCCTGAAAACCTGGCATGATTTAATAATAGCTACCTTTCTGGGCACCTACATATTGACAGGCACACTCAGAAGACTTTATGCCTATTTAATTGTCACAATGATCTTAAAAGTGTTATGATGACCCATATTCCCCCTACAGGGAAAAGTGATGAAATGAGTTGTCTAGGGTCACAAAACTAGTACATAATAGAATCAGGAGTTAAACCCAGGGCAAAACACATGAACTTATCCCTAAACAGTAGTAACATAAAAGTGTGTTCTCTAAGTATCGAGTAAAGATGTACTGATTTGGGTTTTGCAGTTGTGTTTTTGTATTTGGAAACTAGTGTATTTTTTTTCAAGTATCATAAAAAAAAAAAAAAAAGCACGTGATGCCTTTGTTCTGTTTCCATAATGACCAATAAGTGAAAAACCACTACTTCCCTCATCTCATGCCCTTATTCTAATTTACTTCCGGGTCTCGGTCTCCCTTTCTAGACTGGCAGAAGTTAAGTTGTAAAATGCCTTACACAAAGAGGCACTCTAACGAGCATCAAACAGAGTCCCACTGAAGGGTAGCAATAGAAAGGAGAAGACCTGCAGTCATTTGCTAAGGACAATGGCCCAGTTTATCTGAGATAACCTGGGGGCCTGTTTTTGTAGGAGACAAGTGCGCTAGGGAAATGGTCAGTTAGCTCATCCTGCAGTAATAAGGAGTGGGGTTGCAGAGGCAATGGTGGGGACCTCATGCTCCAATATCAGACTTGCAAATTCCAAGAGGGTTGTATTGAATAGTTTCTAGGGAACTTAAAAAAAGGAAACAGATAATCCCAAAGGAGTTGACCAACAGGGAGATGATTATGGGGGGGGTCATGTATCCTTAATGTTTTATTGTCATGTACCTTCAAATTTATATTGTTTGTAAAATACTGAGATTATACTCCATAATTATATCAATTATAAGTATTTCATTAAGCCCATAAAATATTACATATTAATTATAGTAGGTCGCTGTCTTTTCATTAATTGGAAACCATGTCTTATGTCTTTTGAATTCAAAAGACAATGTTAGAAATAATTTGGTTGCTTTGTTAAGGTAGCCATAGAGGTTTCTTTTTTTTTTTCTTCTTCTTTTCAACGTTTTTATTTATTTTTGGGACAGAGAGAGACAGAGCATGAACGGGGAAGGGGCAGAGAGAGAGGGAGACACAGAATCGGAAACAGGCTCCAGGCTCTGAGCCATCAGCCCAGAGCCTGACGCGGGGCTGGAACTCCCGGACCGCGAGATCGTGACCTGGCTGAAGTCGGACGCTTAACCAACTGCGCCACCCAGGCGCCCCTATAGAGGTTTCATAATTAAAGTAATTCAAGAGGTATTTACTAAGCTTCAATTATGTGCTTATCATTGGCCCAAAAGTAGGAAAACAAACATTTCAATGAGAGAAAATATATATGCGTGGCACTGGGTAAAATAATATTAAACAACATATTATTACTGCTTATATGAATGATATAGAAAATAAAAGCCATTGAGGGTAGAAAATCAATGTAGACTGAAATTATCAAGAAAGATCCCCCGAGGCAGAGCAACACTTGGGAGTTTTTAAGCACGTGAGGTTTTGTTTGTTTTTTTCCCCCAATTAAATTTTATTAAAATTATTCAACCAAATGTCTAAAAATTAAGGTGGCTTCTATTTTTTATTTTAAGTCCAGTGTAGTTGACATACAGTGTTATATAGTTTCAGGTGGATAATAGACTGATTTAAGAATTCTATACATTACTCAATGCTGATCATGATAAGTGTAAGCTTAATCCCCTTCACCTATTTCACCCTCCCTCCCACCCCCACCTCCCTTCTGGCAACCTCTGTTTGTCCTCATAGTTTGGTTTTTTTTGGTTTGTTTCTTTTCTTTGCTCATTTGTTTTGTTTCGTGAATTCCACATATGAGTGAAATCATATGGTATTTGTCTCTGACTGACTGACTTCGCTGAGCATTATACTCTCTAGATCCATCTAAACACGTGAGTTTTAAAGCCAAAAAGACCTGGGATCAAATCAATTCCTACCACTTGTCTTTGTGACTTTGGACACGGTTCTGTATCTCATGTCTCAATTTTCTCACCCACAAAACAGAAATAATAGTCCCTCGTTGAGTTATGGTGAAGACTCAAATAAGACAGTTATAGCCAAGTGCTCATTACAGAGTCAGGCTCATCTAAGTCACTTACTAATGACGTTGAGGTAAGAGTAGAAGTAGTTGTTGTTGTAGTCGTAGCCTTAGTAGTAGGAGTAGTAGTGAGAGGAGTTACAGCGGTCTTAGTAGCACTGACAGTATTCATAGGAGTAATTTCCCGAGCTGCCGTGTGTCTATCAGCAAAGAGAAGAGAGTTAGTTGTCCAACAGTAGCAACAGGATAGACTGAGAATTAGGAAATGATGATGGGTATTTCTTTCTAGATCAGAGAGATTACCTGGTAAAAGTGTAAAATCGATTGGAGAGTAGTTAGAAATAAAACTGTACAAGGAAATTAAGGGTGGATTGTAACTTGTTAAGACCAGTTATTTTTTTCCTTGTTGGGGGTGAGAACGGATGGGGGAATCACCAATTTCCCCCAGTAATTTTCAGTCATCACTGTGATGCATATACCTGATTGAAGGATATGGAGAGTGAGCTATTATCTTCAATTGGAGGAAAAGAATACAGAGTACACTTTTGTGCTCTACCATTTAGTCGTCAAAGGAATAAGAAATAACCCAGAGGAATTTAGGCTGAGAATGCAGAGACACTGTCAACCATTTGGAAGAGTGTTGGTGGATATTTCCTATCGTTTGTGTGATATCTCCAAATCTCTTTTGGGTCATAAAGTTTTCTAAGGAGGAAAATAATCTGTGAGGAAGTAAGACTTACAGGGAGCTGGAAGTCTCTAGTCCAGTTAACACATAACTTTATGCAAAATAACGTTCACACTGACAAGCAGCTTCAAAAGCAGCTGGCAGTGGTTGCCATGTTACCAAAAGTAAGCTTTATGCCTGTCTTCACTTATTTCTGCTTTGGGGTTGGTATTTTGTGCCATTTGTGCCTCGAGGAGGAGAGAGGCAGTCCAGGCTGGGCTGGGCTATTTGGTCCTCTGGGAAAAGAAGAAAGGAACAGATCACTGCCCAGGGGAGCCCTGCTCATTTGGAGACAAAGGTGACAGGTGTTTGCTGTGTAAAAAGTCTAGTGGCTATGGAAAAACTCAGCTGTGGTGGATTCCTAATACATAAAAGCTGTTAGGGAGGGAAGAGAGAAAAGACAGAGCAACTGAGAAGAGAAGACATAAACAGGGTGACTGGTCATCCTCATTTACCTGGGACAGATGCATTCGAGATGCTCACTCTAAGCACATGCTAAGATACATTTTTTGCACTGTGTTAATTAGTATGTGTTCATGAGTTGTGGGGAATGCTGGGAGGTGAATTCTCCTTTTGTGATGCTCTTTCTCCCTTAATGCTTGGTTGAGCTTTGGGTGTGTTAGATTCAAAGTTAGGAGCCGGGTAGAGCTCAGGGTCTTCTGGGAACCAATCATATATTCCCCAGTAACCACAGACACTCACCAATGAGAAATAGAAACTCAAACAGTGAGAACGTAAATCAGGTCACTGAAAACCATTTATTTGGTTTCCTTGGCATGAATATCTTGGCCACTGTAACTGATTAAAGTGGACTTATCTACAACATACATGCATGCTGCTCTCCTGAGCAGATAGTGTTATCCAGCAGGATTTCAAATTAAAGAGAAATTTATGTTTCAAGGATGTAGCATCAGATCTTTATGGGATTAAGTTTCCAGAGGCAGAAGGTCCCTAGAGGCTTGTTGCCAAGAGCAGAAACCTGATTCAGAAGTCAGAAGCCTCATGATGAGCCATGTTTTTTATTTGTAGACTAGAGGAATGTAATGGGAAGTGAAGAGGCCTTTGTGGGGGCAGCTTTAAGGCTGCCAAACAGGGGCCGAGTTGGAGGATAATTGGAAAGCAATAAATGTCTTTAGGAGTCCAGCTGAAAAAAACAACATATCTAAGTGAACCATGAACACGGAAGGTACTGTTGGCATATGTTAGGGATTTCCCTGCCTCCCTAGTTCTCATCATCTTTTTCTCCCAGAATCCTCCTTCATCATCTTCTTCTTGCTTCAGAAATTTGGATAATCAGGTGCAAAAGTGTATGTTCTATCAGGGTCGATTCCTTATAAATATCTGCAGTTGAGTTGAAAGGTTCCCTGTTGTCCAAAGGGTGTTGAAACTTTTTGACCAGGTAACTGCTTTGCTAAAGGGGAGTCTCTGAAAAAAGAACAGAAGAATCTTACTTTTTCTGAGTAAACTAAGACATCATGGAGAAAAGTAAAAAAAGAAAAGAAAACTTTATATGCATACTATATATATATGTATATATATATATATACATATATATACGCATTTTTATAATTATGTGTATAGGAGTGACAGTATTCATTCAGAGCAGAGGCATACATTTGAGTGACATCCTAAATCACAGTTAGATATGACAATAACTAGGATTAATTAAGCATCACCAGTCAGAAAACACAGGAACTAAAAAATTTTTTTAAAAATAAGATCATGCGTATCTTCTAGTTAATAAATTTCAGTGTAATGCGTTATTTATTCCAATAGGCATCCAAGCATTTTCTTTGTTAGAATTCAAAGGAGTCAGCATTTAGAAATAATGTTTCCACAATGCAATGGCTCTTGACTGTGTGTAAATGATATGTGGTTGCTCCAAAAGACTCTCATACCAGGTGCAAATGACAGACACAACAGTCATGATGACAGAGAGTTCTTGTAAATAGCAACAGGAGGGTTAATTTATTAAGGGTTTCAGCATCCACAGCTGTTTCTCTTCAACTGACGTGTCTGAGCTACTTTGTTAACAGACCTTATAATACCCTCTCTGATTATGTTACTTTGTTTCTTTGCTGCATTTTTGAATATCAGGTTGATAAAGCCCTGAAAAAGGACTTTGAAAGATTCTGATCAAACCCAGAAAGATTTTAAATTCAACAGCACTTGCTAGGTGCTGTGCTTTTCACTTTTGGTTGCTTTCATCTGAATGACTATGCCCGATGAACATAAAAGTCTCACAAGTGTTATTTTTTACTGTGGAGGGAATGAAATTATATTTGAGACTTGCAAAGAATATGCACAGTCTTTGTTCAAGGATTTGAATCAAGTCACTTTCATCAGACCAATTGTATTTATGACAGATTATTCGAGATTGTTCATGTTTCAATATTTGATATGATGCATGCTGATGCCTTCTCTAGGAGGGCTTTTGTATGGCCATAGAAACCTTGATCAACACTAACAATGGCTGACTCTGGGTGGTAGGGTTTGCTGATTCACCACAGGAGCTGGTGGAGGCTCTTCACAAACACATTTCAATCAATGAAAATACTAAAAAAGCTTCTTAAATTTAGGCTATTCTAGGATTAATTTCAGTAATCTGATTTCCAATGAAAGTTAAAATTTGAACATTAAGAAAATATCTGTTCAGTGGTGCCTGTGGGATGGCTAATTTGTTGAGACATGTGGGGAATATCTATTTTTGATTATATAATTTTAATTGCTGGAATCATGCCCATCAAAACTAGGCTTAAGTGGATACTAAGCATCATATCAAAGTATACATTTAAAATTTTTAAGGGTTATAAGGAAATGTTGGACTTCAGCCTTAACCTAAGCTCAAAAAGAGGTAATTTCTGATAATTTGGCTTTAAGAAAGCATTTGACACACTATAGACATTTCCTAATACTTATGTCCTTTAAGGCTTCTGTAAATGTCTTTGTGAACAGCATGGTTCAAATCCACAGTAAGATGTTTTACTGGCTTCACAGACTCAACCTTTCAAAAGCAGGACTCATCATCTTCCTCTGAGTTCCCTAGCCTGGTAAAAGCTGTCCCAAGTCACAAACCTGGATGTTATCTCCAATCCCACTCTCCAGTTCCTCCCCCACTGACAACCCCCCATCAGGTGCTGTCAATTCTAACTCGTAAATATCTTTTCAGTCCACCCACTTCTTTAAACACCAATGCCCCTACACTACGTCACCATCATGGGCCCTTGGATGATGGCCACAACCACTTAATGGATTTATTTGCTCCCTGCATTTATTTTATCTCTTCTCTTTTCCATACAGAAACCAAAGAAACTTTTATAAAACTCAATATGCCATTCTTCTGGTTAAACCCCTTCAATGAGTTCCCATTTTTCTAAACTCATAAAACAAAAGAGCTCCAGCACACCCTTCTACCTTGCCTCTTCTCACAGGCACTATGAATGTGAATTTTGGCCTGCAGATCTATACAGAAATAATCTCTTCCTTTAGCACGATTTCCACTTGTCTTTCAGTGGAAGGTATCAACTGGATTATTTTTCTAGGAATACATTTGCAACTCTTCCTCCAGTCCCAATTGTAGAGCATGTGTCCTTCCGTTATTGTATTTATAGCTCTCTGTGCTATTGTTCCCAAGACACTCTCTGTAGTAATTACCTGTTTATCTGTCTTTGGATACAATCTCTCTCTGAGAAACACTATCTCCTTCCCTTCATAGCTCCAGGACCTAGACATATCCTGTTCATGCTTTAATCAATATTTGTGGAATGAATTTATGGCATGAAAATTGAGTTGAAGCCATTTATAGTGTCTAATCATCTAAATAATTTTTTAAGGTCACTGTTAATGCATGACAGAGGAGAGTAACATAGATTCTTCGTACAAGGGACTTAGGAATGAATGATGTCTACCTCTAAAGGTATATATGCTAGGGGCACTTGTACCCCAATGTTTATAGCAGCACTCTCAACAATAGCCAAATTGTGGAAAAAGCCTAAATGTCCATCAACTGATGAATGGATAAAGAAATTGTGGTTTATATACACAATGGAGTACTACGTGGCAATGAGAAAGAATGAAATATGGCCCTTTGTAGCAACGTGGATGGAACTGGAGAGTGTGATGCTAAGTGAAATAAACCATACAGAGAAAGACAGATACCATATGTTTTCACTCTTATGTGGATCCTGAGAAACTTAACAGAAACCCATGGGGGAAGGGAAGGAAAAAGAAAAAAGAAAAAAAAGAGGTTAGAGTGGGAGAGAGAGCCAAAGCATAAGAGACTCTTAAAAACTGAGAACAAACTGAGGGTTGATGGGGGGTGGGAGGGAGGGGAGGGTAGGTGATGGGCATTGAAGATGGCATCTTTTGGGATGAGCAGTGGGTGTTGTATGGAAACTAATTTGACTATAAATTTCATATAATAAATAAAAATAAAGGTATATATGCTAAAGTGAAATCTAATTGCTAGGCATTCCAAAATTTTGTACATGATGACAGAGGCATCTATGAAAATGGAATTAAATATGTCTAACTAACAGCATGAAACCAAGAAGGAGGTCCAGAAGAACAATATACAGTTATTAGAACATAATACAATCAGAGCAACCTGAGCTCATGTCTGGGGCTCTGTAACTTACTAGGCATATGACCTTAAGCAAATTATTTAATCTCTCTATTAACAAGGATATTACAGTCCCTGCCTTGTGGATTATGGGTAGCATTAACATCCATAGTATGTATATAGTATTCCCAATGCCTGTCACATGCTTCCCAATACATGGTATTTATATTGTAGCTCTCCGATTTTTACCTCTAGAACTAACACATAATGGTACCCATTAAATCTTTGGATAAATATTAAGTAAAGATGACAGAGACAAAGTGTCGATTTGCAAAGAACCCTAAAATTGGTATAACATGACAAGATGGGGAGGAAATGAATTAACAATGTCCTTTTCAGATAAGGATGATCCTCTAGTCTGGCCATTGTGTTTTGACAAATGAGAGGGAAGCATTTTATCGGATAGCCACAGAAAAAATTTCCAAAGAAAACTACAAGCATTCTTGCCATTTATACCAATGAGAATATTTAACATTCTTATTTTAAATGTTCTCCATTAATTTTCCAACAACCTTTATAATTCAAAACGTTTGAAACCATAGGAACTTTCCAATCCATGTACTGCTCTAATAATTCAGGAGTTGAAGAGTGAGAATAAACCTATTGGAAAGGCTAACCATATAATACAGAAACCTGTTATGAAAGAAATATATTCCTTCCTTAAAATGCATTAATTAAACACTTTTTGTCCTTCCATTTCGTGCCAGGCATTAAGAACACAAAATGCATCAGCATTAAGAACACAAAAATGAATACTGAACATTCTTGTTTGCAGGAGCTAATAGTCAGGTGACAGAGATGGACAGAAAAACTGAGAAACAATACAGTGTGATAAACCAAGTGATAGAGTAATACACAGCTAGAGTCGTGAGAGCTGTAAGAAAGGAGACTTCTCTTAGGGAATTTCTACTGAGGGAGTCGTAATGCTGTCCAGGGTTGGGGGGAGGCATGAGAGAGGCATTCTGGGCACAGGGGAGGTGAAAATAGTATGCATGTGTTTGTACTACAAGTTGTATGATGATGGAGTGGCAAGAGATGAGACTGGAAAGAAGGTGAACCAAATCCTGGAACCCCTTAAATGGCGTGCCAGGACTCTTGGACTTTATCCTGAAAACAATAGGGAACAGTGAAATGTTTTATGCAAGGGAGGCTGCCAAGGACATCCACTCATTTTAGATAGGGTATGTATTTTCTACGTAAATGTAAAAGAGATTGGAAGCTTCCTTCTCTCTGCTCCAATGGAAATTTATACATACCTGTTATTTTATTGAAATGTTTTGTGAATCTATTTGCTTGTCTTACTTTCCTCAGACCAGTGGTTCTCGTACCTGTGTGTAGAACAGGATCACTCGGAGTTGTTAAAACACAAGTTGTTGGCTGATATTGGGGGTCTGGTTTTGCACTTCTAACAACTTCTGGGCTGAAGCCAGCAGGTTGAAGCCAAAGCCTATGGTTGGCTGTACTGTGAACACCACTGTTTCAGAGTAAGATTTGGGCTTACTTATTATTTGCCTTTGTTTCCCAAGCATCTAGTCCAATGTCTATTACTGAAGAGGTACTCGTTAACTATTTTCAAATAGAAGAATGAGAGAATGGAAACATTCCAAGGACAGGGGAAATAAATATATTAAGCAGAATGATTTTGTTTCTCCTCTTCATCAGAAATTACTCAAAATTATAAAGGTGCATGCATTAGTATAAATTGTAGAAGAAAAAACAGGAACAATAATAATGGTAGAAACGAGAGCTAAGTTAGGAATCTTAAGACTTCCATTTGCTTTCCAGTGCTTACATGAGTGGAGTGGCCTTGAGCAAACCATTTTACTTTCCACAGTACTATATCTGTGCCTTAGTTGGATGATTAAGTGGCCATTAGCAATACTTCATTGAATAGGCCCTTTGGAAAAAAAAAATCTCAGAAAGAATTTATTCATATAAAGCCTATTGAATTTAACTTTAATATAATGAATACTACAAATTGAATAAAAGTTCCAAATGTACTACGGCAAGTGTTCTCTTATATGATGTCTATAAATTCCTTTCTACTTGATAAATCGTCTTACAAAGAAACTCTGCATTCATTGTAGCACTATGCTGTGCTTTATATATAAATGCTTCAGTTACAGACTAATACTTCACATGGATGGGTTTGTTTTGATTCATAGGGTGAAGGACCCATGCTTGGAGTTTTTTTTCTCCAGGGCGGGTCATGTTTTTGTCAAGAAATCTTCACTTTCTCACCATATACAGAGTGACTAAATTTTCAGGATGGCAGAAATGCTTCTTTGCTATTACATAATTGGAATTTTTGACTTGATTAAGGATGAAATCTGCTTGTTCCATAGTATATCCCGACTAACTAGAATCAGTAAACAGAAATTCAGTGCAAACTCTCAGCTAAAATACCTGTAGTAAAAATTCAAATTTCCTGTCGGTCATTGATGTGAATTTTCCCACCATGTGAGAGAGTTCAGAAACTATCACATTCCTGAAATTTAATCTGGCTCAGGATCTAGCCACCTGGATAATGGAAAGTCCAACTCAGTCTGTTTCCATAAGACAATGTCTTCTTCTCTTGGAATCATTAAAGAACATGAGGGCTTGTACAATCCAGAAGAGGGAAGAGTTTTCATATTTTAGTCCACAATGATCACCACTGAGATTCTTTTCCAACCCACTGAAAAGCAGTTGAAAGCCATCTCCTCCCTTGATGGCATTCTTTCCTTGGGTACCATTAACCTCATCCACTGACCCCAAGCGTCTATGGAGCTATCCACAACCTGTCCCCACCCTGGGGTCCCAGCACCTCCTGTACTTCCCCACAAAACTGACCCAGGCCCCTGCCACATCTGTCAAGTCTTGGGAAATGCAGTCTACCTCTGAAGATTATATTATTCCCTTCTCTGCCACCTGAACGACCAACCTCTATCCTGCTCTCTAATAACTCCCAGTTGATTATTTGATGGGCCTAACCCTGGAACAGAGGGAACCTCGTCAGCTGGTTCACAATTTGTGTTTCTTAATCAAGACTCAGTTTCTCATCTATAATGAGCCAACTTCAACCTGGGTCAGTGCTATGATCTCCTAAGATCTCTTCTTGCCCTAATCTCTGTTTATTCTATTGTCCCTTTTGTCTTTGCTTTAGGCAATCCAAAAATATAAAACTGATCAATTTGGAACAGGAGTCGGCATACTATGACCAGGTACACAGGCCAAACCTGGCCTACCTCTTCTTTTTAATTAGAAAAAAAAAATTTTTTTACCATCCTTAAGCTAGGAATAGTTTTTACACTTCTTCAATGGTTGAAAAAAATTAGGAATAACATTTTTTGAGATGTAAGAATTATATGAAATTCAAATTTCAGTGTTCGTAAATAGAGTTTGATTGGAATACAGCCATGCCCATTCATTTATGTATTGTCTATGGCTGTTTTCACACTACAGAGGCAGAGTAATTAGTAGAGACCATATGGCCTTCAAAACCTCATATATTTACCAACTGGCCCTCTACTGAAAAAGTTTCCCAACTCGTCTTAGGGCACTGTTTGAAACTTCAGTGAACCACTCAGTAAATGAAGTCTGAATTCATGATCTTTCCTATGACAGTACCCCCACCCCCTCCTTCCCTCTGTCTCTCACAGTGTCAACATCCAGTTCTACAGGCTAATACTCCTTACCATTCCCCAAAACTATCCTATTTTTTCCACTGCTGTAACTTTTTCTTTTTCCTCCATTTGCCTGACCAATTTCCATTTATCCTCAAGACTCAGCATAAATGTCACATTTCACCACGTTAGAAACTTCCTACTCTCTGATTTCACCCCTTGGCTCATTGTATTGAAATAATTGTTTGCGTACAGATGGCAAACATTTACTCGGTTACCTAAAGTCCATTCCTTCTTCTTATGACTTTAAGATAAGAGTTTTGGTTTGTCTAGTCTTCACTGCCTTGCCTCCTGTACTAATTCCACCACCTGTAAGCTCTAGAACCAGAGCACCTACTTTAGGCTAAGCCAATGGGTGCCTCTCATCCCCTTAGCCACAGTGATTGCTTCATGGATGAATATGCTCAAGCAAGGCAATCAGAGTCAATAATATTCAATTCTAGGACTTTTGTCCTTCTATGAGGTTATTTGATTTCTCTCAACCTCTCGCCTGTAGGACAAAGTAAAGGTAAACATAAGCCCAAGATTGCTGAGGGCTGAGTGTAGGGGAACATGTAGTGACGTTATTTGGGCCCCAGTCAAGTCATGCCTGAAACCACATAGCCACTGGAACATCTCAATGACCTCAGTTAAGGTCTCAGTGTCACCTCTTTTTGCTTTAACCAGTTTGGATCAGGTATTCCATCACTTGAACTCAAGGAGTCCTAACTGACATACTGTCTGCTTTTCCCTGTAAGACTTGTCTTTGTAACCCTGGCATTTGTGTCTCTTCCTGGCATATAGGATACACTCAATAGATGCTTTTGAAATTAATTAATTTTAATTTTCTTATGTTATTAACTGGCTTAGCAGTCAGATATAAAGGTCCCATCACCTCAAGTTATTTTCCCTCACTGCCTTCACTTCACCATGTATTTGCTTTCAGTGGTTTCGTGTGGTCTTAGTGAGCTGACCAGCTCCTAAATGCTCCCTTTGCTTGAATTTGATCTGTGGCAAATTTAATCTTATTGACATAGGCTCTAGATGCTTTCTCCTTCAAACATTATTCTTTCATTTCTGGTTTCAATCTATATTCATATCAAAGCTATAAGATACCTGAACTATAAGAAGTGAGAGTGTGAACTTTGGAGTTGGGTAATCCAAGGCTGGAATCCTGAACTACACATCATATCCACAAGACCTTAGAGACCTAGATTCCTCTTGGTAAAGTGAAGAAAACTGTATCTCAGGATGTAACAATGAAGAGAAGATTATGCTACAGACCTTAGCATAATCTCGGGTGTATAGAAAGAACTCCAGTCATAGCTTTATTTGTTTTTAATAAGAAGAGAAAACCTTTCTTCTTTATGTTTTAGATGTAAAAAACTTATGGCATGCATTTAAATTTTTGTAAGGAATTGGGTTTCTTGTTTATTTTGAGAGGTGGATTTTTTAATTATTAAGAATGATTTGAAAAGAAAAGTCTGATCCATTTCAGCTTCATAGTATCTATTCACTCTAGGTCATTTTGACATTGAGGCTGATTAATGTGCTTATGCATGTAAATTAATATTTCAGGTTCTTGTTTGAAATTTTAGGCTCTCAGATTCAAAATAAGTTTATAAAAATATAAGTAATATCGTAAATCTAACTCTCAATTATAGAGATCTATGCATTGGTGCCTTATGAAAATACCTAGAAAAATCCGTTGTGTTGTATACATTTAATCACATTTATTCCTCTCTTTCTCTCCTGTCATCCCCTTCTTCCCTCTTCCTTCCTTTCTACAAAAGGTACAGTAAATATTAGTTAACTTGTTTAGAAATGTAATACACTTGAAGTAATATTACTAAAACTTATACACTCTGCAGGACAGATTCCAGCAAAAATTGACTCTTGAAAATACTTCCCTGGTAGTTAGATTACCACTACTGATCTCGCCTACTCCTATATTTATAGAAGACCAAATCATTGATTCGACCCCACCTTTTCCTACTGTCACCATGGCAGAGATGGAGTTGTGGATTTTCTTCTTATGCACACATCCAGCTATATGCAAATGATTAATATACAAATAATTCCAAAGCAAATATAAGATTTCCATAGAAACTCCATTTTAAAAGAGATCTCTTAAACATTTGTCTTTGAGAGTAATAAATCTTTAAACTTACCAAAGCTCTTCACCAGCATGCATTAAAGGCATTTTTGTTTTGTTTTCATATATTACCCTTACAATGTCTAAGACTTGAAATAAAAACTGGATTCCTACCAAGGATTGTAGGAAAGGGGATTGTGTGGGGCACATACAGGTAACAAGACAAAGAAGTGTTTGGGGTAAGGATGGCAGGGACTGGATAAGGGGAAAGAATATATTGTTTACCAGAAAGGGATCTCTACCCCATCTCTGAGTTGTTGTTGTTGTTGTTGTTGTTGTTGTTGTTGTTGTTGTTGTTTTTGAGCCAGAAACAGGAAAAAAGAGAAATAGAAAAAAGAGTATATATGGTTTAAGATTCAAGTGATTCATAGACACCCTCAAGTACAGAAATGCCAAAGCTGTCCAAAGTCAAAGTTAAATGCTATGTTCCATAAGATTAGCTGTGAAGATGATTTAGAAAATTGGGCAAATTACAGAGTTTGTACCCCTCATTTATTCACAGTAAGATTTATATTTCATTCTAAAACCAAATTATATTCCTTCTCACATCAGCTCATTGATGTCTAGACTCTCAAATAAGTGCTGACTTCAAAACCCCAAAGTTTAGCTTTTGATTCTAGAAGAGCTAAACTATCACAGAATGCCTTGAGTATCACACATTCCTAAAATTCCCTGTGATTTGTTTGATTTTGCTTTAGCTCAGTGACTGAATGTTGTTTTCCTACCTGAGATATAAATGAAGTAGACATTTTTGTTTGTTTGTTTGTTTTTGGGTTTTTTGGGGTTTTTTTGGTGGGAGTAACTATAAATGTTATTTTTTTACATTCCATTGCCTTGATCCCCAGATAATTGTACTAAATGTGTCCAGGCTAGAGAGAATTAGCAAAGATTAAAGGATATAGGGATGATTAAATAGGAAAAATAGACTCTTGAAAGCCTAGAATATTTCCGTTTTATCTATTTTTATTTTGGATAAGATTATAGAAATAGGACCCAGAATCACTCAAATGTTAGAGCCAAGATAAAGTTCATGAGATCTGACCTTAAGTCCTTTGGCCTATTAAAAAATCAACCTAAATTCAATTTCATAACAGGTTAGACTGAGCTTGTAAAAAAAAAAAAAAAAATCCCTGGGAAGCCAAAAATCCCTGGGAAGCTTTGAGGAAAGCAAAGGTTCTCCAGGACCTCACCTCACTTCCCTCAAGGTTTCTTATTGTCAGACAAACTTAGGTTTCATTCTTCTGTAAACTTTCCCCAATGCCCTTTCTTCCAAGCAGATCTTTGTGTCCGCTCACCAGAGAGGAGGTTTGTGTTAGAGCACAAAAAGCAAAAGTTACTTACAGATAACCTGCTTTCTGGGCTTTAATGCTCTGAAGGGAAACATTGGAGGAAAGGAGAAGTGGAGAGTGTGTTTTGTATTGAGTGGGGAGAAGGAAGAGAGTAAAGATGGGCAGAGACAGCTAGAGGGAGAGTAGCAGTGGTGTCTGGAAGAAGTGAGTCCCCTATGGGGAAGGGTTTAGGAGCTGACTTAGAGAAGCTGGAGCTTTAGCTCAGGCCAGTCAGCATCAGCAAACCCACCAGTGGTCACACTTAGCTTTGGAGCCACAGAGCTGCCTGCCATCAAAGGTCCAAGTGGGCCTGGATGGTGATGTGTAGCTCATTGATTCTAGTGCCTAGAACAGTGCATGTCCATTAGTAAGTTATCAGTGTTTGGTGAATGAATGAATGAATGAATGAATGAATGAATGACATTCAGGGAAGAACATTATGAACTGAAGTGGACCTTTTCATTTTGGAGGCACTATATAAGTTTCTTGAATTTTTGTGGGACTCTAGGAATGACAAGACCTACTCTCCCTCAAAAAAAAATTAATAGTGACATACTGTATTTCCTATCATTCTGGCAAGACAGAGGTTGAGTAAGATTTAATTTCATTTTTTTCACAGCTCCAGGTTGGAAGTGGGATGCCTACCCATGCAAAACTAGATCTGTGGGAGACTAAATTGACCTGGTGTCCAGGAGAAGGTGATAGATGCAAGGGCTCTCTGCAGGAAGAGTCACCAGAGCCCCTTGATCTCCCTGAGAGGGCTGTTCCAGAGTTTTTATTTATATGATGCTTAGGAGTCTTAGGGTTGACCATCTAGTTAGAGAAAGATGTGAGATGGATCTTGAAGCTGCATTTACATAGTATTTCTCAGAAGATTAGGAAGCATCTATCATGCATATAAAAAATATAGAAATGAGGTTGATGGAAATGGGGAAGGGAAGCCAAGCTCTCTCACACCACCCTTGGTGCCATCAGTGCCTACATCAAGGAAAGATACACATACATTCTCAAACACATAGTCACATTCATACTCCCACCCATCTATGCATATACAGTAGAGTATAAATACCTTTATCCTGACTAATTTTTATTTTGCTATGTTGATGAAACCCTGGTGGTTTGGACTTATTAAGCTTAGGGCAATGTAAATTGATTTAAGCCTACCTCAAAGATATTTTACCAGGCCTCAGTTGTGGTGGGATGGTGATAAAAATAGAGTCCCTAAAATATACACAAATGACCATTTCTCAAATATTTGGAATGTTTATTCTATTAAATTTATGGAAAAATATCTCTCTGCCATTTACACAACATTTTTATTCTTAGGTAGCTCAAGTCATTGTCTTAATGACCACAAATTCTCAACCTCGAATATATAAATGAGTTTTCACTGATTGAATGTGTTAAAACTAGTGTACACAATAGTAAACGAAGGACTGAGAATCAGTGGGGCCTTGAGTCAAATATAGTTATCTTCAATTTCTATCATGATGTCAAATTCCTCAAATATTTATTAGAAACATTTTTTCTGCATATTTCATTCATGTCGCGAAACTCACACATTAACACACAATGGATACTGACTAATTCTAGAAACCCAGAACCACTGCAAGTATTTTTGTTGGGCTCTTTGGTAGTCTTATTAAAAATTACAATTTCAAAATAAAATAGGGTAGCATCAGAGAGAAAAAGCCAAGTTTACTGTTCCACAATCTCATAACCTCTTCTGATCTGTGGCTCTCTTTCCTATTAGGTAATAATCATCAGAGGACAATTCAGTGACATACAAGTGTACAAGCAATAAAAAGATAGATACATTTTGTACACTTGGGCTCAAAGGCTGAAGGAAACCCAAAGCTATAATATAAAACTTATCTTTATAAATATCAGTAACAAAAGTTCAAAAGGAACATGTAATGATGTACACTTAAAATATTAGCCAAACTTAGACATTATCTAGTAGATTATATATATTTTTCTTTTATGTGATGTTTATTTTCATAAAAGGAAATCTGGAAATATATAAAAACAGGAAGAAGAAGATAGAAAAGGAGGATGTTTATAGCCCTGTCAATCTAAACACAGCCAAAGCTAACATTTAGATTAATTTCTTTGCCTTTATATTTAGTATTTTTAATATATATTGTAATTTATGTTACATCTTGTTTTTTAAATTTTCTATTATAAAATAAGCATTTTTCACATTATCTATGCTTTTCGTCCTTTTTAAATGGTTGAATAATATTCTTTTTAGTTGATAGGTCGTAGACTGTTCAGCTAAACTATTCAAGTCTTCAACACCCCATAAGCTTTAAAAAGATAAGTTAGATATATTTCATGCTAAGATTGTATTCTCTCTCTCTCTCATTACTGGTATTAAGAATAGGATTTTGTACTCTTGTCTGCATGTCTTTTTTTTTTTTTTTAAGTTTATTTATTTATTTTGAGAGAGACAGAGACAGTACAAGTGGGGGAGGGGCAGAGAGAGAGGGAAAGAAAGAGAATCCCAAGCAGGCTCCGCACTGCCAGCACACAGCCTGATGGCGGGGCTCAAACCCATGAAGCCATGAGATCATGACCTGAGCCCAAACCAAGAGTTGGACACTTAACCAACTGAGCCACCCAGGTGCCCTGATTGTCTGCATTTCTATTTTTTTTATTTGTAAAATGTGAAGGGAAGGATGTGCCTCCTGAGACAGGACCTTAACAAACCTCAGCACATAGCATGAGTTCACTTAAGATTGTAGAGTAAGTAATTGAATGAATGAATGATAACAGGAAATTCCTAGTGGGTTTAATTGTTTGAATTAGGACGTTAGGGGAAGAACAGCGTCTCCATACACACTGATTATTTCCATCTTGACTCCATCCCATCTCTAACTCCATCCCGTCACTTGTCTTCATCACTCCATCATCTTTGTACTCATTTCTGCTGTATAGCTTCGCTTGTGTTTTAGGTGTATCCAAGAGGAACGCTGCAGAGCTGCACATGCTCAGAAATGAGCGTCCCTTTAAAGGAACCAGGTCATGTTTTTTTCTCTTCCTCCTCCCTGAAATCTAAATTCCATGACTTTCTTAAAATAAATAAATGATAAAAAAAAAAAAAAAAGTTTAAGGGGCACCTGGATGGCTCAGTCGGTTAAGCGTCTGACTTCAGCTCGGGTCATGATCTCACAGCTGGTGAGTTTGAGCCCTGCGTCGGGCTCTGTGCTGACAGCTTGGAGCCTGGATCCTGCTTCGGATTCTGTGTCTCCCTCTCTCTCTTCTCCTCTCCCGCTCACGCTCTCTCTGTCTCTGTCTCTCAAAAATAAATAAATGTTAAAAAAAAAAAAGTTAAAATAAATTCTATGACTCTCTGGCTGCAGGGAATGCGCACAGCTCTCCATAGGTTGTTCTATGCTCCAAAAACTAAAATATCAAAGGTTCCCCTGATCCACGTTACATTTCTTTCAGCTAGAGACATGGGACAGATGATCTGAGCAACTATTCTAAGTTCATAACAAATATTTCATCACAGTTGTAGCTTTCCCCCTTTTTACATTGGTAAGTTATAGCTCAGAGTCCCCAGCTTCCTATTATGAGTCAGGTATATCATAATAAGCTCCAGTATGTAAAATGTGCCATTATCTCTACTACTGCTTTATTACTTCTGGAAAATTCATGTGTAGGAATTTGGGCAATCCTTCAAGATGAATTTCCTTATTAGACTGTGGTTATAAAATGCAATCAGTTAGCAGAGTCTGCTGTCATCCAACCATTAAAATGTGATGCCTAAGGCTTTTAGCTTTGCTCATTATCATCTTTTGATTCCTTTGTAAATACAGTTTGCCATTTGAACTGCTTTGCTAATTATTGGGAACCATATCCCATTCCTGCAAACTGGTGAAACATATCATACTTCGCTGAAATGGAAATAAGAGTACATTTGACCTTTCAGAATCAGGATAAAATTGGTGGGAAAGATGACTCAGTGGGCCAGTTCCACTACATAGACTGTACAGACTGACAGATGCTATGCCTGTGCCTTCATATCGACCAAGTTCTAGAATCATAGGATGTTGTAATGATATACATTCAGAATCTCCAATACTGATCTACTAAGTCAGGATTTTTTTTCGGGAACACAAAGGTTGAAGAATTATTGGTAAAGGATTATAAGTTTACAGGCTCTAAAACTTAAAAACAAAAACCGGCCTATAGGTTTCTCGTTTTCTGACACAGCTTTTTTATTAACGGTGTTTGAGGATCACAAACTGTCTTTTAGACTCATTTTATCCTCGACTCATTGATGGTTTTACCAACCTAGAAGGCAAGTAATTATGCCATTCAACTGATATAAGTATTAATGAAATTTACACACAAACATACCAATATTTTTTTTTAAATCTTCAAATAACCAAGAGAAGGAAAATACAATGCATTTCCTCCTACAACATATTTTCGTGCTGTATGTCCTCAGCTGGGACCTCACCGCAGCTGAGAAATGTCTTCAGTCATCTAACGGATTACCTACCACGTCTCCACAGCTGTTTCTGCAGACCGTCCTCCATCTCTCCGAGCATCTGTTTCTCTCTCCTATGTGGCTGTGAAGATGGAAGATATACATATGAGTGTTCCCAACCTCTTCCCCACCTCAACGTTTCCCTGCATCATTGTACTGTCTCTGCACCTCACATGCAGGAAAAAGAAGTTCTTGAGGATAGTCCTGCCAAAATCCTAAAACTTCAAGATCTTTGTGATTTTAAAGAGATACTGACATATAGATTCCTGGAGGAAGAATGATTCCTGCTACCCATGGGCAGATGGAGGCAAGACACAGATGCTAGAGAGGACTGGGAATGAATAACTGTTGGGTGTGAGGGCTGAGATATCAAAGGAGGACAGCTGGAGGGACAGGTGTGGATGACAGGATACCTAAAAACAAGGATCAATCTCAAAACCGAAGCTAGGCTTTGGGAGACCAAGAGAGGCATCAAACCTGAGGCCATGGAACGAGAACAGAGCTGCAGTAGCTGGATTTGCAGCCAAGTGAGAAGACATTAAAAATCAAGGATGGAAATGGATTTAGTCAGAGCAGCCACAGGGATCAAAGATCCCAAGTATAAATTGTGCTGAAAGCTTTTTTTGTCATTGGTGACCCAGAGGTTGTTGCTTCACCCTTTTTGATTTTTAAAAGTTCCTGTCCTTATTCCTAGTGTGACTGAGAAGTTGTTTAAGTCTTACAATTTTTTTTTATCTAAACCTTGATCTCATCCTCTTCTGTCACTTCCAGGATTCTATATCATGTGTGCTGTAAAATGTGAGGAGGATCCTTATATAGGGGATATCTTCTTTTTATCGTTTTGACATTGCATCCTAATTTTTCCTTGCATAATCCCCAACCCCTGATAGGTGTGGTCTGAACAAAATTGACTTCAGCTTCTGGTTTCTAGGATGAGCCCATAACTCAAGTCTGGCTGATCAAAGTACCATACGTATCCCTCTGGTCCAGTGATTGGTTCAAGGATGGTATATGACCCAAGTTGTGCGAATCAGAGAAGATAAGCTTCTGCCTCAGGACGTTTTGTTTGTTTGTTTGTTTGTTTGTTTGTTTGTTTGTTTGTTTTTGAGAGAGAGAGAGAGAGAGAGAGAGAGTATGCGCAGGGGAGAGGCAGAGAGAGAACCCCAAGCAGGCTCTGCACTGTCAGCACAGAGCCCGACACAGGGCTCAAACCCACCAATCGTGAGTTCACGACCCGAGCCAAAATCAAGAGTTGGACGCTTAACTGACTGAGCCACCCAGGCACCCCTGCTTAAGCAACTTTTAAATCAGTTAATTAAACTTAAAATAGAAAGTGATCCGACTAATAGAAATTAAAATGTGGTACAATTCTAGTGAACAATCATGTGTCTTCGCAAGCTGCATGCAGTCACAGCCACTCCAGACAGTATTGCGTTTCTGTGATTTTTCAGGGTTATAGAATGTTCAACCTTCTGTCATTCAGCCTGCTCTCTTTTGGATTAGAATGTTTCTTCTTTCCTCTGGTCATGCAACATCCGCATATGTGTTTTGATGCTATGCTATTCATGGGAGATTACCCAAACTGTATGCTTGTTCAGTGAACATTTTATTAATGCTCAATGTCTTCTTGTGGAATCATTCTTCCTTCATTTTTAGTCCAGTTGTTTTGAGTGGTACTGACTATACCCCAATTTCCAGGTATGTGGGACACATGACTCGGACCAAGTCACTTAGAGATTTCCCTGAGACTTTTACTAGAATTATCTGGAGAAAGGATCACTCTATTTTCTGGCATTGTTAATTATAAGTCTATGTAAGTCTAAAACTGCCAGTGACTATTTTTGGGTCACTCAGTGTCTTATGAGATTGAGGCCAACACAGAGAAAAGTAGAACTTAGAGATAGGTGGAGAAAGAGAGTAGTTTAATGAAGATGTATTTGAACTTGAATTTATCAATGCCTAAAGTCACCATTGCTTAAACTTTTCAGTTATAGGAGCCAACAAATCCCCCTTTCTTTGCCTTATTCTGGTTTAGGTTGGATTTTTGACACATGCAACCAAAATCTTGACTATACATTGATACCAAGATGTCAGTGCTTAGGGTTAATGTCAGCCGTCACAAAATTCCAAAAATTCATGAGAAAAAAGTAAATCTTCTGAATCCCATGCCTCAGCATTTGCTGAGTGACTGGCTGACTTCTCTGAAAATATCCTTGGTTGTCATGGCAATGGAAGGGCACAGATACTCAGAGAGATTCTGAAACACTTTCGTATATAATCTGAACTGGGTGGGAGACATATCTAACTCAGAGCTGAGTCCTGTAAACATCACGGCATTGAGAGAACCTCCGAAGAGTCTCTGAGATACACTGGTCTTGGTTTCTTTATGTTGCTCAAGGACTCGAAAGGGGCAGTATTCTCATAAAAGGGGTGACAGACAAATGTGACCTTGTGTCTGTGCTAATACTCAGTGATGGGTGTCAAACATTAGTATTGCCTCAACCCTTTAGTTTGCCACACATAGTCTTCAGGGTTTTTTCCCTCCACTTTGTAACCATGACAAAACATGATATGTAAGCAATAAGACCAGGCTATCAGGGTTTTTTCTTTCCCAAGATTTTGCTAGCTACAGAACTCTGATTTAAAAGACCAAAAGATAGATGCAATTTTATTCCATTTTCTAAAATTTTCCAAAAGTGATACCCTGAACTGTATATGAAATATCATTTGTGAGAATGTTGAGTTTCTATAGGGTTTAGATGTTGCTAAATGTCTTAGAGCAACCTGACAGCTCATCTCTTTCATAAAAGGTCACATCTAAGATAGTTTACTTCTTTGATAGTCACCTATTCAAATGCTAGTACTTAGAATGCAAACTGTCATGATAAACTCTGAAATATCATACACTTGGGGGTACATGTTATGAGATTAAGATTTAGGGGTGTATTTTCATCATTTATCCTTTTTAAAATTTATCCTTTAAAAAAAAAGTTGACCTTTTATAAAACAGCAATTATATTAGTAGTTAAGGAACAAATTGTTGCCCTGGTTCTACCACTGGGTAAACCTGGATGAGGGACTTTATCTCTATAAGCCAGTGTTTTCAGATATAAAATGCAGGATTTAGACAAGATGAAAATATGGGTCCTTTCCAAGTTTGGATCTACGCTTTTATGTAACATAAGCAAGGAATTAGCAGATGATTAATAAAAAAAAGAAAAAAACAACTTCCATATGCCACAGCGACAGGGATTCATTTCTAAAACTACAAGGCAATCAAGTTATTAAGGCAATTATTTTAACTAGAGAAAAGATGTGAGAGCAAGTCTAAATTTACTTGGCTGGATGTTATATAAGCTACTTCTGTGCAATGTTTTAATTCCTGGACTTGATAACAGTGCCAGAAGAACTGGTTTCTTGGCCACGTTTCATCAAATAAAGACTAAAAATTCCCCCCCTGCTGTAGGGGGCGCAGAGGTGCGCTGCCCTGATGCCCCTGCAAGGAAGGCCTTGCTGCCCTTCGCCTGGCTGCTGAAGGGAGTGAGATCAGCAGACAGCCTAAGCCTGCCCGCTCCTTCAAGGATAAGCTGCGTGGAGACACCTTGCCAGTTCCACACTCTGCTGGGAGCAGTCTGCCTTCCCTGACCAAGTGGGTACACAAAGGTTCCACGTAAGAGCCTCCACAGGCCCGACTTGCCCTAGCACCCCCATTCCCCGCTGGGTTGGCCAGCCTGCATCATAGACTGACTTCTCCCTCTGCCCGGTGCTGCTTCCCTGCACCTGTGTTGATCTCTCATAGATATGTTGCTCCCCAAACTCCATCTTAGCATCTGATTCCAGGCACCCCAATCTTGGACACCTGTAATTACAAATAATAAGTTCATGTGTTTATCTTGCTTGGTCACATACAAGGCATGAGAGGATTAATGTCCGTTTCAATATTGTCTATTTTAATGTTAGTAGGATTTTTAATTTTCTTATTTTTTGAAGATTTTATTTTTTATAACTTTATTTTTTAAAGTTTACTTCTTTATTTTGAGGGGGAGAGAGAGAGAGAGAGAGAGAGAGAGAGAGAGAGAGAGAGAGAGAGGAGGGCAGAAAGAGAGGGAGAGAGAATTCCAAGCAGGCTCTACACTGTAAGCACAGAGCTGGATGTGGGGCTCGATCTCACAAACTGTGAGATCATGACCTGAACCAAAATCAAGAGTCAGACACTCAACTGACTGAGCCACCCAGGTGCCTCAAGATTTTGTTTTTAAGTAATCTCTAACCCAACATGGGGCTTGAACTACAACCCCAAGATCAAGAGTTGCATGTTCCACTGACCGAGCCAGCCAGGGGCTCCAACAACTAGATAGTGAGATCTTTTTAAGTAGGCTCTCCACCCAACCTGGAGCCTGATGCGGTGATTGAACTCATGACCCTGAGATCAACACCTGAGCTGAGATAAAGAGTTGGACACTTAACCCACTAAGCCACCCAGGCACCTCGATAGTGAGATTGTTTTTAAACTTTTGTTTTGGACTTGTCCGTATTGCTTCAATTTTTCCAAAAGGATGAACGAGCATAATGTTTACCAAAAATTGAAATCATCATAAAGCAAGAATAATAAACAAATATAGTATTGATAATGTAATGGGACAAGGGAGATAAGGGATGAATATATTTTAAAAATTAGCAATAGATTTGAAATCAGAATTCAGCTGTATTTATTTTTTATTGTTAGACAACTGGAAACTTCAATATGGTTGTAAGCTCTTCCCAATATTTTTTTCTCATGTTAGTTTCCCTGTAGAAATGAATAAATAAAGGTGCTTTGAAAAATCACATATACTGAAACAATTTACTAAGGTATAAGATAATCATACAGTGTTCCCATGGATTTTTAAATTTTAAATTTTGACAAAGTACATCTTCTTTCTTCTGTTTATAAATCGAATTTTGCCCATGCTTTGAGAGGACTCAGGTTGATAAATGCATACATTCTACCCAGTGTGCTTGGGAGTGTCTGTTATTTTGAACAGGCAATAGTTTTTGAGACTCTACTTATATCCACATAGAATGGAAATAAGTTGAACAGAAACAGATATCGGAATGATGTAATGTAATAGTTTTTCCCAGACAAATCTCAGATGTTTAAAGTTTTAATTAGGATCATAGGTGATAACTGATGGGTAGAGGAACCTCAGGGCCATAATCATACCTTCCATAATTTCCTGGATTTCCAGAATTTTATCCAGGTGCTCTAGTTTCAATCCCACCAGGACATCCTCAGGGTGACATCTTCTGAGTGCTTTCTTCACTGCTAAACTGAACATTGCCATTGGCAAATAAAATCCTTTGGTCTTAGATAAGTGTAAGAAATAAAAATATTTCCTCAATGCTACTCATAGAGTGTTACTATTTTCCATCTATGATATCTACTTATTAATAGAAAAAAAAAAAAAAAAAACAACTTTGTTTTCCAGGGGCTATGATACCAGAGCTCCAGCAATAGTTTAGTAAGCAACCACCATACAAATTTTCTTTCTCCCTACCTTCACAGACACAATAACCAATGTAAAATTTTTCCCTCTTTCACTCTTTCCAGAATGTCAAGTGCTAAGGATCAAATTCCCTTTACGATGAAAATTTCTGCTAAAATACACACACATACAGCTTTGAAACAACATTTGATAAACAGACATTTCCACTGCAAAAAAGAATACAAACCTTTTTTTTTTTTTTTTTTTTTTTTTTTTTTTGTATTCATGGTTATGGGGATTTTAGATGCTTGTTAAAAAGAGGCCAAGTTCGAAATGAAAGAAGACAAAACTAATTGACGTGAATGGGCCCAGAGCAAGCATCCATGGTCAGAAACAGCTTTCCCAAAGGCAGGATTTGTTAATGTTTCACTGGAGCCACACTTACCAGGCTGCTGCATATATGGAATGGCTTCCCATCCTTACAAGAGTCAGAGTAAAGATGTGCCCAGTGGAGAAGAACGGCAATAACTCCAAGAAGTGGCATTCCAGAGTGCTAAAACGTATTTGAGATTTCAATTAAGAGTCCCTACCCACAGGTGGATTTCTTCCAAGCACTGCCCTTTGGGCCTTGCTTTTCACAAGCCAGGAAAACGACCCTCCATCTATAGGGCTTTGTTTTCCGGGGGTGTTGTGAGACAATGGAATAATGAATAGCAAACTCAGCTGGTGCCAGAGCCCTGTCACACAGGCCTGGCATCTGGGAGTCTGGTGTTTTTACTCATAGCAGCTGTGCAAGTTTGGAAAGACGTTCCATTTTGAAGATCCATTAACCCCTGCTAAGGGCCACAGTTTAGTACGAACATATTTTAAGGGATAAATAAGTGTTGAATCTTGTTGAACCCAAGCCCAGCTTGTGCTAAAAAAAAAAAAAAAAAAAAAAAAAAAAAAAAAAAAAAAAATTGTGCTAAATAATCTCCGAGGTCTCGCAGACTCGTGTGCTTCGAAGCTCACATTTCGAGAGGTGTTGGCAGTTAACTTGATAATGTAGTTAGAATGGTTTCTTAATGCTGTGCTTTGTTCTGTGAAATGTTTGGGGAAGACATTTAAATAAGGCCCTTCATTTAGTGTGGGCCTGTTCCTTATGTGAATGAGTAAATGGTTTTACAGTTCCTGTGAACTATGATAAGAAGACTGTGCCTTATTAATTCATTCAACAAATATTTATTGAGCACCTGCTATGCCAAGCACGTTATTAGGTACATCAGATTGGGTAGGCTACAAAACAAAATCCCCACTACCATATTGTGGCGAATAAGCGAGAAGTGTCACTCATACTAGTTTGAAGCCATGGGTATATGAAAACTCGGAACTGAGACTCTTAAAACATCACTTAAGCCCTTCAATTGGACCCAGCCTACTATTCCTGTTTTGTTCTAATATTCCAGGCAAACTAGACATTTCATTATAAATAGTAAATTTCTCATCTTTTTTTCTGCAGAATTTTGTATCTGTTCCTCCTTATTTCTGGAACATTGTGATCCCTGTACTTAAATTTTCAAGATCTACTCATCCATCAAGGTGCCATTCAATATTCCCTACTCTATGTCCACCATCCAGGTTCCTGAGACTAATGTGTATTCTTCCTCTAAGATCATATAGCCACTTGTTTAGACACTTTCTAAATAAGTTACCTTTGTTTATATACAGCCTATCACTCTTCTCTCCTTCCTATCCTCCCAAACATCCAACAAACCCCATGTATGCATGATCTTTGAGACTTAATAGGGGTGTCCCTTTTTTTTTTTTGGTAGGTATATCATTATGTTTATATACCAGTTTAGATCCCAGATTACCTAATTATTCTACATAATTTTAATTAGATTGACATTTTGTACATTGTTTGAGCAAAAATTTGGGGCCATTTATAATGACTCTTTACCATTATTAATCAAGATTAGTCAGGAAAACAGAGCCTACATCAGATAGTTTAATAGTGCATATTGGGAGAGCTAAAAAATCTACAGGAGATAGAGAAGACAGAAAATAGCAATAACCTGAAACCCACGGCAGGAGATAGGGTAACAAGCCCAAGAGCCAGTGTCTCCTCATGAGAACCACACCTTGAGAGAGCCTCTCCTAGAGGAACCAGGAGTCCAGAGAAAACAGTTGTCTGGTGGATGTTAGACATATGGAGAACATGCAGTTATTGTTGGAGACTTTACCTAGAGAGGAAAGGGAAAAAAATCCCCTGGCTCCTTTGCCCCATACTCCAGTCTCTAGCCAATGCCTCCCATTGGTTGAAAACAGCCAGAAACAGTTAAAAAGAGAGTCCAAGAAATACAGTTGGCAGAATTCAGTTACTTGCAATACAGAGCGAAAGAAAGCAATGGTGAACAATGCATCTGGGAACAAATTGTCAAATTATCAGCAATGCCTACTTAATAAAAAATTTACTGCGTAAGTTATCTTCAAATGGTAGCTAATTGTTTAGTTTACAAATATTTGATCTTCAGTTAGAAGCTCAATTTGATTATAAGACCTTTGGAACATGAGCAACTTTTTTTTTTGTTTTGTTTTTTTAAGTAATCTCTATACCCAATGTGGGGCTTGAACTCACAATCCCAAGATCAAGGGTTGTATGCCTCTCTGACTGAGCCAGCCAGGCACCCCAAACATGGACCATTTTTGAGCTTTTTGTGAGCTAAGCTAGTCTCAAAATATCGTGCAATATGCTATTGGTTATTTCTACCATTCTTCCATCATCTTTTTCAAGAAACAATTTGGTTTGCTCTCTCCTTTAGTTATGTTCTTGTCTGGGGTTACTTGCTGTGACAGCACATACAAGTATCTCTTACTTTGGTCTGATTTCACAGTTTTCTTTCTCAATTCTCTATCAATCTCCATCTGAAAGCACTTGATAATCTAGTTGGTAGAAAAATATAAATAGTTAAATGTTGGTGGTGAGCGTCCTTGATGATCCCCAGTGAATCTCACCTACTAGGATTCACACTCTTGTGTAGTCCTTTGATGCAGAGCTCAAAGTGGAAGTGATTGTGTGTGTGTGAATTCCAAGGTTAGATCATAAATGGCTATGCAACTTCATGGTGGTCTCTTGGATTGCTCGCTATGGTGGATGCCAACTTGTCAAACTGTCAAGACACTCAAGCAGCCCCGTAGCCCATATGGAGAGGGGCAGAGGCCAACCGCCAGGACCAACTTGACAGCCATGGAATGAGTCACTTTGACAGTAAATTCTCCAACCCCAGTCATGCTTTTGGATGACTGAAGAAGTTCCAGCAGAAGTCTGATTGCAATCATGAGAAATCATAAGCAAGAGGTGCCTGGGTGAGCCCTTTCCAAATTCCTGATCTTGAGATTTTATAAGAATACTACAGTTTGGGAGTAAGTTGTTATGCAGCATTAGATAACTGGTGACAGTTGCTATTTTCATGATAGTTCTTCAAAGGGATGTTTGTAAAGCTGATGTTTTAATAATGCTGATATCCTCAGGGTGCCTGGGTGGCTCAGTTGGTTAAGCATCTGACTTTGGCTCAGGTCATATTCTCACAGTTTGTGGGCTCAAACCCCATGTCAGGCTCTGCACTGTCAGCAGAATCTGCTTCAGATTCTGTCTCTCTCTCTGCCCCTCCCCTGCTCGCATTCTGTCTCTCTCTCAAAAATATATAAACATTAATAACGCTGATATCCCGCTTCTCATAGTACTTTGCAAGTTCCACACTAAATGTCTTTGAAATAAATTATGTTCTTTCTTATAATAAACTTGGGAGTTAGGTGTGGCAATACTTTTTTTTTTTTTTCAATTAACTTTATCTTACATTTGAGGAAATCTGACACTCAGAATTTAACTTGCTCAGGTTTCTTCAGTTGGTTGGTAGCAGATCTTGGATCCAAGTCTATGTCTTCTAATCCAATCCCTTCTGTGTATATTGCTGGGGATTTTCAGCACTACGGTAAGGCAAAGATAAAGACTTGCTGGTGATCCTCAAATTTAGAATGTGTGCACCTGGCTAATGCACCTTTGCAAGTAAAGAATCAAAAGAGACAACACAACATGCAGCGGTGAAACTGACCTATGGTGGCTGGATAGGCAGGAGTGAGCTCCGGCTGTTACTACACATCACAACTCTTGTTCCTTCCCGTGTCTACTAATACTTTCCAGACCCCCAATTCTAGGCATCTTGAAAATCTAGTTGCAGCTTTTCCTTTCCAAGGATTTGGTCAAGATTATAGGCACATGTGCTTGGAACGTCCAGACTCTGTGTTACAATGTGTTTCTTATTTATGATTTTACTGAAGACTTCTAATATCTAGAACAGTCCCACAGACTCCAAGCCACTTAACACCAAGGCTGTCTGATAATAAAAACATTCTTTTCCTCTGACAGACCAAAATAAATGTGTACATCAAGAATTCTTGCTGGTTATTGATTTATTTCATAAAAATGAAAATTCGCAATCCCTGAAATACATTTTTATATTCTTTATCACTATCCAACATTAAATAACTTATGTTCTGATTTGTTCCAAGTTGGGCACCTTGGTCAAAGGTAGATTTCCCATTAGATTGCAAAGTCCAGTGTGAATGGCACACTTATACTCTTTTGCCTCTTCTCCCAGTTTCCTGAACACGTTTACTTATAGGAAATCACATGAAAATAAATATCAAGGATAGAATTCAGAGGGGAAAGTCATGAAATGATAGTTTGAAAGTATTTTTAAAAGAACAAAACTTGACCCCACCTCTTTGCTTAGGAGGGTCAGTCTCGCTTCTATGCCTAGAACAGGGATTAACCACTTGACCTGCATATTCGCATCACCTGGGGAAGATTGTGCCAATCAATATCCTGGGGTTCTACCTCAGAGCAATTAAATTAATTCAGAATCTTTGGGATGGAGCTCAGGCATCAACATTTTTAACCAGTTCTCCAGGAATTTCCAACTACAGCCAAGTAAAGAACACCAGCCATAGTATTGTTTGGGGGCTGACTGAAGACAACAGAGCCTTCTTATTTTCTCCTACCGGCTTGCTTTCTGTCAAGAGGTACCAGAGTTAAAAATGATCAGGTCTGTCTCCTAGGCGTGCTTCATGGTAGGGCCAACACTGAGCAAGACACCAGAGGTTTATGTTTTCTACCTTCCCCTGACAAAGCTCGATCTTAAATTTCTGAACTATGTACAGCTTTCAATGGCCTTCATTTACCTCCGGCTCTTGTGAGTAAAGTTACTGAGAAGACACGGTATATCTTATTTAATAGGCTGAGGACAATGACAATAATAGCCGTAGCCTGTGTTAGTAGTAGATTTTAGAAGTAGTTGTATTAAATGCTGCCCATGTTTTAATAATAGGCAGGATAACATTATAAACAAAATTCACTGTTGCTTTAAAATGGTTCCCAAGTGCACACTCTTGACCTGTTCTATTTAATCCTCGCAGACACTTACATGCCCGTATAGATCACTTTCTTATAAAAACCCCACGTTCTCATAAAGTTTCCTCTCCTGTGAGAAAGGCTTTAGGGCCTTTTTCTATTGTTGTGTATGTCATCAAAGGGTTCATAGATATGTCATCATCCCATTTGACTTTAAGCTCTGAACACAGTGATCTGGTTTTCATCTCTTCGTATTCAAGTGACTATATAGTAATCTACCCATAATGGATGTTTAACAGGTGCATAAAATAAATACATGCAAATGTCCTCTGCCTAATTTCCTCTTGTAGATGAGCAATTTTTCTCTGTTAGAAAAAAAGGAAAGTCTGGTTACAGAATGGCAAGACTATGTAACAGATCCTTTTCTGCATTATGTCATTTTCCAGAATTTAGAAGTAATGGACAGTATAAATCCTTGAACACTAGAATAATGTAAGTTTCAGCTTCTAAATAAGCCAAAAGCATAAGAATGACAGAACTTTAAACATAGCTGCCTTGGAAGTGCTTTATTTAAATGGAGGGCAGAAGTTGTTAACCTTGGTTTGCATGCCAGATTCCTAGGGCTAATTTAATCTTTTAGTGCCTACACTCATTTTGTTTTCCCAATCATGTACACTGGAGACACATTAAAATTAGAAATTTAAATTGTAAATTAAAAAAAAAATTAATATTTATTTATTTTTTGAGAGACAGAGAGAGACAGACAGAGCATGAGCAGGGAAGGGGCAGAGAGAGAGGGAGACACGGAATCTGAAGCAGGCTCCAGGCTCTGAGCTGTCAGCACAGAGCCTGACATGGGGCTCGAACCTATGAACTGTGAGATCATGACTTGAGTCAAAATCAGATGCTTAACCCACTGAGCCACACAGGCGCCCCTAAATTATAAATATTTTTAAAGATGTTTGTCTCCTTTCTAAAAAATTACTTCAAAATTTTTAACATTTGAATCCACACGTTTTGGGATGTTCAGGATAAAACAAGTACTAACAGAGATCAAGTTGTGATTTATTATCTTATTTGTAGTTTCACTTTAATATATTAAGTTGAACATCTCAGCAAATAATTCTCCATTGCTTTGTTTGCCATGCCCACTGCAATCTTACTCTACCTGTTTAACAAACATAATAGAAAATTGATTTCCCTCTCTTATATGAAAAAAGGATCAATAAAGATTAAGTACAGGCTAAATAGATTGATTAATGGGATTTAACTCAGAACGAATATTGACTGCTGGAAAAAGAAATATATAGAAAGTGCTATGATATGATAGCGTTGTCCCCAAATCTTTCCATAGTTTGACATTAATGATGCTATCCTATGCTTGCATTTCCAGCTGGAAGAAAACAACTGATGAAAAACAGCTCTATGGTTATGCATTATGGTTAATGGGTTTATTTCTGTGTGCCTGTTTAAGGAAGGCTCTTTTTTTTTCTTTTGACAATAATCCTTTTAAACCAAATTCCTATGAAGAAATATCCATATTTCTTTGCATTTCAAAAACCAGTAGAAAGAGGGCATGACCTTAGAACTATGGTTCTAAGAAAAAGCTTTATAAAATAATCAATGGCTTCTCTTGTGCCTGGTTAAAAATCACATGAGGTAGTTTTTGTTTTAAAGAGATAACACACACCCCGTTTAAAAATTTTCTTTCATTTATTCACACAAATTTATTGAGTCCTTACTGAGCCAGGGATTGGAGTCAATGAAAATACAAATGTGGTTCCTACTCATAAATACATGTTCTATCCAGAGGAGACAGAAAATAGCAAGTAATCAAATTTATCAGTGAGATAATATCACGTGGTGGTGGGACTGGACTAAAATAAGGCATGAAATATTGGATAGAGGATGCTGTTTTGGATAAGGTGGAGAGGAGGAGACATTGGGGCAGAAACTAGAACGTCCAGAAGGAGCTGACCATGCCGAACTACAAAAGAACTTGCTTCAGGCAGGGGAACGGCGGATATAAGGGCCAACAGGGAGCTGGCTGGTTCCCCGCAAAAATGATTGTTTATGATGTCTGTTTGAATTCCATTTTGAATAAAAAGGGAAATGACTGCTATAATCATCAAAGCCTGACTTGCCTACCAGGTCAGTTAGTACCTATCACGTCGCATTTAACTGACCACTTTAATTTTCAGACCCTTTAATTCGGCAGACAATTTGGAATTTTGTGTCCAGCAAAATCTCCCTATCAAATGGAGTGTACGGATGAGAGGAAGCTTCTGATTTATCATTCAAGTCATTCAGGATCCAAATCACAATCTTTTTCTTTTCCCCCCAGTAAAATAATATAACCAGTTCACTTCACTGGCTGAGGGCTTTTCGGGACTCGGTCTATCTTACAATTGCCCATTTCAACAAGATTTGGCCGTCCACCATCTGCAGTATGCATTTTGTCGGGAAAACAATGCCAATTCCGCAACATCAAACGACGTAACTGTGACAGTCACGGAAGGGAGACCATACTTCCAATAATTGCTATTAGATACTTCGCGCTGCTGTTAGAATTTTTCTTAAGAAAGATCACTTTCTAACATTAAAGCCGGAAACCATAACACATTAACAAGAATGAGAGACTCATTTGTTTTTAGTTAAAAATAAAATGAGAATGTGTTTCCAAAGAGCTAAAAATCTAAATTAGAAGGGGAGGGGGGAAATGCAAATAACAACAAAAACCTGCCTTCAAAAATTTTAGGCAAGCTGTCTCAGCAGGAAAAAGGAAAACAACAAAGAATGAAGACTCAAAGTCTTATTGCAGTTTCTGCTATTAACTCATTAATGTTTGTGCTTCTCATTCGACAGCATTATGAATGCTGCAAATTGTAGCATATTTCCTACAACATAGGTGTGTTGTGACACATAAATAATGAGAAGTAGAATGTTATTGAGCCACTTCCTAAAACATGAGAACATCTGCATTTACACCTCGATAACTCTGAATGGTTCAATTAATGAAAAGTAATTAAGGGATATCTGTAAAGACATAGATTTATTACTTTCAAGGGCACATTCTCACTTAACGTAATGAATAACAAAGTTCTGCCAAGCAGAGGTTATACAGGGACTATAATTTAGGAGTGTTTGTAATTAAGAGTATTGATTATGTGAAAAGTACCAGAGTGCTTATAAAAATTTAATCTTCTTAAATGCATAAAATATTTCCTTTATAATCTTTTAACAAATCTAGTTTTGCATTTGGATACATTGACCATCCTATAAACATAAACTCCAATGCCCATGTTCCATAATTTTGAATCTCACCAGTATGAGATTGTCAAACAACACCAATATTTTGAGCGGCCATATTTCTAGAACTACAATTAGGACAAATATAAGAGTCATAAATATTCGAATTTTGAGGACCTTGAAAATAATTTTTAAGGAGAATAGGCCTGCCTATTGATCGAGACTATTCATCAAACCCCAGGACATGCAGTGGCCACACATATATTTTAGTTTGAGGGCTTTGACCTGCACATTGAACTTTCAGCCAGGTTGACCTAGCCTTTCATAAATTCCTACTTTCTATTTCCTGGTCCTGCTCACTAATCTTCACCTTTAAACTCCTTCACTTGATAAGTTCCTCCTCATTTTTTAAGTCCTGACTTAAATAGCAGCAAATTATATACATATTAAAATTGGCTCCTGTCTACCGAATGGCTACTAGGGGCCAGGTATGAAGCTAAGCACATTTCAAATATCACCTCATTTACTGTTTACAATAAATTTGTGATATTTCCCAGATAAGAAAATTCAATAAAGAGTTTAATGCAAGTTCCCTTAACCCGTCTGTGGTACAAGACCATTTTATTTTTATTTCCAATCCTTTACTGACCCAAACTTTTATAAAATATCATATAAATAACTAGCTAAAAGTATGACATGAAAAAAGCTCTAAAAATACAAATGCCAATTATTATTAGATTGAATAGACATAAAATTGCTCTAGCAATCTGCTCTAAAAGTTTCTAATTCTACATTTCTGTACTTTCTCATCACTAACTGATAACATACCCTTCTTGGACTAGCTCTGATGCAGACTGAACTTTGAACAACACTGTTCAGCAACTTGTTCCAAGTAGCAGATCAAGATTCTTTGGACTCCAACATTTTGTTCTGAACTTTGAAGCAAACGACTTCCTTCCACACTTCAGGAATCTGGACCAAACTGCCAATAGGCCCCAGAGAGAAATGCTTTTCTCAGACATAATTTCACATTAGGCTTTGCCTCATTTCCTCTCCCCAGTCTAACCTTTGTGTGAAGGACACTGGAAACATTAATTACGGAATTATTAAGGACACTCCACCCTCAAGGGTGTGGTCCTGTGACTCAGCAGGACAAAATAGTCCACTGTCCCTGCAGTCAAGTGATTCAATCTTGGATAAACCGCAAATGAGGCATCAAATTTCTCTGTCAGAGTGTCCTCCAGAGTGAGCTCTGTGCCCGCTGGTGTTTCTAGCACTCCCTGTGATCTCAGTTACAGATTTCCTGTAAACAGTTGCCTGAAGGAGAACACCCACAACTCTTTGGGACTGAGCAATAATCTATAACACTGGGAAGTTTTTAAAAATTAACATTTCTCCCGGAGACAACCAAATCCACAGAGGCCACATTCTGCTAAAAGGTACTCAATTTACATTTCCAAACAGAACAAATGACTTCTCAGACCTGAAACATCTGCATTCAAGTAATTTCCCTGTCTTTCTTCAGGGTAATGTGCGGGATCTAGTTTTACAGTTTCATCACTAAAAAGCCCATTGTGGTGTGTGTTTTTTTTTTTTTTTCTCCAAAAAATAAATGGGTGGTCTGCGCCAAAGGTAAATACAAGTGTCCGAAATTTAGAAGACAAAAATATGTAACACTGTCCACATTTTTTTCCTAATCTCAGTTAAAAAAAAAAAAAATCTTAAAGTCCTGTTTCAGCCAGAGTCATTTTAATTTGGAATTTAATAACACAATCTGTTTATTTCAGAATGTAATAACTTGCTATACATACGATCGTTCCCTTTCCTTGAAGCAGCCCAAACCTAAAGTAAATATTAGAATATATTTCTGGTATATTTAACAGCATGGTGGAAAATTCACTGTAGTTTACACAACTGTATATCTTCATAGAAGAAAAGGTAGGTGAACAGATTTGATGTGAGTTTTCTGACCTGGCATTTAATCCAGCCCTGAACACTTGTACAGGTAACTGTGCTCAGCTGTGTAATTCTGTCATCTGGCATGCAGACCTACATTTCAAATAGAAGACCAGCCTATGGCAGCAACTTCCTCAATCATGACATATTTGTAAGCAGTGATGGAAGGGGAAGTTTCATTCTGAAGTTGGCTTCAAAAACCTTATGTTGGCAACAAATTACCTTGGTAGTCTTTATAACTAAGTAACATTTTAAAATGAGGTACCAAAGGGGCACCTGATGATATGCCCCAATTCGAGAGACCCCCCGAAAACAAACCACCAGAGTCCAGAATCAAAGCCAAGCGGCAAGGGTCGTTTATTGCAGGTTCGAACCCGGTCCTCCCCGCACTCGTTGCCGGTGACGCTAAGAGGCCCCGAGTAAGGATCTTACAGCTTCTTTTATAGACAGGCACAAACAAGTTAGGGATATTTTTTAGAGGTTACAGAGCTGTTGTTGGTTAACATTTAAATTTGAACGCTCAGCAGAACTTGATTGGTTCCCGCCTTTATTTCAAACCATTCAGCAGAACTTGATTGGTTCCCGCCTTTATGTCAGACTACAACCGGGCACGCCCTGGCTGGTTTCCGAATGGGGGGGGGGGGGTCTTTTCTTTGCAGTTGTGAGTACACCTGGTAATTTTTCTCTTAGTCTCTCACTGGGTGGCTCAGTCCGTTCGGCATTTGATTCTTGATTTCCACTCAGGTCATAATCTCACGGTTTGTAAGACTGAGTCCCATGGTGGGCTCTGTGCTGACAGCCTCGAGCCTGCTTGGGATTCTCTCTCCCTCTCTGTCTGCCTCTCCACCCTCCCCCACTCCCACCCCGCAACTCATGCTCTCTCTCTCTCTCAAAATAGATAGATAAACTTAAAAAATAAAATAAAAATGAAGTACCCTTTTCACTTATACAGACCATGGACATAATTCTGGAAGGTTCTAGAAAGTTCTTCATTGTTGTTTTAATTGCATGTTCCACTACCTGAGGTGGGGTTCAGGACATGCTACCCCAAAACATGGCACCCTGGCATATTGAAAATGTTAAGCTGAAAGTATTTGAAGAAACAAAAGAAGCAGGAAGGTCAGAGTGAAATAGGTCATAAAATCCTCATGTGAGAGGTGTTCTCCCTATCTTCTGAGAAAAGAAACATCTTTATCTCTGAAGACAGAGGGACTCCAAGAAGAATCTGAACAGGCCCTGTGAAGTTTCCCCAGTTTACTATACCTACCTCTTACTCTTCAATCTATATTTCTTCATGACTCTGTACTCTTCATTAAATCTAGCACAAAAATACTTGGGTCTAACTGCTTCTTCAGGTCTTTTTTTTTTTTTTTTTTAACATTTATTTATTTTTGAGAGACAGAGCGTGAGCAGGGGAGGGGGAGAGAGAGAGAGAGAGAGAGAGAGATACAGAATCTGAAGCAGCCTCCAGGCTCTGAGCTGTTTGTTAGCACAGAGACTGGACGAGGGGCTTGAACTCACAAACTGCAAGAGCATGACCTGAGCTGAAGTCGGGGGCTCAACTGACTGAGCCACCCAGGTGCCCCACTTCTTCAAGTCTTCATTTCTTATGAATGTTCCTGTGTCATGTAAAACTTATGTAAATTGATATGCTATTCTCTTGTTAGTCTGTGTTTGTCAGTTTCATTTTTAGACGCAGTCAGGGACCCTAAGAAGATCAAGGAAAACTTTTTCCTCCTTATATCTGATTATGCCCAAAATGTTAGCCTCACCTTCTCCTTTTCTTTTCTTTCCTTTTCTTTCCTTTTTTTTTTTTTTTTTTTTTTGTCTCCGGACTATACCTCTCCAGACTAAATAATTCCCTCTGTCCATTATCAGTCATTTCTTGGTTACCTGAAATGGATTTCCCAAATTGAGAATTATCCATTCTTTTTATATTTTTCTTCTGTGTTGTGTCCTTTGTCACTTTAGTAATTCATTAATGCTTTTACAGATCTACCGGGAGGTGAGGGGAAAATGAACGTTGCTTATTAGGAATCCTTATAAAGTGAAAAGTGAAACCAATGGCTAAAGTAAGTTTCTGTGAAATGCCTCCACATCATTAGCATGAGGAATCAAGAGCTATCTGAACACTGATAAGCAGCCCAGAAGTTTAGAATTATCCTGAGGCAATTTCCCATTTTCTGGTTCCTTTCTAAGTAATTCTCTATTGATATGCTTATGCAGTTATCTATCTCCCATTCTTCCCCTCTTTCAGCAAAGTAGTTCTTCATTCTTGTGTAGCAAAGCTTTTTCGTATTTCTCTTAAACTTTTTACCAAGATCTCCAAAAAATAATAATAATAATGGCATCTCTCTTATATTTGTTTGGACATTTTAGTTGTAAGAAACAAAACTCAGCTTGAGCTAATTAAGGTGCACAGGTTGATTTATTGAAAGAATATTGAAGAATTCCCCAAAATAAAAATAATTAAAACAAACAGGGTAGCTCCAGGGTCACTGGGGAGAAGAAATGAAGCCCCTCCAATAGCATGTCTCTCTTTTTGCTTTTTTCTGGATTTTGGCCTTTTAATTTCAGGCTTTCCCCCTAGAGAAAGGACATGAAAGCAACTTTGGGGTCACATCCTTCAGGTGCCGTGAGCAGAGAGGAAAAGAGACTTTTCCCATAAGACCCACTTAGAAAATCTTGGGAGGAACAGCTTTCTGTTCAGCCTGCATTGGCTTCTCATTTCTAGCCTTGTTACTAATCTGGTGTTACTGGGGCAGTTTCTTTTTGTCCTTATTATTTGTTCTTTTTTAAATATTTCTTTTCATTTCAATTTACTAATAGTTCCCTTTTCAATCAGAAATTAAATGATGATAATTTTAACTGTTGCAGTAAGTTTGATAATACGTTAGATCTAACTTTAGCAGAATGCTTACTACGTGCCAAGCTTTATGACCAGTGACATGCATGTAACTACTTTTAATCCTCAAACAACTGTGAGTTAAGTCTTAGAGTGAAGCTGGAAAGTAACTAGTTCCCATTGGTAATTGATTGTTAGACCATAGCTTGAATACTAAAACCTAAGCTAATATTGTTGAAGTCTCAGAGTTGAACCAAAGAGACGTGATTTTTGCATAGAGACAGTGCCAGGTTTTTAGCTTTTGTTACATGATGCATCAGGTGAAGATCTCTGGCTATATACCACTTCTGGTCTCTCTTTGTGGACTCACATGCAGCTAGACAACATTTCTGAGTATCCTTGCTGCAAAGTGTAGTTAAGTGATTGAGTTCTAAGCCATGGCAAAGGATATCTGCATCTTGCGGACCCTACCCACAAACCTTCCCCCCATGTGCTGCTCCAAGCTCTTTCAACTTCCACGGTTGAATGCAGACAGTGACAAGGAACTGGGGAAGGGACACCAGACCAGAGAAGGACTGAGCCCAGAGGAGAATTACTCTGACCACTCAAGCAGCAGTCTTGGACCAAAACACAAGATTTCAAAATGTATTTGTTACTACAGGCTACTCTACCTTAACTCATTAGAACACATTAGAGAATTACTTTATATTTTATAATTAATTTTATACACATATGCAGTATATATTCTCATTGCTAGCAATAGTTAATTAATTTTAAAAATTGGGTCATGTATGGCTGACTGATTGATTTAAAGCAGTTGAGCCCTACAAGTAGGGAAGAAATGTTTTAACTGACATCTCTGTAATTCAGCCAGCTAGGCTTTTAGAGAAATCTTCTGCACTAGAAATGAAGAAGTGTTTTGGGGGAGCCTGGCTGGCTCAGGCTTCGGAGCATGTGACTCTTGATCTCGGGGTTGGGAGTTTGAACCCCACATTGGACATAGAGATTACTTAAAAACAAAATACTTTTTAAAAAAGAGGGAAGTGTCTTTACAAAGAAGTCTACCATTTCATCAGCCTCCATTCTTACCCTTAAAAATTGGGGGGGTGGGGGGGTGGAGCTCAGTCATATTTTAAATTTTATCTCAATAGCAGTATTATTAGCCCAAATTTCACCAATGAAAAGACTATATTCATTTTCTGTTGGTACTGAAAAAAAAAATAATTGCCACCTACTTGGTGGCTTATGACAGCAGAAATTTCTGATCTTACAATTCTGTAGGTCTTAAGTCTGACCTGGGTTTCACTGGGCTAAACCGAGGTGTCTAAAGCCTGTGTTTCCTTCTAAGGGCTCTAGGAGAGAATCCGTTTCCTTTCCTTTTCCAGTTTCCAGAAGCTGCTCACATTCCTCGTCTTATCACTCTTTTTCTCCATTTTCAAAGCCAGTAAGAGCAGCTTTCAAGTCCTTCTCACACAGCTGTCACTCTGACCTCCTCTGCCTCCCTCTTCCATATCTAAGGAAGCTTGTGATTACATTGGACCCAAGCTGATAATCCAGGACAGTCTCTTCTATTCTGAGGTGTGCTGATTAGCAAATTTAATTCCATTTGAAAAATCAGTTTTCCTGGGCCATGCAACCTAATATATCTACAGGTTCCGAGGACTGCGACTTGGGTGTGTTTAGAGGGGCCATTATTCTGTCTACCACAGAAACTGAGGCTTACAGATAACAAGTTGGGAGTACCAGTTGGGAGTCATTCCATGACTATCTTTGTGTCTTTGTTATCTATCTTTTAGCTCTTCATTGCTGATTAAATTTGTTCTCGTATTTTTCACAGCTAAGATAAAGCTTTTATTTTTGGTGAAGACTTCACTTTTTTTTTAATTTGAGTTTTTATTACAACCTTTCTGTGTAGCTAACCCATCTTTCTGACCCATATTTGATTAGCGCACGGATGCTGTCAACAGGATTTCTCTAGACTTTTAGACTTTTAAACATCTCTTTTTCATAGTAAAATAAAAGTCTCCATCTCTAATGGAGATGCTTTCTCCCCCCTCCATGGCATAAATAGAAAATATGTGCCTGTGTCCATACTCTGCCACAGATCCACTCTCTTGTCTGTCATTCACTATTGGCACAAGAGGCTGACACCTGTGACAAATCCAGGCTTGCTTACATCTGGCTTCTAAATGGGATCAACCAACGGGAGACAAGGGCAAAAAGGGAGTGGGTATGGAGTATTTCTCCTTTACACCCTCCCTACTTTGACACTATATGGCTGAACAACATAGGTTTGAATTGCAAGGGTCCACTTGTATGCAGATTTTTTTTTTTTTTTGGATAAATACCGTACTATAAATTTGTTCTTCCTTATGTTTTTCTCAATATTTTTTCTCTAGCTTATTATAAGAATATAGTACATAATACATATAACATACAAACTTTGTGTTAATTGGCTGTTTATGTTATCAGTGAGGTTTCAGTCAACAGCAGGGTATTAGAAGTTAAGTTTGGGGGAAGTCAAAAGTTATACATGGATTTTTGACTATGTGAGATTCAGCAGCCCTAACCCCAAATTGTTCAAGGGTCAACTATATTTACATAGGGCCAATTCCACATTTCTCCTTCACCATAACTTCCACTGGGATGTCCCTGGTCTGAAAACTCCAGCTCTCACTGAGCCTTGGTATCACTATTACCTCCCTTTTCCCCTTTGGTAGTAAGGGTAGTGATAGTTTCCCACTGATAGTGGTCTCTGGATCCTCATCATCCCTTGTATGTTCCTTTCATGGTCCCATATTTCTATAAGAAGATTTTCAATAAGTTCCTTCATTTGAAATGAATCCTGTTTTCTGCTGGAACTCTGACACAATATCCCCAAACAAATTATCCTAAAAGAACATTTGTATCTGATTTTAATGGCAAAACAAATAGATCTTCAGCTCGATGGAGCTAAACGTTCTCTTTGATGATATGTGAAAATGGCCAAGAAGAAATGAAAGAAGGTAACCAGTGGTCTTCCTTCACACTCTCTCTCTTTATGTGTCTCAGGACTTAACTTCATAATGTATACTTTCCTTATAGAGATCAAAACTACCATTCATTCATTATTCAATATTTACTTGGAACAAAAGAGTGGTTTAATGACACTGATGTGAAAAAGAGACAATATTGGAGCTTATAGCAAAGGAGGGGAAGGTGGTTGGGGACAGTTCTCAAAAAAATCACAAAAATATAAAATTACAAGCTGTCTTACCTGTAATAAAAGAAAAAAATAGAAAGGACCATTGAGCAAGGAAGTAGGGGAGCTAACTCACCTGGTGAGAGTGGGGGAGCTTCCTCATAAGATGATGTATATGCTGAGGTTTGAAGGAAGGGAGTGATAACTCAGAGAGGAAGTGGGGATAAGGAAAGCATGTAGTGTGGTTGTACAAAAATCTCAGATAAATCCCAGAAGGCACAAAGCCTCGAGCAGCCATAGAACTTGACAGTTTTTCGAAATCTAGAAACCAGTGAAACTGGATTACGGAAAACAAGGCAGATGATAAAACAATACATGGGGCACAAGTCAATGGCCACCTTACTCAGAATTTTGCATCCATGTTAAACATTTTGCTTATCACCTTAAGAACTATTAGGGGCTATTTCATGGTTTTAAGCAGATGAGTGATGGCAAGACTTGTGTTTCTTAATAATAACTCTGGTTGCCACAGAGAGGACAGTTTGTAAAGAAGCAACAAGGTATAGAGCTAGGAAGATGGAATATTTCTTACTCAGGCAAGTGATGAGTGTAGCCTGAACCAGGATGGAGAGACTAGAAATAGAGAAAGAGCCACCATTTTGAAAAATGTTTAAAATTGGTGAGAATTTGTAAAAAAAAAAAAAAAAAAAATACAGATGAGGATATGGGGAAGTGTCGAGTGGGTCCCCAAATTTCAGTTTGTGCAATTGGATGAGGCCTTTAATGAGACTGGAACCGCTGGAAGAAATCCAGATTTAGAGGGAAGAGTAGTGTATATTTAGTTTAGGACATACTGCTTTGATATTTTATTTTATTTTATTTTTTAATTGTAGTAAGAACACCGATTATGAGGTCGACATTCGATAAATTTTTAACTGTCCAATACAGTATTGTTAACTATATGCACTATGATGTACAGAAAAAAAAAATCCTAAAATTCACATGGAACTACAAAACACCATGAATAGCCAAAGCAGTCCTGAGAAAGAACAGAGCTGGAAGCATGAATCTTCCTGATCTCAAGATATGTTATAGTAATCAAAAATAGTAAGGTACTGGCATAAAAACAGATATATGGATCAATGGAACAGAATACAGAGCCCAGAAATAAACCCATGTATATATACTTGATTTTCAACAAGTGAGGCAAGAATGCATGTGGGGAAAGGACAGTGTCTCTGATAAATGGTGTGGGGGAAACTGGACATCCACTTGCTTTCAGACTAGACACCAAACCAGATGAATTGTGAAGTAGAGATGCGCACAGTTCTTGCCTCTCTGAAGAGAGATCTGTGAGGAAGAAATATGAGGACCATTAGAAGACAGATAGTGGTGGACGTCCTGAGTAAGGAAGAGAGAGAATAGAAAGAGAATGGAAGATAATTGTCAAGAAGTTTAGAAATTTTTTTTAATGTTTATTTTTATTTTACTTTTTTTAAATTTTTTACTGTTTATTTATTTTTGAAGGAGAGAGAGAGACAGACAGACAGACAGATAGAATCTGAAGCAGGCTCCAAGCTCTGAGCTGTCAGCTTAGAGTCCGATGTGGGGCTCCAGCTCACAAACCGTGAGATCATGACCTGAGCCAAAGCTGGACGCTTAACTGACTGAGCCATCCAGGCGCCCCAATGGTTTTCGGTTTTTTTTTATGTTTATTTACTTTTGAGAAAGAGACAGAGAGACAGAGGCGTGAGTGGGGGAGGGGCAGAGAGAGAGAGGGAGACACAGAACCCAAAACAGGCTCCAAGCTCCTAGCTGTCAGTACAGAGCCCGACTCGTGGCTCAAACTCATAGATTGTGAGATCATGACCTCAGCTGAAGTCCAACGCTCAACTGACTGAGCCACCCAAGTGCCCAAGAAGTTTAGAATTTAGGAAAAGTGGGCACTGTGATTAATCCAGGAGGGATTGGAAGAAATATGTCATATGCTTTATGAAAATTTACTGAAGGTTTAAGGATTCTTTGACTCTCTGCCTTTTATTCCTTTATCTAAATTGTAGCTATACTACCCTTTTCTAAGAAGCAATACTCTGTTTTTCTTCTTCTGTTCCTTGTTGAAAGAAAACAAGCCAAAATATAAAACCCCGGATTTTTTTCATATTCTAAAGAAAATAAATATTTAAAATTTCTAGTATTTAACTATCATTTAGTAATTAAGATCAGATTTATATTTTTATTATTTTTTAAAGGTTTATTTTTATTTTTGAGAGAGAAAGCGTGAGTGGGAGAGGGGCAGGGAGAGAAGGGGGGACAGAGGAGGATCCAAAGCAGGCTCCGTGCTGACAGCAGAGAGCCCAATGCAGGGCTTGAACTCAGGAACCGTGAAATCATGACCTGAGCCGAAGTCAAAACCTTAACCAACTGAGCCACCCAGGCACCCCTAAATTTTTATTTTAAAAACTTTGCTTCCTTTGCAATGGGTCTTAATTTTGAGACCCCCCCCCCCCGAGAATCTGTTCAAATAATGGGCCCTTGTCTGGGAAGAAGATGAATAAGCCCACATTTAAAATGTCATTAAATTCACGAGCCCCAAGGAACCCCTGAAGTCTGTCATCCAACCATAGACTCCCTAGAGAGGGCAGATCAAATCCTCCTGCTCTAAAGGAACACAGAAAGAGTGTTTTGCTATTTTTATCTTAATTTTAATGATATAACAGACTGCTTTGATTTGGGATACATTAGGTATTTTTTAAGGACTTGAATTCCTGATATTTTACATATGTTTTGTTTCAGGACTCATGGCTTTTAATGATTACATATTTTGATACTTTTCATGACATTGAGCTTCTCCACACATGACAAAATGGAAGATCAAAGATGTTTTAAAGGAGAAAAAAAGCAAACCTTGATTTTACAAAAAACTATCTCTAGAGAGTAGCTTTCAACCTGATAAGTTTTCCCTTTGGCAACCAAATTATTTTTTCCTTACACACAAACATATTTATTTGATTTTTCCTTATTATCTTCTCCTGGAGGAGTATACCAAAAATAAGCTGCACACAAAGTATGAGGAATCTTTTCTAGACCTTTATCTAAAACATAACAGATTATAAACACAGTAATATAAGACATGCAAAATTAATGTCTAAGCTTTTCCCATAATTTTTTAATAGCAATAATTCTTCCTTCTGACAGTCCCTTACTGAGACGGCAAAGCCACTGGTTTTTGTTGTGGGTTTTAGATTTTGGCATCCAATTTTATATATTATAAAATTATATTATAAAATATAATGCATATATTTATTTAATGAATGTATGTTAGCTTTCTGGCTGCAATATTACTGTAGATGTAGAAGATTCTTCAAGATATGCATGTAGTCAGAATTGCTTTATTCAGAATTAGTCCTGTTCAGACCACTCATCCCAGGCCCTGACTGAGTAAAGGAGAATTCTATTACCATGACCCAAGCCTGGCACATAGCAAGCCTGCAGGAAGTCATCGCTGCCCCTAACCAAGCCAGATGTGACTTAATGATGGTAGAAAATCTAACTCAGAATCATAGCCTTAGCTCTGTTCTCACGCAGTCTGAAGGGCAGCACTCTGAAAAGCATCAGGTTGGTGAGACTGGCGTGCGTTGTAGAAACATTTCCTCAGAGAAATAGGCTTGTATTTGAAATGAAAATGAGGACTGCAATATTTACAAGCCTCATCCTGTGCAAAGAGTAGGGCAGAGGCTATCAGAGTTGGCAAGCAGAGAGCTCATAACAACAGCAACGGAGATAGTGATTCACACAGAGGAGAAAACACGGTAAGCTGAGTTTTGTACTCTTGGCCACATGCAAAAAATGTGCCAGATTTTAAATTTGCCATCTAAATATGATAACCCCAAAGGAGGAAAAGGTAGAAGCTTATCAAATCTCTCCATACTTTCAGTTTTCCTTAAATATATGTTTTTGGAATAATACAAGAGGAGCATAAACATTGTTTTAAACATTTTTAAAAATGTTTCATTTTTTTTTAAAAGCCTTTGGATTTGTCATCAAGTGCAGTATTAATGCAAATACCTGTGGCGAGAATCCAATACAGATCCAGCAATGTTTGTCAGCGTGGTTAGATCTGAGGGCTATGGCAAGGTGGTACCAAGAGGTTGAATTCTGGGGAATTTTGAGACCAACACAGGGTAGATTAAAGAACAGATATGCCAAGTCCCCGAAAAGCAGTCTCCTGCTTTGTGAGAGAGACATGGAGTGGTGGGAAAGAGGGAATGAGGGATATTTGCAGGGCATACTGACTTTTTTTTTAGGCTTAAAACAACAGAAACTTATTTTCTCACAGTTCCAGAGGCCAGTTCAAATTCAAGGTGTTGGCAAGATTGGTTCCTTCTTGGGGGCGCAGAGGGAGACCCCATATCATACCTCGCTCCTAGCGTCTGGTGGTTGCTGATGATCCTTGGCATTCCTTGACTTACAGCTGCATAATTCCAATGTCTTTTCCCATTGTCACATGGCCATCTTTCTTTTGTGCCTCTGTCTTCACGTGGCATTCTCCTCTCCGTGTCTGTGTCTCTTCTCATAAGGCAATGACCCTACTTCCAAATAAGGTCACATTCTGAGGTTCTGGGAAGGACATGAATTTTGGTGGGGACACTATTCAGCCCAGTACACCATTATAAATTCTCAATTTAAAGTAGGCTGCATTTGTGGAGCTATATCAATAAACATACTCACACGTTATTTATTACTACCCAAATGGTGAGCCAGACACTTCATTAGTTCACATTTCATGCATTGTACTCAATTCTGAATACGTCATCCACAAGACGAAATGGGATTGAACTAGGATGTAAATGGGGTTATGAGAATTTTAGAAATGGTATTCTATGGGGGCGCCTGGGTGGTTCAGTGGGTTAAGTATAAGACTTCGACTCAGGTCATGATCTCATGGTTTGTGAGTTTGAGCCCCACACTGGGCTCTGTGTTGACAGCTCAGAGCCTGGAGCCTGCTTTGGATTCTGTGTCTCCCCCTCTCTCTGTCCCTCTCCCTGCTAGCACTCTGTCTCTCTCTCTCAAAAATAAATAAAAAAAAAAAAAAAAAAAAAAAGAAGAAGAAGAAGAAGAAAAAAGAAAGAAAAAAAAAAAGAAATGGTTTTCTATGGATAAGAACTGAGGTCATTCAGTTGGAGAAGATTTGGAAAGTCTGGATGGCCCTCTGCAGGAGGACTGTCCCTTCAGAGGAGAGGTAGTAAAGATGATCAGATTGTAAGTTACATAGATCACAGGTCTGTACGCCTGTAGATAAGAAACATGGGTTTGCCTTTTTCGGGGGAGGGAGGGGTCTCTTTATCTTTTCACATTATACCACATACCAGCCTGCATCTCTCAGAAGACAGGATAGTGACTTTATTTACTTTTTTTTTTTAACTTGGGAGACATTTATTTACTTTCCCACATCACCAATCATGGATACGAGTGGCTAAGTCTTATATTCCCTCAGGAAAACAGAGCGCTATCACATCCTAAAAGATCTGTGATATTTGGTCACAGCATCAAGCACTCCTGGTTTTGGTCCCACAAGCCTTCTTTGAAATGACCGAGGGTTAGTGATTTTAAATACTAACGTAACTCCAAAAGACAGGCAGGCTACGAAGCCATTGATCAGACTCGTAAGAACAGAAAAAGACAGAAACCTATAATTTTAACACCTTAATAGGTACCACATACTGAGAACTTAGTGTATCCTGCCAGGGTACTCTGTAGTCGATACATATCTATTTAAGTACCAATTATTCCTATATCATGGATGAGAAGACTGAGGCTTAAGGCAATTAAATAACTTTCCTGGGCACACAACCAATTGGTATGGTATGAGTTCTAATCCAGACAGTGTGGCTCCAGGCCCATGCAGATACTGGCAGGGCCTCCTGAGACAAGGAGCAATGATATCTGACTGCAAGTGTTCTGTTTTTAATGCGTGCCCAGTGTTAGTGTGAGAGATGCATCAGACAATCTCACCCTGGTGCCGCCAGTATACACTCCACTCTTCATTTTTTATTCACTTCTTTGTCCAATACTATTGACTATCCATTTTATGCAAAACTGTGCAAAGCATCAGGGTACAAAACCACAAGTAAAAACAGACACCATTCTTTCTATCACAGAGCTTATAAATATAAAATAGCAGCAGTGATAAACGCTATGCTGGAGGCAAATGAGGCTATAAAATAGACCAAGGCTATTTGTCCGAGTCAATGAGGCCAGTGTGGGGTTCATTCAGGACATGTTATTTGAACCAGGATTGAAAAGATGCACAGCAGCCAACTCCATGAAGGGATGGGTATTAAAGAGTGCTAGACAGAAGGAACATCAGATGCTAAACTGCCACGGGTAGGGGATGTGCAGCAATCCTGAGAGACTGAAGCACCAGTGTGGTTGGAGCTGTGGGGGCAGAGGGATGTGGAGGAAGTTGAAATTGAGAGGGCCACAGAGACCATGCAGAACCTGAAGAGGCATTAAAGAGATTTGTACTTATTTATCCTAATAGCAGTGGGAGGTCACTGCTAGTAAGGGCCAAGGGTAGGGGCAAATGTTTTAAATAAACCATAGTTACAATATGTAGCATAAACTGGAGAATGGAAACATGGAGATCAGTTGGAGGCTATTATAGTTGGCCAAGTGAGAGATGCGGGTAATTTGAACCCAGTTTGTTGATGGTGATGGGTTGAAGTGTAGAGGTTGAAGTGTAGTGAGATGTTTTTTAGAAGCCAGAATCAATAGGATTTGGAAATGTATTTGTTTTGAGGGTGGTAAGGGAGAAGGTACTATCAAGATTGACTCTAGGGATTCTGTTTTATCCAGCCAGATGAATGCTGTGCCATTCACTAGGATAGAACAGTAGGACAGGGGAGCTCATGAGTTGGTTTGGGAGATAGGCTTATTTTGAGATGCCTTTGAGACGTTCAAGTGGAAATGTCAAGTAGCAAGTTAGTTATATGGATTGGAACTCAGAGAAGAGGTTGAGACCGGGAACTAGAGATTTGTGACTCATCTGCTTCATCTCAGTGATGTCACTGTGTGTGGGCGAGACAGCCTGGAGAAAGGATATAGAGTGAGAAGTAAAGTGCCAGGGAGGAAAGCTGGAGAAGGTTCAGCATTTATTCCAAACCCCCATCTCGATGTCCTGCCTTCAAGAAACCATCAGATTAGAAGTGATGTGACTACAAGAAGAGTGGTCATCCTGGGGATGTCAAGTGTCCCCATTTTTGCACCTGCACTTTCACAAGATAAATTCACGGCTGTTTCTGATAATACTGTAGATTCTCATGTACAGGTGGGCACGAGGAGAGAATGTGCAGGTCATGTGAATTTTGTACTTTAATAATTGCCATTCTGCCGTCATCTCACCTCTGTGCGTTTCAGAAATGGCGAGTCAGTCTCTCAGAACCCCACGGGAGACAGTCTCAGAGCCTTTGTGACGTTCAGAGGGTACATCCAGAGAGAGTCCCTCTTACAGACCCACTTCCAGCCCCCATAGTACTTATTTTTATATCCCAACATTCAGTCTCTGTGGAGCTAAAGGTAAGGTCTTGTTATGTAGAGATTCTGGAGACATCTAGACCTTAAGGAAGATAGAAATGGTTGGGAATAAGCATTATGCGAAATTCTAGGGTATCAACATGATCTGAGTTAATAACTGCCTGGCAGTGAAGACCCCACTTAAGGGAGAGATTCCAAACTTGTAAAACAACTGGACTGCACTGTTACATGACTTTTTTTTTTTTTTTTTTTCAAAACCAAGAGGTCAAGCGTTAATTTCTTATTGTGTTCTCTCGATGTTCTTTTTGTGAGAAAAGCAGTTCACAGTTAAACACTTCACAGGGATTCATGTTTAGAATCAGGAAGTATGACTGGCAAATCTATTGTTTTGGGGGTTTATCCCTTTATTGTCAAAGGCATTTTGCTTCAAAAGGTTCTCCCCTAATTTTGGTCTTAAGTAAATGAATGTATGTTCACATCTCTATAATTATGTTCACATTTGACACATTTTACTTTTCAGACCTTTTGTTTAGCTGTCATGTAATCAAATTATGTCTTACAAATAAAAGTATAAATAGAAGCAAATGTAGACAAATTACTTAACCTCTTTGCACCCCGATTTTCTCATCTCTCAAACAAGGACAATAATACCTGCAGAATGGGGAAAACAATTTTCATATTCTCCTCACTTTTCTACCTCAAAATAGAAACTTCTGCCTTTTAGAGACATTGAATTAAAGCTTTTCTGCTCTTTTTCTTTTCACCCTCCTCACTGGCTGTCCCCACAGTATGAGTAGCAATTTATACAACTGGCAAAATGAAGAGAGTGTCACATGTATTACCCCATGTTCCTCTACGTGCCCAAGATAATGTGTTAAAGCTTGGGGTATGCATATGACCTTTCTCTCTCTACACCTCTATTTAAGTTTGAGTAAGACTAAACACAACAACAAAGAGCCCTGAATACGTATTATGGCTCAGTTATAGTAAAGATTTGTCTCTCAGGTACAGTCCAAGTCATGTATTTCCTGGTTGGTGAATGGCTTTTCTCCACCCATCATTCAGAGACTGAAATCATTTCATCTGTGGTTCTGCCGTCTCCTAGCTTGGAGTTATCTGCATCCCGCTAGAAAAAGTCAAAGACAGTATGTAGGGACAAAACCTATTTTTAAAAATCTTGTTTCCAAATGGCACTTATCAGGAGCCCCCAGGTGGCTCAGTCGGTTGACCATCCGACTCTTAATTTCAGTTCAGGTCATGATCTGTGGGATCGAGCCCCGCTTTGGGCTCCATGCTGAGCGTGGAGCCTGCTTAAGATTCTCTCTCTCCCTCTGCCCATCTCCCACATGTGCTCTCTCTCTGTCTAAAATAATAATAATAAAATGGCACATATCGAAGACTTGGGGGGAAATCTAGTAGTTTCTCTGGTTTTTGGCCTTTTGGTCTCTCTGTGCTTGACAGAGTTTGTGGCAGGCAAAAATTCTCCATATAATGTTCTGTAAGCTCAAGTTTATCAAGTGCGGATCTAGAGATCTGCATTGGGGCTGTTATATTAGGAGTCCTCTCTGGGTTCCGGACTAAGTTAAATTTTCCAGTCTAGCTGCTGAGTGAACTGGTTGCCACATTCTGACCCTGGACTTAGTTTCAAATACTGGCCTGCCACTTACTACATGTCTCTCTTCCATTAGGTTTCATTACCTTTCTCTGTTCATCTCTCTCTCTCTCTCTCTCTCTCTCTCTCTCTGTTTCCTCATCCATGAAATGAGGATATTAAAAGAGCATACCTTGGGACCCCTGGGTGGTTCAGTCGGTTAAGTGTCTGACTCCTGCTCAGGTCATGATCTCTTAGTCTGTGAGTTTGAGCCCTGAGTCGGGCTCTGTGCTGACAGCTCAGAGCCTGGAGCCTACTTTCAATTCTATGTCTCCCTGTCTCTCTGTCCTTCCTCCACTTGTACTTTGTTTCTCTCTCTCTCTCTCTCTCAAAAAGTAACATTAAAAAAATCTTTTTAAATAAAAAAGAAGAGCATACCTCAAAGCATTAATAGCAGATTAATTTAATTAATTCCTGTAAAGCACTTAGTAAATGCTCAATGAAAATGAACAATTCTTATTGCTACTAAAAAAAACAATAAAACCTCTAACTAAACTAATAGTTTAGTCTATTTTTGACTTCTGTCTATAATTTCTCAACTGGACTGAATGCAAAAGAACTAGAGGCACATTAATGACCATCTAACACTTACCTTCAAGTGTACTGGCACTGTGCCTGGAGCATGCTAGAAATGATAAAAATTAAAAAAAAAAAAAGAAAATGTTATAGGTTTTCAAGTTATTTCCTCAATTTTGGGCCTTCATTTTTTGTTTGTGTTTTGTTTTGTCTTTAGCCATAGCACACACTTTCATTCTATTCTCATTTGTAGTCTATAACTTGCTCTGTCAAGATGCTTAGATTTCCAAATTTGAATTTAATGAACATAGGTTCTTCATAGATGCCTCTTCACTTGGTCTCTGTTTATTTATTAATTGACGTTCAGCCATGCTTAGAGACTGTCTCTTGCGTCTTTAGTAGCTGCGGATCACTAAATATAATTTTTTAAAAAAATTTTTTAATGTTCGTTTATTTTTGAGAAAGAGACAGACACAAGCAGGAGAGGGGTAGAGAGAGAGGGCAACACAGAATCCAAAGCAGGCTCCAGGCTCCGCGCTGTCAGCACAGAGCCCGACATGGGGCTTGAACTCACGAACCATGAGATCATGACCTGAGCTAAAGTCGGATGTTTAACCGACTGAGCCACCCAGGAGCCCCTGAATATGATTTTTAATGCTCTGCTCACTTTGCTAAGAATTAGCCTCAGTTTTGATCTTCCAAGGGAGCCTATTACTTCCTTCTGTGTCAACCTAGTCTCTTCCCCACTTAGCATCAGATTCCTATTCTATATAAAGATTCTCCTTTACTGATTTCCTGGATATCTCAACATCTCACGGGCTAACTAATCACCACAACCACTGATCACCTTGGATGTGGACCTTTTGGAGCCATAATGTCGTAGAATGCTCTAAGTATCTTATATCTGCACCGTGTTGCCATCTGGTTGATTGTCCATCATTTCATTTAATATCCAAGTATCAAGTAGCTCAATTTCTGGATAAGAAACAAGGGATCTAAGAGGCTGAGCAACTTTGTAAAGATCGCCCACTTTGTAGACCCTTGGGTGACACTGCAGGAGTTCTAGTCCCTCAGTGGACACTTCCCTCCATTTACACAACACTTCCCTTGAAACTGGCAAGCAGAACAAACTGTAGCTCTGGTATTGCATTTATCTTTTCTCCCCTTCAGTTTCTTCAACTCTCACATGGGATTAATAATATTGACCTCTTAGCATTTCTGTGAGGCTAGCCCCTACCTAGCAAGCATTCAATTCTTGTGTTAAAAGAAAGAAAAAGAAACCAGAAGAAGCAGAGGGGTACGTTCTTAGAGAGAAACAAAATCATTATGAAATATTGTCTTACATTTTGTTTTTTATAATTTCCTATCCCCTCCCTAGATCTAAGAAGTTATCCAGGGCCTTTGGGCTCCCTTGCCCTAAGAGGAGCATAGTTCACCTTTCTGAAGACGACTACTCCTTATGGTCTAACTCATAGATTAAAATATGAGATTAAAAGTTCATGGGATTAGTGGGGATTCTCAGTCTTGTTCAACCCACTCGCTTGCAGTGCCTGAAGGAAGTGAGAAGATCTTAAAAAAAAAAAAAAATGCTTGGCAGACCCTAGAAAACTGAACACTTGGCTCTGAGATTTTGGAACCAATGACATTCTTGGAGCCCCAAGCATGACAGAAAGGTTGCTGCCTTTCACGTACTTATTTGGGGTTAGGTAATGAGAATTATCTGCAGCAACCGTGATAGGCTGAGCACAAAGGAGTCCTCTTCCATTTTAGTCAACCACATAAACCACGGGATTCTCAGGAAAGCCTCAGGAAAGGGAGCAGTTGCTCACAAAACGACTGAGTCTGCGTCTCCAAACAACACAGGAAGATAAAACTCCAGTTAGGTATCTTGCTTAAATTAATTAAACAATGTGATGTTCCCTATTCACCTTATTTGGGGGACTAAGATTCAAAGCCACTAAAAACAGTGTGAGAGAGAGATGAGAGGGAAGAAAGATATATGCCCAGTGTAATAAACTATTAGAACAGAAAAGAAGTCTGCATAGGAGAAGGGGAGAGAAGGCCAAAATATGACTAAAGAGTAAGAGGACCAGGAGGTTAAATGTCAAAGGGCAAAAGTCATGAATTTCTATTAACTTTGTTAACCCTCCGGAGGAGACTCACCGTAACTTCTGTGCCATAGTCACCTATCGTGCCTTTGTTCTTAGAAGCTTGGCTAAAGCTGTGCCATCCGTGGCAAAATACCTGAGGAGCAATGAGAACCACCTCTTTTATGTGTTCCTGAACGATAGGAACTCTGCTCCATCTTCCTTCTCTTTATACTCCCAGCATCTCATAAATATAGAGAACTCAACAAAACTTCCCTAAACACATGGGAGACTGAATCATCTAAAGAATTCCACTTTATACAAAAACTTTTGGATATCTCGGACAGATACTTCACTATACACTAAGCCGTGGTCTAACTGTTTCCACCAAGATTTGTGGAACAGAGCTAAATGGGTTTAATCTCTCAACATCATTTTATATTGATGATAATCATACCTTTCTGCAGGTGCACCTTACTCATTCTAAGTGATCATTGTTTAAGAATCAAAACTTAGAAAATAAAGAGTAACATTTATTTGCTTTAAAAGAGTCAGCAGGGGGGCGCCTGGGTGGCGCAGTCGGTTAAGCGTCCGACTTCAGCCAGGTCACGATCTCGCGGTCCGGGAGTTCGAGCCCCGCGTCAGGCTCTGGGCTGATGGCTCAGAGCCTGGAGCCTGTTTCCGATTCTGTGTCTCCCTCTCTCTCTGCCCCTCCTCCGTTCATGCTCTGTCTCTCTCTGTCCCAAAAATAAATAAACGTTGAAAAAAAAAAATTAAAAAAAAAAAAAATAAAAGAGTCAGCAGGACAAGAACCACATAATTACTCTCCATCTGTTTCTTGAGGATCACATATGAAATAACAAATGTCCTCTTTGTGAGCAATACTTCCATTATATGCATCTGGTAGTAGAGAAAAAAACAATATGTTGCCCTCTGGTTTATGGTTCCATTTTAGGAACTGAAAAAATATCTAAAAATAGGAACACTGTGTATAATAAGTAACTGTAGCATGTTTTTCTCTGGTGTTGGTACTCATCACTTTCTAATAGAGTTAACAATTCAACATAATATGCTATTAAGTTGGGCTTTGTCATAAACCAAATTTCTTAATAAAAAAATCAGTGTTCAAACTGATATTTTATTTTAAATGGTCTCTTGCAGAGATAAATGCAGGGGGAAAAGGTGCAATAATTCAGCCCAGCAAATACTTACTATGCAACAACTGGGTGCCAGCACTATTTCAAGAATTTGCCTTTAACCATAACAAGAGGAGTAAAATTCTTTTTTTTTTTTTTCAGTCTCTTTGGACATTTCCAGGCTGTTTGAATTTTTAAAAATATTTGTGCTCAACGTGGAAGTAAAAGAGAAGGTCAAACAATATGCTTAGCTTAACAGTGGGGAGAAGAAAATTCTTGTTTCTTCTCTGCCTAGAAATGGGACAAATAAATAGATCATCTTGTTATTTATTTTTTCCACTTTTAGATTTTTTTATTTTTTATTTTATTTTATTTTATTTTATTTTATTTTATTTTATATTTTATTTTATTTTATTTATTTTGAGAGAGAGAGAGAGAGTCGGGGAGAAAGAGAGAGAATCCCAAGCAGACTCCACTCTGTCAGCACAGAGCCTGATGCCCAGGCTTCATCTCATTACCCTGGTATCATGACCTGAGCTGAAATGAAGAGTTGGACGCTTAACTGACTGAGCCACCCAGGCATTCCTCATCCTGTTATGTAAAGGAAAAAAGTAAAGACTGTTTCATAATCAAAATGCCTATTTGGGAGCAAGTTTTTGTGTGTTCCTAAGAGCAGGAGCCATGTATTCAGTAAAAGCATCATACTGACAAAGAGTCCACTGGATGACTGTGGAGGTGCTGTTTTTATTTACACAACACAACTGACTTAAGCAATCAGTCTTTAGTGCAATTAAGTATAACTAGGTTTTCTTTTCTTTTCTCTTTTCTTTGTTTTTTCTTTTTTCCTTTCCTTTCCTTTCCTTTCCTTTCCTTTCCTTTCCTTTCCTTTCCTTTCCCTTCCCTTCCCTTCCCTTCCCTTCCCTTCCCTTCCCTTCCCTTCCCTTCCCTTCCCTTCCCTTCCCTTCCCTTCCCTTCCCTTCCCTTCCCTTCCCTTCCCTTCCCTTCCTTTCCTTTCCTTTCCTTTCCTTTTCAAGAGTTTAAGTAATCTCAAGGGGCGCCTGGGTGGCTCAGTCTGTTGGGCGGCCAACTACAGCTCAGGTCATGATCTTGTGGTCTGTGAGTTCGAGCCCTGCATCGGGCTCTGTGCTGACAGTTCGGAGCCTGGAGCCTGCTTCCGATTCTGTGTCTCCCTCTCTCTCTGCCCCTTCCCTGCTTGCTCTCTGTCTCTCTGTCTCTCAAAAATAATAAACATTAAAAACAAAATTTTTTTTAAAGGTTAAAGTAATCTCTATACCCAACATGGGCTCGAATTTACAACCCTGAGATCAAGAGTCACATGCTCCATTGACTGAGGCAGCCAGGTGCCCCAGTCTTTTGAAAATTAATGAACAAGTTTGGTAGGCTGTAGGAATATATTAAAATAAATGAGGGGCCGTTGGGACAACTTCAAATAATGTGGTGTCTTTGTGTGTGTGTTTGTTTGCTTGTTTGGTAACTCTGACTTCTACATAGGCAATGTCTAGGAAAACCTCTTTGCTCTCCTGATCACAGCTTCTCACACATCAGATGCAACAGCTGTTTTAACTGGCACGTCCACACAACCGTTCCTGACAGGAAGTGCATTAGAACAGTGAATGTAATTGAAGCTGCCTAATTTAGGGAGGCAGCATACCCTTGACCAACTGGGAATGTGGCCAGAATATTGGAGTTAACACTTCCTCTTAGAGAAAGGGACGTATCCCTGCACCCAGTCATACCATCTGCTCCACCGAAGTCCTTCTCTCCCTGTCTTTGGTCTCTCCTATAATGACTTGCCTTGGTGTAGGATTGTTCAAAAGTGCCCTGTATGATATATGAACACCATCTTCTGAAAATGTATGTTTTGCATATGCCCATTTTTGTAGTTTATAACGCCAGATTTATACAGAATATGCAGGGAAAGGTAGATAACAGGAAGGGTATAATAGTTGGGTGATATGGTGACAGGACGAAATAAGGCATTTTTATCTTACAAATTTAAATTTTAAACCAGATCACTTGAGAATTGGACAACTTACAATCCTACTGGAGTGATGTGCATTTATGGGGCAGGTGTTATGCAAAAGACTGGAGCTCGAAAGGAATGAAGCTGTCTTTCAACGTTTTTATCTCAAGGGAAATCTTACAGAACAAACGGCATGAATGGATACTGAGCCAACAGATGACAAGAGGACTTGCTCCATTCTCTGGAAAATATGATGATAAGAAACAGATTTCAGCTGTTCCTTCAGTTTTTTCTCTACTGGACAACAAAGCTGCCAAGAAATGAGGATACACAGATTATGACACACACATAACCCCTCCACCTGCATCACATCCTGACAAGTCACAGCGTTTCTTTGCTTCAAGGGTAGGAAACCTACCCATGAAGAGAAATCATCTTTTCCTACAAAATACTGTATTCTACAGAAAAATCAAGCAAAACAAATGAGTATTCCTGTGATATTGTTTAGAAAGCAGTTGAAAATACCTCTAACATCAATATTCAGAGGCTCACATAAACACTAGTCCAGAAAGTAGAATCCCACTTTTACCTCCCCTGACACAAACAGACAAATAACAACAACTAAAATAAAGAAAAATTAGGGTCAGTGTTCTATTGCTCTGTTTAAGTACACGTTAGCTCCTTGGCCTATCCCTAACATTCTCAGAGCACAAGGCAAGAGCATAAATGGAAACCTACATACCATCTACTTTTTAAATCACACAAACAGTTCTTTCCTTCTATTCTGACAAATATACTTGCATAATAACAAAATCAGAAAATATGTGTATAGCTAGGTTTTTTCATAAAATTTAATTTGGCAAAAGATCAAAGCTGAATGAATTTAGTTACTATTGCACACGTTGGGTGTTCAGTTGATGGGCTAGTGATGTCCTTTTTTTTTAATGTTTAATTATTTTAAAAGAGAGAGAGAGAAAGAGCACGAGTGAGGGAAGGGCAGAGAGAGAGGAAGAGAGAAAATCCCAGCAGGCTCTGCACTGTCAGCACAGAGCCTGATGCAGGGCTCAAACTCACAAACCATGAGATCATGACCTGAGCTCAAATCAGGAGTTGGATGCTTAACTGACTGAGCCACCCAGGCACCCCAATGTCTTTATATATATATAAATATATATATTTATTTATTTTTGAGAGGCAGTCAGAATACGAGTGAGGGAGGGGAAGAGAGAGGGAGACACAGAATCAGAAGCAGGTTCCAGGCTCTGAGCTGTCAGCACAGAGCCCGATGCACGGCTCAAACTCACAAACTGGGAGATCATGACCTGAGCTGAAGTCAGATACTTAATCAACTGAGCCACCCAGATGCCACCCCCCAATGTCTTGATAAATCATAAGAAAATCATAGTACATACATTATTATATGTTTTCTATAAAATTTATTAAAAAAAATTTTTTTAATATTTATTTTTGAGAGAGAGGGAGAGACAGAGCGTGAACAGAGGAGGAGCAGAGAGATAGGGAGACAGAATCAGAAGCAGGCTCTAGGCTCTGAGCTGTCAGCACAGAGCCCCACGTAGGGCTCAAACTCACAAGCCATGAGATCATGACCTGCGCCGGAGTCAGATGCTTAACTGACTGAGCCATCCAGGCACCACTATAAAATTTATTTTCTTACATTCATCTCAGTAAGCTCCTTGATTATGTTTTCAAAATCAAGATTTTTGTATAGTTTTTTGATAACATCAATGATTTAAATAATTAAGTATGTAATTATATCCAAAGTACAAAATTTGAATATATTTTCATCAAAAATATGAATTTATGTAAAAATCATGAACACAATTTATTTTGTTTTCAAACTGAATTATAATTGTTCCAAAATTTTCATTATAAGGAAAAATACAAATTATAATTTGTAAATAAACACGCTTTAAATAAAAATTATTTAAATAAATCTTATTAAATAATTTCCTAACATTCAAGGTCCACATAGTTGCCAATGTAAAGAATCAGCATCACGTTTTAATACCAGATCTACAAATACAAATTTAAAAGAAATAAATTGCTTAATATTCCACAATATTCTTCAGCTGCCATGTGCATCAGTTGAGAATACACACTAAATCTGTGAGTATTGATAGAATCACGAATGGGAACATATAAACAGGCAAGGTGCACTGGGACCTAAGTAGCACAAGCTTGAAGGTGGTGAAAGTGGTTACCGTGGAACAAAAAACTACCCCAGCTATTGGGCTATATCATGAGGGGACTCTGCTGTAGTCCAACCTACAGAGTCCAAAGACTTGGTCTTGATTCCAGTAGGTATGGCTATCTGAGGAGATTCAATCTGTTTGATGGGAACACAGCCAAAGGAGTCCACAGGTATCAGGCTATACTAGAAGTCAAGAGACGGATGGAACTGTAGGTTTCAAGTGATATATAGCAGAACCTTCTTGAGTAGCAGGAGGGCCCAGGTAACAGAGCTCAGGCTCCATTGACAAACCTGTCAAAACTAGGCAGGATGTCAGGGTCCCAGCCAAGTGGGCTTGGGTGCAGGGAAAAGCTCTGTATCCAGATGGGTTTTGAAATGATGGGAGAAAACCAAAGCAGATGTCTGGATATAGACATAAATTCAGCCAGCACAACAGGGGTGAGGGAGAAACATTGATTCAGTAGGCAAATGGTGGGAGAGAAACAGAAAGCATGTGGATCCCAGGTCCCTTCTATTTGCTGATGGTGCAGATGTATTTTCTGCCATGGTGAGAATAGTTTCTGTTTGGGTTGAAGTTGAATCTCAGTGAAAAGGGTATTTGTGATTATAGTTGAGTGGAGCCAAGAAGAAGACAAAGGCTGAATAATTTTATGTATTTATTTTTTAATAATTTTTTAATGTTTGTTTTTGAGAGAGAGAGAGAGAGAGAGAGCACAAGCAGGGGAGGGACAGAGAGAGGGAGACACAGAATCCAAAGTAAGCTCTAGGGTCTGAGCTGTCCGCACAGAGCCTGACATGGGGCTCGAACTCATGAACTGCGAGATCACGACCTGAGCCGAAGACAGACACTTAACCAACTGAGCCACATAGGCGTCCATAAGTGATTTTAAAATAGTGCCATGGTATGGCATGTTTTTAAAGTGCTTTTATGGGATTGTTGGGGAAATTATTTATTAAGGTTTTAATATATAGGTCCAGTATATTTGTGAGGTTTAATTTAACTTTAACTATGATGACGTTTGACCTGATATTCATGGTAAATTTTGTATTAAAACATTATGCAAGTTTTCATTAACTTATGTTCAGTGGGTTTATATATAAAATAAATTTTGGAAAATCTTTATTACATCTTAAGACTCTTGATACTGGTATTCCCTATGAGTCAACCTGGGGCCCTGAGACTCTGCACTTATCTTAAAATAGTTTTTGTGGGGGCGCCTGGGTGGCGCAGTCGGTTAAGCCTCCGACTTCAGCCAGGTCACGATCTCGCGGTCCGTGAGTTTGAGCCCCGCGTCGGGCTCTGGGCTGATGGCTCGGAGCCTGGAGCCTGTTTCCGATTCTGTGTCTCCCTCTCTCTCTGCCCCTCCCCCGTTCATGCTCTGTCTCTCTCTGTCCCAAGAAAAATAAATAAACGTTGAAAAAAAAAATTAAAAAAAAAATAGTTTTTGTGACAGTGCTGAATGGCTGAAATTGTGTACTGCATTTTAGTATCAAGTGTAAAAACAAGTCTCTATTAAGAGACAAAGCTGATTCATGGATCAGCTCTGTCCATGAAAATGCAAATTTCTGAATACAAGATCTTAGCAGGAAGATAAGGTACATTCTTTCCAGTCCTGAAAATCAATTCTAGATAACTTTTGCTTTCTAAAGATGGTTTTCAATGCTGTTAGGAATACTGACGTGGTATGAAAGTTCAAAGAAAAAAGTTTTGGATTTGGAACTTGAGTTTCAAGGGACTGGCAAGGATGGGGTACTGCTTGCCTGTTCTTACTGGATTTTACATTCCAGAGACTTTGCCTTTATATGATACAGGAGAGGCATAATCAAGGAGCCAAGCAGCCACTTAGATTTCGAGACACTACAAGTTAATAATAAGTGGCAATCAGGAAGTGGAAATCATTTTTGTTGACTCTTTTCCTAAAAAGGTACTGTCTTTAATATTTTAGCTCCACTGACTGATCTGAACGGGGAAATGACTTCCCCTAAGAAAATGCTTTGGTGCAAAATCTATTTTGTTAATATTCAGGCAAACGCTTTGATTTTAACTATTGTTTCCTATTATTTCCTGCTTCTATCCGTTAGAGAAGTAGCCAGCAGATCAATCTTCCTCTAAATACATGCTCCTATTTTGCTGAGATTATTTCACCGATAGCTTACTGAAGTGTCTGTATTAGAGATACACTGTAGTGTGTGTTTCAAAAATATAGGTAGTAAGGTAACTTTAAAAAGACACAGAAATGAATAATAATTCTTAATTTGAGTGATACCAGAAAGCCTGAAATGGCATAAGAAAAGGTATTCTGCAAACATTAATTATCACTTAAAGTTGATTTCCCAGAATCGCTTTTTAAAAAAATTATGGTAAAAAACCACATAATATGAAATCACCCTCTTAACAATTTTTAAGTATACAGCAGAGTTTTGTTAACTCTATGTACATTCTTTTACAGCCAATCTCTAGAACATTTTCACCTTGTAGGACTGAAACTCTGTACTCACTGAACAGGCATTCCCTACCTACTCTTCCCCCAGCACCTGGCAATCACTCCCAGCATCACTTTTTTTTTAAATTTTTTTTTTCAACGTTTATTTATTTTTGGGACAGAGAGAGACAGAGCATGAATGGGGGAGGGGCAGAGAGAGAGGGAGACACAGAACCAGAAACAGGCTCCAGGCTCTGAGCCATCAGCCCAGAGCCCGACGCGGGGCTCGAACTCACGGACCGCGAGATCGTGACCTGGCTGAAGTCGGAGGCTTAACCGACTGCGCCACCCAGGCGCCCCCCAGCATCACTTTTAATGAATAATCCTTTATTTAATATTATATAGTTCTAGAATTCTTCAAAAAGTATCCATACATGTTATTAAGGAATTCTTGAGTTGTTTTTATTGAATAATTGTTTCCAGAATCTCTGAACGGCTTTCCAGGGTTGGATAGCCAATTTTTACTTCGTTGCTATCTGGTGTCTCTGTTATAAAACATGATTTTTAAAAGGTATTTTGAATACGATGAAGAGATAGGAAATGTCATTTGTATATCTTTGTGTATACATTGTATTCTTTTATCTCTACATCTGGCCTCAAGGTAAAAGGCTAATTTTTCTCTGTCTACAAAGTAGTTTTAAAAGGTATTCCTTGATGTCCATCTGTGCAGAGTGGCATCCCCTTGCTTGGCTCTCAATACTGGATTGGGGCATAAAATTTCCAACAGTGGGAATTAGTCCATTCCCCACCTGAATCTTCTCTGCAGGAATTCACTACCATTAGTGTTTCTATCTTTTACATTCCAAATTCTTTGTATCCTGCCAAAATTCAGTAGCCTTCTGGACTTTGCCTCCATTTTTGTGTATACAGAACCTAAACATGATTTTGTTTGTAGGACCCATGAGTCTATCTCTTTTGATTCCATTATCTCACAAAAATCTCACCAGAGCAAAAAACCCCCAAAAAACAAAAAAACAAAAAAACAAAAAACACATAAACAAAAATGACTTTGAAATCCTCCCAAAAGCTGTTCCTTCATCATTTTACGAAGAGCTTAAAGAAGGAGAGAGTCTAAAAAAGTCACTTGATTCTGAAGTAAGTTCTCAATAATCGTTAATGAGATGGACACTGTATAAGATTTAACATAAGAGGCTTTTGGAACAAGACAGAAATGGTATAGAATCCTGGGTTGTCAGTTACTTGTTGTGCTATCCAGCACAAGTTACTTAATATTGTTGACCCTTAGTTTTGTCATTTGTGAAAAGATAGTAATATTCATTTGGCCAGACTATTATGAGAATTAAATTACATAGTGTACTCAACATACCTGGCATAGTACCAGTTGGTACATAGCAAGTGCTCAACAAATATAAACACCTTTTTTTTCCCCTGTCTCTACATCAGAAACCCTACTTATTTGGCTGTGGGTAAGAGAGACAGTAAGGGGGATGGAGAGGGGATTAGCAAAAACATTGTATTCAAACAAGGTACAGGCACACATGTGGGCAGCTATCATGCATGGCTTTTAGTAGAATTACTTGGGCAAAGGACTGACTGCCATCTGTACCCAGAGCCAAGTTAAAGGGTGGGTCAGCCAGGCAGTTGCCCCGCATTCTTATTCACTGGGATTCTGAAATCGTAACTGAACTAAGTTGGAAATATAGTTCATATTTGGCTCCTTTCATAAATGTAAAGATGATTGATCCCTTGAATTGCAACTCAAAAGTCACTTTGGGTCAGAATCCACCTATCCCCACTGGGAATTTTTGTGGCATATTTCTGTAAGGAGGTGTCACGGTGCAGTAACCAACCAGGCCACTAACCCCGAGATTGAAGTCTGTACTTGCTGTCAGCTGAAATGTTAAAACTGACTACAGCACATGATATATGCTGTTTGCTGAGAGCCGGTGATTTACAACTAAAGTTTAAACACTGTAAGATATTTTCAAAGATGCTGTCATGTCCTGAAACATCACAAAACTAAAACTTATCATAGAACAGGAACCACAGAAGAATGAGAAATGTTTTACTGGCATGAATGCATGAAAGGGAGTGGGGATTGGGAGGGAGAGAAGAGAAATTGAAAATATCGGAAAGGAACTTGTAACTGTATTCATTAAAATCACTTATCTTTTGTGAATGTTAATGATTAGCGCTGTCCATGTGACAGTACAGATTTGGGTAATAATTCCAGCTAAGTTGAAGTGTTGTGTTACTTTCAACGCCTATAATTTTCTCATTTTGAACCTAAAGAGAAATACATGTTGAACAGATATTTTAAGGGTTTTGCTTAGAAGGGATGACACCTGCATACATTAATCCTATCCTACCCATGTTACTAACTAATATCTTAGGCCATAAATGTTCACTCTACTTCTCATACAGAGAACTCACTCAAAGAACAGACACATTTTTTGGATCTAAATGCCCACACACACATAATCACATATTAAATCACATATATTAAATCACATATAAATCTACCTAAGAAATAGATATATCTTAGAAATATATCCTATATATATATATATATATATATATACGTATATATATGATATATATATATATACACATATATATATGATATATATATCTTAGATATATAAGAAATAGATATATCAAGAAGAGGTGAAAGAAAACAAGAGCCAAATGATAGGGGCTTATAATAGCAAGTGGAAAAAAAATGTAATTAAATAGAGGTAGGGAACAATGTTGAAAAAGAAGAACCAATTTGTAAAAATTACAATACTCGACTTTAAGACTTATAAAGCTTCAATATCAAGACAGTTTCATGTTGTCATAAAAATAGACAAAAGGATTGATGGACAGAATATATGTCCAGAAATAGATCTATGTATATATGTCAGTTGATAAAGATGCAAAGGCAATTCAGCAGAGAAAATAAACTTTTTTAGCAAATCATGGTGGAACAATTAAATATCCAAAGACAAAAAAAAGGAGAGAGGGAGAACTTTAAGCAATATTTTATCCCAAAAACAAAAACTAAATCCTCATGGGTTATATATCTAACTCTAAAATCCCAAAACTGTAACATGTGTAGAGAAAAGTAGGAGAAACTCTTTGTAACCTTGGATTAAGTAAACATGTCTTAGATACAACATCGAAAACATGATTAAAAGTAAAGATCAGTTGGACTTACTCAAAATTAAGAAGATCTGCTCTTTGAAAGACACCATTAAGAGACTGAAAATACAAGCCAAAGGCTGAGAGAAAATGTTTGCAAATTATATATCTAACAAAAGACTTGCATTTCAAATAAAGAACTCTCAAAATTTGATAAGAACACAAAGAATGCAATTTTTTAAGATGTCTTTTTGACAGAGAAAAAGAGAGAGAGAGAGAGAGAATGAGTGGGGGGGGTGCACAGAGAAAGGGGCACAGAAGTACGTTAAGTGCTGTCATTTCCTTCATTCCCATCAAGTGAGACCTTGAGCTGCCCAGATGAGCAATGCTGGACTTCTTCTTTTTTTTTTTTTTTTAATTTTTCAAAAAGTTTAGTTTTGAGAGAGAGAGAGAGAGAGAGAGAAGCATGATTTGGGGAGAGGCAGAGAGAGAGGAGACAGAGAATACCAAGCAGGCTACGCATTGTCAGCACAGAGCCTAATGCGGGCTCGAAAGAACTGGGAGATCATGACCTAAGTCAAAGTCCGACGCTCAACTGACTGAGCCACCTAGGTGCCCCAAAGGATGCAACTTTTTAAATGGACAAAAAATAGATTTGAAGCATGGAAAGGACTTGAAGCACTGTTGCTAATTTGCAAATGGAAAGAGAACTTGTGAGAAGGAAGGCAGGCAGCCTGTAAAATCTGAGGAGAACAAATGGGGACCTCAGTCCTATACCCACAAAGAACTGAGTTCTGCCAACACTTGAATGTGTTTGGAAGTGGATTCTTCTCCAGAGCCTCCACATAAGAGCCTAACTGCTCTAAGCCCTTCATTTGCATCAAGTGAGACCTTGAGCTGAGAACCCAGATGAGCCATGATGGACTTTTTTTTTTTAAGTTTATTTATTTTTGAGAGAGAGACAGAGAGACAGAGACAGAGAGAGTGGGGGAGAGAGCATGAGTCGGGGGGAGGTAGAGAGAGGGACAGAGAATACCAAGCATGCTCCACATTGTCAGCACAGAGCCCGATAAGGGTCTCGATCTCACAAACTGTCAGATCATGACCTGAGCGGAAGTCGAGTTGGGCCCTTAGCTGACCGAGCCATTCATGCATCCCTTTTTTAATTTTAGGAGGACTTTTTAAAGTTTATTTATTTATTGAGAGAGAGAGAGAGAGAGGGAGGGAGTGTGTGTGTGTGTGTGTGTGTGTGTGTGTGTGTGTGTACACAGGGAGTGTGAGTGGGGAGGGGCAGGGAGTGAGGGAGAGAGAATCCCAAGCAGGTTCTGTGATGTCAGTAAGAGCTCAGCTCGGGGCTCAACTCGATCCCATGGACTGTGACATCATGACCTGAACTGAAACCAAGAGTGAAATGCTTAACTGATTGAGCCACCCAGTCACCCCCATGCTGGATTTCTGATTGTAGAACTGAGAGCTATAAATTTACTTTAAGCAGTTGTCTTTTGTCAACAGAGACATGGGGCAAATGATTTGAACAGACTTGTCACCAAAGATGTATGGGTTGAAAATAAGCATATGGAAAGATGCTCAACATCGTTAGTGTTAGGGGAATGACAAAAGTAAAATGTATTATTCCTTTACACCTGGTAGCATGTCTAAAATTAAAAAGACTGACTCTACAAGTGTTGGTAAGAATGTGGGGTAAGTGGAACTGTCATAAGCTGATTGCAGGAATGTAAAATGGTGTAACCACTGTGGAAAACAGTTTGGCAGTTTCTTAAAATAGCAAACACTACGGGACTGAATGATTCAGCCATCCACTCCTAGGTATTTACCCAAGGGATATGAAAGCACATATCCATGCAGTGACTTCTCATGAATGTTCATAGCAGCTTTGTTTGCACTAGCCAAAAGCTGGAAAGAATTCAAATTCTCATCAACAGATACATGGATAAAGAAATTGTAGTACAGCCATACAAATAGAATATTACTCAGAGATAAAAATAAATGAACTATTAATATACACAGAAACACTGAAGAATCTCAAAATAATTATGCTGGGTGAAAGAAGCCCCCCTCATCAAAAAAAAGTAGAGTGTAATTTCCATTTATATAAAATTTTAGAAAATGCAAACTCATCTATAGTGACAGAAAGCAGATCAGTGCTTGCCTGTATCACATGTATGCAATATAAATTATAGGTGACAATTGCCAAAAATCAGCTTGGAGGGGTGCCTAGGTGTGGGCGGCCCAGTGGGTTAAGCAGCCAACTCTTGATTTCAGCTGAGGTCATGATCTCACAGTCCTGAGGTCTAGCCCCACCCCCCACCCTGTGCTGGACATGGACCCTGCCTAGGATTCTCTCTCCCTCTCCCTTTGTCTCTTCCCACTGGCGTAGGGGTGCTCACGTGCTCTCTCTCTCTCTCTCTCTCTCTCTCTCTCTCAAAAAAAAATTCAGCTTGGAATTCATGAATCTAATGTCTTCATTTATCCACTTCAATTAGGGACTGACTTTCCAACTGACTGCTAAAAAAATAAATGTCTTAGCTTCAAATCTACCATTGCAGACAACCTGTTTTCTTAATAGTTGGTCTCTGTCAGGGCAGATTTTCATATGCATGAGGGTGGCTTTGTTTTGTGCATTAAGATTTAAATGCTGGAAGCAAAAACAATATAAAAAAGGGAGGAGGACAAAACACGAGAGACTCTTAAATACAGAGAACAAACTGAGGGTTGCTGGTGGGTTATTGGGTGGGGAGACGGGTTAAATGGGCAAGAGGCATTAAGGAGGACACTTGCTGGGATGAGCACTGGGTGTTATATGTAGGGGATGAATCACTGGATTCTACCAAAATCCTTCTTGCACTATATGTTAACTAACTTGGATGTAAATTAAAAAGTAAATTAAAGATAAATAAATAAATAAGATTTAAATGTTTTCATAGGAATAAAATATGCAAAAATACAAGAGACTCAAAAGGACAAAAAAGATGAAAGAAAGAGCATTGGGGAAAAAAAGTATAGGGTGGTGGAAATCTACATGCAAAGCTGTAAATGTATCATTCATTTGTAATTATTAAATAATAGTATTACAAATTATAAGATATTTATTCATTTAAATGGACAACTTAATTAAATCTATTGCAAAAGTTTTAAATACAGTGACTTCCTGTCATTTATCATTAGATTAATTGACCAACTCTAAATATACTTTCTAGTCATTTCATAGCAATAATAAATGGATTAAATACGCTATATGAGGTACAAATTTGTAGTGGGGTTTTTAACATAATTATATTAAATCAATTATAAATGCTTTATTTGGTTTTCCAAATTGTAATTTGCATTAATACTTTCATTACTTTGTTGGAGTTTGAGTTACGTTACTTATCCTCGCTATTTTTGTAATATGTGATGTGGATTATGTTAGGAAAAATGCCTATACAGGATTTGAATACATCTATTTTAAAAAATATATGTGGGGTGTGTGTGTATTTTATAGAGGAGGGTTTCTAATATGTAATCTCTGGAGTCTTTGCAGATTTTGATACGAGATTTGGGGGAAAAATCAGGTAAAAGTAGTTGACAAAGGAAGATAAGTATTTTATCCTTAATCATCTGAGTCAGGGGAGAGGAGGAAGAATATGAATTTAATCAAAACATCCTGGAAGTAGCCAGGAGTTCCTTCTCCTGAAGCAGATCCCAAAGGGGATGTGGTGTTTTGAATGGGAGAAGGAACAACAAGATTGGACTGAGTAGTGCTTAAAGCATAGACTTCTGGAGTTAAAAGACATAAATTCCAATGTCAGCTCCACCACCAGAAGTGGAAGACTATGAACAGTTTACTGAACCTCTCCACGCCTCTGCATCCTTACCTGTAAAAGAGTGATAGTAATGGTATCTATCTCCCAGGGCACTTGTGAGGATTAAATGAGGTCATAAACATAACGTGCTCAGTGAAATGCCTAATTCCTAAAAGGTGTTCAATGGCTGGTGGCTGGTTTTTGTTTTTTTTTTTTAATGTCTAAGTTCTTTTTTTTTTTTTAATTTTTTTAATGTTTATTTATTTTGGAGAGAGAGAGAGAGAGAGAGAGAGAGAGAGAGAGCGCAAGCAGGGGAAAGGCAGAGAGAGAGGGAGAAACAGAACCCGAAGCAGGCTCCAGGTTCTGAGCCGTCAGCAGAGAGCCAGACATGGGGCTCGAACCCATGTGCCTTGAGACCACGACCTGAGCTGAAGCTGGTTGCTTAACAGCCTGAGCCACTCAGTGGCCCCAGCTGGTGGCTATTTTATAAAGGAGACAAGCCACATGTGGGTGTGGAGCAGTCCAATGCAAAAGGTTCAGAACTAAAGCTGTTACTGGTGGCCAGAGGAGACAATGGCTTTGATAAGTATCCTCTTGTAAGGCACAGAGACAGGGGGTCAGCTGCGAGGCCCTGAGAGCCTAAGCTGTGCTGTCCAATAGGGTAGCCACTAGCCAATGTCCTAATTTAAGTTAAAATTAAAATTCAGTTCCTCAGTCACACTCGCTATATTTTAAGTGCTTAGTGGCCACATTAGCTGACGGCGACTACATTGGACAGTGCAGCTCTTCAACTACCTTTTGCAGAAATGTCTGTTGGACAATGCTGGCTTAAAGGGGTCACGTTGGGCTGAATCCCAGGGCAACATTCATGAATAACTGGTTTACTTAATGTCCTCATCAAATCTCATCTTCTCTCTCCTCCTTATCTTTTATTTTACAGAATCTGAGGCTTATCAAAACTGTGACCCAAGAGTCTGTGCAATTTTTCAAGCTGTAGGAATATTTCTGATCACTGTTTATATCAGTGCATGTGAATGCATTTGGAGAGATTCTGTGAAGGAGGTTGTCCTTGCTTTTCTTGATTGAGTTTGAATTCTATCATTAGCCTTAACATCTCTGCAATTACCCATATCTGGTTATTAACATGTTACTTCTACACTCCTCCTCCTCCTCCTCCTCTCCTCCCCTACCCCCACATCCTCTGAATTGCAAGCTGGGAGACTGAGATTTTTAAAGTGATCATTATTTTAGTAGCAGCTGGTTCTTAACAGCCCCGGGTTTGTGACAGAGGTGACAGGATCTGTTTCTGTGGCTGTATTGTCCTAATTATATTCCTAATGGATCACAAGTTTTGGGACAAAGCGATGTTACATATTGCAGTGTCTGCAGGGCAGGATTTTATGGTGTGCTGGGAACATCTAAATGTAACATGTGTAGCCAATGCATTTACTGTCATTAGTTAACCAAGCAGCTAGTGTGCCTCTTTCAGCTCCCTGACCCACATTTCATCCACGCTCTGCTGTTTTTCTCCTGCAGGGTTATTTCCTGAGTAAAGCCCAGAGCTTATGAGTCCCCCAGCAGAGAGCTCTGTTCTGACCTCCCTAAACAGGCAGTTTCACCTGCTGGGCTAGTGTTTTTCTGCTTCCTAGTCAATCTGTTAAGATTTTAGCAGGAGATTCTTGGATACCTTTTCCACAAAACATATGGGAGATTGTAATTACTTTGGCCTGGTACAATTTTAGAATTGAGAGAGCAAGGAAGAGGTGCAAATCTTCTGTTCATAAATAACCAAATCTGTGGGCACTTTAAAAGGCATTCTGTGCAGCAGGAGAATTTATGTGCCACATTTCACCCTTGGCACACTCTCCAAATGAATTGTTCAAAGAGAAGTTATATTAGGACAAATAGAAATGAAGACCAAGTCCAGATGTGGATTTTTAGTTAATATTTATGCAACACCCAAAGGGAAGACGGTATTGCACAATAAACCAAAAATGTCTTAGGCAAATAAGGAAATCTTTACCCCCAGGACCTGGCACCACAAAGGTATGAATTATACAACAAAGGCCTGGGAATGCAGAACGAATGCAGGGTAGGTCGGGGCGACTATAAAAAAGAATTCATTGAGGAAGTGGTGAGGTAGCAGATGTGTGGAACCTACTTTGGGAAAATAAGGGCTTAGCACTTTTTTGGCCAGTCTTGTGTCTAAGGTAGAAAAGTCAAGCCAACCAGCCTAATTTCCTTCATCTGTGGAGAGCAACAGTAGCTTTAAATAGAATATGTATATCTATATATATATTCATTACCGAGGCAGCAATCTACAATGGGTAGGTATACCTTAATACATTGAAAAGCAATGTCTCCAGATTTGAAATGATCTCCAAGGATGTCATCACATCTTTGAGACGATAACGCCCTCCCCGCGCCCCACCCCCACCCCCCAATTGGTGTTCAAGGAAGGTAGGAAATGCAGAAAGTGGCTGCTTCTCAGTCCTTGGAGAGTAGTCTGAATGCAACCAATGTTTAATGCGTTGGAAGAATGTTGAGACCTACATTAAATTAAAATAGGAAAATTTGTTAAAATCAGCACAGCTGTTTTTTCAGCCTTCCATTCATCAGGGACAGCAAAATGTGATTTCTCACCATCTCCCAGGCTCCCAATCCTCAGGAGTTGGGAGTAGGGAGAGGAGAAAAGAAGGAGGTGGAGGAGGAGTATAGAAAATATTTATTTAGAACTATTGGAGCCTTGAAGTGGAGACAGCTCTGGAAATGCTTACAAGCTTTTTGCACGCTGGACCCAAACCTCTTTACTACTTTCATGCCTCGGAGTCCTCTTAATTATTGAAGAGAGCTGTTTGTGTGTGACTTACCATAGGCTTTCCTGAAGAACTGATGCTTTCTTCAGAATTTTTAACCTACTTCCTCCCTCTCTCCTTTGTTAATTCTTCACTGTCTCTACCATGGATAACAATTCAGTTTACCTTATTCTCTCATGATGAACATTTGTGAATTTCCAGTTGCTATATTGTTTCTGCTAAGCACATTTATTTGTTCATTTGCTGTCAACATTTTGTGTTGTTTTGTTTTAGCTTCTTCTGCTTGTCCAGATGTTACAGGCTCTGGGTGTTATGTGGAAAACCAGGCTGTTAAGATCCTCGCCCTCTTGGAGCTGCTGGCATTCTAGTGGGCATTCCAGATACAATGCATGCTATCAAGAAAATCATTCGGGTGAAAATGGGACAAAGATGGCTGGGAGTGAGGCTACGGTATAGGGTGGGTGGGGGAATTCTCTCGGGTGGATGGATAACATTTGAACTAAGACTGGCATGCTGAGAAGGAGCTAGGGAAGGTCTGAGAAGACATCCCAGGCAGAAAGAGGAGAGAGTGGTGTCAGAGGAGAAGGATGCCCGTGTGGCTGGAACACTCGAGCACAATGTGAGGGGAGGGAAGGGATCAGCGCCAAAGGAGTGCCTAGCTGGCCGTGGTAAAAATCAAGAGTTTTATTCAATGTGTATCAGGAAGTCATTAAGCATTTTAAAGTAGAGACATTGTAAGTTTTCAAAAGAATCTTCTAATGCCTGAAGTAAGACTGTGGGGAAGGGGGAACTGCAGAAGTAGAAATAAGGGTACTGCTTAAGTCCATGCAGGAAATAAGGGAGTTAGAAATAGGGTTGGGGCCATGTGGATGCCATGATCTACATTTTGGAAGTATCTAGGTTTTAGTGAACAACTAAAAGGAAAGGAGAAAGTTGGAGATAATAATAATTATAATTATGATTATTAACACTTCTATTGCACTTAGGTGTTTCACACCTTAATTACTTTAATCTTCATAATAATAGTACCCACAGATATTATTTTCATCACTGCTGTATAGGTGAGACAAAAGGGGCACAAAGAGGTTGAGGGACTGGCCAAAGGTTTCTCATGTAATAATAGCACAGTGAGGACTTCAGTTCCTGGGTGCTCTTTATCCAGTGTGCTAGGATCCAATATCAACATGTAAATACAGTGGAGGGATACAGATATAGAGGAACTTGATGGGTCAATTAACAGGATTTTTTAAACTTTGCAACAGTGAACAGAGGTTACAGAGTTAAAAAAAAAAAGTTAAAAGATCAGTGTCTGCCTTTAAAGATACAACTCCCTTTTTTGTATGTTTTACGTACGTTTGTCTCAGTGAACAAAAATGGGTCCATCTTGCATGGCAAAATAAATGTAATAAGTGTTCACCATTTCATCCGTGTCTACACAGATTTTTTTGTGAAATCAGGAAAAGACGGAGTTTTGTTTTGCTGACACCCAAACCACAGTATTTACTTCTCAGGCCACGGCCAGACATCCAGAGGATTACATTTGTTGCCCTGGATTTGAGTCCTGGAAAGCTTGCTACTTAGGGGCTTCCCTTGGACGGCGGAGGGGAGGGGGGCGGAGGGGAGGGGGGCGGGGTCAGTCAGCCCTCTCCGGGTCTGTTTTCCAAGCACTGTGGTTGTCATGCAGCAGGGGGCGCTGCAGTAGTGTTCATCTTGGTCCACGGGAGCCCATCGCCCAGCCAGAGAGGGGCCAAGCCAGGAGGAGGTGTGGCAGGCAGCCCACCGTCCTCTTTGGTCTTGCAACTTTAGTACCCAGAGCTCGTCTACACAGGCCATTCTTCTACACCATAATTTATCAGGTTGGACGCCTTCCATCCAGTCCTGCATCCGGGCGGAAAGGAAAGGGCATTAGCTTCCCGCCTTCCTAGGTTTTGAGGATAGCGGTGTACCGGGCTGCAGAGGCGTCTCTTCTCTGTATTTCCAGAGTCAGCCTGAAAGTCCCCCCTGAAACCACGAAAGGCCCCCGCAGCTGCGGTGTGTGCGTATGTGTTTCTTTCCTCTCCGGGGGTCCTTTCTTTTTAACCTGACTGCGGGAACATTCTCCTTCCCATGCGTCTTTCTACTGACATTCGGGACGACGGTAGGCTCGGAGCTGAAATCTCTCCCTCTTAAGATGCCCCCCAAGCTCTCCAACACCCCCTCCCATTTCGACTCACTCGCTGTAAGCGTGTATGAGAGGTCGCGTGAATGTTTGTGGCCACCGAGCTGCAGCCCTCGCCAAACCTGTTCTTCCTCTCTCGGTCCCCAGAAGTCCCTCCAGCTGACCGGACTTACGCCTGGCAGCGCTTGGCACAGTCAGCGCTGGGGCTGAGATCCAGTCGGTGCCAGGCACTGCCAGGCAGCAGCGGCGCGAGCGACCGGGTCCTCCTCGGTGTCGATTCTCTAACAGCTCCTACTCCCAGGGCGCACTCCAGCTACCCCTCTGGGCTGTCTTCCAGCAGTCGCCCTTGGGTCCCGGGGGCTTTCCGGAGTGAAATCGAAGGTGAAGGAAACAAGAGGAGGGCGGGAGGTGGGTGGGAGGAGCCCCGGGCCGTGGGGAGGTGGGAGGAGCCTCCAGCCAGGGGGTGGTGTGGGAGGAGCCTTAGGGGAGGATCTGGGTGGAGAAAGGGGCCGGGCAAAGCCGGGATGGAGGGTTGGCCACGCAGGCGCGGGGGGCCGCGCCGAGAACCCCACGCGGGAGCTTCTGGAGTCTCCAGCCACCGCTCCTCACTTCACCGGAGAAGGGGCTGAGGCTGGGAGGGAGCTAATAAAGAGTGAATGAGCGGCAGCCGCTGTGGCAGCCGGAGTCAGCCGGAGCAGCACCGGAGCCGTGCGCCCGGGAGGCGGCGAGGGGAGGCGGTTCGCCTCGTCCCTCCCACCCGCCCCTCTTTCTCTCTCTTCCTCCAGCTGGTCTCAGAGTCCGGCTGGGTCCGGTCCCTCTGTCCCCATCCCGCATTCTTCCACCTCCTCCGAGTCCCACTCCTCACCTAGGGCTCCCCGAACTGCCATGGGTTAGGGTGGGGGCCGCGAGCCGTGCGAAGGACCAGCCCTGTACATCCGCCGGGGGGCGCGGAACCCGAAAGCCGCCAGCCGCTCGCGGGCGCCGGGCATGGGGAGCGTGGTGTGAGCCCGCACCCGAAGAGGACGCAGGGGCTGCGGAGACGGGCGCGAGGAGGAGGAGGAGGAGGAGGAGAGCGGCGGATTGCAAGGACCCGAGGGAGGAAGGGAGGGACAGGAGGGTGGGGAGCTAGGAAAAAGTGAAGCTGGGAGGAGAAGGCGGCGGAAGGTGGGGATTGATGCTTCTGTTTTTTGTTGCCGCTGCTGCCCTCGCGCTGGGAGCCGAGCCGGAGGGAAGGCGGTGGAGAGATGATTGCAGAGTTGGTGAGCAGCGCTCTGGGGCTCGCCTTGTATCTCAACACCTTGAGTGCGGATTTCTGCTATGATGACAGGTAAGGGGTCGACGGGCTCCGTGGGGACTCCGCGGTGGCTCAGAAGCTTCCCGCACTTTAAGGCTTGAAGCGCGTCTTACAGGAACTGGTCCAGCACCTGAAGGTTTAGGAGAAGCGTAAACAACACCCAGAGCAAACACCGGGACGCGAGCGCGCTGGGCGGGCTGAAGGAGTTTGGGTTCCTAGTTTGCGGCAGGTTGTTTCTCTTGGTTCTTGGCTGTTGGCGAACGCTTAAGTATCCTAGCGGAAATCACAGCAATTTGGGAAACTGTTTAATCAAGGTATTAAATGGAAAAAAAAAAAAGCCTTAGGTATTTCTTGGTGCACATTGAGCGATTTTAGGTCTGGGCTGGAAGGAAACCGCTCCCCTCCTCTGAATAGGTCTTCCCTGTGACGTTTCCTTTTATTGATGGGACACTTTTATTTCCCGAAGAAAAAAAAAAAAACACACCTTTGACAGTTACCAAAATAGTGGAAGGAGAGAATCGTCCTCTGCTCCAACTTTCCCATTTGACCTGTACGGTACTTTACTTTGAGCCAAGATAATGCTGCTGATGGACACTCCGACTCCCCCCTCCTCCCTCACCAATCGATGGAGTAGCACTTTTATAAAAGCCTGCGCTTTCATTTCTGTTTGGGAGTTTTACATTAGACGTTAGCGATTCTTTTGTGCTAATTGAGGAAGAAGACGCCCCTAGAGACTGAAGTTGTCTTCTGCATTTGGGCTAGTTTGGGTGGCTAATGAGACCTGAACTGTGTTGTCAAAGAAACTGCATCGATTTCTGGAAAATGTCACAGTTGTGCTGGTGTCTCTACCTATTTTTTAAACGTTGTTAGTGTTTAGAAACTGGTGAAAAGCTCCGATAGCCATTAGGGAAAATTCCAATTTGTGCCTTTCCGGTGACTTAATCTGATTACAATTAAAACAGATGCATAATTAAAATATATTAGGGAGAACAGCACGCCTGGCTAAACTTATTAACCGTCCTGGGGTGTTTCATGCTCCATTGAAATTAAACCATCCAAAAAGTGAGCACAGATTTACTTTGACAGCTTTTCAGCAGCCTCTCTGGGCTATGGAAAGTGAATGGATCCCCAGGGTCAGGGCAAGGCAGAGAGTGAAGTTAGAGTGGCTGATCGTGAAGGCAGAATCTTTTCTGGGTGGTAATTAGCCATCTCTGGTGTGCCCACTCTACGGGGAAAAGCATGTTCATGGATGTATGCTTGAAATCTGTGAATCTTGATTTACAGCCACGTGTCTGCTACGAAATCAAGCAAACTCTTCTTAATGCATTTTATGTAGTTTCTATCAGAGACTGGTTGATAAGGAAGCCACTGTTAGACATAAACTTTTCCTCAACTTTTAAGCAATGTATATGTTTTAGCAATTATGCTACATGCTCTGAGAAATAAATATTCTTTGTGTAAGACTGGGGTGAGCTGCTTCTGTTCCTTCCAGTTTTTTGTTACCGTGCACCTGCTATTTCTAGGGTATTGGAAGAAAAAACTTTTGCTTCCAAAGATGGGTGACTTTTCACTAAAATGAGCTCAGGGATGAATCTGAGCAGTTCCTGTTTCTGTTGGGGACAGTTTGAAAAGTAATCACTTAAGCCAAGAATAAAGAGCTTGGAAAAAAAAGCAACTTAACTGTAATATGCTAAGTATTGTAGAACGCTGTGATAAATCAAACATTCTCAGTGTATGCTGTCCTTTATTCCTGTCCAGTTCTGTAAAAAATACATGTCAGAAGAACGTATCCTGTAAAGATGAAGGCTTGAACTAAACTAAACTTGCACATACATTTTTCTATAGATTTAATGCTTATTTTGTGTTCTTTAATCATCGGTCAGGAACATTAGGACTTTGTAACTTGGGGAGAATAGTGTGAAGGAGATGATAAATTAGTTGTGCTTTGATGGTGGGCCATCGTCGTAAGTTCTTTACATACTGTAGGTTGGGTGCAATGTCAAAATTCCTGACTTAGCTACGTAGATGAACATAATGTGATGAGTTGTCCATATCATCTAATTGATAGCTTGCTCAATAGATGATACGTAGATAGACATTATATACTGATATGATGTTGAGAGCCTGTAAATATAAATTATACTTTGCTATGATTTGGAAGTGTATTTTTAGTCCAGTTTTCTTAGTAGCAGAACTGCATATACAGTCCTATGCTCTTAAAAGAGCATGAAGTCTTAACAGAATCAAACTTGGTTTTCATGTATCCTAGAAATTCTGATACACTTGTTAATAGGAGTGTGGAACTTACTGGATGTCTGCATGGCATGTGCAGGTGATTCAGTGCCAGAGTGCTCTGTAAATTGTGGCTTTTTGGATATAATTTGTATCTACCTTCTCTAACTCACAGCTCCATGTGGAACTGGGGGAGAGCTAAGGAGTCAAGTGGAAACTGTAGGATGATGATAATGTGTTTACTTCTAGTACTGCGTTTCAGACTACAGAGACTCAAGTTTAAAAAATTGTGTAAACTGCATGTGTGCATTCCACTACCCCCCAGGAACTTTGTGAAATACAGTTCTGGAAGGAGAGGCCAGTGCTGGGAGCTTGCGAGAAGGGAGATGGCTCTTACGCTTGACTTGCTTAACTAAATCAAGACTCTGCATTTTAGCTGAAGAATCTGGCATTTGCTAGAGGAGGGCTTTATATTGCTTCAGCTTAAACATTATTGCTGTGGTACTTCTCAAAGTTATCATTTCCTTTAAATATGGTGATCAAGTTTACTTTGTAAACTATAGATGTAATTACTTTCACTGTTTGATGTAACTTGGTTGAGATTAAGTGGTAATCTGAAACTTTTTCGTAGCAAAATCGATTTCCCTATGGTAAAACTTAATATTTTACAACTGTTTTAATGCTAAACTTAAGAATATGGCTGGGAAGAATAGAGTTCATCATATCTGATGAAAAAGCATATATAGTTTCAGCTTCACCGCCCCCCCCCACTCCCCTCCCCCCCCACTCCATCCCCTTGCGTTCAGTCTAGCCATGATTGTATTGAATCTTAAATTGTGGTTAGAGTACAATTGGAATTATAAATGTGCAGTCTTGGCCAAATTTGAAGTCATGATGAATGATGACTTCTTGAAGGGCTCTCTCATTTTCTGGGGAAATTTGCTGTTTAGGTCACTGGAAAAAAACTTGCTGACCCCAAATTCTGTGCCCTCTTATATGTCTGTTGAGGATAACATTGCATCATTTTCACTATGTCCTCTTTAAAAATCCTATCTTAGGTTTTGCACAGAGATAACACTCAGAGAGGAGTCTGTGTCCTTCAAAGCAACAGAAGTATGCCAGAACTGTTGTTTTGTAGTCAGATTTCATGTTGCACGTATCATCTAATTGATAGCTAGCCCTTTATGATGTGTAACACGTAAACAAGAAGATAATGCACCTAATACGTATTTTTATTCTTGTGTGAATAAAATCATACATTACTTAAAAAAAAGATAATTTGAGTATTTGGAAGTGGGAAGTGGGTTTGTGGTACTCTGAAATTTCTTTTCCTTGTTGTCCATTTTGCAGTTTGTTAAAACCAACCTTGATCGTCAACGTGACCGTTAGGTTTCTTAGCTATTCCATTGTGCAACAATCGTGTGAAACTTGGAAGAACAGCTCCACAACTGAAATTTCAACTTTTGAGTCAAAACTACCACAACTCTTAATAGCACTTTCCTGGTTTAGTATTCTTTCGGATGTGAATATAAATCTGTTTTTATAGAAACATGAGTTAATCTAAAGTCATAAAGATTTTGATTAACAGCATTTAAAATGTTAATGTTAATGTTAAAAATGTTAATGTTAATGTTAAAATGTTAAAACTGTTAATGGAGGAATTGAGATATTACAACTTTTTTTTTAAATCTTTTTTTTTTTTCTAAGGGTATTCAACTATTCCTTCTGCTTGGCCCCTTTAAAGTTATTGTCCATTTGGGTTTTGACCTGGTATGATAAGAATCCCTTATGAAATGGTCACTCTTTTAACTTCCCTCTAAAACATTCTAATAGGCTTGCAAGAGAACAGTCTGGGATTGTTACCTTAGGATTCTAGTATGTTCAACCATTGAAGTCATGCTTGGTATTTAGTGAAAGCATGTTTAGGAAGAATTACTATATAATCAAAATATATAAGGAAGGAGTTTGCTTTGTATCAAAGTTGCCTACTCAGGTTTTTATTGGAAGAAGTCAGTGTGTACAGGGGTGTTACTGTACTCTGATTTTCTCTCCTGAGTTTATGATATACTGAAAAAAATGAAGTGGATACAGTTTATAGTTTATGAACTATTTTAATGTATTTTATTTTCTAGCTAAGTTTAATCAAATGTATGCAGGACAGGTTCATTTTGCAGTTTGAACAAATACATCTCTTAATAGTAAATTAAAATTAGGTGAAGCCAGTACGGACTACTTTGCCTTACTTCCGATGAGCCTGTCACATGTGGTTTATCCTAGCAAATGACCCAGAGACAAGCACTGAATGGCCATGTATAAAGGCGATACGGAGAATTGCTGCTTGCCAGCCATGCGTCTCTTAGTTGTGTTTCTCTCTCTATATATTATAATAACAATATTATTATTATGTGTGTGTGTGTGTGTGTGTGTGTGTGTGTGTGTGTATGAGGTGGGGGGCTATATTATTATATATTATTGTTTTACATTTTTTGTCATCTGCATTTAGTTTTTTAGTACTAATGTGCCCCTAGGGGAACCCTTAATTCTCTGATGCTATAATTCTGAAACAACTAGAACCTTTTGGATTCCAACTTGAGTTAGGAGCACAATTTGTCTTCCCAATCTCTCTGTTGCTCTTCTGCATGCTAAAAGCACTTCTTTAAAAATGCCCATGGTGTTCCAGCTGTTCATCATAGGCAAAGGGAGCATATCTTCTAAAACAGGCACCTTCATAATGTTAGGAAAGGGCATAGTTTACCCTTGTCACCCTGAAAAATGTGTGGCTGACAAACCTAATAACTTTATCATTCTCACTTACCATGCTTTTAATACAATAACATATACCTTTTAAGTTTTTTGATTATTTTCTTATAAGCTAAATATCACGTAGCTTTGGGTACCTACTTTAATGGCTTCACAAAGTGACATGTGTGGCAGCTTTGATGGAAAGGACAAATGGGTTGTTGAATGTAAACACCCCTCTTCTGTGAATAGCTGTTCTCATTTGGAGCCTGGTTGAAAAAAAGAGGAGAGACATATGACCAGGAACTGTGTACGTTCTGTTTTTCGTGAAGGCATCATACTTTGAATAATTACAGGTGTAACTGTGCACAATGCTAGATAAGTTTCTTTGAAGATTTTATTTGTATGTACTTTTGAGGTATAAATGACTGTGTTCAGCAATTCACTAATTATGAATACTCCTACACATAGGCTTCTCATATATATGATGCATAATACAAACAGCGGCTGTTCACCCTCGTCAGCAAACATCGTTACCGGTCTGTCCTTTCCTACTGTACTATAGCTGGTATTGTAAACTCTTTGAATCTGGGAGTCTGATGATAAACTTATAAAAATGCTGATAGATTGTACTTTAGCAGATTCACTTGCATTTAGTCATGTTTATTTTGATTGATACTCGTATTTTAAAACTTTTATTGGGACTCTGTTGGCTTCTTTCCCAGAACAGCTGTGCTGAGGGTCCATGGTAGGTGGTTTGAACTGGCCTTGTTGTTGGTCTGGTGCTCACTGGCACTGTATTCATACACGTAGAAGCTTTAGAATACCTCTCCCCAAATGTGTTTTTCCTGTTTGTCTGGATCAGTTGTTTTCCATGGAGGGAAACAGTGGTTGAATACTTTGAGTTAACTAGATTTGCCTGGACTGGTCATGGGGATTGAAGGCTTTTGCCTCAAAGATGTTTTTTTTTTTTTTTGGCTGTAGTTTCTAGGCAGATAATTCCATCAAGATGCAGCACTATCAAATTTCTATTGATCTCCTTTCCTCCTCTCTGACAGTTTAACTTTTCAATCATATTTGTCAGTTTCTCTGGTACTCAAGGTTTCTTGGAGCAAAATGTATAAATGTTTGTTTCAGTCTTTTAGAAACTCTTTGGGATTACAATTTTGGGTTCAACCATGACTTTTTTTTTTTTTTTTTTTTCTTACAGGTAAATGGGAAAGAACTGAGTAAGCCTAACTACTCAGAAAAAAATTTTGAAAAAGGCAGGAACACTGAAGTGATTGGTTTTCAAGATACTACATTAAAAGTTGCTATCGTGTGTTTAGAGTAGTTTGTTTTCTTTAAGGGCATTTCATAAGATGCAGTTAATTTGAATGACCAGAATGATTATTTTAAAGATGAGATGAGCAGAGAGATTTTTATTGGCTCAGGTCTAAAAAATTAATATGGAAAAGAGATTAGAATTGAAAATTCTAAATTCACCTTTAGATTTCATTTTATTGTGGAATTAAATGAAATTATATGTACACTTATTTATTCTAAAAGTTCATCTTTAGATTCCATTTTATTGTGGAATTAAATGAAATTATATGTACATTTATTGATTATAAAGGTATGCACATGCCACATTGCTTGAGGGCAGTGCTGCAGTATCTGTTTTAAGAGTACCTTAGTATTTGGCAGAGGAGATGCTACTGAGCTTATGATAATTTGATGTAAGCTTTTGTTTCTTGTTTTCTTTGCTGGGGCATCTTGTGATACCAGAGTGAGGCAGGATATGAGGCGTGGCCCAGCATGTAGTTATAGTTCAGGAGATTGACTAAATTACATGATTTGTCAAATGAAACGTACATTAGTGCCCTTCCAATAGCAGCTGTGTGTTAGGTGTTGGGAAAAATGAAATGGTTCTGTCCTATCCCTTTGCCTTTGATGATTGCCCTTCATTTCTGTGGCATTTATTATAATAAATGTGTCATTATTTCACTGAGACATCATGTTTAAAAAAAAAAAAAACAAAACCCAGCAAGTTCACTAAAGGCTTGTGATTATGATTTCATTAGCAAACAGTGTATAAAAATTATTGCCATAGGGTAAAAGGAATTTACTGACATTTGAAACTGAAAAATTTCCAAGTTTTGATAACAAACATGCTTTATTCCTAATTGTGATTCCAGATTATTGATTTCTTCAGAAGTAGAAAGTTTTGACTGCAGAATCCTAGAGATTCTCCCTTGGCATCATTTAGGAGTATTTTAACTTCAAAGGATGTGTTATTTGCTGAAGAGTGGCCACTGGGGCGCAATATGGCTCTTGACATTTTGAACAGTGTTAAATGATGATACTGAAGTATTTCAAACAGCCATGTTTCAGCATTGTTTAAAAATCCACTGGGAAGAATGGCAATCCATATAACCCTGCATTCTTGGAATTCTTTGGATATTAATTTTAAATGCAGTTCACAAGTTTGCATTTTATAAAATAAGTTTTTTTTTAAAGATGAGTAAGTCTAGTAAAATTTTTTACAGCTGTGTCTTATGAAATTTTGTTTTCTTTTTTGAATTGCTTGTAAGTATTCTATTAAGAGACTGAAAGGATACAGACCATAGCCTTGTTTGTTTTTGCTTTAATCTCTTGGTCGGGTTCTATGTCTATGTTTAGAACATTGTTACAAAGCATATTATTATTAAATTTCTATTATAAACCCTAGATTATAAAACTAGTCTTGGAGAGAGGCAGATAAGTGAAAACACTTTGGGAAAAGTAAACATCTTGCTTTTGTTAATTTCCAATTTGTTCCACAATGAAGGCAGATCTACCCTGCTTTCTTTTCTGTTAGTGGCATCCCTTGGATTAATACTGAAAGTCAGTAGTTTAATTCATTACAATGTCGGTGCATGTTGAAGCGCTATCTCTGCAGATTGTGTCTGCAACAGGGGATAACATAGGTGGTGGCTTTACAGATTACATTGACAGGCTCGACCACTTTTAGTTTGGGGGAAGATGCTTGTCATTACAAAGCCATTTAAGGGAAGTGGTTCTTGAGGTAATGCTGGCAGCTGAAATACTCATCTGGGGACCTTTCTCATTGTTTTATAAACTGTCTTTTGGCTACTTCTGCCTTCTTATCTTTAGGTTTTAAAAGGTATTGCACATACTGAGCCTACTGCCTTGGATTATAAAAGATGTCTTAAGTCTTAAGGTAGAATACTTGGGTACAAATATTTTGTCAAGTGTACTTCTTTTAGAAGAGGATGTTCCCCTCCTCCTCCAAATAATTAACTATAGGACTGCTCTCTGAAAGCAATTGAGAAGAGCTCATTTTGACAAAGCAGGCTTCTAATGACAAATTTTCCAACTACAAATTTGCAGAAGAAAAGTTCTCAGATGATGAAGAAGTTTAATCAGGCAAAAAGACATTTTTATTTGCAGAAATAGGCCCTTTAGAGGGAGGCAATTATTTATAGCTGATGTGAAGAACCGGTATACCTGAATTCATTTGGTAAACCTCATTTAAAATAGGAAGGTTATTCTATTGGAAAAAAAAAAATGGTGCTGAATTGTGTCACTGAATTTATATTAAAGAAATAAGGTTCTATACTTTAACCCATTCCCACAGGGTTATGTACTGATTTAACCAAAGAAAATGAATTTAAGATTTGAAGAAAATCTATGAAAGACACCGGTGTGTAGCCTGAAATTACCAAATATACTTTGCCACAAATATCTAGTCTTTCATTTAAAATATCCCATTAGAAAGCATCTCTAGGGTTGCTTCCTTCGCCTTTATATTTAAGAGTCTGTATTTTTTCTTTTAAAAGCAGTGGTGTTTTGGGCATTTGTTTCGCGTTGAACAGAAACTGAAATTTCACTGTTGGAAACCTCCTGTATGTCATCAAGCCATTTCTATGAGAGAGTAGCTAGTAGCTCCTTTGGAACTCATGCCTGATAAGATTGAGATGCCTGTGGCAGACAAGGGGGCTTTCGACGTTGTCCTCTCTCATCATTTGCTCCCTGCCTTCATCCTTTTTTTTTTTTTTTTAATGTTTATTTATTTTTGGGACAGAGAGAGACAGAGCATGAACGGGGGAGGGGCAGAGAGAGAGGGAGACACAGAATCGGAAACAGGCTCCAGGCTCCGAGCCATCAGCCCAGAGCCCGACGCGGGGCTCGAACTCACGGACCGCGAGATCGTGACCTGGCTGAAGTCGGACGCTTAACCGACTGCGCCACCCAGGCGCCCCCTTTCATCCTTTGACATGGATGATTGCCTTTTAGGAACTCTTTTAAAATGCACTTTAAATCTCTAGTTTCTTCAAATCAGAGGGATCCCTCCGCACTTCTCCTAAAGATACATTTTTGAACTGGGCCTGGGCCTCTTGTTGGGTGTCTCTCTCTCTCTCCTCTCTCTCTTTTTTTTTAAGAGAGAGAATCCCAGACAGGCTCCATGCTCAGTGCCTGACCTGAGCTGAAATCAGGAGTTGGGCACTCAGCTGACTGAGCCACCCAGGCACCCCCTGAATCTCTTTGCATCCAGGTATATATATATTTTTTTTTTAAGTCAGTGCTTCCTAAACTCCCTTCTACCTGCAAATCACCTGGGGTGTTAAAATGTAGGTTCTGAGACAAATCAAGAAATAAACTCTTAACTATAGAGAACAAACTGACGGTTACCAGAGAGGAGGGAGGTGGGGGCATGGGTGAAACAGGTGCCAGAGATTGAGGAGGGCATGTGTCATGATGAGCACCGGGTGATGTATGGAAGTGTTGCATCACTATGTTGTACACCTGAAACCGCTATAACACTATGTTAAACTATACTGGAATCAAAATGAAAACTTGAAGGGGGGCGCCTGGGTGGCGCAGTCGGTTAAGCGTCCGACTTCAGCCAGGTCACGATCTCGCGGTCCGGGAGTTCGAGCCCCGCGTCGGGCTCTGGGCTGATGGCTCGGAGCCTGGAGCCTGTTTCCGATTCTGTGTCTCCCTCTCTCTCTGCCCCTCCCCCGTTCATGCTCTGTCTCTCTCTGTCCCAAAAATAAATAAACGTTGAAAAAAAAAATTAAAAAAAACTTGAAGGAAAAAAGAAAGGAAAAATATATTTCAAAAATGCAGGTTCTGGCTGGAGTGGGGCTCAGAGTACATGTCTGTCTCTCACAGGTGCAACAGATGATGCTGGTTCATGGACCGCACCTTGAGTAATAAGGCTCTATTTCATTTAAATGTATTACATCAGCTCAGTCTGTTTCACAGACATTTGGAAAGATTGCCTAAATTCCTGAATTGAATAAGATTGAGGATAAGGTGCCTGTTCTCTGTGTAGCCGTTTGGCCATTTTACTTCATCTTTATGTTTTGTTTTCACATTTGTTCAATCATGACATCTTTAAATTGATCAGATGGATTTGAGGTATTGTGTAGATTTTGAAAAGGTGGAGAGCCTGTTGAAATTCTAGGAGATGATCTCTGCTGAAATATCTGTCACCATCTTGTATTACAATATCATCTCCTTTGTAACATTAGTGTGTAGACAGATGTTGGATTCTGATTTTGACAAATAAACTGATCTGCAATTGCCTTAGGCTTGGACTTGAAAAACACTGATGCTTACACTGAGTCTCTGTAGTCAGTGCCGTTTTTGGTTTGTGCCTCTTTTGAACAATTCCTTGTAAGGAAACTTGACTTACATTACGTGAAGACTTTACAGACTTTAGACAGGCACCACAAAATAGGTGTTTAGGCAGCTGAGAGTAGGAAAGATTTTTATATACTAATGGTATTTAGGGTACTGGGTGATGTGGTCATGTGAAGGTACCTACACAGGATTAGAAATACTTGAACCCATGTAATTTTTTTAACCTGGCACCTTATGCCTTAGCCTTTGGGCATTTTGGGGGCTTTTCTGAATAGATGAATGCCCTATATATCTGAAGTTTTAACTTCCTACTAATAGACATCTTTTTTTTTTTTTTAAGCTTATTTATTGATTTTGAGAGAGACAGAGATAGCGTGGGTAGCAGAGAGGGAGAAAGAGAAGGGAGACAAAGAATCCCAAGAAGGCTCTGTACTGTCAGCTTGGAGCCTGATGCAGGGCTCGAACTCATGAAACCGTGAGATCATGACCTGGGCCGAAACCAAAAGTCAGACGCTTAACTGACTGAGCCACCCAGGTGCTCCCTAATAGACATCTTTTTAAAGAACTCATTCTAAAATCGGTAATGATTATTCCTTTTTTTTTTTTTTTTTTTAATACTGTGCACTAGAGGCAGTATCATGAATGAACATTGAGCCAAGATCAAAGGCTGGCATTTAAGTCTTGCAATTACTACTGCATTGAGCTACTTTGCTCTCTAAAACTTTGTCTTATAATGGATCAGGAAGTGGAAATAATAATAACTGCTGACCACAGAGTGAGGATGAAGTGAAATAGTATGACAAATATTCTGTGTGTGTTTTAAAAAGCTGCATGGGTATATACCCTTTGATGTAGAGGGTGTTGGACCTGAAGGTGACTCTCAGTTATCACTGTACATTAGCGTCTGAGAACAGAGCTGTGTCCCGTTCCAAGCTGTTGCTAACTTTTCCACTTCCAGTCAGTGGTTGAGCTCCTGCTGCCGCAGCTGTTGCGCCCCCCACACCCTATCTCTGCTTCTCATCTCTGTCCACCCTCTGTTGGTTAGCAGTCCTTAGTGTGACGGCAGAAGCGGTTTTTTGCTCTGCTGTATTTCTTTTCTGTTGCTTTCCCCATGCTTCTGGTCTCCGTGCACGAAGGCTTATTTTGAATAGACATTCTGGCCAATCTGAGCACTTTTTTTCCTTCTGCAGAGTAAAAGGACCAATTACAGTGCATCGGGTGTAAATAATCTTTGGTACTTTGGTTCTGCTTGGCAGGATGTATTATTACTGGGTACTCATGGTTTCCCTCTTCAATGACAGCCCTTTTTCTTTTGGGAATACATGCAGATTCAGATCAGTTCTGGAGGCTCGGTGATTAGGAAAGCTGTATGTCAGATGAGCCAAAGTTTTCCTGCGTTCAAATGTTTGTGTGAGTCAGTAATGTATTGAGACTTTGCAGTGAGTATGTTTAGTATATGTACTGGAGAGTAGCACCTAATATCTAAACCTGGTGATTCATTTTTACAACTAATTAGAAAATATTTCCTTCTTTAAACCTTCCCAAACAACGGGGTGGCAATAAGACTATAAAAACTTCAAAGTCAGATAATCTAGGGATTTAATCCCAGAACTATTACTTGTTAATGGTATAATTTTGATTGTTACTTAAACTCTTTTAGCCTCTGCTCCCTGTTCTATAAAATTAGAGTGGTAATACCTCCTTGATAGAGTTGTGGGGAGAATTTAATGAAATAAGCTACATAATTAGTGCCTGGCACAGTGTCTGGTCTGTCTAGGGTACTTAAATATTTCTCTTGAGAAATTATTCATTAACTATTGATTGCTGGTAGTTGAAAATCACTATATAATAACATCTGGAAATATTGTAGAACATTTAGGGGCATTTCTTTCGAAAGCAAATATTAAACATTTAAACTTGTTTTAGTAATTTTTCACTTAGAATTTCAGATAGATGTAGGATAACTGAAAGGGTTCAGTGAACTATATATTATATTAACTATGAATTTTGGAATGTAATTTTCATCTCGAGTTATAAGTTTGGAAAAATGATGCTGAAACTTAACCATTTTATATGCATGCATGCACACATGTAAATTTTGCCAATACAATGTTTGTAGTGTATACTCAATTAAAAGTGCATATGAAGAACAGAACTAGGATTTCTTCCATCTTCTTTGTAATTGATACTCTTCTTTAAATTTGATGATACTGTGCATAGGAGTATATGCAAAATTATGATTTTTTTTAGCATCTTCTAAGAACTGTCCCACTCTATAATGCGCATCTTAGACAATGAAAAAGCTTAATGAAAATACACAATTGTTTTCGGTTTCATTGTGAAAGGTTATGTTGAGTTAAGAGTTAGCCCGAATCCCAGAAATACTTATATATCTTTTGTTTTTTTTTTTTATTTTTTTATTAAAAAAAATTTTTTTTTTTTCAACGTTTATTTATTTTTGGGACAGAGAGAGACAGAGCATGAATGGGGGAGGGGCAGAGAGAGAGGGAGACACAGAATCGGAAGCAGGCTCCAGGCTCTGAGCCATCAGCCCAGAGTCTGACGCGGGGCTCAAACTCCCGGACCGCGAGATCGTGACCTGGCTGAAGTCGGATGCTTAACCGACTGCGCCACCCAGGCGCCCCTCTTTTGTTTTATAGTGAGCAAAACTGGACATAAAAGCTTATTATTTTTTGAAACCTTTTCTGGGAAGCTTGTTATGCTTTCTCTCATGAACTTACTCTCTTACCAGGACCTATAACATGCATTAATTTATTTATAGGTGGTTCTGCATTTAAGAATATTGACCTCTCTCCTGATTAAAATAGATCTTTCTTCACATTTGCTTAACATTTTTCTAGCGAATCCCTATATAAAGAGAACACATAATCTTATAACTCTAACATTTCTTGCTTTCCTTTTTTTTTTTTTTTTTTTGCCTAGAAAAAGATTGCCCCCCTCTTCCCTGCCCCAAACCACGAGATAAGCTAAGTATATTGAAGGTTTACCATATTGGTAACACAGCTTTCTTTTTAAAGTCAAGGTATGGCGGTAATGATTCCCCAGGTTCCCTTCCAGCTTAAAACAGGTCACAATTCTAGGGTTATGGATTTGGGTTCATTTGCCCAAGAAATATGCTTGAAATTGGCCATTTTGGGGTAATTAATAATATGTTAAGTAAAACGTTGGCCTTATTGTCACATATAGAGTGAAAAATCAGGCACATTAATAAACAGACCGTATCAACCAGAGATGTTTTTACCTCAGCCATAATCATCATTTATTTCCTATGTGTTACCTTATTCGCAGTTGGAATGTTTACTCTGTTCCTATTGATAACTAAATTCTAACAGCAAGTGGCAAGCTCCTAAAAAGGAGAACACTTTTGGTTCTTGTTGGATGGCAGCCTAGTTTTCTCTGGTGCACATCTGTTCCTTGGAACATTTTTAGAATATTCAGGTGAAAATTCACTTAGTATTTTAATAAACCAGATTCTGTTACTGATGGGTTAAAAAGAATCAGTCATACTGTTTTAATTTATTAAAGGAAAATAACAAATGGTTTTTGCAGAGTAGCCCTCAACTCTCTGGAATTAATTTAAAATTAGTACAAGAAACCAATAATTCAAGACCTTATTAAACATGCCTCAGCTGCTGATTTTTAGGACTAAACAAAGGACTAGCATTTGGATTTGAGGTGTGGGTACCTATTATAAGGGAGGATATTATCCTGTTTTGAAGTATGACATCCCTATGAATGAACTTCGGTGGAACTGACAAAGTTGACTTGCAGAGGGTTTTGTCCTTTTCTTGCTTATGATACAGTGCTTTCCTTTATGGTATAGGGGCGGCGTCATTATGGGGAAGTGTGGGTGAACTTTGTTTGTTGGGGGAAAACAGAGACAAGAAAGATGGGTGGTTTTGATTCTGATCTTTGTGAATTGGAACCAGAGTGGCACATGATTGTCAGTTTCTTGAGGTGGAATCAAGACAAGTTGTTAGGAATGGAAATCCTCCAATTTAACTGTTTGTGGAAGTAGCCCCATGGTGTTTTCTAAAGATTATATGATATATTTTGATCGCATGCTGAATTTTTGGTGTGTGTTGTAAAATAGAAGCTTGTTTATGGTTTTAAAATGCTATTGTTATAAATGAGAAATCTTTGTAAATACCTCATCTTTGTGTATTTGGAATTTGAATTCTGAGAATTTATTATGTGGGGAGGGAGGGAATTAGGTTTATTTTTCAAATGGAAGCCTGAAGGAATTAGTAGACTTACTGTTAAATTGGACAGTTTACTTATATACCGCAAACCGTGTAGATTTAAGGTGGACCATGGATGATATTTAAAGGTTAAAATGGTTTTTAATACTAAGCATCATCTTAAGTTTAAATTTTTACTTTTATTTCTTTTTGTGTCATCATTGTTTATGAAAACTGGTTGAAAATGGAGTTCAAAGATTTCTGGTACATCATAAGGTTTGACAAGAAACATTATTTATTCCAAACTTGAATATAAACTTAAACACAAACCAGAACTTAGCCTGAATGTTTTCTCTTGAAGCGTCTTTGGAAGTCTATATAAAAATAGAGTAAATGCTTTGCATGCAGCTTACCTACTGCATTTGAAGAAAATCTTTTGTGTATGTCTGCAAGCTATTTGTGTGTTCAGGAAGAGTTTACCAGAACAGACTGAAATTGGTAGAAATAGGTCAGAGTAACACTGCAGCTATAATTCTATTGAAAACTGGAATGGTATTCTCTCTTAAACTCTTGAGTAAATGGAAGTTGATGAATGATTTCTTTTGTGAAATATTACTGGTTTTTTTGTTCACTTAAAGAAAATTATTTGTATTTTGCTTTTGAAAATTATTTATATTTTAAGGATTGTTTTCCCCCCAGAAAATCATATTGGTTGCTAACTCTTGGCGCTCTTCACAAACTAACTTCTGTATCAGTGTTGATATCAGAAAAAGAGGGCGAGGAATGGAAATTAAGAAAGCAACAAAAAATGATAAGGAGATAATTGTCTTTGTACCGTAACAACCAAAAGACTTAAGGATGTTTAGTGATGCCTTTGTAAATTGTTTTGTTATATATTTGCTCATGAGCACTTATCTCAGAGGCCAGAAATGGCTCTTGTTACTAGAAGTGAGGGAAAGAAAAGAACGGTAAGGGTCTGTTTACCATTTAAGTACTCTGATTTCTGCAAATTATAGTGTAAAATTATGAGAATTGTATTCAAAATTTGGGAGAGAGATTTGAGTGTGGTTTATTTTCAATTCAGGAAATCAGCTCAAATAGGCATTGGCCTTTGGTTTCAAAGTGTTTAGTCATTCTTATGTAGAAATGTGTTGTCTCCCAAGAAAGCATCCTTGTGGGATGCTTTCAGCTTATGTCACCACCCTATTCCTTTAGCTAGTGTTTGTAAATGCCTAGCTGTGTCGGGAACCCTGTTAAATCTTGGGGCACCTACCGAGAAGAAGATGTAATCCATAATCTCCAGTTGCTTAGAGTTTGGTGGACAGACCAGATAAGTAGTTTCTCTCAAATAGAGGCATGCTTACTCTTCTAAGTGAGCACACAAGAGAAGTACTTGACCCAGGCTGCGAGGGAGTAACGTGTCAGAACTGTCTGAGGAAGAACCAATCAAATTAGCTTGATAAAGATGATAGAGGGGGAGGACTATCTGGGGAAAAAAAAATGCACAGGAAGAGAAAGGCACAGTGTCCAAAGAGAGGGCATAGCGCCAGAGGAGAGGGTAGGGAGAGAGAGGAATGGAAAATGAATTGGTGAGAGAGCCACGAGCTGGAACACTCGGGCCTTGAGTTCCATGATAGCATTTTGAGACTTGTCGGAAGTAGGTGAGATCCAAAGCAGAGAGACCGGAATAGTGTCCATTTATAGGATCATACAAGCTATTTAGGATTATATTAGAGGATTTCTGTTCCCAGTGATGCTGAGTGTTAAAATAAGCTGGGGACAGAGGTGAACAAGAAATGTGAGTGTATTAGAAATGGAAAGGTGAAGAGAAATTGGCCTCCCTTGGTGTGAGTAGCAGAATGTGGAGGGAGGGTGAGAGAATTTCTGTCCTGTGCAAGTGGGAAGAAAAGGAAACCCAGGTACATCAGCTTGGGCTGAAGGGAGGTGGAAAGATTAGCCTACTTTCCTCTGTGCAAAAGAGGAGACATGAGATATCAGAACATCTCTGCTCGCAACATGTTATGGGTGTGGAGGTTTTGGAGTTTGGCAGGCCTGTATTGTGGCTTTGAACTGTTGCTAACACATTGTCACTGGGCCTTTGTTTTTGCTGGCGTATTATGTATTTCGGTAATAAGGACTTTTGGTTGTAAGTGACAAAATGTCCGATTCAGGGAAGGTAGATCCCTTTGCTTGTCTGAACCTGAGGCCTGTTGAAGTTATGAAGACTTGATTTTTTTATCTCATGGTCTGGCCATCATGGTTATCGTGGCCAGTGGCAGCCTAAAGTTCCTTCCTTAGCTCTCCCGGAAATGCTCCAGGGAGGACCTTACTTATCCTAACTTAGATTACAAGCTCATCCAGGAAACACAGTTACTAGCCAATTGGGGTGCTTTTGCCAGGTGTAGGCACCTGCCTGAACCTCTGGTCTGACATATGAGTACAGAGAAAGCTGGTTTTCCTGTCCCACACTACATGTAATAGGTTCACCACAGGAAAAGGGGCTCCATTAGAAGGAAGGGCAAGGTATTCTGGGGGCAGGGGGAGACCACAGACGTCCACTGAACCTGGGATGTCCACTTCCATTCTATCCTTACTGCCCTTTGAGTGGCACTCTTTTGTGCCAACTGGATGCTAAATGCAATCTCAGAAGTCATGTGGCTTACATAGGCATGAGATGGTCACTCATGGGGTAGAGCATTCATGTGGCTCTACGTGTGCAGATGGGATTTGGATCACCACCTACATCAGGAGTGGGCACCAAGGCCTGTGGGCCAAACCCACCATATAGCATGTTTTTATAAACAGCCATACCCACTTGTGTATGTATTATCTGTGGCTGCTTTCTCTTTACAGTGGCAGAGTTGAGTAGCTGTGACAGAGACCTTGGGCTTGCAAAGCGTGAAGTATTTACTATCTGGCCCTAAACTGAAAAAGTTTACCAACGCCCAATCTAAAGAGAAACACACATTTAAAATTCTTCTAGCAGTCTTCCTGATCCCCGAGAGCACAGCTGGCACGCTCAGGGGTTCCCTGACATTAGTCAGGAAACCTAGCCCTAAGAATTGTTGGGAGTTACAGCTCAAGGTCAGACTCACAGATGTAAAATTTTGCCAACTTCTCCTCAGATGACACTAGGGTAAGCACTTTCAGGCGAGTGTTGGAGAACCGTGGCATGGACGCCACATCTCTACGATTGTTCCCGTCTTTGCCTTAACCAGTGCCCTGATCCCGAGCGTGTTGCTGAGCAGTGGGTTTCTTGCAACAGTGGGTCTTTGTGTGCGGGTGCTGTGTGCCCCCGCCACGCGGCCCTGGCAGTCATGTTTGGCCTGCAGGAAGTGCCTGCTGCTTCCTCTCCGAGTGGAGGCCTCTGGGATGCTTGTGTAGCTGTTTGGAAACCTGGCCCCCCTGCATCTGTAGCCCCAAGCCTGTGTTTGCAAGCAGTTGTTGCCCAGCTGTCTGCTGCTTTGTTACATTGTTTCAGTCTCTGCTTCAATGTGCTCTCCAAGTGTTTTTGCTTGACCTCCCCCTGGGTATCTGCCTTGCTTTAGCTCATTGCCGAGCAGCTGTTTGGTATTCTTCTGGTATCCATTTTCCCATGTGGTCTGCCCACTGGTCCTGATTTTCTGTGATTGAGGTTTTGACACCTGCAAAGTGACTCTGCATCATTGCTTGGTTGTCGACAGCCTCGTCTTGATGCTTTTTTCTTCTTTGGGCTCCCCAGGAGGCACCCTTGATAAAATGTGTTCAAGAATGCACTGCCTTGATAGGAGGTTTTTTTTTTTTTGTTTTTTTTTTTTTTTCCTTATTGGCAAAGAAAAAGGCCGTATGTTTTTTTGCTTTGAACTGGATTGCCATCTTCCGCACTCTTTGAGAGTCCCCATTTGTAGGATGGTTTCAGTTTGGATATGGTTGTCCTCTGATAGAAAAATTGGTGTCAGGACCAGGATTGCCTACTACAGGATTGTGGCTGATTTCTTCTGCTTTTCAGGAGTATTGTTAACTTATGGGGTTAACTTACAGGGTTAAATGTGAGTTTTACAAAATAGTAGTCCCTGGCTTTTCAAAATTTGTACCTCAAATTCATCTTTATTGAGTGGAAAATTCTGCCTTTGGTATTATTTTTAATAATGAATTTGAAAAACAACTAATTATATATGCATATGAGATGAAGTTATAAGGCCTGATAAATAACTGGAATACGTTTTAACCAACAACTATCTGTTCTACTTAAAAACAATGCCAGAAAAGCACATCTTATTTTGATTTCCAATAAGAGCCTATTAAAAATTCTTAATTCATAAACCAGGTGGTAAACATTGTAAAAGCAGACGTTTAGGTAGAAAGGTTTTGACCCGGAGGTAATGTAATCAATTTACAAAAAATGAGCTAGAGGAGACACAGTAAATCAAACATATATTATAATACTTGTTTAAAAGGTATCATGATATTCTGAGTTTGGGGAAAGTTCAATCCTAATGTTAAATTTTATGAGTAGGTATGTAATCTATATGCATTTACATGTAGTTCTCTGCTTGCCAGAAGCCAAAGAAGAAACAATCAATTTACAAATAACACAGAGGCAGTAAATTTGTTGGCGGCACTTCTGGGCCTGTTGTAATTCTGTAGTTCTTTCGATATGCAAGTTGTGAATTGCTGATGTTGCTGTGAGCCAAAGATATGGAGATATGTGAACGTGTCCAGGCAGCACTTACATTATGTAAGGCTTGGAGGTATTTTGATATCAGTGAAATAGTTTATGGGTGTAATAGGAAAATGTATACTGCTGAAATCATAGCCATAAAATCAGTGTTTATATTGAAGTTTCCATTCCAATTCACATTTTAGGTTTAAAGGTTTTGCTTGGTGCTGTGTGATCAATCGAGACACAGTTCGCCTCTGGCAGGGGTTCAGGTCTGAATCTACACATTTTATTGGCTCTGTTCTAATCACATTGATCACTTTGAACTGTCACCTAGGAAAACATGGCTTCCAACATGGATGCCCTGTTTTCTTCTACAGTGGTTCAAAGTACATGACAGTCTCCCTCTAGTTGCTCTCTTAGGTCTGGCTGTCATAGTTTATCTTTTTTGCTTAGTCCAGCGTGATTGCTATAAACGAGCTGAGACCTGGGTTCTTGCTTCTGCAAGGATGCTTCTGTCTCTTCCAGGCACCTCAGTATTTCCATCTCAAGTCACTTCCAGGTTACCTGTTGTGGACCTAAATCTCAATCTGAATAAATTATGATTATTATGAATGTGATAAATGAGTAATGAATTTAAAAACAGGAACATTTAGAAGGCATATATTTTATTTCTCCGGGGGAAATCAAGTAGGATGGATCATTGACTAATGGATGCCCTTGAGAATATTCTTTAAGTTTTCACTCTGGCCGTATTATAATGGGCCTATCTGTGACTCGTCTGAACCAGGGTTTGCTCACCTCTGAACAAGACTGTGATTCCTGATCTCATAGTGTTGTTATGAGCATGAAATCCACTTCAGCTTCATATGCATTGTTTGCTCTAATATGCCAGGCACTATGTGAGTGGAATGGCATGCAAATGATGAATCATATGTTCTCTGGTCTCAAGGACCTCAAAAACCTGGTCAGTCATCATATATTTTGGTTTCCTACATGAATGAACACTTTGCTGAGGTATGAGAATACCCAGTGGGGGCCTGTAAGAAGAATTAGATTACCTCTGGAGAGACTGGAAAAGGATTCATGGAGGAAATGTCAGGTCGTTAGGATGGTGGAACTCAAAACTGTGACTGCAGAGTTTTACATGTGTCCTCAGCATGGATGATGGTAGATTGAAAAAAAAAATCAGGCTGCTCAGGATGACGATGCTTGGCTTAGCAGATAATGAGGGCAGGAGTGCGGAGAAATAGGTTCTGCTTACATAAATGGGTTAGAAAAAAGCTTAGGGTGAAAAGCTGCCACCACACTGAGATATTGTAATAGGATCATGAGTACTTTCCATCTGATGCCAATATACTATTGTACTTTGATCACAAACTCCATTTGCACTCCAGGCCCTTCTTACACATACAGGTTAATGATTGCTGTCTGTTTTCTCCATGTTCACGTGTGTAAGGCCTTGTTTTCTTCATGTTTACCGTGTGGGTACTATCTTATGAGCTCAATAAATACAGAGACAAAACCCCTGTTTGGGGCTCTTGTCTCTTCTCGGACATTAGCCTCTCTCATATTGAATTCTGCATCTGCTCCCTTGCTGGACACGAGAGAACCCCAGACTCCTAGTCTGTGACACAGGAGGAAGTGGTATGACTTAATGTGGTGAGGTTCAGAGATGGACTTATTAGTGAGGTTTCTGATGCAGTTCTTTGAAGATGGAAGGAAGAACCAGGGAGAGGCTGCTCTGGCTCCCAGCTCAGATCTTCCTGGGCCACGAGTTCATTTGAGAATAAAGTCCGTTCTGAGGAGTTTTAGAAAATGGTAAAGCTGTATGAAAATACAAATAGTATCGTGAAAAACTCCACAAAAATAATAATTAGGCATGCAGTAGATTGTTGTGTCCTTTTAATAATTATGTGCAAAATACAGTGAGTTCTTTGTGTATTTATTTTCAGCTAATCCTCTCAACCCGGTAAAGCACTTACTTTGAATGAGGACATGGGCTCTGTGAGGTTAAGTAACTTGCCATAAGGTCATTGAGCCATTAAATGATGAATTGGATTTGAACCCACACAAGTGTGTCTCTGGAGCTTAGGCTCTTGACCCCAGTCCATTAAAGTACTGGAATAGACGAGAGATCGGGAGATCTGAGTTTGAATCCTGTGTTTTTCCTGGGAACTGTGTGAGCTTGCACCTTTACTTCAGCAAGTATTTACTTGTATTTCCCCATCTTGGTCATTGCAGCATAGACAAGAGATGAATCTGAGGCAATTTTGCTTTTAAAGCAGCTTTCTTTGGGCCATGGATCCCTTTGGCCATCTGGGAAAACCAATGGACTTCTTCCCCCCAAATTGTCTTGAATGCATAAAACAGAACATAGAAGCCAAAAAAGTTGAGATATAATTATCAAAATACTAAAACCCCAGTTAATTGTAGTAATACACATTCTTCTTTATTAATTGATTTAGTAACAATCAAGTGGCCGATCCATTAGCTGCCATAATATCAAAGTAATGATGAGTGTAAATGATTTTTTTTTTTTTTTTTGAGAAATTTGCAACAACTGCACTGTGATAGGAAAGTGTCTGTGAATCTGCATGGTGTCACTGCATGGTTTGCTGCCTTTATTCATAATTAAAGGTAATCCTAAATATCTTGAGGACTAGAAAACTAAGCTGTACTTTTTTTCCCCCATCTAAGTGCATGGGCTCCTTAAATTCTTTCTGTGCATCAGGATGAGAGCCCCTGGTAGGACAAGAAGGCATTTATTAAGATGCTACGAAGAAAGAAGGCAAAAAATAAAGGTCATTGGGAGTGTAGAGGTATAATATTTTTTGGACTTCTACCTCTCTAAACTGGAGGAGTTTGGCTGGGGTGAGTAGCTGGAAGCCTAGGAAGGGACATGGAAGTTCATAGTGAGAGTCCATCATTGACTTCTATTAATGGGGCGCCTGGGTGGCTTAGTCGGTTAAGTGTCCGACTTTGGCTCAGGTCACGATCTCACGGTTCGTGGGTTCAAGCCCCGCATCGAGCTCTGTGCTGACAGCTCAGAGCCTGGAGCCTGCTTCGGATTCTGTGTCTCCCTCCCTCTCTGTTCCTCCCCTGCTCTCACTCTGTCTCTCTCTCACTCTCTCAAAAATACATAAAGATTAAAAAAAAATTTAAAAAACAAAACAAAACCCTGGAGCTTATTCTTTTCCAGTACAGGATCATATAAGCTAACAAAATGTTGAGATTTTGTTTGTTTTGTCTTGGATTTTGATCAATAATTTTATAACCTCAAGGGTAGGACTGGGTAGTTTATGTTCAGAAAATCTGATTATTAGCTTTGACTTTTGATTAATAAAATCAAAGACAAAGTTAGGCATAGCAACTTTTGGAAAGCTAGGCTTGGGTTGAGAACAGTGGATACACTTAAAGTGGTCTGTGGAGAAAATGTTGGAAACTGCCGATTTGGATAATCTCTAATACCTCTTTTAACTCTGATTCTTTCACCCAAATATCCTTGATATTTATGGCATACTGAAATAAGTCTCGTTTTCCATGGATTCTGATGAAAGAAAAGAAAAAAATGAAAACAGATGGAAAACCTGAAAAGTAACTCTTGGTTGATTGACAGTAAATGTGGAGAATGCTTTAGAAAGGAAATGAAATGTTGTCTCCAGCAGATGGAAGTGTGTAAATTTTTCCTCCACATTAGAGCTAGAATCACTGTGAGTGGTAGTGTTTCAGAGACAGAAGAATAGAAAGAAAAATTGTATGATTATCATCACAGGTAGAAGTAAAAGAAAGGGTTCACATTTCTATTAAAGCTCATGCCCAAAAAGGAAAAGCCTTTCCTGCAAGATGTGGGTCCTACCCTTTCTTCCTCTATATTTTTCATGCTTTGTCCTCAGAGAGCAGCCTTTATCTTCTTCCATGTTTTCTCTTCCCTTCCAGTCCTTCCAGATCCTGTCACTCCTTCCTCTCTGCCATTTCCACTCTCCCCTCTCTTCCCTCCCCAATTCAGGTGATGCTGAACATGGGCTCAAGAGGAGGCATCTCATTGAGCCTCACAGAGTTGATGGCACTTTGAGAGCTTCTTTTTTGCATATTATCTCATTTAGCTCTGCATAGCAGAGGCACCTCTAAATTCTGCTACGTGGCCCAGGTAATCTGCCAAATAGAGTGATACTCAAGCTACAATTTGGGAAAGGGGAATGGCAGTCGTGGAGATGCTGTGGATTGACTCGCTTGCCGGAAGCCTGAAGACTGGCTCACACATTCAGAAAACTACAGGTTGTTCAGAATGACCAGTCTCAAGGATGTGTTCTGGAGACCTGCCAGAGATGGAACTTACAGAAGCAAGGAGAAAGGAGTTTGTGATGGGCCCTGGGTGACAAGCTAAGGAGCTAAGCTGAAAGCTAGCGGGGAGCCCTTGAAGGAGAGAAATGATCAGGCTTGGATTTTAAGAGCGAATCCTCTGATGGAAATAGGATGGATAGACCAGAAGAGCCAGTTGAAGGCAGAACAGGTAGGAAGCTTTCACACTAAATAAGGGGAAACATTGAGAGTTGTAACTAAAGCTGAGGGGATTAGGAGAAGGAAGCAAATTTGAGGGAGTAAAGAAGATTCTAGAACATGAAGATTGGAGAGACAATGGGTGAGAAAGTTTAGGAATTTGTTGAAATTTCTGAGGATTGTGGATACTTTTAGTATTTCCTGTGTGAGGGGACATAGGAGGAAAGCAGTATTGAAGGGAAGGCTATAGAGTTTGGTTTGGGACATGTTGAATTTGAGGGTCCACTGGCATAGGAACTGTGGAGGAGTTTCCAGAAAACAGGGGTAGGGTCTTACCTACTTTACAATTAGTGTATTGTGCACTCAATGTGTGCCAGCCAGGGTTCTAAGCACTTCACATAGATGATCTCATTTATTCCTTAGAATAGCTCTGTGAGGTGTAGGTATGATTATTGTGAGAAAAATGAGTCATAGCAAAGTTCAGTGACTTCACTAACGTTACATATTTAGAAAGTGGTGGAGTATCCTGTAATTCCGTTTATATGAAATGCCCAGAAAAGGCAGATTGGTAGAGAAAAGAGAAAGGAGAATAGTGGTTTCCTGAGAGTGGGAATGGGGGTGGATGTAAATACACGTTAGAGATCTTATTAGGGTCATGAAAATACTCTAACACTGATTATGGTGATAGTTGTACCACTCAGTAAATTTACTAAGAATCATTGAATTGTGCACTTGAAACGGGTGAATTTTATGATATAAAACTCGATAAAGTTGTAAAAAATAGTGTTCGGGGTTGGGATCATTATAAATGTTTTATTTTAGCTGTTGTTTTCACTTGGGCTATAATAGAAAAATGCTTTTAAAGATAGCAAGCCATGTTCAAGTGCTTCCTGGCACCCTGAAAATTGTGCCTGTAACTTAAAAAAAAAAAAGTATTTGTTTTTTTATGCCAGTCTTTCAGTTTTTGCTTGACTACTACTGTCCATGAAGCATTTTTCTGTTCCTGCTTGCACCTTGCTGGTTCGAAGCTCCTTTGGGATACAGGGCAAGATGACTAAGCTGTCTTCTGCCTGCTGCCTGCTCTCGTTTGCTCCTTCTCTTCCTTCTGCATTCAGAAACTGTGTTAGGGATGAGGAATTAAGCAACAACAACAAAAAGAAGATAATTAAAACATTCTCCTGTCACTGGCATTCTAAAATTAGATATTATAAATAACTCAGTGGGGCTCTGAGTCTTCCCTCATAGACACAAGGGAGGTTCTGTATAGGATTGCTCCTCTGCGTATTGCCTTGGTTTTACGTTTTGGTTCATGGGATCTGAATATAGGTCGGGTACAACCTTGTTTAGAAAGTTCCCATTTTGTTATAGGCCATGAAAAGGATTCCTTGTATCCATATTTGCTATGATACCTTTAGAAGCAGATAATGGTAACAGAACCCAAGTCCTTCCTCCTCTCTTCACCTCTTAGTTCTGTCACATTATCATCATTTACTTTTATATTTTTCATTATGAAGTAGTATCTCAAATCATCCAATGTTATATAAAATGTAAAAGAAGAGAGATAATGGTGTTTTGCTTCTTCTGCTTTGTTTTACAAACCTTGGTGTCTAAATCATTTTTTTTTTTCCTTTTGGTCAAGTAAATCCAATTTTGAATGCAACAAAGACTTTTCTGGTTAATCTTTGGGAAATCTGGTACATGTTTGGGCAAAATATCAGCTTGATGTTTGAGTTTTCATACTGTGTTCTGAGGAGCAAGCCTTTATTTCTAATCCTCTGTTCTTATTAGTGTCATCAAAGAATGGCACTGATTGCTGGTAGCAGATTAGAAATGATAATGATGCTATTATCAGAATTAGTGGACACTTGTCAAGTATTAGTGGCGCATTCATATTTGGATGCATTGGAATATTTGTAAATTGTTTCTGTGAGTGTCAGTTAAATGTGGGGGCAGATGTGTGGTAAGTACCTGGATTTATCACCAAATCTAAGTAGAATGTCTTTAAGGCTGTGCACTACGGTACCATATGCTGAGTGGTTTATTAAATAGAAAACAATAAGGTTGACACATAAAACTGAAACTTTGTGATTGAAATGCCCATATGCCTTTTCTGCTTCTCACATACAAGCATTGCTTTTTACACGATTTGTTGAGGCAGGGTGGCAGAGGGAAGGAGATATGTGTAGAGAGGAGATATTATTTACCTGGCCCTGCAGAACCGAAATAAATATCTTCACATTTAAAGTCTCACAAATCTGAAGAGGAAGATGAGCGGGAGATTTAGACGGCTGGGCTGTTTGTGTTCATGAGGGAGAAGTGTATCACTTCCAGCCTGGAAGTTGAGGTCCTTCAAGCTGTTAGTGATGGAATTCTTCACCACATTGTGAACCTGCCTGCAACACAAATTTATTATCTGTTTGCTGTTTTTACTTGCAAGAGTAACAAAGGATCATTTTTATATTGTGTGCTTTAAGAGGCCTATTATTTAGGCACCTAAATTGAACAAATAAAAATCAGCTCTTTAAAAAATTGGAAACAATTCGAAAATGCAAAGTAAGAAATGAGCTACACAAAATACTTTGAAATCTTCAGGGGACCTCTATTAATTATTCAGAGGGCATTCATTCAGTAAATTGTTTAGCACTGTCAATGTGTCAGGCATTTCGCTAGGTTTGAAGCTGTAAATCAGGTTTTTATTTATCCCGAATTGTGTTGCAAAAAAATACAAAGCAAAGGAAAACAGAATAAAACAGAAAACAGTCAGTTAGTAGCCAACAACCTAAAAATTAGGACACTTTATTCCTAGATTCATATTTGCAGCTTTCTTAATTTAAAACAAATTAAAAAGAATTTGACAACAGCAGGCCCATATTCCTGCATGGAACCAATTAGCAGGAGCAAAAGAGTGACTGCCCCCTCATTACCAGTTTTATAGATGAGACAACTTAAGAAACACAGTTAGGCAGTGTCCCCAAGGACGCAGACTGTATATTGTGGAGTTAGATTTCAAACTTCATCTCATCCAATTAAAAAACAAAAGAGTTCTTTCTGCTCTCTCATATTGTGGAGGTTGCAAAGCAAGATATAAACTAATATTTCCTACATTTGGCGATGTTTTAAATCTGTGAAACCTGAATTATACTGGTACACTCTAACAACCAACCTGTAAATCTAGGCAGGAGTTTAATTTCCTTTCAGAAAGGGAGCTGTTAGAGGCTCAGAGCATATCTGAAATCTACTAAGTGACAGTGTCCAGATTAGAACGCAGGTCCCTGGCCTCAGGTGTTGGAGATTTTGGAATGCTGTGAAGATCACAGTTTGGCTAATAATCTGAATATTAAGCTCAAATTCAGAAAACGTGTTCTTCTTAGGTGTAGGATGAACCATATAACAGTGCTGTTTTGGTCAAGAGTGGTCAGAGATCAGCAATTTCATGTGGTTTAGTGAGTATTTCTGAAGAGGTACACCCAGTCACCAGTATGCTTGCTACATTGTACTTAATGTTTATAGAGATTTAACCTTTCATAGGAAAATGGAAATTGGGAGTTTTGGAGTTTATTAAGCAATTTATTAATATCCAAATTGAAGTTGTGGATTCCAACGAGCAGATTAAGCTTGTAGATCTAGGATTTAGACTTGGCAAACACTATACTTTTTGTCCATTGTGGAGAGTTTAATTCTGTCGATTACAAATATGAAACAGCACCTTTCCATTGTAGCATATATATTCAGGATATTGAGTGCTAGTATATAGCAATTACTACACTTCTATGGCTTTTGTTGATTATATTATAAGTAAGTCTGAATTACAAAATATAATAACAAGGTAAATAAGCAAAGACTTAAAATGAACAAAATACTCACTGAAAGAATGTCAACAGCCATCTCTTTACTTTGCGGATTGTAGACTTTCAGGGAATCTCTGTTTAAAGAATGAGTGAAAACCTCATGCAATACAGGTGCCATGACATTGGGTGAGTGCTTTTTCCTACTGTATACCCAAATTACTCATGTGGTAATTGCCGTTGGGCATATGCCTGGTAGAGAAAATGTGATTCTGTCTCTTTATCACGATGTCATAATGTAGGGGAAAGAGCATAGCTTAGACTTCAGGTAAGCTTGGGTACGTGTTCTGGTTCCATTGGTTTTCTGTATGACCACAAGCAAGTTATGACTTGACCCTTATTTAACTGCATAATGGAAATGGACAATATCTAAAGGCCAGGGGAGTTTGAGATTCAGTGTGCAAAGTTCATGGTAAATAGTACAGGCTAGCTAAATGGTAGTTTTTATTGCTATTTTCGTTGTTTGTTGAAATGATGTTTTTAGTAACATTTTAAAGTGATTCCAATTTTAAAATACAGTGGTTGATTTACTTGATGTCTAAAATTTCATCTTTTCTGCCTTTCTTGCTCCCCACTTTTCTTTCTTTCTTTCTTTCTTTCTTTCTTTCTTTCTTTCTTTCTTTCTTTCTTTCTTTCTTTTTTTGGTAATAGTTTTACTGAGCTATGCAATTCATCCCTATCATACAATTCACCCAATTAAGCTTGTACAGTGTACAGCTTTTTTACATATGTTTATATATTTTTAATAAAGATTATATATATATTTAAGTTGTACAACATGATTTGATATACAGTTGACCTTTGAACAACCCAGGAGCTGGAGGGTCAATTCCCTGCACAGTCAAAAATCCAAGTATAACTTTTGACTCCCCCAAAACTTAACTACTGATAGCCTGCTATTGATCAGAAGAAACCTTACTGACAAACAGTCTATTAGCACGTATATTTTATGTTATATGTATCACATACTGTATTCTTATAATAAAGTAAGCTAAAGAAAAAATGTTATTTGGAATCATAAGAGAAAATCCATTTACAATACTGTACTGTTTTTAAAAAATCTGCATATAAGTGGATCTGCACAGTTCAAACCCATGTTGCTCAAGGGCCAGCTGTACATATAAAGTGAAACGATTACTGTAGTTAGATTTCAAACTTCATCTCATCTCAGTTCATCTTCATCTCAGTTCAAACCCATGTTGCTCAAGGGCCAGCTGTACATATAAAGTGGAACGATTACTGTAGTCAAGCTAATTAACATATCCTCTCCTTACAGAGTTAACACTTTTTTGTGAGCGCACTCGAAATATACTTTTAGCATGTTTCCAGTGTTCAGTACAGTATTAAGCACAGTCATCATGCCTGTATATTTAATCTCGACTTATTTGTCCTGCATAACTGCAGCTCTGTGCCCTTTGACCAACATCTCCCCATTTCCTTCCCTATCCCCTGGTCGCTGCCATTTTACTTTCTCTTTCTGTCATCTGATTTTCTTCTTATTTTAGGTCCCACAAATAAGTGAGATCATACAGTATTTGTCTTTCTCTGTCTGGCTTATTCCACTTAGAATAATATCTTCAGGGTCCATCCGCGTCTTCACAAAAAGCAGGATTTCCTGCTTTCTCATGGCGGAATAATACTCCACTGTGTATCTTCTTTATCCATTTGTCTGTCAAAGGCACTTAGTTATTCTGAATCATACTGCAATAAACATGGGAGTGCAGAGATCTCTTTGAGATCCTGATTTGACTTCCTTTGAGTATCTATACACAGTAGTAGGTTTTTAATGTATTCGCAGATCTGTACAACTGTCATCACAATGCTTAGAACATTTTAATAACTTCAAAAAGGAATTCCATATTCTTTTGCTATCATTCCCTATATACTCATTCCCTTCTGTGTGATGCAACCAGTGATCTTTCTTTTTATGTATATGTTTGCCAGTTCGGGACATATTCACATGCATGTAAATGGAATTATATGTAATGTTTTATGACTGACTTCTTTTACTTAGCAAAATGTTTTCAAGGTTCATCATATGTCATAGCATGCATTGGGACTTCATTCCTTCTTATTGCCAAATATTCCCTTGTATGAATATGCCACATTTTATTTAGGCATTCATCAGTCGATGGATATTTGGGTTTCTATCTTTTGGCTATTGTGAATAGCGCTGCTATGAACACTCCTATACAAGTTTCTGTTTGAGTCCCTACTTTTAGTTTTTTGGGTATATTCCTAAAAGTGGACTCGCTGGTTTTGTGGTAACACTATGTTTAAACAGTTGAGGGACTGCCAGACTGTTTTACAAAGTGGCTGCACCCATTTACATTCCCAGTAGCAATCTAGGAGTTTCCCATTTTCTCCACACCTCAACACTTGTTACTATCCTTTCCCTTGTCCTCCTAGTATGACAAGAAATGGTGTGTGTGATATGGTATCTCATTGTGGTTTTGATTTACATTTTCTTTACGGCTAGTACTGTCGAACATCTTTTGTATGTCTCCTTGTTATTTTATTGTGACTCTTGAATAAACCAAAAAGCTCTAACTTTTGTCTGATTTGTCTTGTCCAACTCCCAGTGGCCAGGGTTGGGGGGGGGTGGGTGTTGAATGATGAATGTGCATCTAGAAAACTCAGCAAAAGAAGATTTAATAAATGTTTCTTACTTCTGCTATATTTTAGCTATCAGATCAGGAAAGGAAAACAAGAGTAGAACTAATTGCTCATCAAGAGAGGAGTAACAAATATAAGTGGTTCCGATATGCATTTAAATTAGATTACATTTAATGAGAGGTTTTCTAAATGGAGTTAATTTGAAAGGACACATAAGTCACTGGGTTTAATCTGTGTACCTTTCAGTAAATAGCTACAATCCCTCCTCCCTCCTTAATTTCTGGTAAATAAAACTTACTCTTCAGAAGAGCATTTTACTTTCTTGTTCCCCATGATCTCTCTGAACAGCAGCTGCTGGGTGGGTTCACTAGTGTAATCCATCTGGTTAGAGGACAGAGTCACACTTTCCAGTTCCTTATGGACCAGAAAACATGGGCATTTTGACAAAGGAGCAGGGAAAGTAAAAAGGTTTTGTATTTGCTTTTTCTTGTAATAACTCAATTATGTTTTCATTTTGTTTTTTCTTTGCTGAAATAAATTCTACTTTGGTCACTTTCAATATTAAAATCATCAACAACAACAACAACAACAACAACAACAAGTAGTCATCTTTAGTTAGCTTCCTGCTGGATAGGGACTAGATCTGCAATTATGCATTGAACCTATTGTCTATAAAAAAGACCCTTGCATCCAACATTTGACTGTGAGATAATTTCTAAAAATAGTGGAGTAAGAGGATAACTGACCGATTTAGCACATGCTTTGAAAAAAATTCCAAGTTAATTTTGGTGAGAGAAGACAGAAATAGAGATTAAAATATTCAAGCTATTTAAACATTTATAGAAAAGTTAATGCCTTGCCCGGACAAAATTTCTAAGATTTCTGTAATGATATGTGTGGCCATTTGTATAAAGATGTACTGTTTTTTTCAGAGTGCTTTTCCATTCAGTATCGTGTTGGCTTCTCACAAGAACTATGTGGTATAAATAGGGCAACAGTAATATCCTCACTTTAGAGCTGAAGAAATTGAGATCTTAAGATGGTAATGACCTATCCAAATCTGTCTTCTGGTTATTGATAGAGTGAGGATTTGAATCTGGGTCTACTGACATCATCAGCACTTTTTCTCCTGCACTCTGTGGCTGTTTCACTTTTGCTGGATTGCTTCTGGAAGAACTCTAAGGTTTTTTTCTTTGTATATTTTGCAAAATGTTCACCAGCTCTCCCACTCCTGCCATTATAAAGACTCTCCTAATGAATTATGCATCAGTGTTTGACTTAAAAAAGAAAAATCAAAGGACTTGGATTTAAGTAGTATTCTCACATGGAAACATACTACTTCTTACATGCTTTTCTTTTCCCCTAAAATTGTTTGTGAAAGAATGATTTAAATACTAATGTGAAGCCTCATATGATGTTGCCACCTCAAGAATATGTGATTCGCTAAGCTGCGGAAAGTAGTTTTAAAGAAAAATTAGCTTCAGTGGCATTAAAAAATTCTTGTTCTTTTCCCCCCAATTTCATCGACTGTCAATAAAATCCATCTTAAGAAGCAAAGTGGATTTTGACAAGCAGTCCTCACTTTCTGCTGCAGGTTGTAATTGTCTGAATTTAACATGCTCCATCCGATTGATCTGTAAGACTGTAGAGTTTTCATGGCAGGTGTCTATTCATCGTGTCTTTGTGGTACCTGTTGTAGACTCTGACACATGGTAGGCACTCATCAAATATGTTCTGAATGAATGAATTAGGACTCGGTGGTTCATTATCTGATGTAAAGGAAGATCATAGTCACAGAATTAAAGAGAAATTTGTAACTAATAATTATTAGACCTCAGGCCTTATAATTTGGTGGAGGAGAGGGTTTGAGGCTGAGACTAACTGGTGCAGGTAAGTTGCTCAGAAGCAGGGGTTCTCCTTGGCAGAGGAAGGCTGGAGGAGTGGAAGTTTCCATTTGTTTCTATTTAGAAATTCCCACTGCATCCTGAAACCAATATTGCACTCTATGTTAACTAACTAGAATTTAAATAAAAACTTGGAAAAAAAATTCCCACTGTAGTTTGCTGCTTTTGGTGAGCTGTGGTTGTGCAAGGTGTTCTGAGAGATGGGATCCATATGGCCTTTTCGGCATTACCAAACCAACGTACAGGTTAGAGTATATTACAGAGCATCCTAGGATATCTGAAAACACATCTAGTCTGCTCTGTGCATTGAAAGGCAGAGTGTAGGCTTTCTCTAAGTAACCACTTGAGTGTTGTCACTTACATCTTAGAGGCCCTGGATAAGTCACTTAATTTCTCTGAGTTCCAGCTTCCTTATCAGTCAAATGATACAAAGACCTTTGGATTTGTTAGAAGAGTTTACTATTATTATAATTTGTTATGAGAGTGAGTGATAATATAAAAAAAATATTGTCCAGTTTCCTCCTGACATAACTCAGGTTTGAGTGTAGGGCATTGAGACTGTGCAAGGTAGACTGGAAATTCAGAAATAATCCTTTATTAATTTTGGAGTCTTAGAAAGTACCCTGGTGTCCTTTAAGAACCTATCATTACCTTAGGAGGACTGAAGGGAGATTGGCTGTTTAGTCAGAGCCTCTCACCTGTCAGGCTTAAATAGGAGTCACGTAACAATATGCTACTTGTTAGACTTGAAGGACATAAAAATGTTGTATGGAAAGTTGGAAGGAGACTGCTAATCAGTTGTCAAGGGTATATTCCGTCATAAATCTTTTAGCGATAGATTGGTATGACTCTCTAAGAACATATGGCCATTATTGTGTGATGTTATTATCTCATATTGTGTTTCTTATAGATAGTAGCATCCATTTGTACTTCCCTGGGAAAAATACTCAGTAACTTCATGACCTTTGACAATATTCGTGTTCAGACAATAAACACCTCTGGGCTACTAGTGTCCAGGAGATGATACATGCAAACCATAGAGCATCAGGAAGTTAGGGAAGATAAAGGCAGTTGTGAGATGATCACCTCACATTTTTGAGACCTCTTACTATTAATTATCCAGAATCTCAGAATGTTCCTTTCCAGTAGGAGGAGAGCAGGAAGGGGAGTTACAAACTAGATGTAGAGCAAGAGGCCTCTCCTTGTTCAAAAAAAAGTGTTAATAAAGAGTTGGTTGTTATTGTTGTTGTTTTTTAAGTCATCAGTAGAGAGTATTTTTGGAAGGCATCCAGATTTGGAAGTGGGGTTAGGGGAGAATATTTTTTCAAAAGATCTTGCTAATCTGTATAATCAAAATAAGTTTTCTTTTCACCACTTTTCCACTTTTTTATTTTCTGTCATCTTTGTAATACCTGGAGGTGTCTCCATTAAGTGTGAATTTATTTGTACTGGATATTAACTTTCTTTTGAACAAGTAGCATTAGAAAATGGAAATTATGGGGGCGCCTGGGTGGCGCAGTCGGTTAAGCGTCCGACTTCAGCCAGGTCACGATCTCGCGGTCCGTGAGTTCGAGCCCCGCGTCAGGCTCTGGGCTGATGGCTCGGAGCCTGGAGCCTGTTTCCGATTCTGTGTCTCCCTCTCTCTCTGCCCCTCCCCCGTTCATGCTCTGTCTCTCTCTGTCCCAAAAATAAACGTTGAAAAAAAAAAAATTTAAAAAAAAAAAAAAAAAAAAAAGAAAATGGAAATTATGATTTATGGATTTTGGGACAAGTAGTTCACAAGATTCTTATTAAGATAACATGTCAAGAAAAATTGTTCTGGATGTCTCTGCTGTTGCTGACTGGAAGTGGTTCCCAGTTGTTAAAAGGCCACACAGATTGAGATGAAAAGCACAGGGGAGGCCCTAGATGACTGAAGATGTGCAGGAAGCATGCCTACCACATGGTAATGGGATGGTAGTGACACTTGTGGTTCTTTTACCTAGCAAAAACAAACGAACAAACGAACAACATTCCTTGAGTGTTTCCTAAGTGCCAGGTATAGACCTAGGCTCTTTATATACAATGCTCCTCATTTCCCAGTGACCCTGATAGGAAAGTTCTGTTGTTACCTGTATTTTACAGATAGAGAAAGTAAAGCTCCTGGATATTATGCAGTTTGCCCAGGTCACATAGTTAAAAAGTGACAAAGGCAGAGTTTGGGCTCAGTCAGTTATCCCATACTGCTGAAATGCTGTGTATCCTTGGGAAGCCTCTTTCCTTTCCTGATGTGCAATTGAGTGACCTGTTAAATAACGAAAGTCTGTTTTCTTTGTGTCTCTTCTAATTCTGATCTTTTGTGTTGGCTTTCCTCACAACACTTTGTGACATTTATTTTATTTTTCATTGTAGAAAATAGAAAATAAAATAGAGGAATTAAATTGTAATTCTAGCACCTCAAGCATATAATCAGTCTTAACCCTTTGTTCTATTTTCTTCTAATCCTTTTCAATGTATTGATTTGTTTCTTCTGCTGAGACTATTTATTCGAAGCCTTTGCATCCAACTCTTTGGGTCTTCAGATTTTCTATGTTATTCTCTTATATTGGTGTGACAGAGTCTCCTCCAGAGATGCCTGGCTTCTTATTCCCAAGACAGGGGATCCACAACTTAAAAAAAAAATGCTTTTTTTATTTTTTAAATTTTTTTAACGTTTATTTATTTTTGAGAGACAGAGATGGAGCACGAGTGGGGGAGGGATAGAGAGAAAGGGAGACACAGAATTTGAAGCAAGCTTCATGCTCTGAGCCATCAGCACAGAGCCTGATGTGGGGTTCAAACCCACAAACCACGAAATCATGACCAGAGCTGAAGTTGGACACTTAACTGACTGAGCCACCCAGGCGCCTGTTAGAAAAAAAAAAACATGTATTTTTGGGGCACCTGGATGGCTCAGTTCGTTAAGTGTCTGACTCGTGGTTTCGGCCCAGGTCGTGATCTCACAGTTCGTGGGTTCAAGCCCCACATCGGGCTCTGTGTTGACAGTGCAGAGCCTTCTTGGGATTCTTTCTCTCTCCCTCTCTCTCTGCCCCTCCACCCCACATCTCTCTCACTCTCAGAATAAACAAATCTTTAAAAAAATATGTGTGTTTTTAATTCAGGCTTCACCCAGAAACCTGAGAAGGAGGGCAAGAAATCACTCCCTAATGCAACTCCACGGTGTCGGGATAGCCAACAAATCAAACCAAACCAACCAAACAAACAAACAAAACCCAAAAAGCACCAAAGTAGAAAGTAGAGAAAGAAAGGAAGAAAATGAAATGGCAGAATACTAAGCAGCTGAACAACTTGTAGCTGAGGGTTCGAGCTACAGGCCAAGAAGTTTGCACCTTCATAAGCGCAACCTTTTAACACTCTTGAGACAGAGCTCTGAGAGCCGTGATTAAGGATCTGCTCTGGTCTTCGTCACCTCATTGGCTGTTCCTCCACCTGTCCCTGATGGTCTCTAGCATTTGCAACAACACACTGGAGTAGCTGGCAATGGCAGGCCCTCCTGTGCTCCCGTGGCCCCCGGCATCACTTACCTCACTGGAGTGCCTGGTTCTCTGCTGGCCTTCTGGTTGCGTGAGCATTGCTAATAGAGATGAAGTCCTATTCGGTTTTGTCTTTTGTGTACCCCCAGAGCTTATTATACAGTAGGAACTTCATTACTTAAAACTGGCTTGAGATTATTTAACTTTCTTAATTTTTAGGAAAAGTTTGTTTTGATTAAGATAATCCTTCTAATTTGAAAAGTCAAAAGTACTGCGAGGCTTTTAATAAAAAACAGACCCTCCTTCATTCACTCCCTGTTTTAGAGCTGCGTTTCCCCAAAACGGCCACTTTTCATCTCTTCGAGCTTTATTTCTGCTGTAAGTATCTGTGCGCTTGAATAATAAGAGGGTGGCCCTAAGGCCACTCGTCACTTAGGTGCCCTTCAAAAAGAATTGGTGATGGGTATGCAGCCAGCAACGTTCTGTCCGCTTTGAGCAGCGCTGACTTTAGGGGAGACAGATTTTCAGGTCTCCGGGAGATGCTTGCTACTATTGACCGTTCTCTTTAACCCATGTGCACAGAAATGAACACCCCTAACCCATTGTTTTGTACAGTTGTGTAGCACATGAATATTCTTCAGTGAAGGTGCTAGTTGAAGAGTGAGGTGGTTAAGTCATCTCAGAATCAGAAGCAGAGGAATGAGAAGATAAATTTAATGGAGCCATCCTGAAAAGAAAGCTGCCTATACATCAGTCCCCTTTGCATTACTGCAGGCAGCTTCTCTTTTAAAAGTCTAACGGGCACACTTTGCAAAGTGAGATCTACTTGGAAATTGTGGCTCACATTTTCTAGGGAGGTTAAACGAAGAAGTGAGGCATAGAGATAACTATTTTGTCTTTTCAACTATATAAGTTATTCTGATTAATGTGTTGGCACATGGAAAACTGTTGCATTCAGAGTAGCTAGCGGCTTTTTCTAGTAGCTTGTGGAGAAGCAGACATCTTCAATAAGGTAATTATTTTAAGTGCATCTGTAGCTATGTAATGTGCACATGTGTTTGTAATTACAGTTGGCGAATTTAGAATCAAGTGCCAGATTTATCGGTGTTTATATATTCAGCAAATGAAAAAATCTATTTAATATTGGCTGCTACCTTTACAAATGTGCATTGTTTCAGAGTTTGCAAAGCACGCTCCTTGATAGTTGTCACCACTTAAATTTGCTGTGTAATATGTAGCACAGAAGATTGCGTCGGGTAACCTAACAAGCTTATCGCTGAACTGAGCAAATGTTACTTCGTAGGTTGCCAACATGGGGCTCCAGAGTGTCTAGCCGTGTGGTGGTAAGACTTGGCATGTAGGAGTTCAGGGTTTTTTCTCATCTTTTAAAGAAAGAAAATTATACGTTAGTGAGTACAGTAATATTTTCAGTAAGTAGAAATAACATGCTGTCAGGACATAATTTATGAGAAGTATTTAGTAGGCCATATACAAATTTTAGAACAGTGGGAATTTTTGGCTAGAAATTTATAGCAGTTTGCTCTTAACTAAACTCCAGGCATCAGAGGCCCGCATTTAAATACTTCATATGTACATTAATTTGTTTACTTATCAATTTGTTGAAGTTTTAGGCTTTCGTATAAATAACAGGCCCTTTTTTTGGGCAAAGTCAAGAAAAATAACATGTAGGATTTAGTGCAAGTAATGTCTTACATAAACAGTTTAGTTATGTGTGTGCGCACTGCAGTGAGATTGCTGTGTAATCAGGAACTGGTAAACCAAGGAAGTGTGTAGCTGGCGAGGTCCTATTTTGTAAGGAGTGGTTTATGTAATAAATGACTAAATGGCTCTGCTTTAGTTCTCGGATCACGCTAATATATGCAGAAACAACATAGAGCCAATTCTTGATTAATAGGAAGTTTACCTAATTTGTAAGTCATGAGGGCTGCCCCTTTTTCTCCTTGTTCCTTGCCTCCTCTGCTTCCCCTCCTCATTTTCATAACTGCTTGGAAAAGGTTTGGGTGGGAGAATGATGAGGATTTATCTGGTCGTGATTTCGGCTGATGTTGTTGGAACCTAGGAATGGTTCAAGTGTCTTGCTGGTGTTAAACTTCAGAATTAGTCCTATATGTATTAAAAAAAAAAAAAAATTGTTCAGCCTTCTTTACCAAAAGCAATTTCAAATTGACTCTGGTTCTGGAAATTTAAAATTCTGTATCAGGCTTTATTATCAATTTTTATACAGATTCTTGTCAGAGTAAATGTCTCAATGGGGCTTCTCCCCCCCCCCCCCCCCACTCCCCAGGCTACTGTTTTCTGGAAGAACAGCTATCCTCCCTGCACTTTGGTTCTCATGATCTTTTAAGGCTCAATGAACAATGAACACAGTAGTTACACACAGACAGATGAGGACTAATTCAGATTTCCAGCTGTGTGGAAGCATGGGTTAGCTGTATTTCTGTAGGTCACACAATTAACTAATTTTATAGTTCTAATTTGGAATATTCCAGGACCTACGCAAAAACACTGTTCGCTGGAGCTTAGAAACTGATAAAACGTAGTTTCCTCTTGGGTGCCATCTGAACAGGGTTAATTGCCCTAACAGGACCCTTTTGGAAGGAGTTCCAAAGCATGGATACTAATATCAGCATTACTGTGAGATGTCAGTGGGCTGTATTCACATAATTAAAGCAATTAAAGGCATCGATTAATATATAAGAAAACTTTTAAGAATTTTTAAATTTTCATCATTTTTAGAAAGAATCTCTTTATTTTCTTCAAAATACTTTCCCTGTTCATTTTGCTTATATTTATACAGTTAAAGCAAGTTGAATAATGGAAAGTATGCAATTAAGAAAGGATGGATATGGGATAAGATCCTTTAAGTCTGTTGAATTGTAAGGAATTCCTTGCTGTGAGGTGAGGGTAGCATGTAGGTTTAAGGATACCAAAAGTCATCACAGATTTTAGTGCTATTTCAGTTCAGTAGACATGTATTGAGTACCTACTGTGTTACTAGGTAATAAAATTCTGATTAATGGGATTCACAGATGAATAAACACACCGTGTACATGCCAGCTGCCTCCTTGTGCAGAGTTTAGGGTTATGAAGTCCACAGTTAGCAGCTTGTTGAGTGATTTCAGTTTTCTTCGTGTGTGTGTGTGTGTGTGTGTGTGTGTGTGTGTGTGTGTGTGAGGGGGGTTAATATACCTTTCTAGGAAGTATTTACAGGCAGTCAATCTAAGTGATTAGTCTTACTTGATATTTTTTCTTCTGGTAAATGACATGCCTTTGAGTATACCCCTCTTAGAAGGTAGAAGTTGTTTTGAGGGAAGTTTCTAAGAGATTATGATTTTGACTGTTATGCCAATAGCAAAGAAGAAGCTGGAAGACAGGGCAGTTGGAGTCCAGAGAAGTAAGAAACATGGTGACACGAAGGAGATTTTGTCTGTCTTCTTTGTGGAGGATATAATGCCAAAGGCATTCTGTGTGTAAACTTGTGTAGTTCTTTGTAGATTATACAGTGAGGCTGAGCATATATCCAAGGAAATATCTCAAGTTTACATAGTCATGGAACTGGTCTTTAAAACTGTGTGTTCCTTCAGTTGCATACCAGGATATAAAATGGCAAATTTTAGCCCACGAATACTCACTGAGGCCCAGGTCAGATGCAGGTTGCTTCCTCCTCGTCATTGCTGTCACTGTCTTACAATTTTATTAAAGAACTAGCGTGTGCACTCATTCAGTTCTTCAATGTCAGCTGAGTGCGTAGAATGAGTCTGGCCTTGGGCAAGTCACACCAAGGTGTGTGGGTAAATCCCTAGTCTTTTGATAAGAAGGAGCTCAGATGAACAGATAATTGCGCTTTGTGATATTATGATGTTATGCAGTGGTTGATATATAAGTTTTCTATTGCCATGTAAACAGTTACCATAAGTCTGAGCAGGCTTGGTTGTGTTCTCTGCTTGGGATCTAACAAGGATTAAGTCCAGGTATCAGCTAGGCTTTTACCTGAAGGCTTGGGGAGAGATGTGTTTCCAAGCACATTCAGGTTGTCAGCCGAATCCAGTTCCTTGTGGTTGTAGGTCAGAGGCTCTCATTTTCTTGCTGTCAGCTGGTGGTCGGTCACTCTCTGTTCCTAGAGGTCACCCACATTCCTTCAAATGAGGCTCCCTCCACTTTAAAGCCAGTAGTGGTGTGTCAAGTCCTCTGGTACTTTGAATCTTTCTGACATCCCTTCTATCATTAGCCAGAGAAAACTTCTTGCTTCTGAAGGGCTCATGTGATCAGGTCTACACCCTTTTGCCATAATCACAGGATTCTCCGGGGGCAGAGATCATGAGCGTCATCTTAGAATCTTGCTCACCAGAGTTGTTACTGGAAAATGAAGAGAGGTTTAAAACTGGCTTCTTGGAGTTGGTGATAACTGAGCTGGAGGGACATACAGTTGGGTTAAAGTCCAAGTCTCCACTTACTGGCTTTGTCATTATTATCCAACCAATATTTACTGGGGGCCTGTGTTAGGAGCAAGTCACTGCACTCTCAGAGACTCATTTTCCTCAGTCACAAATTGGGAGACCTATATTTACTTTGAAGGGTTCTTGAGAGAATTAGAGATAATATAATTAAATACCTGACAAAGAGGGGTGCTCATCCATGGAGCTATCAAGAGGGTATATTGCCTTGAGCACAAAATATTACGAGGTGGAGAAGGTTAGTGCCAAAAACTCAGTAGTAAGATAAATTACATGCTAGGCAATATTTTAAAAATAAAGTTAATGCAAAAAATCCATAATGAACCAAATATCAAAATAAATAACATTCCTTGTGCTGAGCCATACTGTGGTCTAAGGCAAAAGGAAGTCAGTGATTCTGATCCTATCTTTATTTAAATATTATTTTGTTTTAACTTGGATTTTTAAAAATAGTGTGTTAATTTCTCTATCTTGATGCTGAGTTTTAAATTTTGCACTCAAGATGAAAGCCTTTGTCACCATACCCTAGCCCTGGCATTGTTCACTTGGTAGAAGGTTTTTCTTTTCCCTTTTGGGACCTTGGTAATCGGCAATAGAGCATAGAAGTTACATAGATGGTACAAAAAATTTAGAGTCACACTTCACTTTGAAGATGGTTTTTGACTACATGTGAATATTATTTTAGGTTATCATCCTGTCATTGTTCTCAGTAGTTCTTCCATTTCTTCATGTATTAAAAGAATGACCAACAATTGTCAAGGTGATTAACTTATTTTTTTTTAAATATGTACTATGTGGAAAGTACAGAATTCTTTTTTTATTTTGGAGGTGCTTTAAACATCTTTGAGTATCAATAAAGTCCCATTAGAGTGTTCCCATAATAACGGATCTGTCAGTTTTGACTTTTTTGTTTAATTCCTCTCTAATTTCAGTGGCTTTGTAATCGTTCTTTTTAGCTCTTGAGTTTTATTATGGGTGCTTTCCAGTAATGTAAGTGGTTAGGGCAACTGACACATAATATCAGAATGACTTTTTTATTGCAAATCTGTGCTCTATTGTGTTTTCCTTCCACAGCCTTGTCAGAAAAGGCTAATATTTTCTATGGTCTGGGCATTATTCCCATGGTGGATATTTAGTCCTGTGATTGCTGTATTATTGCTAGCATTTTAACATTTCTAAGAAGTACGAACCAAGATGCCGCTTGTTATTTTGAATGTATTCCAAACAATAGACTTTACCTAAGAATAGATAGTTGGAAAAGGAAAACATTGCTTCTGACTAATACAAGCTCAAATGAAGTCTTTGACTTTAATGAAGGTTGCAGTTATACAGCTTTTATGACATGCTAGAAAAATTTATTAATCTCCCTTTTAGCTTACAAATGAACAAATGCCCCACATTTACACACTCATACACCCATGATTTCAGACATTCTTAAATCCTGTAAAATGTGAGTAACCCAAAAGCAGTTGGAATTTATGACCATAAAATAAAATGTCCATCAGGGGAGGTCATATTAATTAATCTGAGGGAAATCTGATACTTCCATTTAAAAATTGTTCCGAATGGTTATAAGCATTAAGTGACTAATGCCATGAGTGCTTTCCTTAATAAAATTTTGACTAGAATTGTAAAATTATGGTGTTGTTTAATCTCCATCCTTTTGAGAAACTTAAATCACACTGATGTCATGATAAATTTAAATAGCAGTCAATATAATACAATTGAGCCAAATTTCTTTCTATATTTTTGCAACTGAACAGTCTTAACACATGCTTTTTTTTTTTTTTTTTTGAATATCACATGTCACTAGTAGGAGAGTAATGTTAATAATTAAAATTGTTATGTGCAGCTCTGTTTAGAAATGAATTTGAACCTACACCCAAAACATCCACATTGTGGAACTAGAGGGTTCTGTTTACCGCTTTAAAGCAACCACTCTGTAGGGAACTTTTAAAAATAGCTACATCATTAATATATTTATTTAAAATGGCAGGCAGCTCTCTCTACCCCAGGAAGGGAGCAGGAAGTAGATGCCACTGTAAGCAACATGATAGGCTTGTTTCTTAGTTTTGTTTGTATACATATTGCAAATGGTTCAGGAAATATAAATGGATAAATAGTCGGAAGTGAAAGATGATAAACATGGAAATTTTCAACTACAGCTTTGACTGTAAAGAAATTTGACGTTGCTTTAAATCTGTGATGCTCAAGCTTGCCGATAGCAAGCCATGAACAACCTATTGAGCTATTTTGTATGCTTTTTAAAAGAATATTTTACCTTTCTAATGCCTAACTACCAGAGCCCAACAGGAGATAATTCCCTGATGTTTTTGTGAGGATCACATTCAACAGAAAGTGTCTTAGGCAATGATGTAGAATAATAAATATATGTTGGGAGAAAGGAAGAAGGCCCATTGGTGTGCAAAGCAAGCTTTAAATTCTTTCTCAACTTTGCCAGTAGTAATTTTCTAGGAGTCATCAGGTTACTGTGGTATTTTTATTTTTGCCTTTCTTAGAAATTTCTAATAGTTCCAGTTTAAACAAAGTAGTATAAATCGTTTGATCTAGTATAATTAGGTAATTTTTCTTTCTCTTCATTTTGCAAGTTTGAAAAGGACAAATGGCAGAAATTACTATGTTCTGTTAAAATAGCATCCCAAGGGACAAACCTGTATTATATCTAGTAAACAAATGAAAATGGCTTCATTATTCATAAAACCACATGCCTTAGGGGAATTTATTTTTATCTTATGGTTTAACTACTTTATCAGAATTCTCTTCCTACCTTTCATTTAGTTTAGGAAAATATTTCTTTTGATTTTGAATAAAAAGACTGATCTGTTGCCTTTTAAATTTTGTAATCACTTACTGAGGGACAGACATTTGCGTTCCAAATGAATGCACAGAATTGTTAATAGTTACTTGTTTTTCTTCTTAAATAGACAGAAACAACAAGTTCGCTCTTATGTTTGTTTTAGTTTTATAGGGTTTTTCAAGTTTTAATGCTGTAAGATAAGTTTTAAGAACAGGGAACGTTTTCCTCTGAGTCACTTGGGATAAATTGTCTGTTGACCTAGTAGGAAAACATAATAGTTGAAAATGTGTTCATTCATATGAAGTGAGAATTCCAGATCATTTACCACCAAATATTTAAACACTCTGAGGCTATTATGGGAAAGAAGAACCAGTTATTGTTGTTAATTATTTTAATGTTGGTGGTAGCTGTTTTGATCAGTGATGAAAAAAATTAGTAAAATGATCCTTAGTAAGTCTGCTCCTTAATTAAAAATGGTACATAGAATGGTGTTTGATAAATGCTTGTCCTGTGAATGATTAAGGCAGTGATTATAAGAATCAGAGTGGCCAGTGTGTTAAACAGTGTCAGATATATGCGTTGAACACTAGAATTTGAATAAGACATATTTCTGCCTTATAAGAGCTCAGATTCCCTAGCCTCTTGGTGGGTAGATGTGGCCATATGATTTAGTTTCGGATGTAAATAGAAGAGATGTGTGTAACTCGATAGGCATCATTTTCTTTTCTCTTCCTGCTGGCTGGAATATAGGTGTGATGGTGGGATCAAGATGGCCCCAAAGCGGATACCATGAGTTGAATATAGCAGAGAAAGAAGATAGGACTCTGTCTGGGTCCTAATGTCAGGGACCTGTATTTCTGGCACTGCACTCTGTATTTATGTAGATGGAATGAAATCCCATCTTGTTTATGCTACTGTTATTTTGGAATTTCTACTTATTTTTGCTGAACTTAATCCTATGTTAAGATCTAATGAGACAAATGTAATCATTGGTCAGGAAGCTAGGTAGGCTAAATGAATTGAATAATGGATATAATTATTCCATCTGTTAGGAATAGGTGGGATATAATTAAGGCAAGAATCCAGGGTTATCCATCTTTATGTGAATACAAGATGCTAGATAGGAATCCAGGAAGACTGACTTCGAAAACCTTAAAGGAAAACAGTATTGGAAAGAGTACTACAGTTGGCTTTACAAAACCTGTATCCTACAGCCAGGATTGCTGTTTACTATTTAGTGAGCCCTGGTTCCTCCAACTATGAAACATACTTTTGATGGTTAGAAAGATAAAATGGAACATGGATGGTGAATTGCTTTGTAAACCATATTCTGGGTAATTAGCACATTGAACATGTACAGCTCATAGGATGAAATCAGAATGCAAACTTGAATTGTGCTTCCTGCTATCCATTTAAAATATTCAGAGGGTAAAGTTTATTCCCTGTTATTAATGAAAATTCTGGCAAGTCCTTTGACTTTTGTGGTACTAGAAAGCCTTATAATTCCTTTAAATTGCAATTATCGTCTTTTTTGGGAAATAAATCTTTGTCTCTGGTAGACATTGTAGAAGGGAATCTGCATTCTGGAAGGGTAGATGTGATGGGCTTTTCATTCATTTCATTCATTGAACACCTACTATGTAGCAGGCATAGTTCTAGGCTTTGTGGAGTATAGCAAATGACAAGGCAGAAACTCCTGCTTCTTGGAGCATACTTCTACTGGCTACTACTTTATTCCTTGCTAATTTTTTCTCCATTTACTGGCTGCTGTCATAGACTCTTCTGTGCTATAAGAACACTATAAAGTGTCCACAGGAAAGTTCTAACTTTAGGTTATGTATTCACACTGGCTTTGCACACTCTGGATCCAGCAGATATCCAGAGCTAATTCATTTTCTTATGGGTGTGTCTGAATCCATCAGAGCCTCCCCTGCTGGGACCCTCTGACCAAAGCTCCCCTGGACTGTTTTGTTTTTCCCTGTGGCTGACATTTTCCCATCAGCCCTTGTTTTTTGGTGATCTGAGTCATTGTCTTTCTCTGTTGGTGACCCTACCTGAGAGCCTTGTTAGAAATGGTTCAGAATGGCTCCAAGCTGGCTCTTCCTTCTGCCAGACCCACGGCTATAATCCATGTCTTTGCCCATCTTTGACCTCCTCTTAGAAAGGGGAACCAGCCAGTGCTTCCCAGATACAGCATTCTTTTGTGTTGCAGCAGGCTGATATTTCTTAGGTTGGGGACACCAGTAAATTGTGGCTTCCAACTATAGGACAATAAAATAAGCTTTCAAGGTGCCCTTGAGGTTTCTTTCTATTGAAGTGAAAGAGGTAGCACTCATTCCTATTCTCCTGTTACCTGATACTTTTGTACCCATTAAATCAGCAAGGGTGCCTACTTCAAAATTTGCATTTTAGTTTATACCTCCCTGTTTGTCCGATATTTATCATCTGAGGCCTGAACTAAAACTCTTATTTTAATATCCACTTACACATACTTTTTAAATGTAAAAGTTGTTTATTTGTATTCTGTCTCAAGAGGGCTTTCCTAGGGGTAGCATTGCTGTTTTTGAATTTCAATGCTTGGGTAAATTACTTAATCTTGGCCCAGATGTACAGAGAAAATGGGAGCTTTTTTATTACTCTGTTAACTGATCAGGATTTCCTTGCTTCCTGGATAGTAGGAAAGGGACCACTACAAAGTCAAGGAGAAGAAACAGTGCAACACAATTAGATCGTATCTTTAGGTAAAATGAGGGAGGATCTGAGGTTTTTCTTCCTATCCTCTCTCCTTCAAGTGGTCATGCGAGTGGATGGGGTTGAAAGTGGGACATTGGGTAGAGGCGGAGTTGGGGTCCTTTGGTCTGCATAGAGCCCTATGAATTCTCATCAGTTCCTAATGGCTCTGTTAATGTGATCAGGATGAGTGATTACTGAGATGCAAGTAGTTCTGTCTTTCTAATGAGGAGAACCTGGACTAATCCCTTTTTTTTTTTTTGATCCCAGTACTCTTCTTTCAATTTGTTTGTATTTCTTAGCATTTATATTTCCCCTCCTGGGTCACATAAAATTGTGGGTTCACTGCGTACCTTATGGAGGCCATCATGAATGTAGTATGGCCAAAGATGATTGTCATTACTCCACATTTTGGGAGGGGTTCCTTCTAAAGCATATGCCTTCCCCACTGAATGTAGGACCACTGTACTTGACTTTCATGAGCCCTTCTGTCTTCTGCATCCTTATGATAAAAATCCTGCAAGATAGACAGAACCATGCTTTCATTTATTTCTTTTTTGGAAACTTCTATGTTGTATCATCTTTCTTCATGTCTTCAGCTTCATGGCTAAGCCTAAATGAGACAGGAGGATCTAATCAGAAGGTCTTTGAAAAATTTTGTGACACGTACAATATTTACATTACATGCTACTGCTGTATGGTAGATTGGAACAAAGGTAACTGGGTAGGATGCAAATGAAAAGAAGTAGGAATTTAGAAATGGCTGTCTTCTACAGAAGACAACTTTCTACTATATCCTCTACATTCTTCATTCCCTTTATCCAATTTATTTTCATTACCATCCCTTCATCATTGATACCCAGACCATCCGATCTCCTTGCCTCTAGTATTCACCTACTCTGGTGCATCGTGATTGCTTCATATGTAGACAGTTACCTTTCTATAACAATTTTGACTGTATCTACCCCTATTTGCTGTCTTTATTATGAAATTTCTCTTGTAGCTACAATAGTAGCCATGTGATTTTTGGCAGATGATTTATCTTCTGGGCTTTGGCTTACCTATTGGTAAAATAAGAATAATAATACCTGCTTCATACAATTATCGCTAGGATAATAAAAGAGCACCATGCCAGGCAAGGACTATCAGGCATTCAATGAATGGTAGTTTTTATTATTATTCCTTTTCTTAGTTTCCCAGCACAAGCCTTCCCTTTTAGCCAGGGTGTTGTCACTTTCCTAAACGTTTTACATTCACTTTTGATCTTGGTTCTCAAATTTGGCTTTTATGCTACAATTTTTTGTTGAGTACCCTTTCCCTCCACCTTGCCTGTTTAAGCCCTACCTATCCTTTAGGGTCCATTGCAAGTATTATTTGTTTTATAGGTGCCTTTATGATAGCTTTATTTCCCATGAATCTGCCCTTTCTTTTAACATCCTTTACACCAATGGATAATACAATTCTCATAACAGCTTACAAAACATGAAGCGGTAGTCACAATGCATTATAACTTACCTACTTCATGTATGGATTTTGTATTTTTTCTCATTGTTTCCCATTATTTTTCTGGTTTTTAAAATCATTTCCTTAGCTTCTTCCACTGGAGACTATGCTCTTGGAGAGAAAGTTTTGTTGTCTTTTTTGACCTGTTTTTATAAGTAAACAGTCATGTGCCAAGTGCTTGGTAACCAGTTATTACAAAATATAAAACTTTACTGTTGACTAATAACTATTAAATTATGTGCATTGGACTTCCATAACCTTTTAGTTATTGAATATCCATCCAATACCTCTCAAAAGTATTTATTGTTTGTGTCTTTGAAAGAAATACTAGTGACTATTTTGGTAAGCTTCTGAAATTTGAACGCTCATCAAAGAGAGTAAAGAGTCAAGTACTATCTCAGTTTGAAGTGTTTTTGTTTGCAAATAACAGGAAACCTATCTCTGGAGACTTTAAACAAATGAGAGTTTCTTTTTTTCAAATAACAAGAAGTTCGCAGGCTAGGAGTCTGTTGCTGCACAACATCACAGACTAGGGCCTTTCTTTTTCCTCCTCCATCTTTGACATACTGGCCTGGACCTTCACGCATGTTGCTTCATTCTTGCCTAGTGGCTGCTACTCTTGTAAGTGTCTGGTCCATCCATGTTCCGGGCAGAGAGAGTAGGGGAGGCAAAGCATAGGAAGGGCACATCTGCCAAGGCTTTAAAATAGTTTTTATTTATAGAAACAACATAAAATTTTGCAGAACTCCCAATGGAAAACCTACTTACATCTCCTTGCATAGAAAAGTGCCACATGGTGACCCCTCTCTGCAAGTGGCTGGGAACAGGAGGCAGAGGAAGGTCGGGGCGGACACTGACAGTACCCCACACTAATAGTAAGCAACTGTTCAAATGGCTATTTACCCACCTGAGACTCAACTCTGAAAGTGCCCTCTACTGTATATCAGCAAAAAATCATGCTTCAGGCTAATGACACTGATAATTTAACTTTTCTGAAGGGGGAAGTTTATACTTATTTGAAGTGGATCCTGCTACTCATTGGCTTTTTTTGTTGTGAAAGACTGTATACAAAAAGATAGTATGGTTTCAGGTTTGGATTGAAGAAATACTCAGACTATAAATCTCGTTTTATTGCTGGAAGAAAAAAAAAGTCACCAGTGAGCATCTTGAAAGCCACAACAGGGATTTATTTTGCCTTCTGTTCATGTGTACGCCCTTTAATTTTTTCATTCTTCAAGCAGAGTTCAGGCAACCCCAAATTAAAGCAGTTCATGGTGTGCGGCACGTGATGATTAAATCTTATCTGGCTGTTCTGGAGATAGACAGATAACAGTTGTCCTGGAAAACCTTTTGTAGTAGCTGAAAACACAACTGTCACAAAGAATGCTGTAACTCCCCCGTGTTACAAGATAAAGTTAAATTAGATCAGCTGAGGTCCTTTGCAGGTAGTGATCCCTTTAATAGTATTTGAAATGTGTTGACTGAACAGAAATAGTGTCCTAAGTGAAGTTTCATTATCCATGGGAGCCTGTTGTAAATAGCACAGTGTTGTGATGTATGTTTAGTTAATTTCATGTTCTTTTGAAGCTGCTCTTCAGTAGCTTAAAATGCTTATTACCACTAAGCATTGTACATTAGCACACAAGAGCCTAGAGAAAACACCACTTACCCTTTTGGTAATGGACAAATAGATAATAGCGGAAGATGGAATTAATTATCTTTATGCAGATGTCACATCAGCCTGCAAAAGAATGGGATTATTTATGCTTTGGAAAAAATATACCATTTTGTTTTTATGAAGATGCAGAACAGGCAAATAGCTGCTGAAGAATAAATTATTTGAATTGATAATAACTCAGTGGCGTATTCAGAGCATCTAGGAATATAGTACACATTTTTTAAGCCTCCCTTCTCCCTTTTAAATTCAAGAAGTAACTGCAAAATGCTGCAGCCTTCTGAATTAGGAACTGTGGCAGAATGATTGGTTTCTTTTGTCCTGCTCTTTACATGGGCAGTCTGTTTGCTTGTCGGCACTATTCAAGGTGCTGATCCTAAATTGTAATGCTTATTGGCCCTGGCTGTAGAGAAAGCATTGTTTGCCTGTCTTACTGTGCTCCCGAAAGCATTATGGAATATATATAAGAATTCTTAAATAAGGGTTTTTCGTTTGTATTAGAAGTTTCGTCCAGTGATAAAGAAAGCTTTTGTAGCTGTTAGAAAAAAGGTATGGGATGGGGCGCCTGGGTGGCGCAGTCGGTTAAGCGTACGACTTCAGCCAGGTCACGATCTCGCGGTCCGTGAGTTCGAGCCCCGCGTCAGGCTCTGGGCTGATGGCTCAGAGCCTGGAGCCTGCTTCCATTCTGTGTCTCCCCCTCTCTCTGCCCCTCCCCCGTTCATGCTCTGTCTCTCTCTGTCTCAAAAATAAATAAAATGTTAAAAAAAAAAAAAAAAGAAAAAGGTATGGGACGTGAGGGTTTTGAAATAACTAAGAACTATATGTGCATTTTTAAAGTTCTTTTTCCTCACTTGCTCAATTATTCAGCTGTTGATTTGGCTCTGACATTTTTGTGTGGAAACAACTAACATTATCAACATTTTATCCGTCTGTTTAATAAATGCTTTGAGGTAGGTGCATTGCATTTCTATCTCATCTTGAGTTCTAGGACTTAATTGATAGCATTTGATGCTGTATGTGTTTTTGTCTAATGGGTAGTGTTTTGTTGAATTGAGCAGATACTAGGGGACACATAATTTTTCAGCACTTAGGTGTGTAATGGGGATAGAAAAATGACTATGGCTTCTAGTTTTCTGAAGGGGAGAGAGACACAGGCGCACGTGAACAGACACCGCGTGTCATAGGCAGACTTCTAAAGATGGCTTCCCTGGGTTTTCATCTCCTGGCTATTCAATCAAACATGAATGAAGGTATTATAGTGAAGGGATTTTGTAGGTGTAATTGAAGTCCCAAATCAGTTGACCTTAAGATACGGAGATTATCCAGATGGGCCAGATCCTAAAAGTTGAGCCCTTTAAAAGCAGAGAATTTTCTTTGACAGTGGCAGAAAAGGAAATTAGAGAGCTTCAAAGCCTGGCAGGGACTCTCTGCACCTGACCATTGCTGGTTTGAAGATGGAAGGGACTATGTGAGAAGGATGGTGGAAGGTTCTAGAAACTGTAAGCAGCTCCTTGCTGACAGCCAGCAAGAACATGGTGACATCAATTTTACAGTAAGAAAATAGGATTATTCCAGCAACCTGAATGAGCACAGAAGTGGATTCTTGCCTAGAACCTCTAGGTAAGAGGGCAGTGTAGCCATCACCTTGATTTTGGTTTTGTGTCTGACTCTAAGCAGAGAGCCTACCAGATTCATGCTGAACTTCTGACCTACAGAACTGTGAGCTAAACACGTTGTCTTGTTGCAGGCCTGTACATTTGTGGTAGTTTATTTTGTAACAATAGAAAACTAATACACAAATACAGATAGGGTGGTCACTCTATGCTAAGAGAGGTTAGAGACGGTTCATTAATACCAATTTAAGGACCTCCTTTCTTTCCCCCAGAAGGGGTCAGGATGACATTAACAGAATTTTAGATCACTATTTATGTCCTAATTGTATACTGACAAAATAGAAGTCCAGAAGGGTTAATATTTTTATCCAAGGTTTTGGAACTAGGTAGTGGAAGACAGAGCTGGGATAGGAGCTTGTACCCTGATTCAGGTTTCAGTGTTGTTTACATGTATCTCACTGTGGTGCATAAGGAATTCTAGCTTTAAATAGGAAACAAAGTATAAAGCCAAAAAATGGCAGTTTCTCTGTGATAACGCCAAATATCAGGGAAGAAAGGAATAGAAAAGTAATTTCAAGAAAGCATTATGATTTTTTATCTGAAGATTCCAAAGCATGGAGTGCAGTGTGGTATATGTTGGCATGACCGTTTTGATGCCAGTATAAAACCATGGCACGCTCAGTGGAGTGTTAGTCCATTCAGAGGTGACCCATGGCTGAGTTCTGTCAGTGATTCTACTGTTATTTGGAGTATTATTAAAATGGCTTTTTTTTTTTTAACTTTAGACATCTGGAATTTTGAGCATCCGTAGTGATAGCAGCTATTTGACCCACTTTATTTTATTTTATTATTTTATTATTATTTTGATATTTTATTTTATTTTTAATTTATATTCAACTTAGCATATAGTGCAATAACGATTTCAGGAGTAGAATCCAGTGATTCATCCCCTACTTTTAACACCAAGTGCTCATCCCAACAAGCGTCCTCCTTAATGCCTATTGCCCATTTAGCCTATCCCCCAACCTGTGACCCCTCCAGCAACCCTCAGTTTGCTTTAAGAGTCTCTTATATTTTGTCCCCCTCCCTGTTTTTAGATTATTTTTGCTTCCCTTCCCTTATGTTCATCTGTTTTATATCTTAACTTCCACAGAGGAGTGAAGTCATAAGATATTTGTCTTTCTCTGATTGGCTAATTTCACTTAGCATAATACACTCTAGTTCCATCCATGTAGTTGCAAATGGCAAGATTTCATTCTTTTTGATTGGCGAGTAATATTCCATTGTGTGTGTGTGTGTGTGTGTGTGTGTGTGTGTGTGTGTTGTTGATAGTGCTACTATAAACATTGGGGTGCATGTGCCCCTTTGAAACAGCATACCTGTATCCCTTGGATAAATACCTAGTAGTGCAATTGCTGGGTCATAGGGTAGTTCTATTTTTAATATTTTGAAGAATCTCCATACTGTTTTCCAGAGTGGCTGCACCAGTTTGCATTCCCACCAGCAGGGCAAAAGAGATCCTCTTTCTCCACATCCTCACCAACATCTGTTGTTGCCTGAGTTGTTAATTTTACCCATTCTGACAGGTGTGAGGTAGTATCTTGTTGTGGCTTTGATTTGTATTTCCCTGATGATGAGTGATGTTGAGCTTTTTTTCATGTGTCTATTAGCCATCTGGATGTCTTCTTTGGAAAAGTGTCTATTCAAGTCTTGCCCATTTTTCACTGGATTATTTATATTTTGGGTGTTGAATTTGATAAGTTCTTTATAGATTTTGGATAATAACCCTTTATCTGATATGTCATTTGCAAGTATCTTCTCCCATTTGGTTGATTGCCTTTTAGTTTTTTTGATTGTTTCCTTCACTGTGCAGAAGCTTTTGTATCTTGATGCGATCCCAATAGTTCATTGTTGCTTTTGTTTCCTTGCCTCCAGAGACATGTTGAGTAAGAAGTTGCTGTGGCCAAGGTCAAAGAGGTTGCTGCCTACTTTCTCCTCTACTGTTTTGATGGCTTCCTGTCTTATGTTTAGGTCTTTTATCCATTTTGTGTTTATTTTTGTGTATGGTTAAGAAAGTGGTCCAGGTTCATTCTTCTGCATGTCGCTGTCCAGTTTCCCCAACACCGTTTGCTGAAGAGACTGTCTTTTTTCCATTGGATATTCTTTCCTGCTTTGTCAAAGATTAGTTGGCCATTTGTTTGTGGGTCCATTACTAGGTTCTCTGTTCTGTTCCATTGGTCTGTGTGTCTGTTGTTGTGCCGGTACCATACTGACTTGATCATTACAGCTTTGTAGTAGAGACTGAAGTCCAGAATTGTGATGCCTCCGGCTTTGGTTTTCTTTTTCAGGATTGCTTTGGCTCTTTAGGGTCTTTTCTGGTTCCATACAAATTTTAAGATTGTTTTGGCTCTGTGAAGAATGCTGGTATTATTTTGATAGGGATTGCAAATTTTTTTTTTACATATAAACCTGGCATAGTTTGTTCTTAAGCATACTTTTTTTTTTTTTAAATGTTATTTTTAGTGGTAGTTAACTGATGTGATGAATAAGGGTAGCTTCTTGTTTTATTTGTACCCAAGAAATAGGATTACCCAGTGAATTCCACTCTTTGCTTATTTCATAGTAATTCTGTGTAGAGCCTCTGTAGTGTTGGCCTGGAGTGTGTTGGCTGCGGAGGAGGTGAAGTGAGAGGTTCTCTATTTTCGTATCTTCTTTTCCTGCCCAGAGGTCTCGCGTTACCATGGAATCACTTTTGTTTTTCTTGAGTGTGCCAAACTCTTCTTCTTCCTTTTTTTAATAGAGAGATAGATGACTTACAACAATGTGTAACTTTAAGGTATATGACATATTAATTTGATGTATTTATGTTGCAGTATGATTGTCACTGTAGCATTAGCTGACACCTCCATCATATCACATAATTGTCATTTCTTCTAGTGTTGGGAATCATTAAGACTGGTCAGACTCTTTCATCTTGGACTTGGCTTCAACTTTAGAAACTATCATTCATTCGTGTTCACATAGTGAGAAAACAAAATCCTTGTCCTTCTTGACTTACATTCTAGTAAGAGACAGACAAGCAACTTTTTTTTTTTTTTTTTTTTTTTTTAAAGCTTAGGACAGTCTACCTGCTTGGCTTCTCAGACATGAGACTAAAAATGTGGGTACAACTCCACCTTGTAGACTTGATGGTTTCTTTGCACAGCAGCTGAACTCCTGAATTTGAGTCCCAGCCTCAGCACAAAGAACGCAGTATCTCCATTCCTTTTGGTCCCAGGTGGGCTCCATTTCTCTTGATCTCATTCAGCTGGACTTGCTGTGCCTTTTGGAGCAGATATAAGCAGAAGCCAGTCTAGTGCCTCAGGAAAGAGGGTTAAGATTGTGTTAACACATCGAAACTTTATTTAAAGCAGTTTTTAAAGATGGACAGGGGAATGAATAGTTTTCACAAACAAAACTATAATAAGCCAATTCAGATATTTGTGTGATAGCACAATGTGCACTTAGTTTTTTCCCTTCCCTTCAATTGCATTTAGTTCAAATTGTGAAGTGCTTCCTAAGTTTTATATCATTGAGCTCTAAAAGTGAAAACCATGTTATAAACAAAGAATGACTGATGTTCGGTACCTCCTATAATGCTGACCAGTCAGGTGGGCTAACGCTGGAAACCATCATGCATGGTTGAGATGTAGGGGGAGATGGGCTTTGATATCTTTTCCTCATTTTTGAGTGGTGACCCGAAACAGCATTGGGTTTACCATTTCCTAAAGGAGTTAAACTTTCTTGGCATTCTTCCCTCCATTCTCCCCACCTACCACTACCAGTGAATAGGGATTGCATCAGAAATAGTCATAATATTAATTATCTTGTAATAATAGCTGATATATAGAAATTTTTTTAACCTAAGGCTAAGTGCTTTGTAAGAATTAGCTCGTTTATTTCATACAACAATCCTGTGAGATAATCATAGGTGTCCATCATCAGTCCTGTGAGATAATAACAATAACTATTATCAATCCTGTGTCTTTGAGTGGATTCTTGTTTCCAACACCTCAGAAAGTGCTTCATAAATATTTTTTTTTCTAGTTCCTCACCAGGGCCTCCTGAGGTATTACTCTACCAGCAGGTAATCTCTATGAGATCAGTGACTTTATTTATTTTCTTCTTCTGGATGAAATCCTAAGACAGCAGCTATTATAGCACTTGGTAGGTGCTTAGTAAATAGTTGATAATGAATGAACAAATTCCAAGTTTTCTGATGATGAGACTGTTAAACAAAAAGAAGTTAAATTTGCTCAAGGTCAAGTGGTGAAGTTGGAATTTTCACCAATGCAAGTGTGACATAAGAGCCTTTAATCAATCTTTCTTTTTCTTTCTTTCTTTCTTTCTTTCTTTCTTTCTTTCTTTCTTTCTTTCTTTCTTTCTTTTTCTTTCTTTCTTTCTTTCTTTCTTTCTTTCTTTCTTTCTTTCTTTCATTTAAAGTTTTTATTTAAATTCTAGTTAGTTAACATACAGTGTAATATTAGTTTCAGGTGTAGAATTTAGTGATTTATCACTTAAATACAACACACAGTGCTCATCACAAGTGCCCTTCTTAGTTCCCATCACCCATTTAATCCACCCTCCTGCCTACCTCCCCTCCAGCAACCCTCAGTTTGTTCTCTATAGTAAGAGTCTGTTTTCTGGTTTGTCTCTCTCTGCCTCCCAGTGTTCATTTGTTTTGTTTCTTAAATTCCACATATGAGTGAAATCATATGGTATTTGCCTTTCTCTGACTTATTTCACTTAGCATAATACACTCTAGCTCCATCCACATCATTGCAAATGGCAAGATTTCATTCTTTTTGATGGCTGTGTGATATTCAATTGTGTGTGTGTGTGTGTGTGTGTATACATGCTACATGGTCTTTATCCATTCATCAGTTGATGGACATACAGGCTCTCACCATAGTTTGGCTATTGTTGATAATGCTGCTATAAACATTGGGGTGTGTGGACCCCTTTGGATCAGTATTTTTGTATCCTTTGGATAAATACCTAGTAGTGCAATTGCTGGGTCATTGGGGAGTTCTATTTTTAACTTTTTGAGGAACCTTCATATTTTTTCCGGAATAGCTGTACCAGTTTGCATTCCCACCAACATTGTAAGAGGATTCCCCTTTCTCTGCATCCTCACCAACATCTGATATTTCCTGTGTTAATTTTAACCATTCTGACAGGTGTGAGGTGATGTCTCATTGTAGTTTTGATTTGCATTCCCCTGATGATGAGTGATGTTGAGCATCTTTTCATATGTCTTCTAGCCACAGCCTGTAATTTCTACCTGTAAGCTATGAGAGTTATTTTTTTGTTGTTATCAATTTCTGTAGTAATGTTGAATTTAGAGGCTGAATGATATATACTCGTAGGTTTCTGAAATAATAGGTATAAAGTTATTTTGGAAACTGTTCAAAAAGTTATTTTGAAACTATTGTAAATCATCTCTTAGTGGAAAAGCTGTAGGTTAGAGTGCCTAGTCTTGAAGAAATCATGCATAATGTGAGTATTGCTTGTTTATGGGAAAATATGAATGTACACAAATATATATGAATATATTCATACGAGTATATATGAATACATATGAATATATAAAATTCTGTGACACATTCCATCATATTTTTAGTTCTTTTAAAGAAGAAAAAGTTGAAAGTGTAATATTTAGCACATTTGCCAGTGTTTACTATTTTATAAACTATAATACATAATTACAATATGGATTTCCAAAATGTATTGACACTAAGCTCGTACTGTCAATATTTTGTAATGCTTTTCTCTTTCCTTTTTATAAAAAGTATCTGGAGGGGCGCCTGGGTGGCGCAGTCGGTTAAGCGTCCGACTTCAGCCAGGTCACGATCTCGCGGTCCGCGAGTTCGAGCCCCGCGTCGGGCTCTGGGCTGATGGCTCAGAGCCTGGAGCCTGTTTCCGATTCTGTGTCTCCCTCTCTCTCTGCCCCCCCCCCCCCCCGTTCATGCTCTGTCTCTCTCTGTCCCAAAAATAAATAAACGTTGAAAAAAAAAATTAAAAAAAAAAAAGTATCTGGAATTATGAACATGTATGTTGTATGGAGTCTGAACTGTGTTTTTGATACTTACATATCTAGGGCGTTTCTAGTGAAAGGTTTGTGTTAAAAGGGGTGAACAGAATTTCAAGTTATTTCAAAAATGATTGCACCAATTTCCATTATATCCAGAACATTTTGAACATGTGCTTTGTTCCAACCAATGTTATTGGCTATTAGTTTTCAAAGTTACTGTAATTTTTATAGGAGAAAAAGGGCATTCCATTTTAACTTGAAGTCTGTAGTTTTGGTAAAGTTAAACATTTTACAAGTTGGTATTAACTAAATACACTCCCCCATAAGTTATCCATTCATTTATTGGCAGTTTTTTGTTTGTTTGTTTCTTTTTATTTAGCTCTCTAGTTGGTTACAGGAATCTCATGACTGGTATTATCCTGAGTTACTAATATGCAAGCTGTTTATACTCTGAAGAGCATAAAATTGGGAGTAGCTAGGCATCTTTGGGTATAGTGGTTTAAAGAATTCATAAAGGCTAACCACTACATCCCGCAAATTTTGAATTGGGAATATATGACTACATAATACCAACATATACCTTAGTAGACATTAGACAACATCCAGAATGTAGAACTTTAAAGAAAATTAAATGCTACAATAGGATTTGGCTTTAAATAGTAGCAATGAACTTTATGCATAATAATCTAAGACTTTTGGGGGTAGTACTAACAATATATTGAGACATCTTCTCTGTCTCCTCTTTATTCCAACTCATGGCTATGCTGTGGTGGGGAGTAACTGGATCTGAAATCTCCCACATCGGGTGTCACTGTCTTGCTGTCATTAGCCACCAGGCTCCAGTCACCTAGATCAATTGTTCCTGCTGTCCTTGAGGGCTGCTTCACTGAGAGTTTCTCTCTTTGGGTCTTTTTATCATCTTTTTGAATGAACATTGTTCTCTTAAGCCAACAAAATAGAAGCATACACCTGTTGACCTTGTGGCTTTTCTTTTCCAGTAAAGAAGCATTCAGACAGATGCCGGATATAGAATTGGTCCTATCTGCTGCTTATCTGGTCTACTCGTCGCTCTTGCCCTCCTATACTCAGGAGCCAAATAACTCTTCATAGATTAACTGTGTAAAGTTTATTTAAAAACAACAACAACAACAAACGTACAGGGAGGAAATCATTTGTTGCTTCAGTTTTGATATTGTCATGCCAGTTTGCTCACTGAAAACAAAATAGCTTTTTTTTTTTTTTTTTAATTTTATGAAGGAAGTTTTGTAAAAACAAAGTTTGACCACATGTAAACATCCTTTCAATGATTTCTCATTTGTGGCTTTACTGTGTGGAGGACTGAAGTTTAAAATAAATACAATGTTATGATAATAAGGGTTTACAATGACTTTTTCAAATTGGCCAGTGTTTTATATATTAATTATGTGGCTTAATAATTTTGACTGGAGAAACCTGACTAGGAAAACAGTTATTCATTTCTGTTTGCCAAATTGAGAAGAATTCCTAAAAAAGAAAACTTCAAAAGCTCGTTCCTTTCAGAGAAGGTATGAAAACTTTACACATAACTTCTGAAATTTAGGTCTCTTTTGTGAAATAGCCAAAGGCATAATAAATTCTCTGGGAGACCCAATTGATTAATGTGTAAAGCTGCTTAAATTTTCAAAGATCTTCTAAAATGCATTTCTAGTTTTTTGATGCAAAAGTTAATTGATTTCAAATGTCAGCCCATGTCTTATGGTGATGAAAGTGGTTGGCCCTGTTAGGAAAATACAGGTAAAAATAAATGGTACTATGTTAATTGGAAAAGCTTGATGGAGTTAGAGCCATCATTGAGCAAATTCTCCAGAGTCTTAGTAGGTCATATTTTGCCATGTATTGGGATGTTCTGGGATCCTAGTTACATCTATCAAGGGACAGATGGAGATGTCACCAGAATCAGGAGATTGAGATTTATGCCTGGGAGTCCACCTCTTTTTCTAGAAGGTACCCCAAGGGAATGACATTTGCTCATACTTCCATTATTCTGCCTTTTGTTTATGAGAAATGAGTTGAGAGAAGCTGGAGAAGTTAAGGCATTTCATAGTGAATAATAATCAAGAGTAATTACACTTTTAAATGCACTCTGTTATTAGTGGCTTCTACAAACAAATATTCCATTATTGATTTTTCTCACTCAGTAGTTTAATTCACTGAGTTAAGAAAACAACAAAAGAACTCGGGATGTTAGGCTGTAAGAAGTAGATTGCTCTTAAAGTAATAGACAGGCTCTGCTAATTTATTGGTCGAACAAAACTTTGTAAGTTAAATGCTTAGATTATACTTTTGTAAAAGTTTGTTTATCTTGAGAGAGAGAGAGGGTGAGCAAGCACAAGTGGGGGAGGGTCAGAGATAGAGGGAGACAGAATGCCAAGCAGGCTCTGTGCAATCAGTGCAGAGCCCAGCGAGGGGCTCGAACCCACGAACTGTGAAATCATGACCTGAGTCGAGATCAAGAGTTGGACACTTAACTAGCTGAGCCACCTAGGCACCCCTAGATCATGTTTTTAAAAAGTACTGCAGCAGAGTCAGTTCATGCAATAGTGTTTCATTTTGAAATGTGGCAAAGCACTCCTGAATTTACATGGCCTGGAAATTGGGTTTTCTGATATAAATTTGATATAAAAATCCAGGTCAACTGCACTCATGTCTTTGTGAAAAGGAATGTTTGAGGATAGGTTAAATGAGCTACAGAAAGATTCCTAACAAAGGTGTCATGCAAGCCATAAGTATTTACCAAGTACTATTCTGTGAGCAGCTTTCACAAGTGAAAGCTTCCTTGAAATGGAGCCCACAGGGGCCACTGGGTGGCTCAGTCAGTTAAGCATCCGACTTCAGCTCAGGTCATGATCTCAAGGCTTGTGGGTTCGAGCCCCGCGTTGGGCTCTGTGCTGACAGCTCGGAGCCTGGAGCCTGCTTAGGATTCTGTGTCTCCTTCTCTCTCTGCCCCTCACTGCGCGTGCTCTGTCTCTCTCTCTCAAAAATAAATAAACATTAAAAAAAATTTAAAAACATTGAAATGGAGCCCACAGAGTTCATTGGTATACATACTATTGTATTTGGAGTGCCTGTCAACATTCCAACTTGGCCATCCCTTTGAGTGAAAAATTCTTCAGATTCATCAGTGTTGTAGGCAAATGGCATTTAACTTCTGATTGCTGGGAACCTTATTACAGAGAAGGCACTGGGCAGGTGAGCTGAACTGCTCAGTGTGTCTGTTTTCCTTTGTTCTTTTAAGGTATTGAGCAGTAGTTGATTGTTGTAGGTGTCTTGTTGGTTGTGCTTCTCTAGTATAATCTCCCCTTTTCTTCTCCGTATGGTATCTGGAATTTCATTTGAGAAACCTTTTCTCCTGTATTCTCAGACTGTGTAGTTCAAAAGGGGCTGCTGTAATGGGCAAGGGACCCATCTTCTGCCCACTCAGTAGAGGTCAAGTAACTGATACTGGTCAAATGAGACCAGTTATTCAATATTTTGTTGGAATTATTGGAAAAGGAGACTAACCTCCCCCCCTCACTGTCCCTTCACTGGAATTTCTTGGCTAGTGGTAAGCAAGATGGCCTGATGTTGGTGGGAGCTCTCATCATTCCTGAGACCGAAGCCAAGCTTGAACTGGAAATATAGAATCCTGACAGCCTAGTTTGAATACATCATCATTTATATGAGGCAATGAATTCTCCTTTTTTGTGTAATGCAGTTTGAGTTGGTTTCTGTCACTTGTAACTTTAACAGACCTGATTGACATACTGTTAATACTTTAATATTGGAAACACCTTCATCCTCAAAGCTAACTTTTGTGTGTGTACCATTGATTTTCTTGTCGGTTTAATTTTTCTTAAAAAATAGAGCATGTTTTTTTTTACCCAATAAAAATGTACATACTAAATGTAAAATGGTAAAATAGAGCAGAAAGACAGACTTTTACTTTTATGCTCATAAGCAACGTTAGGCAGCCCTTGTCTAGTTTGGGAGTCAAGGTTACAATAGCTCATAAAATGAGTTGCGGGAGCATGCGACATACACTTTAAATATCTTAGAATTTTATGGTTAATTATACCCCAATAGTGCTGAAATTTTTTAAAGAAATTAGTTGAGAGCATTTCCTGTTTTTTTTATTTTTTAATTCTGTGAAAGAATTTGTGTAAGATTAGAACTATCTGTTCTTTCAATGTATGGTGACATTATCTATAGAATGATCTAGTCAAAGACTGTTACTTCCTTATATTTTCTTTGGGCTTGTTTTGTTTTTCTCATGTCTTAGGTTAGATGCTTCAGTAACTCTAGCCCCCTAGTACCGCTCCCATATATAATGGTTTACAGTTTTCCTGAGCAGGAACGTCAGGACTCTGAGGTATATGAAACACTTCCAAGGACAGATAAGTCCTTGATTAGCAGAATGGCCAGGTTATTAGAGTCAGTGTCAGAGAGTTGAGAAGAAAGCATGCATTTTCTTTATAAAAGAGAAGGTTGGGTGTGCTTGGGAGTAATCATCCTGCCAGTAAAGCTGCATGAGGATTTCACCTCACTGATGTGGCTTCGTGGCTTTGGCAGGTATTACTGCTTCCAGATTTGGTCACAGCATGGGACAAAGGAATATACAGACCTCCTTCCTGCCTTTGAATAATTAGCGTCAGCATAGTATCCTGAACAGTGATAGGATATAAACAAAGTAAGCAGATAGAGAACCTGGAGAGATTTGGCTTTGGGGAATTATTTAGCAATAATCACCAGCTCTGTTGAATGTGGAGGCATTTGTGGATTTTGACAGCATTTTCCTTTGGCTCAGCAACATTTACCTTTTTTTCTTTTTCTTTTCTTTCTTTCTTTCTTTTTTTTTTTTTTTTTAAAGGAATCTACCACATAGTGGAACTGAGTGAGGGCCCTGCTGGTTGTATACACAGATGGGCAACTACCAATCCAAATATCACACAGCTACAGGAGCATTCACCCAAATGGCTCTAACTGAGCCCTTTGCCTCGAGGGCCTTTTTCTTTCTGTGAAGAAAATTCGAATCAGTGCACTAGTGGTGATTATAAAAATACTACTATTTTAAAAGGACTTTCAACTTCTCGTCTTTTGTAGTCCAGCTTCTTTTCCTAAAACAAAAGCCTGATTTCCAAAGATAAAATTTAGAAAATACATGACAAACCCTGAATACTCTCAATGTGGGCATGGTTTATGTATGTAGTCTTAACTGTGTTTAATGTTCCTGTAAAGTTGAAGTGAATCCTATTTTCAGCATAGTTGAAGAACTTGCCATTTACGTAATCCACTGGGACTCTATTAGGAAGCGAAGAAGAGCCTGTCCCACAAAACAAGTGATCTTTGGGACATGATTGGTGAAGTATTCCTTTATTATTTGTCATGATGTGCTGTGTTCATTTGGTTCTAAGTGGAAATAAATATTGCTTCATTTGTGTAATTGCTTTCTCTTGCAATTTGCTCATGAAGAAAGTCTCTTTAAAATATTAACATTTGATTAAATGAACTTGAATGTTTACCAAGTTGTTCATACAAATGGCCTTACCTTCTGTGTGGCAGCCTCCAGTGGCCAGCTGCAAATTAATGTTCTCATCGGTCAGTTCATTGAAAAGCAATCTGAGGCTCTGTGTAGGTTAGGAAATGTACCTATTTTAGGAATCCAACTTGTACAGTGCTTATTATCACAATTCATGCAGTTATGAGGTTGCTCTCAAACACAAGAGAATATTTATTACTGATTTGTCCAATCAGTCCTTATTCATGTATCCCTCTCTGCTCAGTCCTACCGGCATCTCTACCCTTTGGCATCAGTTAGATAAGTCTTTGACTGTCTTCTGGAACACATCTCCAAATCACATACAAATGCAGTGCAAAAAACAGTCAAATTGGGCATCTCGCAAAGGATGCAGGATTCCATGGAGTGAGTGCAAGTGGCTCAGTAAGATCTGAGTTAACACATAAACCTGTAGACAAATTGCATTGGATCAGGCAATTATCACCATGATAATGACAAGAGAGGCCCTTCAAAAGAGTATGATTGAAATATCAAAGGATCAGGTGAGACTCTTAGAAAGATCAAAATTTTTGACATTTTGACAGACATGGGTTGTTTTTTTTTAAAGATATTACCGTAATGTGCTGGCTTGTATGATGCCATTATCACTTTAAAATACACATTTTACATTATTTTCTACCTACAAAAGAATATTTGTAAAATATAATTATGTAAGTGCTCTTAAATCCTGTATTTCTGCTTTCACTGGGAAAAAAACATCTAGAATTTTGTGTTTATTTTTCCACTGTTTTTTTTTTTTTAAAGTAGTTTCACCATGTATTTATCTATTTACATTTATCTGGTTTTGAACTTTATTGACCTGCATAAAGATTTTTGTTCTTTACTTTACAAAAACTCAATATAATATTTAAAAGTTTCTTCTTGTGATATGTAGCTTATCTTACTATTTATACTGCCGTATACTATTTTACAACACTACTGACATTTCCAAGATTTGATATAGATCCATGGAAATTCTTGCATATTGAGAGTGTGAGTGGAACTCGGTATAAAACTTTGAAAAAGAGTTTGGCATTAACTTATAAAGCTATTTATATAGTTTCCTTCCTAGGCATAGACCCTAGATCTAGAATGATAGCTTAGAATTATAAATTTTATAAAATTGTCTATGACACAGTTTTTTAAGTGTAGTATAGAAGGTCAGATGCATGAAAGTAAATTTACCAATCTGAAAGTAAAGACATAGAATAATTATTTTCTGTTCAAACAGCAACTTAAACTCAAAGCTTGTTATCCCTTAGAGTAAGAATAGGTTTGAACAATATGAAAGCCCTGTATCAGATATCAGAAAGTAATTTGGCTTACTTTAGTATTATTTGGTGTAAGTGTATGTCCAGTAGAGCATCCCATTTCTTAAACATTTAACATGAACTTGAAAATCACTATATCAGACATCACTCGAGGAGGCAGCGTGGCCAAAAGGGAAGAGTCCTGGATTGGGTGTCAAATACTGAGATCTATACAATTAGTGCTCTGCCTCTTAAATCTTGTCTGGTCTTGACCTCTGAGTATCAGTTTCATCACTGGTAAAATAGGATTGATGGTGTTAACTTTGCTTCCATGGCGGTATGTCAATTGAGTGAAATAGAAAATGGGAACCTTCTTTGCAAGTATAAAGTACAGTATAAGCTGAATGTTCACTTTTATTGTTACCATCACTGCTGTTTGGAAGAATCCTGCTTTAATAGACAAATCCAGATCATATCTTTTAAACATTTATATCAAGAGAATATGTCTCATGCCCTGGTGTATATTAAAATAGCCTTTTAAAAGAATGCCTTGGGGACACCTGGGTAGCTCAGTTGGTTAAATGTTAGTGGTGATGCAGAGCCTGCTTGGGATTCTTTGTCTACCTCCCCCCCCCCCCCGCCCCTCCCCGCTCTATCTTTCTGTCTCAAAAATAAACTTTAAAAAAAAATAAAAAGAATGCCTTGAACCCTGCTGACTACCTCAACTTTTTATTTCGTTACATAAAATGACCAAGAGCTGTTCTAAGAATTTAAAGTAACTTTTCCTCCTTCAAATGGCTTGACCAAAATTTATCATTAAAGAGAGATAAGATTCTAATTGTAAATTTTGAATACTTCTTTTGCTCTTTATGGAAAAATTCCCAAGAATGATATAAAAGCACTTTTTTTTTTTAAAGACATTTTTTTTTTTCAACGTTTATTTATTTTTGGGACAGAGAGAGACAGAGCATGAACGGGGGAGGGGCAGAGAGAGAGGGAGACACAGAATCGGAAACAGGATCCAGGGTCTGAGCCATCAGCCCAGAGCCTGACGCGGGGCTCGAACTCACGGACCGCGAGATCGTGACCTGGCTGAAGTCGGACACTTAACCAACTGCGCCACCCAGGCGCCCCTAAAAACACTTTTATGTGAAGAGGATAAACTGTAACATTGAGGTCTTGATCCTGTGTGGGTAGCTGTCTGACGTGATTACTGCGTAAGCACCAAATTCTAGCTCAAGTACTGACGAAATTCCAGTACTTGATAGATGTATGTTAAACTTTGCCAATAATTTGAAAACCTTGCTTTGTGAAAGCCTGGAAATGTAAAAAAGTTAAAAAAAAAAAAAAGTAATGGGCAATTTTTCTAAGTTCTGGTAACAAATAGAAGCCATGCCCTTTTAGAGATGACAGCCTAAAGGCTAGTTTGTAAACTGTTAATAATTTGTAAATATCATCTCAGATTAATGCTTGGATAAATTAATGCCTGGAGGTTAGACACCTGGGAGTTGATGTATAAAGTGATTTGGATAAATGCGAGTCTCTTTAAACCTTTGGAATTCTTCTAAGCTAAATGCAAAAAAAATTTATCTTAACAGATTTTGGGTACTTCGATAACCTAAGTTTTAGAGAAGTATATCTAAAATAACTATGTGAGGAATAGTGATGCCACTGGATTATTTTTCTGTATTTTTTTTTTCCTTTCCTCGTTTTAATTTCTTCATTATTTAAGTCATACTATTTATTACTTTGTACAAAGTCAGGTCTCAGGATTAGGAAAGACAAATAACCAAGTAAATTTGGGAAGTAACTAATTTATTTGAAGAAAATAACTGGGTTGTTTCCTAATTCTTATTTTAAAATATGTAGTCAGCATTTCTGAGGAGCTCCCATTTAGTTGAATCTCTACAAGATATTGGTGGCATTATCTTAGCAAGATTTCTGATACAGTTATTTGGTCATTCCTTTCTAAATCAACCAGTTTAAAACAGGAACAACAGCAACAACAACAACCCCCCCCCCCAAAAAAGACAAAAAAAAACCCAAACAAGACAAAACCAAATGTGTGCATATTCTCAGATTTTCACTTGATGACTATATTTTCTTAGCTTTAGGAGAATATTAAGTCATCTAGTAAACCTGTTCTTTCTGAGTGTTAGCTTGTACTTTGGCTAAGGTTTCTTTAGGGAAACTTCAGTGGCAAACTGGGAGTTAGATGCTAAGCATTCACCTATAGAACAGGATCTCTTGGCTTGAGGATGCAGTAGAGTGATCAGTGAGGGGCATGGGTTTTGTCTCAAGCAGATGAATTCAGTGTTTATCTTTTCCGTTCAGCAGCAGTGTGATCTTAATCAGGTTTGCTAACTTCTCTGAGTCTCCATTTTCATACCTCTTACAGAATGGAACATATTTCGTTGTACTAAATGTTTTACAGAATGGAGTATATTGTCATCGTACGACATGTTAAAGAAAGGAGGTATTGATACAACGTGCTTACCTTTCTGCCTGGCATGTCATGTTGCTCAGTAATGGTTAATGGTTTGTGGTTAAAATGAGGCATGAGCTTGATCAAGTAGGAAAAATTGCAGAGTGATGAGGGTTGGGATGAGTATAGTGTTGCTTGAAATGGAGATGGCTCAACAGGGAGACACATGCATTCCAGGCTGTGGCCTCAGAGATTCCAATAAGTATTAGCTTGAATTCCTGTCCCACATGGTGGAATTCTCTGTGACCTTACTGTCTTTAGGGATTCATAGAAAACTCACGTTTCCCTAGGCACTGCCAGTTCTAATTTCTGCTTTTGCCAAGTTCTGGATGAATCTCTGTTACACAGTGGATGTGCTTGTGATATCTCTCTTCCACTCCCTGGGACCCTGCTTGGCTAAAGTGGCCTCTTTCTTTACCAGAGCCCCACTGATGTTAGTGCTGTGTACCCAGATATTAATGGAGGTTTGATGTAAGCCAGAGGTTTGCAGCACAATACAGCAACAATGTAAAACAGACCCTTAGAAATCTCAGCCTTAAAAATCCCTTCAGTTATTATTGCTCTGGGGAGTATTTATTGATTGCTTATTTTTGTTTCTACTCAGGTACCAGCCTGCTGCCCCACTGCTGGATATCTTTTCTCTCTTGTTTATCTCACTCTTCCTCATTCTCCCAAATGCTTATGTAGTTCTGCAAGAGCTGTTAAAGTGTCTTGTCCTGAAGCCTCCTGATCTTTACCCCATACATATCGCTAGCCTCACCTCCAACTTCTCTTCCTGACAGGAATGCTCTGGTCACTTAACCTCTTGTCCTCTGCTCTGTTCATCAAGGCATTATTTCCTTTGATAAGACTTGAGAGATTGAATGTAAGGGTGAAGAAAAGGGAATCAGTAAGGAGTCCAGGATTGCTAGACTGGGAAACTGGAAGAAGAGGATTGCCGGCAATGCAAATGGAATGATTGGTGAAGGAAACGGACCCGGTGATATAGTGGACATTATCTGAATATTCGAGAGCTCTTTGCCATGTTTGACATTTTCATAAGACTAGTTTTAGGATAATTATCTTTTTAAGAAGTAGGTTAAAAAAATGCAACCGTGGAAGGGAAGATAGCCACAAAACTCATTCCCTGTTAATTGTGGCTCCTCTAAGAAGGAGGAAGTGAAGTACAGGAACTAAGTTGAAACAATAAAACTAGTGATCAGTCACTGGGCAGATGTTTGTCCATTCTTCTGGGCTTAGAGAAGAATCCTCACAGGGGGAGGCACTGAATCAACATCATCTTTCTTTGGGGCATTTAGTTGATGGAAAACAGGAAATTGGGAGAGAGACAGTAACTCGGTTCATTGGGATTCTTCCCAGGAGTGGGAGAGTGTAGTCATAGATAAGGGTATACGTTTGTTAGGAGGTTCCGGGAAGCCTACAGTGGATAGCATACAGCCCAAAGGCAGAAGGAGGTAGCCAGTTAAAATTGGAAGCATACTCAGCCTTGTGATGTTGGAAATAGGGAGAAGCCTGGAACATTTTTTCAGTATCAGCACTGAAAGCCCAAGCACAGAGAAACTTCTAAGACTTTATGATCCAAAGCAGCAAGAGGCTTTGAACTCTAAAGCTGTAACAGAGTTCTAGGCTAGCAGAGTCTGGGCCAGGACCTGAAGCTGGCTTAGCTTGGCTTACAGTGCCAGTATGCATGCTAAGTAAGTCTCACCCCAAAGCATCCTTGTGCAGTGAGAGCTGAGCAATGTGTATGCACATTGAGTTTTGTTTTCTTTTTTAGTTTATTTATTTTGAGAGGGGGAGTGGTGGGAGGCACAGAGAGAGAAGGACAGAGAGAATCCCAGGCAGGCTCCATGCTGTCATCACAGAACGCGACTTGGGGCTCTCACAAACTAAGCTGAAATCAAGAGTTGGATATGTAAGCAACTGAGCCACCCAGGCACTCCTTGAGTTCTTGAATATTTGTATTTTCAATTAAAGATCTTGTTGAGAATCCATTCCTTTTTTTGGGTGCTCTCTTTTAATAAATAGATTCTTTCTTTTGTTGTCTTCTTTTCATTTTTTTTGACAAATACTTTTTGACCCCAAACAATCTGACCAGGGTGATGAGATGGTGAGTATAATGACAGGGAACCTATTTTAGGGAGCTAATAATCTTTCTGGGGGAAGAAGAGAAGTTTAGAATACCTAACATACTGACACAGACTAAATTTTAATACATATTTTTTGAATGCTCAATTAAATACTGTGAAAGAGATGCTATGAGTATTTGGGCAAAGTGTGGGCTTTCAGAAAAGTGCCCTTGATTGTTTACACCCCTTGAAAAAAAATATTTTCACTGATGTTTCACTGGGGTTTTGTGAGAAAGCAGAGGTAAATACATGTTTTCACTCTGCTGCCTTTAACGGACAGCCTCCGTTTAAAAAAAAAATCTAGTTACTCATTTGTTTTTTGCCCTCATGTATTGATGGAAAGAATTACACTAATAATTTTCCTGTAACTAAATAAATATTACACCTGAGAATAAAACCAATATAAGTACAGGGTGATATATTAATATAGTGCTAGAGTCCATTTGCAAGTAGTTTATTTTTGTACTTATTTCATGATTGGGCTGTGGTTTTTGTTTTTTTAAGCTGTATTTGTCATGATTATGCTAGCATCATAGAATCATTTGGGAAGATTTTATGTTCTCTGAAACATTTTATATGACACGAGTATCTGTCCCTTGGGTTTGTCTGACTTTATCTGTGTGACCATATTGTCCTGGCTCTCCTTAGAAGGTATTTCACTGACAGCTTTTTGTTGTGTTGTGGCTATTGATTGGTTCAGTTTTATTTTTCTTATTTAATCAATACTTTTTTTCTTTTTTATTTTTTTCCTGGAAAGTAATTTGTATCTCTGAGTGTTTAAAATGTTTTAGGATAAAGTGGTGAATAGTGTTTTCTTATAACTTCAAAAATCTGTGTCATGTTTTTGTGTCCCCTTTTTCTTACTGAGTTCTTTTATCTGTCTGCCTGTCTGTCTTTAATAGACTTGAGCTTGGTATAAAACATTTTTTCAGATTTTCAAAGTGTTGTCCTCAGGCCACAGACATACAGAACCACTGGGGTGCTGGTTTAAAGAGGACAGCCCTGGACATCTTTCCCTGCAGTTGAGTCAATATGTTTTTAATAATTTCCCCAAGTAATCTGTAAGTGTAGTAAATTTTGAGAACTACTGAACCAGAGGGTTCTATTATTCATGTACTTTTATTTCGTAACACTTGGATGTGTTAATTAGTTCTATAATGTTTTTTATGTCTTATAATCAATTTCTGACTTGATCTTTATATCTTCATTTTTTTTCTTATATTTCTAACTTCTGTAGTTAAATGTTTACCTAAGTTTTTCTACTTTATAGTGCTTAGAAATGGAAGCATTTTATTATAAATTTGCCTCTCCTTACTATGCAACAAAGCATAGCTTTTAATTTTACCGTGATTCTCTAATGTTCTCTATTTCTGCTTCAACTTATTTTTGTTTGATGAGTTAATATTTAACTTGCAGATTTTTTATGTATACATTTAAAATTTATTGTTTCAGTTTGCTGTGATAAAAGAAAGGCTTCCTTTTAAAAATATGTTGAAGTTGTAAAAGTATGCTGAAGGATTCATTCTCGAAGTACTCTTTAACAATGAAAGGTGTATCTTTTATGGAGAGTAGAACTTAATATATATTCATTAAAGCAACCGTATCAGTTGTAACATTCAAATTCTCTAAATATCCATTTGTTTTGTCCATTTAAATGGAAAAAGAATGAGAACAATATTTCCTACCCTGTTATGTTTCTACATTTCTTTTATTACATATATATATTTAGTACCTTATTTTTTGTTACATGAAACCTCCCTAATTTGCAATTTTTCATGTACAGTGTAGGGGTAACACCTATTTCACAGATTTTAGTAATGCTCAAATGTCATATAGAGACATTCTTTTCATAGTCCTTATCTTTGTTCATGGATTAGATTGTATATATGTGTGTCTCCCTTCCTCCTTCCTTTCTCCCTTATACTGTACTCCTCATTATATTCTATCTCTGTGTGTGTGCAAGTGTATATGCATCTTGTATCTTATCTTTTCATTGTAAGACACCATCTTTAAATATTAGAGGGAGCACCTGGGTGGCTCAGTTTTGGTTAAGCATTGGGTTTTTGATTTCAGCTAAGGTCATGATCTCACAGTCATGAGATTGAGCCCCTCATCAGGCTCTGCGCTGAGTGTGGAGCCTGCTTGGGATTCTCTCACCCTCCTTCTCTGCTCCTCCCCTGCTAGTGTTCTCTCTCTCTCCTTCTCAAAAGAAATATAAATGAACATTAAAAAAATATTAGAGTTTAAGTCACACATACTGTGTTGACTGAAATATCACTTATATCTTTTTCTCTCAAGTTTAATGCTATTGATGGATTTTTTTTTAAGTTTTATGTATGTATGTATGTATTTTTGAGAGTGGGGGAGGAGGGTCAGAGAAAGGGAGAGAGAGAGTGCGGAGCCTAATGCAGTGCTCAAACCCACAAAACGTGAGATCATGACCTGAGCCCAAGTCAAGAGTTGGATGCTTAACCAATGTGCCACCCAGGTGCCCCTGATCAATTTGTTTTTAAGTGATTTCAAAGGAATACACCTTTTGGGTTCCAATAATATCTGACTTAAAGTTTTTATAGAGCATAAACATATTTTCCTATTCCTTAATTTATTAATATAAGAAAAGATACACTGATGTCTTCTTTTAAAACTGACAATATTTACTCAGTTTTACTTCCTTTTACCATTTTTCTTCCCCTATTTCTTTTTGGCATATTACTATTGTTTTTAGGTTTTTATATGTTTATATTCTTTAGAAATTACTTCTGTTCTTTGCATTCTCTTTTATGGCAGCATTTACAATAGCTGTTTTTTAATCTTTATATTGGCTCTGTATGTGTCTGAATGCTGCCTTTAGATACAAGTACAGAAGGACCCTTTCCTATCTGTCACTGGTCTCTGTTTTCAGGCACAAAAGAACAATGTGTGAGACTATGTTATTCTTGTGTTGCAATATTGCATCCTTGGCTTCTGGGAAAGTTTCAAGCCAGTCTGATATTTTTCTCCTTTGTAGTTTTTACATTTTTCTGCCTTGATGCTTTTAGAATTTTTAAAAAATTCTTACACTTCAAAGATGATCTAGGCTATCATCTTTGACTTTGGTCAGTTTTCATTACTTTGCCTGGTACTGAGTGTTACCTTGTTCCTTCAGCTTTTCATCAGCCTGTGGAAGTTTCTTCTCCACAAATGTTTGGTATTTTCTTCCTTGTCATTTTTTTTTTTTTTAAGGACTTTCTGTTCCTTTCTACTTCATACCATGCTTTTCCTTCTTCATCTGATTTTTTTTTTTTTTTCCTTTTCCTGGGGATGGAAGAAGTTTGTTTCCTGCTGATTGATTCTGCTGTTTATTTTGTCTTCTGAGGATTTAAACTCTGCTATTGAATTTTCAGCTTTAGTCAGCTGTTCTCTGAAAGAAACGCAGCTACCTTTAAATCCTGCTCTTCCTCAGCGAGTCCTTCCCTGCTCTTTACAGAATCTCATGCTGTTCTGTCAGATCTCTTATTTCATAGAGGCCATGTTTTCTCAAGTTGTATTAAGAACACAAAGGTGAGGTTAAGTATTTGTTTCCTGAAATCATTAAAAAAATAAGTTTTCTTCATATATTTTATGTTTTAAAGTTTGTGTGTGTGCGCGCGCGCGCGCCTGCATTTATTTTTTCTGCTACGTCATTTTTTAATGTTTATTTTTTTTAAAAATTAACATTTATTTTTGAGAGAGAGAGGGAGTGTGTGATGGGGGGAGGGGCAGAGAGGGAGACACAGAATCTGAAGCAGGCTCCAGGCTCTGACCTGTCAGCACACAGAGCCCAGTGCGGGGCTTGAACTCATGAGCTGTGAGATCATGACCTGAGCTGAAGTCGGACGCTTAACCAACTGAGCCATACAGGTGCCCCGAATGTTTGTTTATTTTTGAAAGAGTGTATGAGAGCAGGGGAGGGGCAAAGAGAGAGGGAGACAGAGGATCTGAAGTGGGCTCCACACTGACGGCAGAGATCCCCATGTGGGGCTTGAATTCACAAGCCTTGAGATCATGACCTGAAACGAAGTCGAGCGCTCAACCAGCTGAGCCACCCAGGTGCCCCCTTTGCTAAGTCATCTTTGCAAACAGAGAGGTCTGTTTAGAACTGGCATTTATCTTGCAGGCTTGCAGGATTACCTTGAGGCCTCTTCTCTCAGAACTTGTGCTGGAGAGCTGGTTGATGAAATCAACACTGTAGGTGGAAGGTTCTAGAAGTTAGATGGAGAGGAAGCTGGAGTTCTACAAACTCTGTTAGACAAATTTTGTGTCTACTGACTTCCCTTCTGCCATTTAATGAATCTGTAAGGACAGAATTCACACTTAGTTTCTGTGTTTTTGCTTTGATCCTGGAGCCAGGTTTGCACTCTGGCTGTGTCCACCCCCTTTCTGGTACTTCAGCATTCTACAGAAGGAAAAGACCCCAGCACACTTGTTTTTTGCATGTTGTAATAGCTTTGTGACTACTCGGTCTTCTAACACAGCTGCTCTGAGTTAAGCTAAATAGTGTGTGCCCAGTATCCCATGGCCTGTCCACACTTCCAGCTCCTAACTTTGCAAATTAAGATGTGTTAGTGGAATTCTGCCAAACATGCTTTGTTTACTTCCCACAACACTGGGTAGTTTTCTGGTGGTGTGGCTGGTCCTTAAGGCCCTTAATGTCTTTTTAATTACGTTCCATATGCAACATATCCAGGATAAATTCCTCAACATTTCTGGCATCTTGAGAGGGATGCTTCCTTAGTTTATAGCGTTGATGCAGGATTTTCTACAGTTGTACGTTTATTGGTCATGAGAGTTGAGATTCTGAGAGCCTATATGTAGTTTTTTGTCTAGCATCTGAACCAGTTGAGAGAGAGTAAGGAATCAAATGGAGATCATACTGCTGAATTACCAATAAAGCTGTTTTGAATGTGGCATAGAGTGTGACAGTTGGTAGTGCTGATACTTTTTTCCAGACAGATCTTCCTCACCCAGCCACAGGCTGAAAGGGCCATCAGAGACCTTCTTTTCCAAGGACAGAGAGCGCCTAGCTGTTGTGTGGCGTAGAGAGTATATGAAAACACAGTCTCGCAGGCAGGTATGTCCCAAAGAGTGCCAAGAAGGGACTGATACACCATGTCCAGACCAGTCCCCAGCTCACCATTCAGCAGGTCTCTCCTTTTCTCTCAGGACCAGTTGAGGGGTGTTAGAGTCTGGCAGTGTTACTTGAACAGCAGTGTGAGATGTAGGGGTAAGTGCAGCTACCGAACAATTACGATCTAGAATCTGCATGTGTTCAAGCCATCATCGTCTCTAGATGTTTTCTGGAGCATAAATGTGAAAAGGGATGTAAGAACACTTATTTTCATGGCCAAGTTTTGTCTTCTTTTAATATAGTTGTATGAAAATCTGAAGAACCAGGATGACTATATTCTGACTTTTTATTGAAAACTATATGTTACTCTAAGTATAAAATTCTACGGCTAGAGTTTAATTTTGCGTGTGGATGTGAATCCCATTAGATTTTAAGTGTTTTTGAGTAATTTATTATTATACTCTTAATAAAATGCATAATTGCAAGTCAAATTGTGACTTTTACTTGAGTTTGCCTAGGAAATAATAAACCTTCCAGTCTGTGAAATTTATCCCATTTAATATAATATGACTGTAGTAAATGATTAGGCAATTAAATTCCTTAAACATATGCATTTGATGAATTGATTTGCTTCTAGTAGCTCTTGGCTCATTGTTTATAAGGGTATCTGAAAGATTTAGGGTTTCAGATTTTCAGATACATTTTGCTCTATTACAGAATGTTAGAAGAACTGAATGCTCTGTTTTAGTTCAGCAGGATTTTCCATCTGTTTGAGGGTTCAGTGGTATACTTCCAGAGTCTAGCCTACAAAAGGGATGTGTTAATCCTCAGATCAAGGTAAATAAACACAACCACTGACCTCTAAAATAGCCTAGCTGAGCTTTCCCTTGAGGTAATTTTATCTTTCATTTATATAAGAAAAGCCAAGAGGGAGACTCATTTGCCCGAAGTACTTACTCTGAATGAGCCCATCACTCTCTAATTACTGTGTTCTACTTTAGATATAACCTTTATGATTATCTAAAATTACCTTATTAATTTGTTTTCTTGTTTATTATCTGCCTGCCTATCAAAACATAATTGTCCCAGAGCAAGTAACTTAGATGTCTTGTTCACCAAAGTATTCCCAGCTGAGTGCACAGTAAAGAGTTGTTGAATGCCAGAAAGTGAATTTGCGTAGAGCATTTTATCCTTAGGGCAGAGATCAGAAATCCATGGCCTGCTGGAACCATTTGTTTGATACAGTCAGTATCATTTTTTTTTTAATTGAGTAAGTTAAACATTTATAAATTGAATTGCAAATAAACACCAAAGTTTCTGACTTCCCTTGAAAACTTGAAGGAGCTGATGACACTGGCCTCACATCATTATGTGTCACCACCAGCAGGAACTGGGCAATGTTTGTCACACATCAGACAGGACGCCTACCTACATCTATTTATTTGTTTGTTTATTTATTTACTGCTTGGCCACTGAAGACTTTTGAGTTTGGTACCTTTGCTTCCAAACCAGCCCTTAATTTTATTATAAATAAGAACAAATAATGGTGTCACTTAAATTCAGTGCTTTTTGCATTTGACAACAATACAAATTATATTGACATATGGGTAAGGCAAAAATAAATAATTGAGTAGGACAGAGAGGTTATGTATAAATAACTAATGAACAATAGAAACTGGTAAGTGCTATTTTAATGGAATTCCATTGTACCTACACTTAATTTACATGAGTTGAAATATCTACGATAGTTGCAAAGAGATAGGGAGGTCAGAAGTGAAATAGGTAGTTAAAGAAGGAAAGTAGGTTAGCCAGAAAGACTGGAGCAGTGGCTAAGGGAAGAGAAAGGGGCTGTAACATTTGTTCTGCTTGTACCACATTCATGTTTGCACCGGAATAAGTGTTACATGGGGCCAGCGAATCTTCTGTTCCCACTGTTGGTTGCATTTACATTGTGCCTCTCTCCCTCTGCTGCTGTCTACTGGATATCTAGATGTGAAAATTTCTTACATCATGGACCTTAAATGCCAATCTACTACTACTGTTGGTTGAACTGAACAAACAGGAATTTGCTTCTAATTTGGGAGACTTAATTTAGGGATTATGGTCTTCTTTATAAGGAATTCTTAAGAGTTATTTTGATTCAGTTATGTTTTTGTCTTATGTGCTGACCCAATTCCATGTAAACTTCTCTGTGTGTATTTAATTTTTTTAAAATGTTTTTGAGAGAGAGAGTGTGTGTGAGCAGGGGAGGGGCAGAGAGAGAGGAAGACACAGAATCCAAAGCAGATCCAGGCTCTGAGCTGTCAGCACAGAGCCCAGCGTGGGGCTCAAACTCATGGACCATGAGATCATGACCTGAGCCGAAGTCGGACGCTTAACCAACTGAGCCACCCAGGTGCCCTCTCTGTGTGTTTCAATTGTGGTGGTATACTAGAGGGAAGAGGTCAAACCTTCCAGATTGTAGGATGTAGAAGTGTTTCATAGAGGTGATAGCATTTGACTGGAAACTCAAAAGGTGGTTGAAGTGGAGCACACCCTAGACCCTTGTTATCCAACATGGTAGCCATTTGCTGCACATGACAATTAAAATTAGTGAAAATAAAATAAATTAAGGAATTCAGTTTACACTTGTGCCAGTCACATTTGTAGAGCTCAGTAAACTCTTGAACTCTTGACTAATGGCTATCAAGTGCAGAACATTTCCTTCATTGCAGAAAGTTCTACTGACAGTTCTATCTACTCATGGTAGACATAGGAAGTAGTTTGCATCAATTACAGGAAGTAGAACAATTTTGACTTCTGTTATGGTGAACAGTAAATAGTTAACAGAACATTCCCTGTCTCCCCCACACCCAAATAAATTTAATTCTTTTTCCCTTAGAGTCAAAAGCTAAGCCAAATAATGCTAATTCCTCCCCCAAGAAATTATGAAATTTTACAACTATTCTAATTCTGTCCTGGGTCCTTGTTTCTGTTATGATCTGTGGAATTATTCAGCTCTTGATATAAACTTGGAAGCAATGTTGGGGCAGGCAGAGATATCTCTTTCGTATGTATAAAAGAAAGGTTAATTGCTAATTGCTTAGAAAAATGTCCTCATATTTTTTTATTGACAGAGGTTTGAAAGAAATTTTTTTTTTTTTTGGTTTGTTTGCAAATGTGGTTTGGTATTTTGATGTATGTAGCTTATCGTTTTTCTTCACATAACTTATGTGCCATGTTGGTTTTTTGATGGGAAAATGGAGCCCAAGTGAAAATGTTATATGTTGTTTTGGTGCTTCTAAACTTTCTCCCACTTCTCCTCACAGTTACTCCTCAGTTAGTTATATTGGTTGTCACCAGAGACTACCAGCTTCTATGTCTTTTTGGCAGTTTTAGAGTCTTGTTTCAAATTATATACAGTCAAAAGCTTGGCAGTGATTTGTTACTGCTCAACCTAATGTTCTTTTGATTGTATTGCAGTTTGTGATAAAGTATCTGTTGATTTGTGATAAATAATTAATATTGTTCGGACTGTTGGAGTTTCCTAGGTAGTGGTTTATGTACCGAGGACTGAAGAAAATTTGTCTAGCAGGTAATTTATCCACAGCAAAATGAAGAGGGATATTTCTTTAGCCAGGATATTAATGCTTGAGCCCTAAAGTGGCCTCTTGAGGCCCTTTATTTTTTTCCATTTTCTTAAAGCAGATGTTATTTTTTTTTTCTTGGCAGTTTCAGAGATGAGAATTGTAGGTAAGATTTTTTGTGTGTCAGAATGAAAAGAGTAATCCTTCGTTGTTTGGATGGTTTTTTAGAATTGATATTGCCCTGCCGATGGTTAGGAGGAATACCTCTTTCACCCAGGACATCTTTACCTTTTTTCTCTATTATTTTATCTAAGAGATGAAGAACAATGAAGAAACGAGAAGAAAAAAACCCTGAATAACAGTGGCTTCAGTGGGAGGGAAGTACATTTTTCTCTCAAGTAAAAATTCCCATCTAGAGCTGATAGGGCTCCTTCAATCCGTCTTAAGGTGGCCTTTCATCTCAGGTGTTAGATGGCTGCCACGGCTTCCAGTATTGAGTCTTCATTTGGGCAGTACTGGGGAGGTGGGAGGGGATGGCACCCACTTTCCTTCAAGGGCAGGACCTGGAAGTTGTTCTTGTCACTTCCGCCGCATCCCATTGGCTGGAATTTGGTTACATGGCACAGCTAGCTGCCAGGGAGGCTGAGGAACAGTCGTGGAGTGTTCCCATCCTCAGCCCAGACCGAGTGTTCTGCTCTAAAGGAATAAGGGGGAAGTCTATCAGGGAATGAGATGTTGCTTCTGCCATGAACCAACTACTTGGTATCCATTTAGCATTCAAACAAATTGTGAGCCTTGCCATTGGTAAGACAGACACCAAATAAACGGTGTGTTATTTTAGAGTTTATTTTGCTGCTAATTAAAAATCTTAATGGCAAGGAAAAAATTAAAGCAGGGGCTGCCTATTTTCTAGGGCCTGCATGAAATGATAGAAACGGATTGACCATCCCCAGGAGTCATGAAGGCCTATGAGAATATACCATGTGAGGGGTGTGTATAACAGGAATGTTACAAGAGGATGTTTAAAGTAATTATAGCTGATTTTAGGCCTCATGAAGTTCACGGAGTTCTCGATGACTAATAATGGTCACTGAAATTTTTTGCAATCTCAAAAAGAAAAATATTTTTACTGGAGAATAAAAATGTTCTGCTTGAGGCCAGCCTTCATCTCTAGTAGCAATAAAAGCCTGTGATATATAATGATGCTCATATTTCTTCCTTTTTCAATAGCACTGTGGTAGGGAATGTAAATGTACCAAGTTGCATCTAGTGGATGGAGACAAAATTCAGCCCTTTTATGCTTGGTTTGATTTTCCTCTGACATATTTATAATCTTTTAGTTTCTTTAGCCTGTAATTGAGGGCTTGGCAAATTTTCATTCTTTGAGAGGATTGTGTTCTTTCCTTTTGAGAGGAAATATAATTTAGGAAAAAAAACTGGAGATGGGTTGTCCGAGTGTGTTCAAAAAACCCAATTTCTTATTTTTCCAAGAAAATCAAGTATGTATATGAGAGTATCCCATTGAATTGAACTAACCTTTACTGAGTTTCCAGTGATATATACACAAATGCCAGTATTAGCTAATATATATTAAGAATGCCTTGGCTTATTCATGTTAGCATTTCCAAGAGTGTCTCTTTTAGGTTTAGATTTTTTTTGTTTCTCAAACATGCTTATGTTAAACATAACATAGGATGGAGCCAAGAGATGAAAGGGACCAATGTGGGTCTTCCTCATGGTTCCTAGGGATGCCCAGGTGATATGTTTCTGTTACTGGCCCTCAGAGAGCATCAGCACAGAACCTTGTTTCCACTCTGGGTGTGTGTTGGCTTTGGGGTCACCTGCATATTTTATTTCTTTTCATTTCCTGATGGGAAGGGGCTTAGTTTGGACACTAAACTCTACTGGACAAATGTGTGCCATGTTAAACAAACTTGAAAAAGTCTGCACTGAAGGTAGGCGCCAGCCAACCTAGTTGATCTCAGTGGTCCCCTGTTCTGTGTTACGTAAGTCCAGGTGGTGCCATATTTTCATAGATTTCAGTGTAAACGGTGCCCCTTGACCATGAAGTCTCTGGTCACAGCTTGGATCCTGGTAGTCGTCATATGCCGTAGCTAGAATGACGTTTTCACCTCTCATTGTCCAAGCCGGAATCTTTTTGAGAATAAAAGAGAACCTGAGTAATAACTACACCAGAGCAACACATGTGAACTCATGTTCTCCTGGCAAAAGGGACGTTTACGGTTCTCCTGCTTATAGCAATTAGTATAGAACCTAGTTGGTAATTGAGGCAGGTTAAATAAGTTATTTCTCTTTAAAATCGTTTTATTGATAGCAAAGCAGTGAAACAAATGAATCAATCAAAACGAAGTACACTAAGAATGACCTCCGCTTTCTATACCATGGGTTTTCTAAAAGAAATCTTTAGAGGATGACTTTATTTTTTGTATTGTAATAATCTTTACAGAGGATTCAGCATGTTCTCTCATATGTTTCTCCAACTGCTACAAACTGTTAAACTTACTTTGAATTGTGGTGAGGTTTTCCCAGTAAATGTTCTGGAGAGTATTATTTAAAAATGTCTTTGTAAAATTCTTTAAATCTGATGTTGCCTTGCTCACAAACTGCCAGTGGCAAACTTTTATATACTATCTCCTTCCAAATGCCTTGCTGGGTTTTGCATCTCTTTACATACCAGGTCTGTTTCCCACTCCCCAGCTGACTTTTTTGCTCTTGCGGATCCATCTCTTAAAAGGCTCCCAAGTACTGTTTCCATGGTTTTTCATCATGACTTGGCTGTTTTCTCTCCTTCTGCCTGTTCAAATCCTTCCCATTCTTCAAAGTGCGTGTCAAGGCTCCTTTCCTCTGCCTGCTTGTCTGTGGGGGTTGCACCATGTAGGAGAAAGTGATGATGAGTTACATTAGTGTCCTAGACTCATGCCCCAGATCCATCATTAGGAAGAGTATGTAACCTTGTGACTCTGTTTTCAGTAAGTTGATGCTAGTATAAATCACTTTTTCACCCAGATGTAAGGAATACATTTGATAAATATTACTTAGTTTTAAAAAGGAAGGAAATTCTGTTACATGCTACAACATGGAATAACCTTGAGGACATTATGCTAAAGAGAAATAAGCCAGACACAAGGAGACAAATACTGCATGATTCCACTTATAGAAGGTATCTAAAGTGGTCAAATTCATAGAAACAGAAAGTAGAATGGTAGTTACCAGGAGCTGGGGGGAGGGGAGATGGGGAATTGTTAAATGAGTGGAGTTTCAGTCTTGCAAGATAAAAAAGTTCTAGAGATTTATTGCACAGTAATGTGAATAAACTTCATACTACTTGAACTGTATACTTACAAATGGTGAAGATGGTAAATTTTACGTGTTTTTTTTTTCACCATATTTAAAAATAAATTAAAAAACCGGGGGAGGGGAGAAAAGAAAATATAAGTTGTAAAATACTATGTAAATCTTCATTATTATTCCAGTCTCTTGTATTTGGTCAAATTGTATTAATGTCTACTAATTATTTTACATACAATAGTCTTACTTCCTCACAACATTCTCCATAGCTTAAGAGCAGAGACAGTATCTTAGAATATTTCATTATTACCCAGCCATGCCTACAGAGTTGTGATGGGCACATTATTAAATATCGAGCATTGCAGGTCTGTTCAGAATTTTCTCTCTTCATCAGCTTCACCCTTCTGAAGAGGTTTGAAATAAGGCTTGCTAAGTGCTAAAATGGAGAGTTCCTTTTCTTGTGGTTGTCAGTCAATTAAGAATTCTCCCACAGCCTGACACTTCCAAGGCTGAGTAGCATTCTGGGCAAAACAATGTGGCAGAGAAGGACGTTCCAGACAGAGAGTGTAACATGAACAAAAGCAAAGAATCTTAACATCATGGCAGAGTAGAAAGTATAAGAAAGTTTGAAATGGTCCCAGTGCAGGAGATGGTGTTGGTAGTGATAGGATCCCTGGGGGGAAAGATTGACAAAGGTCAAATTCTGATGGGTTTTATAGTAACCATGCCCACAGGGAGATATAGAAGGATTTAGGCCAGGGGTATTAAGTATCAATTAGGATCTATTAAATAGATTATTCTACTGTGGTCTCTCATTGAAGATAGCAAATGAGAATGGCTTGTGTGATAAGCCTTTCAGTTTTAACTTACATTTATTATAATTTAGAAACTTGATATTCAAGGTGCAATTAAACGTTATAAAACCTATCAGGATAAGCATATGATTAATGTCTTGGTATTCAGAAAGTATATACTAGTGGATATATATTGAACTGGGATCAGGAATAGTAAGGACCTAAAAAAAGAATAGTAAAGATGTGATAATAGATAATAGATGGATCCTTTTGTTATTTTTTCAATAGCTGGATCTTTTAGCAATTTCATTTAGCATAGCAGTTAAATAAATAGCCACATTCTCGTGATGTTACATGTCATAGTTCTGTAACATTAATGGAGTCTCAGTGGAGTCAGGGTTGTTCCTTTAAAGATGGATGTTTTTGGGGTGCCTGGGTGGCTCAGTTGCTTAAGCTTCTGATTCTTAATTTCACCTCAGGTCACCTCAGGTTCTGAGTTCGAACCCTGCCTCTGGCTATGCACTGACAGCGCGGATCCTATTTGGGATTCTTTCTCTCTCTCACTCTCTGCCCCTCCTCCCCACACTCTCTGTCACTCACTCTCTCTCTCTCTCTCTCAAATAAATAAATAAATATTAAAAAAAAATGAAGATGGATGTTTTGTAAGTTCCTCTGTGTGTCATTTATTTGTAAATATTGCATTATGGGAAAAATTATTTTTATTGATTATCTGTTCTTCATCTTTTCTGTTTGCTTTTTAGCACATCCACACCCATTGTTAAGATTGTTGTTAATGAATTGAGCAAAACACAATATAAGCTTTTTGCCAATATTTGCTTTTTAAACCTTTACCTAAAGTATTTAATGCCTAAACTGTTACTTCCTTGTCTGCCTGGCATGATCTTAGAGTGAATGAGAACATTTAGCTCACTTTCATTAATCAAATGGGTTTAACTGGCCATTTTAATGTCTAAGAAGAAAAGTTTTCTCCAGCTTCAAAGAGTAATAATTTATTCCTTTTTTCCCTTTTGTGAGAAATATGGAGTTAGGTGGATTTGAGATAATTTTCTGTAAAATATTGGACTCAGTGCTGATTTTTGACAGCAATCACCACTTCCTTTTGGAATGTTTATATTATATAGGTATTATTGAATACATGTTATAAATTCTGTGTATTGTATAGATCCTTGTGATACGAATCTGTAAAAAGCCTCAGTAGCATCACATAAAACAACTTAAGAAGGTTAGCATACACAAATTAACCATCAAAAATGGAATGACCAAAATAATAAGGAAAGGCACTTTTAAAAAGTCTCTTAGAAACATAAACAGGAAAAATAATATTGTTGGCCCCATGAGAAATTGAATTAACACTTTCAGTTTTGTGGTAAAAATGTATTGGTATTTGCAGAGGTCAATGTTAAAAATGCATGGGACACAAAATATATTTGTGTATATAAATAAAAATGTTCTAACTTCCTTTTTTATTGATTTCTCAACATATCAGTGTATTTCTTCTTTTTCTTTTTTGTTTTTTAAGTAGAATTAATGGACTTTCTGGCTGCAAACCCTTGTGTTTAAGTCACAGTCTAGTGGAAGTAAGTTTCTTAATAGGGTTATGTTTCTGATCTGTTTTTGTTACAAAGACAATTTTCTGTTTTAGAAAATGGAGCTACAATAATGAATGTGAGATTTTATTTTGAGTTTTCTGAACTTCTGTTCCCTTTTGAGTTATCCTGGAAAAGTTTTGCCTTTGCAATTATAAATATTTTCTGACCTTAAATAACTTGATTGCTGATTTAAAGTCCATTCTCATTCAGAGTAGCTGAAACTTTTCTTGAGTTGAATCTGAACAAAAGTGGGATTTAAAACAAAAACAAAACCAAATCAGAACTGGGCAGAGGATAATGGTTGATGATCAGATCACGTTAATAGGGTTAACATTCAAAATGCTGAAAATATATCTCTCCAACTTTTCCAAATCAAATTTCTGCAGTTATCTTGCAGTAATTTGAAAAAAGAAGGGTTTTCATTGCTAGGAGAATGGAAAAACCAACAGTCCTATAGTACATTTTAAGAAAGGGGTTCTTTGTCACATTTGAATAGAGTATGTGTGTCCAGTTTGCTCTTTATTATTTTTTTCAACGGAAAAAAAAATCAACAAGTTGGCACTTGGTTGTACAGATTTTTCTCTTTGTGGTGGAAATACTGGGATGTTGTGGGAGAAAACCGCTGCCCATCTTAACACAGATGCTAATTGTATTCTCTAATTCTTCCTGGTTGCCATTGCGATGTTCTTAGCTGCCTTTTATTCGTTGTGTCTCTAGGACAGAAGTGATTACTAATTATGGATCATGCTGCACTGTAGAAGTGGGCCATTTGGTTTTCTTTTCTTTCATTTTCTTTCTTTCTTGTTCCCCGTTTTCTTTTATTCTTTTAGGGAGAGGAAACTGAAAAGAGGTTTGGAGGTTTTCATGCTGCTGCTCATCCCCTACATGCCTGGGCCGCTTCCCTAATTTGCATGGGTACCTTGGGCATTGTCCTGTAGGACTGGGATAGCATGACCTCTTCTTTAGTTTAGTGACCCTTGTCATCTTGGTGTTCATTCCTGAGGCCTGTTTAATGCTAATTAGGGCTTCAACCGGTTGCTGTTTACAACTGTGTGCTTTAGAAAGCAGGGCCCTCTCCAAAGACCACACTGGTGGTCTTAAACTGAACTAGTAGTATTGAAGACCCTTGCCTCCCTCCCCAGCTCCAGAGAAAAGCCTCTTAACATTTCTGTTTATTTAGAAATATGTAGCGACCACATCGTTAACATAAACAAATAGTGGAGAACTGAATTTTTGGCCTCAATGCTTCTTTTTTTTTTTTTTTTTTAATTTTTTTTTTTTCAACGTTTATTTATTTTTGGGACAGAGAGAGACAGAGCATGAACGGGGGAGGGGCAGAGAGAGAGAGGGAGACACAGAATCGGAAACAGGCTCCAGGCTCCGAGCCATCAGCCCAGAGCCTGACGCGGGGCTCGAACTCACGGACCGCGAGATCGTGACCTGGCTGAAGTCGGACGCTTAACCGACTGCGCCACCCAGGCGCCCCGGCCTCAATGCTTCTTAATGACAGGCCAAACACTCCTTAAGGGCTGCTCTAATCCCTAACTCCAGGGTCCCCCCAAAATAGATGTTCTCTGCCTCCCTTCTCACTGCGAACATTGGATAAAGGTATTTTGGAGGGCCAAAAAACAGAGGGCAGGTTCAATGACCCCAAGTTTAGGAATTATTTACAGTATGATTATCTGTTTGATGACACTGCTTGAACCAAAAGAAACCATTTTGTGAACCTCATGCATGATGCATGTTTGACTTTGGTAAATAAAAGTTCCAGAATTTATTACAGGTCTTATCTGATAGACATTGTATCTGCATTTCAGCTGAGAGCTCTGCCTTCCTGGTGTTTAGCTAATGCAGATAGACTCTTTGACCAATAGTGCTTTCTGACACTCTCATCTATGGAAGTTAATGGAAACCAGTGTGAAGTCAAAGACCTCACCCTGATGATCACTTTGGAGAGCTGGTTACAAAGCCCCATTTTGAGACAGCAGCTCTGAGATCAGTGTTTGCCATAGTCACTGAACCACACTGCCCCTGAAAAAAGGACAATGGCAAGAAATCTGTGTCCTGTGGACATTTATACTCTCTGCCCTTAAACTAAGTGCAGTGTGATAGCTGTTTAAAGCATTGGGATTCAAGGCTTGTGTGATATACAATACCTTTACATTACTTCTGAGTAGCCTCTTTATTCCTAATTTTGATAATGTGACATATTTATTGCATTGAAGCTAACAAAAATTATTGAGTGTTCCTTTTTTGCACAGAAAGGGTATGTGGAGTTTATTGGGGGGAAATGCTTTCATTTGGTCTTTCATGGGCATAGTAAATCTCAATCTCATGTTGATAGGCTACTTGGCTTCATAAACTTGTTTATGCAGTTTCTTTTACAATGAAAATAGGGTACAGTAGAATTTTTGATTAGAAATTTTTCAATTAAAGGCAAATGAGCTTAGATGCTAAATGGATTTGAGTAACTTCCTGGATTTGGAGAAAATTAATAGGTGATAAAAAGCAAGTAATGCAGGTCATTTAAAAAAGATAAGCCTTTTTTTCTTGTTGGTCAGGTAATTTTTAAGTAATTTTTTTGTAGCTCTTTCTATAAAAAGGTGTATGAGTAAGTGTGTGTGTGTGTGTGTGTGTGTGTATGTGTGTGTGTGTTAGAGAAACAGACAGACACTCTGAGTGGTTAAGGCCAACTTAGAGATCCTCCCTTGCCTCTTGTTTCTCAGCTTTGTTTCCTTCTCAGACACAAACAAGAGGACAATGGATGGAGGCAGACCTTCTCTTTCCTTGGCATCGATTTGACAGTAGGATATTTGTAGCCAAGGGAGGAGAACCTGTGTTTCACCTGTAGAATTCTGATTGTGTGTTTTTCCATAGTATGTCAGTGATTTTTTTTTTTTTTTTTATCTAGTAAATTTCATTCTTGTCAGTGGGGAACTGACACTTATGATTTCATCTAGGTTTTTAATCTGGCCAAAAGAGTAGTTATGTGGTGGTGAAAATCTGAGGGACAGGGGCTCACTACCAAATTGTCATTTCATGAAGAGTATATTTATGTTGTACTGGTTTCCCAACACCTAAAGGATCCTCAAGGGGGTGATTTTTGTCTCAAGGATATAAGCCTCTGCAGCCAGTGAAGCAAAGGGGTTGAGGGAACAGGCTGGAGAGGAGGACTCAAGCAACAGTCAACTTCAGATGGTTCTTTCCAGTTCTTGGTCTCCTCAACTGTTTTTTTTTTTTAAATTTTTTTTTTTCAATGTTTTTTATTTATTTTGGGGACAGAGAGAGACAGAGCATGAACGGGGGAGGGGCAGAGAGAGAGGGAGACACAGAATCGGAAACAGGCTCCAGGCTCCGAGCCATCAGCCCAGAGCCTGACGCGGGGCTCGAACTCACGGACCGCGAGATCGTGACCTGGCTGAAGTCGGACGCTCAACCGACTGCGCCACCCAGGCGCCCCTCTCCTCAACTGTTAAAACATTGAGATTGTACCACATTCTGCCTGCTCTATAGTAGGGTTGTGGTAGGTCAAGATGAGATGTTTGTAACAGGACTCTGCAAGTTGTAGAGTGGGATGCGCAAAGATGTGAAAATTCTGAGTACAGCCATATTTGCCATTAATTACCCTTAGCAGACTTAACTATGTAGAGTAGGCCTCTCTATATGTGGGGGTAGTACAATATACTCTTCATGAAATGACAGTTTGGTAATGAGCCCCTGTCCCTCAGATTTTCACCACCGCATAACCATTCTTTTGGCCAGATTCCCCCCCCCCCCCGCCTTTTTTTTTCCAATTAACTCTAATCATTCCAAAAAAATTTGAGAACACATATATACTATATAAATATATTAAAAAAATTTTTTTTTAAATGTTTATGTTTGAGAGACGCAGACAGACAGAGCATGAGTTGGGGAGGGGAAGAGAGAGAGGGAGACACAGAATCCAAAGCAGGCTCCTGGTTCTGAGCCATCAGCACAGAGCCTGATGCGGGGCTTGAGCCCAGGAACCACGAGATCATGACCTGAGCCAAAGCCGGACACTTACCCAACTGAGCCACTCAGGTGCCCTTCACTATATAAATATTTTAAAAACATATTAAAATATTTATGCATGTATAATTATACACATATAATACTGTGGTAATATATTTTGTATATTACAAGCCTGTAAAACTGGGAACCAAGATGGAAGATTCAGTATATTTCTTCCATACCCTGGTTGATTTTTTTTTTTATATCAACTGTCCTCCAATAGAGTGTGAAAAACCCCCTTAAAGGCATTGGCTGGGAGATTGTATCCTGGAGAAGATGGACTGTGTTGTCCGAAGATCTGTGTATTTAGACAGTAGAAATGCTACATGACATTGACATAAGATGTATTGTTCAATATATGGCCTTGGTGGACGTGAGTGTTAGATCTGGTATAATAGCTATATTTGTATGGTGACAAAATTGGTGTTTTCTCCTACTCTATCAGAAATTAATAGAGGGTGACAATTTGATCCTGGGCCATGGTTTCCTGCTTTACTGGCAGGACCAGGCTGCATTTGTAGGCATTAAAACCCCCTAGCCTCTATCTTTTTCACCCAATTTAAGGCCACCTCACTTCTTTTCTCCCTCTAGCTATAGATGAAGCCTGACTTCCTTTTCACTTCCATCTGGAAGTCCAGAAATGGTTAGGCAATGTGGAGTTAGCATTTTGTCAGGATAATTCCATGCTTCATTTTTTGGTTTTTGGTTTTTAATTTTCCTGGCATGTATTCAGCTGGAGTTAACAGCATATTAATTTCCTTAGTGGAGAACATCAGCTTTATTATAGAATTCTGCCCTAAAGCTTTCTGAGCAGCATTGATTTCTCTTCTGTGTGTGTGTGTGTGTGTGTGTAGCATAGATTATAATTTCTGCCTTTTTTTCTCCCCCCAGTTTCCATTTGGGAATGCTAGAAGTGAATGATTGAAGGCTTTTACCTGGCACGGAAGGGAAGGGATTTGCCATACTTTCCTTGTGGTTTTGCTTCTCTTAAAGATACAATGATGTAGGATTCATTAAGATCCAGGGCACTGGGAAATGACTCAGTTTGACTTTGCAGGCTCTCCTTAGGGCTTGAAGCCACTGTGGAATTTGGGGAGCACTCAAACATTAGATGGGAAAGACAGAGGAAAGACTCCATTTTGCTTTGATTTTTATCAGAATTGGGAAATGCTACTGGAAAAGGAATTTCCTTATACTGTGTATAATGTTGAGCCCTCTAAGTTTTTTTCTTGGTATCAGCTATTTTAATTTTAATTAAAAAAAAAAAAAAAACCCAAACGAAACCAAACCAGAATATATTCTTCCTGTACTGGCATATGAGAATTTAACTTTTTCTTTTCTTTGTGAATATTACTTGGTTTACCAAGTCATTGGCTGTAGAGCTCTTTGTTTTCAGGCAGAAAAATACATTTTGCCAAAAAAGACCATTTGGCTGTGAGTTCCCTCCTCCCCCAAAATTGAATTTCCCCATACTATTGAAAAATACTGTGAATTGAAGGAATCATTTTACTATTTTGAAATGTTACTACTTAAATTTTATTAATCCCATTACTAATCAAATCTATGGAGTTTGTCTTTATCAATATCATTTCCTACATGGAAAGAAAATCTATTGAGTTTGTCTTTATCAATATCATTTCCTACATGGAATTTTGAAAACCAATTATTAATCTTGTCAATAAATTAGAACTGCAGAAAACTTATTAGTTATTTTTTTGATGGGCAGAGTTGTCAGTGGGATTGTTCCCTCTCACTATCTCTTTCTCCCCTATCTTCTTCACTCTCTTCAGTTAGAGGGAAGTTCTCAGATTCAGAATTTAAGTTTTTATAACAGATACACTTCTTGTGATATATATGTATGTATATACGTGTTTGTGTGTATACACATATACCTGTATCTCTGTCTATGCACTTATTGTTGGACTATGTAATTTAAGCAGACTTCACAAGAAAGAGGAGCAACTCAAGGAATGATTTCTTACCCAATTAATCATATGCCCTAAAGTCAATAGTGACCTTGAAGAAAAAAATGGCAGCCTCTCACCATTGAACCTGATTTGGCAGGCCTGAAGCTTGTCTTTCTTACTTTAGGATGGTGTGGTCTTCATGATTCTCGACAGTGGGACTCAGCACTGACCCCTGACCATTGGAGGATTTGGTTCATTTCTGCAGATACCAGTTAAACATCTGATAAGTAGAAGGCAGTTTGTAGGCGTTTCTGTCAGTTTAAGTACATATTAAAATTCTGAGTGAGGCTTTTTATATTACATCCTTTTGGATTTTTAGATTTCTTCCCAAGTTTTGGTCACTGCAGTGATTAGTATTTTTAAGTGATTACTTAATTTTTTTTCTTTTTTCTTTTTGCCTGTAGAACAATACAGAAACTTAAGCTACCCAATAACCTGATGGCTGTTTGCTGATATTTTTTTCTTTTTCTGATTTCTCTATGTTCTGTTTGGTGAAATTTTTGTTTTGTTTTGTTTTGTTTTTTAACTTTAAGAAGCAGTAATGAGGCAGTGATCAGCTCATCCAATATGTATATATATACATATGTATTTAAGATGTATATAAGATGTACAATGTATATTATACACACACACACATCTTTTTTTATCCATTTATCTGTTGATGGACAGGATACTTGTGCTGCTTCCATATCTTCGCTTTTGCAAACAATGCTGCAGTATACATAGGGGCACATATATCTTTTCAGTGTGGATTATTTTATTCCTTTCATTGAAGTAATTTAACTCATGTTGATGCAGAGATCAATGGCACTGAATTACTTTCTTCCATTTTGTACTGTGAGAATTTTTTTTGCCAGTTGGTATTTCTGATAGGGAAATAGATCTCTGGTTGCATGTGGGGTGGGGGGAAATGAGCGTCTGACATTATTTTGAAATAGTGCTGATGAGTTAACCTTGAAATGTTGACTTTGCAATCACTCATTTATTGGGAGTTTTTTGATTTAGAATATTACTTCCTACACTTCTCCCCTTTGTCTCCAGCAGTGACTTGGCCTGGCATCTTTGCGTAAAGTGTCTGAGGTCCTGAAGAGCTCTGAGAAGCTTTCCTTGGGCTTTGCGAGTACCTCAGAGTAAAAACAACCCCAATTCCAAGGGCTCTTGTAGATTTTTTTCTTTCTATAAGCATTTTTACTCTTCAGTTATGCTGTAGTTGCTTGGTGTATATAGCATTTAAAAATGAATTCTTGTTTTATTACAAACTAGAGAAAATGAAAAGTGCTCAATTTATGTTATCTTTCTCATGCTGTGGAAGCCTGTATAACAATGTGGTTTGCATTGAGCCCCAACACTCTTTCCATTGCTCAGTGAGCTTCATCAGGCTTTCTTTCTAACAAATGTTGTTTTAGTTGGGCAGTGGGCTTGTACATTTTAATTATTGTACCAATTGAAAACTAGTAAAAGTCTTTTGCATATTTATATTTTCACTATCATTTAGACAGAGCACTTTATCATTTTCTTTCTGTGTGTTTTACATGGGGTGAGTAAAGTGACATGGCAAAGGGATATTATTGATGAAATGTCATTGGAACTTATTTTCTGAAGTAAATTTTCATTTTACATGTATTAGCTTGTTTGTATTTTAACTTGCTGAATTGGAAAGGAGATACTATTAAGGAATTGTTTATAATGATGTTTTAGATTCTTACTCTTAAAGGGTTCAAATAATACAGAACCCATCTACATGTAAATGAATTTATGCTTTTCCCTGTAGTGTTAGTATTTGCTAAATCTTCCCAGACTATTGCTTGCTAGATTTGCTTCTTAAAATCTTTATTCCTTACAATTATCTTTGACCTAATTCATTTCATCGTATCAACACAGATTTGTGTTTATATAATTCTCTTCGGTGATTAAAAACAGATAACAGAAATTAAATGTCCTTAGACCAACAGTGGGCTAAAGTTTTCTTTCCTCACTCCATCCCGATAATGTATGTCCCATTGTAAGAAAGTAATGTATGCTTTCCAGAATGGCATTTTGGTGTGAGATAAGAATAGATTTTCCAGTGTCCCAATAGCATTTCAATGATTTCCTTACAAAAATTCTGTCATGGGTTTCCATAAAGTAAACTTATAAAAGTCAGATCTGTTTCTATATTTTAAATATAACTTGATTTAAAAAAAAATCTATTCTTATATAACACTTTGGAAACATGCATTTTGGGTAAAGTGCTTTTTATTTTGGGGAGAGTTTATTATAGCAATAGTATTCAAGTGAAAAAGTGACATGACTGTATTTTTTCTGACCCTTTATATAGATATTTGGAATAAGGGAAATAAGTAGTTTCCCACAAATTCAATGGAAATATTCAGAATTCTTACATCATTGCAGCTACCAGTAACTACTGGCAAAATTGAGGTTGGGTGATACATATTTGTCAAGAACTCAGTTATCATGGTTACTTGATTTTTTTTTTAAAGTTTTATTTTTGAGAGAGTGAGTGAGTACAAGTGGAGAAGGGACAGAGAGAGAGGGAGGGAGAGAATCCCAAGCAGGCTCCACGTTGCCAGTGCAGAGCCCGACGTGGGGCTAGATCTCACGAATAGTGAGATCGTGACCTGAGCCAAAATCAAGAGTTGGATGCTTAACCGACTGAGCCACACAGGAGCCCCTGCCTTTTTTTTTTTTTTTAAGCAACATTTGGTAGGCTAGGAACAATAGTAATGTATGTAGCAGGGTTGTTTGGGTGGGAGGTTGTCAGTGCTGGGATTGTAAATCTGTCCCCTCTCCCTTTTGTGGACCTCCCCCTCCCCCCATTTATCCCCCTTCTTACATGGTCCTTTGTGTTTTACATATGTGTCTTCACCATTTTATAATTTGTTTAGTTGCTATCTTCCTAGTGTGATGAGTAAAAAAAAAAAGAGTTACTGACTTATTTTTCTTTGCATTCTTGCTCTGCCAGACCCCTTTTCATGTTCAAGAACTAATGTCCCCATCTTTTCCAGCTGGCACTTTAATGTCCCTGGGAAATCATGTTATAATTATGTCCCTAACATCTTGTCGCATTCACCATAAGCACTTAACTGCTCTTGGGTTTTTGGCCTATTCTGTGTGTCCTTTTCCTAGTGCTCTGAAGTTTCAAACCCCCGCAGCTCTTCCCTTTCACTTTCCAAACCAGGAGTTCTGAACGGACTTTTACAGGAAAGCCTGGCCTGTATTTCTCTCACCAGATGTTCCTAACTCACTAAGGAATGTTCCTCCCAGGTAGTAAAGAGTTTCCTTTTGCCAGATGGCTTCTAAGAGTCTCCAGGTTCATTCCTTTTGTCTTTTTGAAACCAGCCACTGAAACCTGGACTAAACAAAGTAAAATGGGTGTTCAGATCCTGTGAGTGGCAGAGGTAGGAAGTGGGGCTTTGCTGAGCAATCAGGATCATCCAAAACAGTGTCAGGGAAAAGAACTGCCACCTGTGAGCTATACTTGTGTGTATCCTGAATTCTAGAAGTTGTCAATAAAGAGGGAGAAGGAGTAGGTTTGAGTACACTTTCATGGTCAAGCTACATTTAAAATAAGTAATAAACAGGCACAAAGACTCTGTAAATACATGTATTTTTTAATGTTTATTTATTTTGAGAGAGAGAGAGTGTGTGAGCAGGGGTGATGCATAGAGAGAGAGGGAGACACAGAATCCAAAGCAGGCTCTAGGCTCTGAGCTGTCAGCATGGAGCCAGCCCTATGTGGGGCTTGAACTCATGAACTGCGAGATCATGACTTGAGCCGAAGTTGGATGCTTAACCGACTGAGCCACTCAGGTGCCCCAAGGACTCTGTTAATAAATATAACTCTGATGAATAATGGCATTAGCAACATGAGCAACATACAGGTTCACTAAACAAACTTTGTCTTTCCATCTAGGATGAACCATGTTGACTTGAAATACAATGCCATGCTTAATTTAAAATTATGTAGTGATATTGACTGAGCTAGACTCTTTATTGGGATATGCAAACAACTCACGTTCTTGATGACCTCTGGAAAAACAACAGTGACAAATGATGCCAGGGGATCTAAAGAAATTTGTGCTGTTAATACTATAAAAAGAATCCTGACTAATGGGCATTTGATTCATCTTCTATTCTTTGAATGTAACCTTGAGTCTATTCTAAGAACATGATAGGAATACAAAGAATAAGAGTTTGGGATACCTTATGCTTTCAATTTGTTCTCTACATTCTATTGTATTTGCTTTTCACATTTAACTTGTGAAGCAGGTAAGGCAAGTATTATTAATATTATCCTACATTTTATGGAGGAAGAAACCGCTTGGACAAGATGAGTAAACTTCCCAAGGCCATGATGTCAGGTCCAGAGTCCCATGCTTTCTGCTGCTGAGCCCAGGACTTTGTCACAATTGTGGAGGGATGGGTTGGGCCAATAGGAGTTGATTTTCTCTCTGGCGGCAGTATACTGTTCCTGTCCGAGAGACTCAAGTTGTGAAATTTCTCTACTATCAGTAGTTTGTTTTGGTTTGGTTTGGAAATGCCATTTGATACCCTCCCCACCCCCTCCTTTTTTTTTTTTTTTTCTCTTATGAATTCCCTTTAGAAGAAGGGGATGCTGACTTTGCTGGTGAGAGACAAATCTCTGGACTACATTTAATGTGTTTAAAAGATCCCCTCTTTTCCTTCCTTCTTTGCCTTTGCCTTTCTTTTGTAATATATTTTGAACAAAATATAGTGATTGCTAGGGTACTATTGTGCCACTTAACCCCTGTTCGGGAGAGCCAGTCGAATGAACCCATCCATACCAGTCCAATGATGTGGGTGAGATTGGGTATCATCTCTGGGTTTCTGTCTTATGGGACCAGATGCTTCTCTCTGAAGACTGTAAATTTAGCCAATAAACAAGTCATCTTGAGTATGTTATGCTTCTGTCCCGGAGATGGAAGGAAACTTACTCATATATTTTAACCTTCAGTAATATGGTAGTCTTCTTTTTTTTTTTTTTTTTTTTAATTTTTTTTTTTCAACGTTTATTTATTTTTGGGACAGAGAGAGACAGAGCATGAATGGGCGAGGGGCAGAGAGAGAGGGAGACACAGAATCGGAAACAGGCTCCAGGCTCTGAACCATCAGCCCAGAGCCCGACGCGGGGCTCGAACTCACGGACCGCGAGATCGTGACCTGGCTGAAGTCGGACGCTTAACCGACTGCGCCACCCAGGCGCCCCAATATGGTAGTCTTCTTTCCCAGATTAGCATCCTTCAGTGACAGAGCTAACACATGATTAGATTTTTCTAATGAGAAAGCCCTTTCACTAGGAGACTTATGCCTCTGCTATGGACAGAGGCCATAGTCCTGGAAGTTATCCTGCATGAAGTTACTAAATCCTTCCCTTCGGAAGTTGGTATTTATCAAGAAGAAAAGCTTTTCACCACTTTTCTTATGGTAAGGAGCATAGCTCCCACTTGCGTTAGTAGCATATCTGATTCTTATACCTGAGTGTAGGTGCCTGCCTTAATTTAATCATTTGCTTTCTAAGTTAGGCTAGAAAGCATGTCACATCTTTGTTCTTTATACATGAATTGACCATTTCAATAAGAAGTCTGTTCCCATGTTATGTAATTCCAGTTCTTGAGCTTTTGAACTTTCCATGTTGCTAGGGTGTTTTATTCTTTGCTAGTATAGCCATATCTCTGGAGCATCTTTACTTGTGACCACTTTTCATGGTTATCCCAGTTGATGTTTTCATTATTTTTTTTCTTTGTTTCAGTAACTCTTGTCTGTTCTCTGCCAGTAATCTTACATAAAATGTTGCACATATATTTATAAAATCAAATTGCTCTCCTAATTAAAAACCTGTGATGATTCTATAGGCCAGAGGTTCTTAAATTATAGTCACTGGACCAGCAACATCGCCAGCCTTAGGGACTTGTTAGAAATGCAGATTCTCAGACCCCCACCCTAGTCCAAGTGAATCAGAAATCTGTTTTACGAAGCCTTCCAGTGATTCTCATACACCCTACAGTTTGAGAACTACTGTGTCAGCAGTGGGATAAAGTCCATCCTCCTTACCAGGCACATAGGGCCTTTGACAGGCTCATGCCTCAGTAGCTCCTGCTCCAAGCTTTGTCTTCATCACCTACCTGCCCCAACTGTCACTGTTCTAGACTTCTTGTCATTTTCACCACATGACATCTACTTCCATGTCCTGTACTTTGCTGAGCTATTCTGAGTTATCAAGAATGTTCTTTCCCTCCCCCAATCCCCATGCTTGGTGAATTCCCTCAGATGCAAAATATAGTGGAACGAATATCAACAGGCTTGATTTAAAATCTGTCTGCTGTCATTTACTAGATGTGTGTCCACTCTTAGCTTAGTTTTTCTGATCTAAAACTAGTGATAATAATATCTTAGCACAATTTTAAGACTGAATGAGGTGTTCTGTATAAAGCACCTATCATAGATTCTCTCAGGGAGGTTCAGTATAATTTTGTTGAGGCAAAATTCACACTACATAAAATCAACCATTTGAAACTATTCAATTAGTGGCTTTCAGTCCCTTTCACAATGTTGAGCAATCACCACCTCTATCTGGTTCCCGAACATTTCAACACCCCCAGAGAAGACCCTGTACCCGTTAAACAGTCTCTCCTTCTCCCCCTTCTGTCCTCAGTGTTACCTTTACATGTTCTTTTCACATGATAGGTCAGGAGATGAATATTACCGTATGCATCTTTGATTTTCTCAATATACAGAGTGCTTACCATGTAGTATGTATACAATTTGCATTTTAATTATGATAAATTGAAATGTGCTGAGTAGCTAAATCAGACTTCAAAACATGGTTAATATATGTTACACAGTCATTCTAATTCTTATGTGATTTCCTAAGTGTCTGTATTGTTATCTTTACATTAGCAGAGCTCCTCTAACAGAATGGATACACACATGCAGCCATTTCAGTGTTTAATTACATAACAGCAATATGGTTAATTATTCTGAATAGTTTTTACCGTTTCTTCATTATCTAGCTATTTATACAAACCTAACTGTTGTAATGCGATGATGGAACAGTATTACTTTCTTTTTTAGGCCCCCTCTCTTTCACCTTCCAGATCTTAGTTTTTAAACTCTCAAAATGATATTTAACCCTTGTCAAAGACTTTGCATTTTGTGTAGTTTTTATTTATTTAATCTTTATCCCAAAATAAAACATAGTCCTTTTTTTTGGGGGGGGGGGTAACATTTAAACACATCTTCAGTTCTAAATTTTCCAAATTTACTTTGAAACTAATAACTTCTAAAAAGCATTATCTAATTAATGTTGCTTTCATTTTCCAGTGACATAAGTCCAATGTATCCTTAATATTTTACATGCAGAAGAACATGCTTTCATTCTAGATGACTAAATTAGTGTTACCACCTCAAATGACACTGGATTTCACTTTTGAAGTATTAACTCTTATAAGGAATTAACAGCCTGAGGATTTGAGGAATTTCTACACGTCTTTTTCCTGTGCCAGTTTAGAAATGACTTAGGAGTTAGTAATATGGTGTGGGGGTGGGAATGGGAGTTTTTCAAGTTGGAACCCTGGCGCTCATTAGCATCTTTCAAACTCTAATGCTTTTTGTTTCAGATAGATTTATTACACTGTCTTTCTCCCCAATTCACTGCAGTGTGTGAAGGCTCAGTTGGAACGAACAAAAGATATATAACCCTTGAACCAATTAGCATAGCTTACAATGTTCTTAATAGGCTTATCTACTGTATATGGGACTTGGGAAAATGACTTAACTTTTATGCTTCCTTGATCTCTAGGGAAGTTTTTCAGCATCAGCTGCTTTATACCCACAATGTAAACTTCACGTATTTGATTTTCAGCTTTCTGATAGAAAACCGTCTTTACAATTTGATGGCTCCAGGGTGCCATGGTCACTTGCTTGCAGCTATTCAGTTATTTGCGCAGGGTCTGTTGATGCGTGAGAAGAGGGCACATGTGACTTGGTCCTGGGGCGACTCGCGGCCCTCAGTCCGCGTGGGGGACAGGGCACAGGACTGCAATTTGTTCAGCTAGTGCCGACTCCTGGGGCGCGCCCCTTCTTTCTGACTCCTCCCTTTAGCCTTTGTCCTCGCTCTTTTTCCTGCCTGTCATTGAGCTTTGGTCCCTCTTTTGTCTTTGAGAGGTATAAATGATGCACATTTCCCCTCTTCCACCCCATCCACCCACTCACACACAGAAAGGGCTTGTGTCAGAGGAAATAAATTGCGTATATTGTTAGTGGCTTTTATTTCAGAGAACAGGGCAAACCCTGCCACACTCACCTAGAGAATGTTGATACCACAAACGGGTGGGGGGCTGTACCTCTTGTGAATTCTGCTTTTAAGATTTCAAGGAGAAGTAGCTTACAGTTTTATTTTGTCTTAGGTCGAAAGAGATGGTACTTTCGTACTTAGGTATGAAAGAGGTGTCTTAGGTGGAAAGAAATCACTGGTACTCCTTCCTTTTATAAAGGCTTTATTATCAAGACAGGAAAATGGTAATCCAATTACTGTATTATATGGTATTCCAATTTGATAAAGTAAATTTAACCACCTCTCAAAAGTATCTCTGTTAAGAGATTAGAGTGGGAAGCTGGAGAGACTTGCCTTGGTTATGGATTGTTGGACTTCAGGCATATTACTTACCTACTCCAAGTTTCAATTTCTCCATCTGCCAAAGAGACAGTAATCACAGGATCCTTGTGAATAGTCCTGCACAAGGCTACGGGTAACAGTCTCTACCTTGTAGAAAGCATTCCAGACAGGGAAGGTAGCAGCGATACTGATAGAAACCTTTTAGGAGATACAGAAAAGGAGCTTAGGATCCTAAGAAAGGATGCTCTTGAACCAGAAGAAATTGAGAAAATTGTATTTGGTAATTTCTTCCATACATTCCATATACTGTAGAAAACTCTCAGTGACATCTTTGATATCCTGATGCTGCATTAGCCTAGTATTTGTGTCTGAGGGGTAGAGATTGGGTTGCCTTAAATAAATAGTGGTTTTCAGGGCACCTGGGTGGCCTGGCCAACTTCGGCTCCTGTCATGATCTCACAGTTTGTGGGTTCGAGCCCCGTGTCGGGCTCTGTGCTGACAGCTGGAGCCTGGAGCCTGCTTCAGATTCTGTGTCTCCCTCTCTGCCCCTCCCCTGCTCATGCTCTGTCTCTCAAAAACAAATAAACATTAAAAAAATAAATAAATACTGGTTTTCACAGGTTTATAGTTGGAAGCATGATTAAATAATTTACCCTGTTTCCCCTTCTTACGTTGTAGATTTAGGTTTATGTATTATCAACCATTTTGGCCTTTCAGAGGTAATAAGGTGTGTTAGAATACGGGATGTGTTCTGAACACCAGAAACTTAAAATAGTGCTAACCACATAGAAGATATATGTGTGTCTATGAGGCGGATGAGAGCCTCCTTTTGAGTTGCTTGATTTTAGTGAGAGTGGAAGGGAAGTTTTGTTGGGAGGAGACTGTGTTTGTAGCCAAGGTGACTGTCCAGATTCTCTCAGCCCTGAATTTCAGTGAAGGCATTGAGAGCTATGGGGGTGGGGCGGGGGTGGGGAATAGAGCCCGTTACTAAGGTATCTTGAAACAAGGCTGAAGAATGATTTTATTTGCTGTAAAACATAAGTTTTATAATAGACTGACACCAGCTGAAGGCCCTGGTGCTAAATTGAACCCTTTGGCTTCTGGTTTTACTAGAGAAAAAATTTATAGAAAAGCTGGTAGGCTTTACCCTAACATATAATGCACATGTAATGACTAATTATTTCTGGTCCTTTACATGTATTTTAACTTACTCAACAGCCTCCTTTATCTTTTGGTGAAAAGAATTGATAAAAATAACTTCAGCCTACTCCAGCAGTTTAATTTTAGTTGGTCTAAGAATAGCTTCGTTAGGGTGGTGAGTTTAAGGGGAAAAAATACATTTGTGTGTACACACACATTCTGCATAACATATTTAATAAAGTACTACGTGGGAGGTATGTTAAATTTAATGTGTTTTTCTAAAGTTAGGCATGATCCTATGTATCCAAAAAAATAATATCTTAAGAAGTTATGTTTGCAACCTTGCAACCACTGGAGAGTAGACTAAAAAAGTAGGTGGCAAAGACTTTTAGAAGAGTAGTATACATTTAGTTGATAAGGTAAACTTGATTTTGTGAGGAAAGGTGATGAATCTTCTATTTGTGTTTAATTTTCAGTATACATTAACCACATGATTTAGCTTTCATTCTTTCTTCTTTCTTTAAAGGACCATGTTGATGCAGATTATTGAATAATGCAGCATTGGTTGAAAAATATGCCCATTTCATGAGTTAGAGCCAAGGGGATGGGACAGTACATGGTATATTTGAAATCTCATAGTCTTCCAGAACTCTTTCTGGAAGTCCTGAAAAGTCACTGTGTTTCTATAGTATGGCCTAGTGGGGTAATGAAACCAAATAGGACTGGGTTTAGATCCTGTGCTTCTTAGTAGCCGTGCAACCTTGACAAATGTGATTGACTCTGAGAACTTCAGTGTTCTTATTTGTTAACTGTCCGTAACAGTCCCTGGCACAAAGAAATCACTGGTGAGTAAAGTTCCCTTTACTTCTCCTTTATTAGTGTATTTGAAAGCACTTTGCACAATATTTAGCATTTAGTGAGTGCTTAACAAATGTAGCTCTATAGATGTATATTGAATTTATTTAGTCTCTTACCTTTTCCTGTCAGTCCCTCCTCCCCATATATACCATTAATGTAGCCAAATACTTGCAACAGCCAAGAATATGCATTTTATTTGATTGTCAAATATTTTGTTACCCAGAAATAGAAAACAGCTCAAAGGCGTGGAATGAATCCTACTCTTGTGGTCTTCTGCCCCGTGGTAGGGGTTCTGTGGCTGACCTCAGGATGATTCCTCCACCAAAATGATGTTGGGGCTGCATCAGGGGTGCCCAAGTCATGCCCAACCTAGATGGGCCACCAGTATCAATTTCAGCATTTCCTTCAAGGGCCTCTTCTGAGGTTGTAAGCATTCTCCTCAGCAGCTTTCTTGGCTGAACCTTGGTTGAAACTTCTGGCTGGCTACCTTTCTTCCCAGGCCGGTTCTGTGAAGAAGCCGAGCGGTCTAAAGACCAAGAGCAGGTCACCTTGGGAGTCTGGGATGTAAGTGCGGGGTCTGCACCTTAGCAGCCACCAGTTATGACCTTGAGCAAGTTATTTAGCTCCTTGAAGCCTCAGTTTCTCGCCTATAAAATGGGGATATGGAGGTTTCTGCCTCACGCTTTTGTGAAATGCTATTTCAGTTATCATACGAGTAGATATGAGCAGCTCAAAATAACAGCCATAATAATAAATATTTTTGAGGTCATGTCTGTGTAACACAAGGCTAAATATTGGGTGGTTCATGCTATGATTTATGTCACTGGAGTACCTGAAATAGTAGTTTTTAGTCGTCTTTTGAACTTCTGCTGTTTATACTATAGTATTCATACTTTATAGAGTTCATTACTTTCCCTGCCTTGTTTTCAGCAACACTGATTGCCATTCTTATAACACCGTAGATGTTCTGCAAATGATTTTGGCTTTTTTATATCATTGGAAAATAATTTGATGAACTATTATTTTTTACATGGCCTAGTTGCTGCTGTAAGGTTATGTATTGCTAATTATAATTTCAATAAAAGGGTGGGAGGGCTATCATCTCTTTCAGTTTTTTTAATTCACGAAGGCAGTCCTTACACTTCTATGGTTTAATAAATCAGAGAGTCACTCTTATGTACTTCAGAAGAATAAGCCTTCTTGTTAAAGTGAATAGATTTGTTGAATTTCTCATAGAAATGACCCCATGGTATCCTGATTTATGGTCTCTTAGGAAGCACTAACTATTTTCTTCAAGTGTCATATATTGGTTGCTGTATGAAATGAGGTCTAGGCAGATAAAAAAAAAAAAAGCAAAACAGAAGTCATGTCAAAAGCATATGTAAAAACATAGTCCATTGCCTCTATTTTCTGCATTCTATGAATTGTATAGTAAATCAGTTCCTAAGATAATAGACTGTAGTTCATCAGCCTTTGAATTATCTGACAATGGTTGCTGGCTTATTCATATATTCATGGCATGTTTTTGAAGGGTTTTAGGTAGAACCAGGAAATATTAAGTCATTTTAGGCTCATGTGAGAAGATTGGATCATGTGATTTGTGTAAAAATGCTGTGAAGCTTATAATTCCTAGGTACCATGGATGTCTCTAAATTTTTGTCTGTAGAGCAGTTTTTTTTTAAAAGTAGTTCTTTTTAATATAACTGATCTCATTTTTATTATAAAAGTTGTAAAAGCTTACTACTTAGAGAAATTGTGGCTAAGGAATAGCCAGAGGTAAAGAAAATATGCATTTGAAACAAATCCAAGCCATGACAATATTTGCAGGAAAAAAAATTGCTTTCAAGGGCAGTTGTCGTACTTGATGCCTTCAGAAAGGCCCATGTTATATTTGTAACTCTGACCAAAAATATCATTCCTCCCTTTTACAAGGTAAGGTAAAGTCATTCCCTTCTGCCTGCCTGTGTACCACTGCAGCTGATATTCTAGTTTATAAACTATTTTCATGGGTGAATTACTACCAAAGAATTATCTGTAGTAGCTATCTACAGCTTTAAAACTTACCTAGAATTATTACACTTTCAATAACACTGATGAAACATATACTCTGTGATGGAAAATGCACTCCATCCTACAAACCAGAGGTCAGATGATTACAGACTGGTGGTACAAACGCCTTCTTTGATTGGGAATCACTTAGCTTTTTTACTCCCAGACTCCCTATTGCAGCAAAAAAGGCTGTGCCCTGCTATTTCCCAGAGATGAGAAGTGAGCTTTATATACTAAGAAGCATTTTCTAGGGAAGAATAAGTGCAGAGGTAGGATATGGTAGAATAGAAATACTTGCTGCCGTGGCCACATGTCTTTTAAGTTTTTGGAAAGAGGTGTATTAATTTGCTAGGGCTGCCATAACAAGTACCAGCAGCTTAGTGGTATAAAAAGCAGAAATGCATTGCTTCCCATTCTGGAGGTAGATGGCTGAAGTCAAGGTATCAGCAGAGTTGATTTCTTCTGAATGCCGAGGGGAAAGGATGTGTTCATCACTCTCCCCTGGCTTCTGGTGTTTGGGCAGCAGTCTGTGGCATTACTTGGCTTTAGAAACATCACCCTGATCTCCGCCTTCATTTTCCCATGGCATTCTTTTTCTGTGTGTGACGGTGTCCAATTTTCCCCTTTTTATAAGGACACCAGTCACATTGGATCAAGGCCAACCATAGTGACCTCATTTGAACTTGATTATCTCTGTAAGGATCCTGTCTTCAAACAAGGTCACATTCGAGAGTACTGGGGATTAGGATACTACATATCTTGGGTGCCTGGGTGGCTCAGTCAGTTGAGCGTCCGACTTGGCTCAGGTCACGATCTCGCGGTCCGTGAGTTCGAGCCCCGCGTCAGGCTCTGTGCTGACAGCTCAGAGGCTGGAGCCTGCTTCAGATTCTGTGTCTCCTTCTCTCTCTGCCCAACCCCCATTTGTGCTCTGTCTCTGTCTCAAAAATAAATAAATAAATGTAAAAAAATTAAAAAAAAAAAAAGGATACTACATATCTTTTATGAGAGAACACAGTTTTACCTGAACAAGGGTTTTGCTGCTAAACCCCTGAGAGCTGCTTGCTGGGGCATTGTGCCAATGATGGATATCAAGAAGCATCATGGTGAGTTTTAACCACCACACATGCCAGCCTTAGGCTTGCAGTATTGTTAAGCGTCTTGGGCCCATAGGCATACACCTAACTATTCGACCTCATTGATGAATTTACCAATTGTGATCAGCACCATTGCTGTGATTAATACTCAGAATAGTTCATTGTGCTCAAATGTCTTACTTTCTTGCTTTTATGAGGAAATAAGTGGAATACCTTTTTTTTAAGTTTATTTATTTTGAGAGAGAGGGAGAGAACGCACGTGCACATGAGCAAGGGAAGGGGTGGAGAGAGAGGGAGAGAGAGAATTCCAAACAGGCTCTGTTCTGTCAGTGTGGAGCCCGACATGGGGCTCGGTCCCATGAACCATGAGGTCATGACCTGGGCTGAAATCAGGAGTCTGTCTCTCAACTGACTAAGCCACCCAGGCACCCCCTAGAACAGTCACACGTCTGCACACAGAATCCCAGGTGAAGTCAAATGTCCTGGCCTTTTGTGAGACACAAATAGAAATGAGTAAGGAACTAATAGTGATGATAAAGCAAGTAAACAGAAATCAGTATATGTTTGTCAGCATAAAGCAGAGGGGTTAAGAATTTAACCTGGTTTCAAGGGGCACCTGGGTGGCTTAGTCAATTAAGCATCTGACTCTTGATTTTGCTTAGATCACAATCTCATGGTTCATGCGTTTGAGCCCTGCATTGTGCTGTGTGCTGGCAGTGAGGAGCCTGCTTGGGATTCTCTCTCTGTCTCTCTCACCCCTCCCCTGCTTGTGCGCTCTTTCTCTCTTTCTCTCAAAATAAATAAGTAAACATTAAAAAAAAAATATATATATATATATAACCTGGTTTCAAACCCTGGCTCTACCAGCTGTGTGATATTGGGTAAACTGCTTAATCTCTTTAGCCTCAACTTCTAAATCTGTAACTGAAGGTGAAATTAATACCTTTCTCACAGAGGATTGCTTGTAGCTTAAATGAGATAATACCCCGAAAACTCTGAAGTTCGTTGCCTAACCCGTCGTACCAGCACACTAGCTGAAGGGGAATAAGAAAACCACCAAAAAGGCTGCCGCTCCTGCGGACATTGGGAAGCAGGCACTTCCCAGAGCTTGGGGAGACAGCTGGTTCCTTACCTGGCAGTGCTTCTCGCCTGTGTCTGCTGTGGTCCCTGACCCTGTCAGGGTTTCTACTCCTTTCAGCTTTTGTGTCTGGGTACCAGGATACTTGATCTCAGCGCTTGGCACCCAGCTGGGCATCAAGCCTCTTTCTTCTCTTTTAAGTTTCATTCATTGTTTTTTTCAGAGCATTTTTGTCATGAGAGCAGATTATTGGAGGAAAAGGAGGAAAAAAGTATAAACAGAATTTACTTAAGTTCCTAAGTAGTAAATGCTAGTCAATAACCACCCTGCCACCAAAATTCTAGTAGTAGTTTTAGTGTTCTCACACCATGAACTTGGAAATGTATGATTTCTTCTCACTGATGAAATAATAAAAATGTCATGTCCACGCTTTTTGCAGGCGTAGGGAGAAACCAGGGTTTGTCCTTGCTGATTTTTAACTGGCAGAGTCCAATCTTCTACAGGCACATTTTTCCCGTTAGCATTTACTTGGAAATATGGAAATTGTTTGTGTGTGGCTTAGAGCTGTCCCCGTTGGTTGTAGATCATTTTTAAACAACAAAGAGGGGGTTAAATCAGAAACACACGTTGGCATGCTTAGAAGGAGTGTTAATGGAAGTTCAGGGTACCAGGCTGTATTTTTGTAACTTTTATGTATTTTTTTATCGACTGTGTTTATTTTTAAACTTTTTAAAGGGGAGGCAGGGGTTTTAACAACTTCTAAAATATTTGACCATCATTTTTAAGACTCTTCTATGTATGAGGCCATATGCATGGGGCAGAGATAAGGAAAGCTTCCAATGTAATAAAGGACATAAGACAAGTAGACAGAAGTCATTTTTTTTTTAATTTTTTTTTCAACGTTTTTTATTTATTTTTGGGACAGAGAGAGACAGAACATGAACGGGGGAGGGGCAGAGAGAGAGGGAGACACAGAATCGGAAACAGGCTCCAGGCTCCGAGCCATCAGCCCAGAGCCTGATGCGGGGCTCGAACTCACGGACCGCAAGATCGTGACCTGGCTGAAGTCGGACGCTTAACCGACTGCGCCACCCAGGCGCCCCATAGACAGAAGTCATTTGAATGAAAAGAACTGATTCCCAACTGGAGAACTCAAGGAAACTTTTTTAGTTTTCTTCCTTGAGGGATGAAACTGATTCTGACAAAGAAAACAGGATGAAGAGGAAGAAAATTCTGAGGAAAAGGCATGACATACACAAAGGTGAAGTGCTGGTCTGATGAATAAAGCTTAGGGATAATTTTGAAAAAGCAGAATGAGAATGGGTTGTAGAAGGTTAGAATTGGAGGACTAAGGGGTATAGATCCTGTGGTAAGGAAATAGGGAGCAACCACTTCGAGCAGGTGCTGTGGTGGGGAGGCTGGTCTGACAGTGTAGAATACCTTGAGAAGATGGTATGGTGATGGGGAGAGCCTTGAAGGAGCTCCTCTAGTATTCCTGGTTTATAGATGTGAGGGCCTGAATGTCATTAATGAAGGCTGGAACGTGGAGAGAATGACAAGGGGTGTGAAATATTGTAAAAGTGTTGTCAATGAGATTTAATGCAGGTTAGATATGAGAGGGGATCAAAGATGGCCCCAGTGGTGTGATCCAGAGTTTCTGGGAAAACTGGGTACCATTAGTAAATGTAAGGAATACAGGAAGAAGATGTTAAAATTTAGATGTGTTGAATATGAGTGGGTACTATGAGATCATGACATTCAGTTGGATATAACTAACAAGGCAAGTGGAAATATGAGAGACTTAGTATTGTAGATATTGGACTCATTCTTGACAAGACAAGACAAGACAGTTGAGTTCCATGGGGTTGATGGTATTCTGAAGAAACCGTAGAGTTAAAAGCTTTCTGATGTAGAAGATGAAATGAAAACAGAAGAGAAGAGAAAATAAGCTTAGAGCAGAAAAGAGGAGTGCTGTGTCACAGAGAATGATACAGGGGAGAATTTTAAGAATGCAGGGGTGCCTGGGTGGCTCAGTCTGTTGAGTGTCTGACTCATGATTTTGGCTCAGGTCATGATCCTAGGGCCATGAGATTGAGCCCAAGTCAGGTTGAGCATGGAACCTGCTTAAGATTCTCTCTCTCCCTCTGCCCCCCCTTCCTCCTTTCGTATGTGTGTGTGTGCTCTCTTTCTGTCTTTCTAAATAAATAAATAAATAAATAAATAAATAAAGGGTGCATTAGTTGACCGCCTTAAATGTTCTTGTGAGATTAAGGAGGTTGGCCACCTTTCAGAAAGCACTTTGACCAAGAGCCAGGGGTTCCAGATCAAAGTATATGGAGCTAAGGAGTCTGTAAATGTTAAAAAGTTATAACTGCTACTTATAACGACCTTTTTTCTTGAAATTTTAAAAAATTTCTTTGTTTGAAACATCTTGGTAGATTATTTTTGTTGCTTGGAACTGAAGTTTCTGAAAGACAAATCTTGAATTTTATAATTAAGTAATGTTACTTTTTTGCCCCTGGAAACTTTATGAAGCAGTGATAATTAAACTTTGGTTTTAATAATAAAGACAAGCTATGCTTGTGACATAATAGCTGCTTAATTAAATATTTACTTAAATTCCTCTTTTGCCCAGCCTTATCCCTACCTGAGTATAAAAGGGCTATTTACAGAGTAAGGTCTCATTAGATGCCTATTGATCAAATAATATCAAGTTTAACAGGTTAACCATAGATATAGAACAGGTTAACCATACAGAACTGGTTAATGAGATCTGTAACTTGACAGGGACCCTGTGTAAACACAGCAAGTTGCCCTTTTGCATATTTGCTTTTCCACTTTTTTTTAAAGCTCTGGTCTTTCATTGCTGCCATCAGTGATGCTACATGAGATTAAAAAAAAAAAAAAAGTAACTCACCAACCCTTTACTGAGGGTCTATATTGTGCTGCTTTGGGGACTGTAGAGATGAATGATACGGTAGTTATCCTTGAAGTATATGCAGTGTAGTAGGGGAGACAGAAGTAAACAGAGAAATTACAATTCAGCCATTATAGTGTATGAACAAAGTCTGGAGCAGGGGGTGTGGGCATGTAGAGGGAGGTGTAAAATCTAGAGAAATTGAAAGGGAGTCCTTAATTTTGTGCAGTTGAGTTAAAGATTGTCAGATCACAGCAACCTAAGCACTTCACAAATGATAAAGGTTTCAAAAGATTGTTTCCTTTACTATTTCTGCTTTTTTTTTTTTTTTAATTTTTTTTTTTTTAACGTTTATTTATTTTTGAGACAGAGAGAGACAGAGCATGAACGGGGGGAGGGGCAGAGAGAGAGGGAGACACAGAATCAGAAACAGGCTCCAGGCTCTGAGCCATCAGCCCAGAGCCCGACGCGGGGCTCGAACTCACGGACCGCGAGATCGTGACCTGGCTGAAGTCGGACGCTTAACCAACTGCGCCACCCAGGCGCCCCTATTTCTGCTTTTTTAAAGGAAAGAAGAAAGGACTCAATTAGTCACACAAATACAGGAACACTTAAAATTATTTAAGTCAAGGAGTTAGGAGTTAGGATGATTTTTCCATGGCAGCCAAAGTTAAATTTCTCCTCAACTTTCCTACAAGGGCCAAATAAATATTCAAATGATAGTATTTGGCATTTCTATTTATTTTATCCTTGGTGTTTGGGATTTCTATTTCTTTTCTTTCCCAGGGGGAGAAGAATATAGAATGTGGATATACATACACCATTCTTAAATATATGGATTGTGTACATGTCTTATCCACTCTTAGAAAATCTACCCATAAATTTATGATACCTAGCACAGAATCTTGTTCAGTTCCTAACAGGAATTTAGTTTGTATGATTGATTGAGAGCTTGGCAAACAGGAAGGGGATGTAGATCCTCAGATTCTCAATAATTAACAGAAATATTCAGAAATATTCTAGGATACAAATGTGCTGCCTCACTCCATATATGATTTGTAAACCTATGAAGTAGACAAATAAGGAGGTGATTGTATTCATAGCCAAATGATTTTTCTCTTTATGAAAGGATTCACCTAGGGTTCCTTTAATTAGGTAGTTTACCCAGTGCATTTAAGTGTTAGTTTCCAGACCATTAACTCTTTGACAGAAGAATGGAGGGGCAGAGAAGCTTAAACCAGAGTATTGGGAACAAGCTTCTAGATTGTATTGTTCATAATGGAGCAAAAAGAAGGATGAATGGTTTCCTTCAGTGTTGACTTCTGGGAAAATATAATTTCCTTTTCATATCATATGTGAGTACTATCTCTATAAGGTACAGTTGATAGGGAAGTGTAGGTTTCATCTGAGACATAATGCATTAAATGTAGACTTAGGTGTTCCAGAATGGTAATCTTTGAGGAAAGGCATGTTTCTGTAGCTGATGTAAATAATATTCCATAAACCTGTTTTGGGATATTAGATAAATTATACATGGCCTCTGAATGTGTGGCCAAATTGAATGCAGGTACATGGATGGATGAGCATCGTATGAGGCCAAATCCGCCTTCACTGAAATAACTACCAAATACAAAATATCCAGATTAATTTATTCTGGGACAGCATAATTAGATCAATAACAGAATATTGGTATAACAAGCGGTAGAGTCATTGTAACAAATACATTTATATTGAGACTTGGGCTAGAAAGCAATTGTCAGCATGTAAGTGGCTATATGAGGGAGTAAAATAAAACTATTTAAAATAAATATGGATGATAAAAAACAGAATTATCAATTTATATTTGTAACTATCTGAAAGTTATTAGCCCTTTCTTATAACGGGCTTTAAGAAATTTCAAGTCTCACTTGAGACTTGGATAAATTTTAATTGGATGTAGAAGCTGGCATCTCTAGAATCAATCTTTAAAAAATGGTTTATGGCTCTTTCTCTGGGGATTAAAAAGCAATACAAACTATTAATAGAAATTGAGCTAAAATGTCCTTAAAATTCAACATCACAGAAATTAAGTGACCTAAAAAGCGACATGAACTGTTTTTAAAATGTTTCAGAAGTGGCCGAAGATATAATTAGTGTACTCGTATCCTTTCAAAAAAGAATTTCCCAGGGGCGCCTGGGTGTCTCAGTTGGTTAAGTGTCCAACTTCAGCTCAGGTCATGATCTCGCGGTTTGTGAGTTTGAGCCCCGCATTGGGCTCTGTGCTGACAGCTCGGAGCCTAGAGCCTGCTTTGGATTCTGTGTCCCCTCTCTCTCTGCTCCTTCCTCACTTACTCTCTCTCTCTCTCTCTCTCTCTCTCTCTCTCTCTCAAAAATAAACATGAAAAAAAATTTCCCTGATTTTATTATAGTGCTTGCCTGAAAAGTTGTTGCCAATATAATTTTATTTTTATATATAAGATCATGTTAATCACAACAAAATGACTTGTGTTTACAATAAATTAATAATCAAGCATTATGCACTCTTCTTTCACTTGTCCATTTACTTGTTCAGACATTTACTGATCACGCTCTGTATACTGCTCTAGAGGAGACCCTCTGTAGTGGAGGCAAAACTTGTAGTAGATGTTCCACTTTCCCATCCAGTGTTCTTCCTCACTGCTACTTGCTACATCTGAAATTCAGTTCAAAATTATAATTTACGTAATCTTTTCTTGTCTATTTTGTTTAGATATTATAATAAGCCTTTTTACTAAGCCTGGTTTGGAGTTAGTGAGTTTTCAGTTTATTTTCTAACATGTATTTTTTCTTTCCTGTTGACATTTTAGTGTATGGGTTTTCCCTAATCAGCTTTTTTTTTTTTAATTTTTTTTTAACATTTTATTTATTTTTGAGACAGAGAGAGAGAGAGAGCATGAACAGGGGAGGGTCAGAGAAAGAGGGAGACACAGAATCCAAAACAGGCTCCAGGCTCTGAGCTATCAGCACAGAGCCCAATGCGGGGCTTGAACCCACGGACCGCGAGATCATGACCTGAGCTGAAGTCGGACGCTCAACTGACTGAGCCACCCAGGCGCCCCCCTAATCAGCTTTTTTTAAAAGTGTAAATCTGTATGAGTTGAAAGTTTTGCCCATTAGTATATCAAGTTACACTTAAACTGCTACATCACCTCTCTTCTTGGTGTTAGCCACCACTTTCAAGATTTCTTACACTCTTTAATCCATTATGCACTGATTTTTTTCTAATGGAAAAAGAAAGAGCTCTCAATCGACTTTATACCCTGAGAGAAGATAATAAGACTCAGAAATTAATTATTTATAAATATACTAGTATTTAGATAGTAGGTGAAAGCATCTATTGTATGAAATAATATATATTACAGCTAGTCACCAGTAGTATACATTGGCATAAGGAAGAAAATTCCAAATCCAGCTCAATAAATTGCTTCTTGAGACTGTACTGAGTATCATGCTGGGTACTTTATAAGATAAACAGAAAGCCTCAGATCTTGCTTTTCATATCATTGTAACCTGGTTGGGAAGAGAGTCATAGTACATTACATGGCAAACATTACAAGGAGGTGGGAAATAACTGCAATAAAATTCCTTGACTGCACAGAAGGCATCATTGCTTAAAGAGAATGTTGCATTGCAAGTCATTTAAGGGGTTGAGATCTCTGAGGAGGAAATGGACATTTTGAGATAGTTCCACATGATGAAGAAAAGCACAGAAATAGTATAAAAATGTAAGATATAGAAGTGGCTAGAAATAGGTTATTATTGTTTTTTATTTTTAAATTTTTTGTTTTTAATGTTTATTTTTGAGAGAGAAAGAGAGAGACAGAGAGAGAGAGTGGGAGACACAGAATCTGAAGTAGGCTCTAGGCTTCGAGCTGTCAGCACAGAGCCCGATGTGGGGCTTGAACTCACGAACTGTGAGATCATGACCTGAGCCGAAGTCAGAGACAACTGGCTGAGTCACCGAGGGGCCCCAGAAATAGATTACTTTTAAAAGAGTTTTATTGTTTTTATTTTTATTGCTTGAGTTTTATGGTTTTACTAACACAAATAAGACGTGCACATAGGCTGTCTATTCATTTTCTTCACTGTACAGCCTGACGTTGGGATTGGTGACTCTGATGGCCACGTGGGCTGCCCTTTCCCCAATATGTTGAGGGTTCTTGGAGGAGACATCATGAGCAATCTCTGTACAGTGAGATTTGTTGCACGTTCTCAGCGCTTCAGACTCCCTGACGTTGTGGATTAGGGACTTCCGGGAGCCACTGGGCAGTACGTGCTTTGTTTTCATGTTGCTCCCGTAACCAACGTTGGGCATCAAGAGCTGGTGCTTGAATCGTGTGCACACCCTATTGCCAGTGCCTCTGGGTTTCTGCCAGTTGCACTTAATGGTGACTTGTCGTCCACCTGGTGCCCGATGAACTTCTTAGTCCTCTTTTTAATGATCTTGGGCTTCACCAGAGGTCTGAGGGTGGCTGTGATGCCAAGTGGGGGATGGCTGCCACCTCCACAGGCAGCGCCAAGGAGGAGGGGGCAAGTTTTTTTGCTTCTAGACATTTTCACAAATGATTATTTGCATTTTTTTCTTTGTTTTGAACCTGAAGTCTCTAGGTATAGATAAGGGTTGAGGGCAGGAGTAGATTCTGTGTGTGTAATCAGTCCTTGACAGTTGCCTGGAGCTTAGTGGTTTTGGGACTGGAGTGTAAAGGTAAGTTGGGGATTCATGTCAGGGATGACTAACATGTAAGAAATAATCCTCTCTTTCAAATTTCCACTGAGAAGAGACATAAGACGACCATGCTAGGAATGCACAGTGTTTGCTGCAGCCATCTTTTGTATTAGATAGAAATACCTGGGGTAGGTGTTTGTATAATTTGAATATTCTCTAAATTAGGCCAGTCCTTGCCATGTATGTCTCCTTAATCTCTGTTCATTTTGGAAGAGCTGAAACTCTGAGAATTTATATACAGAGCCTTTTTCTGAAGAAACTGGCAATGTTTTGTCCCTTGTAATGATACTTAGTTTTGTTTTGGATAGGAAGAACAAATGCCACTCAGCCTAATGAGAGAGAAGACTAAGTATAATCAGTTGTTCTTACGTATTACTTCCTTTAAAAACATAGTAAAACTGGGTGTTTTCCCCTCTGCTGTGGTCAAAGGAAGCTTAGGCTGCTTGCTGTCAAATATTAGAAGATTATGATTTTTCTGGGGCACCTGGGTGGCTTAGTCGGTTAAGCGTCTGACTTCGGCTCAGGTCACAATCTCACGGTTTGTGAGTTCGAGCCCTGCATCAGGCTCTTGTGCTGACAGCTCAGAGCCGGGAGCCTGCTTCTGATTCTGTGTCTCCCTCTCTCTCTGCCCCTCCCTCGCTCATGCTCTGTCTCTCTCTCAAAAATAAATAAACATTAAAAAAATTAAAGAAAAAAGATTATGATTTTCTTTAAAGCATAGTGGATGAGATTTCAATTTGTCTTTCATATCAAAGGCAAGGGTGTCATGTTTATAAAGTTCCATATTTAAAGCTATTTTAATTTTAAACAACATAGAAATTAATTATAACTTACACTAATAAAATAACTATTTAGAAAACAGCACAAATACTATATACACAAAATATTGAATCTCAAATTGAGTCTATAAGATCCTCTTTCAAGCATGGAAAGTTTTATATTTTTCAACAAGGTTTTTATGAAACAGAAATCAACTATTTTTTATTTATTTTATGCAGTAAATATTTATTGAGCACCATGTGCTAGGTTTTTCTAGACATGGGGGTGCAGAAAAACCTACTCTTGTAGAGATTACACTGTAATAAATTAACGAGGCTTTGCATTCTCTTATATTTCACAAGAATGGTATTAATTTGGTTGGTTATCATTTTATGTTAAACTAATATTCTGCACAAATTATAATCAGTGTTTTGCCAAAAAAAATACAAAAAATCAGTGTAAATGTATATGTTATATGGAATATTTTAAGAGAAATTGTTTAGGGGCACCTGGGTGGCTCAGTTGGTTAAGCATCCAACTTCAGCTTCAGGTCATGATCTCATGGTTCGTGAGTTCGAGCCCCACATCGGGCTCTGTGCTGACAGCTCGAGCCTGGAGCCTGCTTCAGATTCTGTATCTGCCTCTCTCTCTCTCTCAAAAATAAACATTAAAGAAATTAAAGGAAATTGTTTAAATTATTATTTTTAAACAAAGGACAGATATGAAATGTCATATATTTGCAAATTTTTTTAGAAGCCCAAAATATAATTCTTCAAATTATAGTGGTAAGAGCTTATATACATCTTTCTGAATGGAACCATTTATAATATGAAAAATATTATTTAATATTAGATTCTTGCTATAGGTAAAATTAGTGCACTTTTGAGACTTATTTGAAGTTTTCTATACCATGCTCTGCTTTCTAAGATATTTTAACATATTTGCAATTCTAGAAGAACGTTAGTGCCTTATTTTTTTTCTTCTTCAGTAGCTTCTACCTCTTACTGACTGAAAGTAAGATCAGTTAGTTATCTTAGACTAGCTGCCCTTGAGTTTTATTTCAACCACATCACTCTATAATTGTGATTGTATGGAGAAAATTGATTCATGAATCCTTATGTTCCTTGGGAATTAAAAACAAATCCCATAGGAGGTAAGGAATTACTTTAAAGTAATGGAGCAACTGGAAATCTGCATGTAGTACAACTTGTCCATTTAATGGAAACAGACTTAACTAACTCTTTTGAATGAAAGGCGTATTTGAAATGACATGAAATCGATTTGAAATGTGGATAGAACTAAAATCAAGTGGTGTTTTATTAACTTGATCTATTGGTTGTTTTCTGTATCATATGGGACAGCTGTGTCAAAGGCAGTTAAGATAGAATTTTGGAGGCAGCCTTTTACATGTGATAAAAGGTTGTCCCTAGGCTTATTGACATCATTGGCCACATTAAATTATAAACCCTTGACTGGCTTGGTCTGTCTCCCTCTCCTTTCTCTCTTTCTTTCTTTCATTCTTCTTTTATAAATATTTTATAAATATTTCTTTTATAAATATTTTATATTTTATAAGCCATTAGAAAAATATCGAAATTAGGTTTTTCCTTTTATAAATATTTTATTTTATAAATTTTGTAATTTTTTTATATTATATATTTTATCTATTATATATTATAATTTTCATATTATTTATAAATTTTATAAATATTTTATAAGCCACTAGAAATATTTTATAAATTTTATAAATTTTTATATAATGTATTTTATATATTATATATATTTTATATATTATAATTTTTATAATATTATTTATAAATTTTATAAATATTTTATAAGCCACTAGAAAAATATCGAAATTAGGTTTTTTTCATATAAGAAATTTGACTGATATAAAGCGTGATTTTTTTTTATGATTAAAGACTGGTTTAAGAAACAGTGAAATCACTTGTAACCTCTGTCCCTAGAATATCAGTTTTCATTTTTGATTATTCGATTTAAGTAGTATATATAATTTGCTTGATTGCAATCATACCGTAGACCTAGTTGTTATCATTCTGTGGAAACTCGGTTTTTAACAAACCTATCAGACCAGTACATTCATATATTCCCTATTCACTTTAATAATGATTACAACCATCTCTTCCTTTCAATGTGTGGGAACTCAGCTACTTAGTACTTAAGACAATATGTATGTTTAAAAATTTCTTAGTATCTATCTAGTTTCTGCTTGAATGTTTATGTTTATCGAGAACTCACTACTGTGTAACAGCAGCCTGATATATTCCTGGGCATCTTTAGTAGTTGCTCTGTTACATTGAGTCAAAATACTCTTTTCCTTATACTTTCCCTTATTAAGCCTTGTGAAACAACACAGAAGTCAGCTAATCTCTTTGCCCAGTGACAGCCTTTCAAATGTTTTAAGCCAATGGTTCTATCTACTCTTTAGCTTTTTTTCTTTTAGTTTGAACATCCCATTTCCTTTGTTCACAAGTTTATGTGGCTTTATTTCTAAGTCCCTAACTATTGTGGTCACCTTTCTCTTGACATATTCCATTTAATCAGTGTCACATTTAATATCTAGTGTTTAATACTGAACACTACCATGAAACCACTACCTCCCTTGACCTATCAACTGTATTTCTGCAGTTTCATAAGCTTTTCTGGCAGCCAGTTTACACTACTGGGCTTGGTCAATTTTTCCTCCAACCTTCCTCCTCTTTTAAGCTGTATTTCCTTCTGTTGTCTTTTCTATATGCAGTCATTGTTTTACCATAATTTTCAGACTTCAAGTTTTAAGTCTGCTTTATTGATTTTGTTGGTATAGATTCATTCATTTATGTGTGATTCTAACAAATATTTATTGAGCTCCTATATGCCGGGTATTCTAGCGGGTGCCAATAGATCATAATGGTCAAGATGTAGTACCAAAATGTATTTCCTCCGGTGTCTTGTGACCCTGATTATGCCATTAGAGGGGAATGATAATAAAGAAGATGATGATGATGGTTATAGCCAACGATTATCAGGTGCTGCTATATCTAGCTCTAACGACAGTCCTTAAGGTATAGGTGCTATTATTATTCCCATTGTACACATGAAGAAACTATAGCTCATAGAGATAAAGTAACTTGTTGATGGCCAGCTGGTGGTTGGCAGAGCTCGCATCACAGTCCAGATGATGGCGTGCAAAGTCTGTTGTTTTAACCATTCTGCGAAGATAGGAACAAGGTAGAAGTTTAAGTAAGGGAAAGACTTTGCTTTTCAGCATGAATGGCAAAGACTTCTTTGAAGAAATGGGATTTTGAGGGAGATGTTTCTAGCAGAGAAACTATCACTAGATGGGGGGTGGGCACGAGGGTGGAAGAGTACAAAGCATTAAAGAGGAATCCCATTTTTTCAGTTTAGCTATACCGTGAGATACATATAGGCATGCTGAAATGTAAGAGGAAAAGGAACTAGAGACAGATTGTTGAGTACCCTATGTATCATGCCCACCTAAGTGTGTTGTGTTGGTAAGAAGAAATCATGAATAGTTTTTGAGCGAGGGTGTTCCGTAGTCATATCATGCCTTAAAAATACGATCTTGTAGCATTCAGGAAGGATTACAAAGGACGCATATAGATGATCAGACTGGGAACAAATTCAGGGCTTGAATAAGTAATCAAACTAAGAGGTAATGAGAGCCAGACTTACCAGTTATCAGTGGAGGGAACGTAAAGAACAGGTATGAAAAAGACAGGACATTGCTTCAGTTGTTTTGAGTTTGAAACCAAATGACTATTGGAAGAAGCAAGAAGTAATAAATGAAAATGAAGATACTGCTAACGGAAACAGTCAGATCTGGTTGAGGATTTTTTTTTAGGAAGATGAGGAGTAGTTGACCTTTAAAAAATGTTGAATTTGAAGTATTGCTGTGAAATCCAGATGGAATTATCTCACAGGCAATTTGAGAATCAGTGATATGGAAGAAAAGGTAAGAGTGGTAGATGGGAACCACTGTTAGATGTAAAGGGGTAGGTGTAAAACATGGTGCATGAGGGCAAGAGGGCACATTGCAAGTGCTACTTCTAGGCTTGGAGATGACTGAAGGGATTTTCTGAAAGTAGTCTGTGACAGATATCAGCTTGGCTGTTTTCGTAAAGACTTTGTGTATAATTTCAACTTAAGCTCTTTGTTCATGCATTTCCTGATTTTTTTATGCTACATTCCATGAGTGGGTCAAGCTCAAACACTTCATTACTAAGACCAGATGCTAATTCCACTATCTTGGCCAAAGTTTCAGATTTTCCTTTAAATTTAACAGCCAAATCCTTGCCTTATTTTCATTTCTTTCATCACTTGGCTTGAATTCTTCATGGTTCTCTCTTTGAACTCTTTCCTTTTGCAGTCTGCAAATTCTGTCTCTTCTGATTGCATGTTCTTAAGTGTTTCTTACCCGGTTGGCATCTTGTGGCCCACCATCCTATGCATGCTTCATCACCAGGTAGGCTGCATCTTCTTATTTCATTGAGGTTTCTGTAAAGTATTGCAGTTTACCTGTGTTGCAAAATGTAGCTTGATTTATATTATTTGACAATCATTTCTTTGGGATTTCCTGTGTGGTCTTTAGAGTATTAAGAAACCAATGGCCTTCCATGCCTCTGGCAACCAATCAGCTTTGTACTGTTTAGTGGTAAGATTATTACATTTGAAAATATTTAAAATCATCCCTTAAAAAAATTTTTTTTAATGTTTTTATTTATTTTTGAGACAGAGAGAGAGCATGAGCAGAGGAGGGGCCGAGAGAGAGGGAGACACAGAATCCGAAGCGGGCTCCAGGCTCTGAGCTGTCAGCACAGAGCCTGATGCGGGGCTGGAACCCATGGACTGTGAGATCATGACCTGAGCTGAAGTCGGACGCTTAACCTACTGAGCCACCCAAGCGCTCCAAAATCATCCTTTTTTTTTTTTTTTTTTTTTTTTTTTTTGGAATACTATCCTTTTAATTTTACAGATTTTAAAGAAACAAGAATTCTCTTGGGGCACATCTGACCTCATATTTAACTTTTGAAGGGAAAGTGTGGCTCCTCTGACAGTTAGGGTCAGGAATTGAATTCTCTATTATCCTTGAATTTTAAAGGGATCATAACAGTCAATCCATTATGGGAAATCTCTCCTTAAGTTTTATTGATGTTGGCAACTGTTCTGCTGAAGATAAATATATTTTTGCTTACTCTGTCCTAGGAAGAAGCAGAAGTGAAAGGTTGTAGGCTAAAGATATTGAATTAACTGCACAGTGAAGGTGTGACCCAGTAAATTTAAGGAGCCCAATATGCTTCAGTTTGACATGTTGAATTCATCTGAAAGATAATGCTGCCGATTCCCAGGAGAGAGTAATGGGCTTCATTAATTCCCATTATATAGGATGATTCTTTACAGGTGCATGGGCTGAGGTTTAGTGAGTGTGGTTTATTGGAAAAAGTCTATTTCTCCCTCTACTTCTGGAGGATTCTAATAGACCTGTGTTAGCTTCACACCTCTCCCCTTTATAAGCAGACTCCTCATCTTTGCATTTCCACAACTGAATGTACAAAATTTATATAAAAGGAAGTTTGCTCACTTAAAATTTTTTGTTGAGTTAAATGTGTTAGCTATTCTTTTTCTAATTCTTCACTTTAGAAGTGAGCACTGAAATTTCCATTTAGAGAACATTTTACTTGCTATAAAATGTATGAACCTCAGGACATTAGGAAAACCTAAATCATTTCAAAATGACCAAACAGCAGTAGCTAATTTCCTTTTAGTGAAGTTAAGCTTCACTTGTAAAGACTTCATTTAAAGTTGAAAGGCACATATGCAGTGCCTTGTTCTCTATTACCATCACCCTAGAATCAGGGGCTACTTTAATATTCGTTAATTTCTTGAGGGCCGCAGAGTTTTTAAGGGATTGCCAAAAAATTTCTAAAAAACTCATGAATAGATGGTACCTTGGTGACGATTTTAAAAGGTTGTGGTCTCTGAAACCTAGTGTGAGTATGTGATAAGATAGAAAGCAGGGCCAATAAAATAGACTTCCATTATCTTCTGGTGCATGTATCGAGAATAGCTCTATTACCTCAAAGGACCACCAAAAATCTGTTTTTTTTTTACTTCAAATAACATTAGGCTGAGTTAAGGTTTGTTAAAAAGGGATTAAAGAAGACAATTGAGGTGATACAACCAAACTTTCATCCTTCATGAACTGGGATAGTTAGAACTACAAAATAAAGCTGATGGCAGGTAGCTTTCATAAGATTAACAATAAAGAACAAAGGAGGAGAAAAATAGGAAATCTATGATTGGCTGGGGCCACCTAGTCAACCTTGTTTGGGGTCAGAAGGTCCAAATTGGTTTAGCTTTGGGAATTGGCTACCTTGAGAGATGGAGCTTCTACTCATGCTGGGACATTTACAGGAACACATGGGTTATCTAAATTTAAGCTTGCTAATGTGGTATCCTAGGTAGGAACAGCTCACTCTTGGGCCCAGAAATTTATTTCAAGAGATGAGCAGACTTTTTGACTATAGTTGTTTCTCACAATAAAAAGGGCAGGTTTGTAAGTTAGTAAACTTCCAGTGACTAGAAATGTTTAGTAGAGATTGGAAAAATTAGAGAAGATTCTAACTGGAATCTTTTCTGAGAAGAAAGATTGGATAAGGTTTGCTTAGGCAAATAAAATTTTTCTTCTGCTTATTCCAGTCCACACTCTAGAAATAGTTCAGGTTGAATTGTTGAAGCAGAGGTGGCACGGTGTATATGAACATGGGAATAAAAGTCAGAAGAGCCAAGAATTTTCCTTCTATAAAACTCTATTTTGTACATTTACCTGGTAGCTAAGACATTTTCTACTTTTCCTAAAACTACTTTTGTGTTTGTTTTACTGTTATATAATATTCTTTTAGGAATTGAGCCTATGGTTCAGTAGTTCTGTATAATGCTATTTGGCCCGTATCATGTAATAATTCTTGGGTAGGAGTCTTTGTAAGTGGAATGAAAAAAGGCCATTTGTGCTGTAAAAATCTATTGCCTTTGACAAAGGAAAAAAGAATCACTTTCTGTGTGTCAGTGTTTACTACCGGTGACTTGTTTGCATCAAATTCTTCACTGTTGTTCATCAGATCATTTGCGTCCTTAGTCATTATACTTTGTTTCACTCCTCAATGAGAGTAAGCACAGGAGGCCATAAAAGAGGAAATTGACACATCAGTTACTCCATAGTATGGACTTCCCTACTTCCGTAAGAACCCAAGTTGATTAGCTGACCCTGATAACTGTTATCTTCTAAAACTCTGGATCAGTTGCCTTTTGTTGTCTGCCATAGACAAGATAGAAATTAGAGTCTAAAATTTTCCATTATCCCAAAGGTCGGCCGGCACATTCGAGAACCACTGATGTGTGCCACCAAGTTTGAGCCTGCCGGTGAGAACCTGCAGAGAGGCAAAAGGCAACTGATCCGGAGTTTTAAAAGATAACAGTTATCAGGGTCATCCAATCAATTCAGTTCATTTGGGAGTAGGGAAGGCCACATTATGGAGTAATTCAAGTTCCAGCTTCTTCTTTAATTCACTTGTAAGCTCAAGCTTGGCGGCACATGCTAGTTATTCTTCAGTGTGTAGGTTGACCTTTGTGATAATGGAACATTTCAGGCTCTTATTTCTATCTTCTGTGTCTTTGGTAGCATTTTATGTATTGTGTCCAGCAACATGCTTTACTTACATTTACAACTTAGAGGAAGAAGGGAGCTGGAGTGATGATATTAAGGAGGGAGTCAAATCGCCTATTTTTCCCTGTGTCTTATCATTCAATGTTTGTATCTCCCCTTTTCTTCATGGAAATAGTTTAGCATTTCTTAGACATGGAGCTTAATTTCTGGACTTCTCGGACCTATGTTTTGTTTTTTACTTTATGCTAGTATTGCCATAGAACTGCTGACTTGCCATGTTTTAGTTTTATATTTTAAGTTAATCAATGAGAAAAATACAATTTGAAATACTTCCAGATGATGTATATTATAAAAAAGTAATTTCTTTTGTCCTTGTTCCTGTTGTGGTCTTTTCCCTCAATATAAGTTTTCCGTAGTAAGTCTTTGCAGAATAAAAATTGTTTCTTACTTATGGGAGGTCTAAAAAAAATGATGGATGGCTTAACTTTAATGCTTCCATCTTTTCAAACAAACATAACAAAATTTTGCCTAACTCTTCCCATGTGCATGGCCACGTGCTATAGACCACGATCCAATAGAAAAGTTAATTGTGAGGTTCTCTAGGTCATTGGTAACAGTGAGCATGGTTGTAGGTGAAGTATTTGTGTTTATTTCTTGTGTAAATATATGCAGAGAATGACATCCCTTGCTTTGATTGTCAGCATTTTTAGGGCTCTGTGAATCTCTGTAATACTTAGTACGACCGTGCCTGCTAAGAGTCGTTTAACAAATACTCTGTGATGTTAAATAGTGTTCTAGCATGTTCAGCCATCATTTAATTACTCTCTCGTATTCAGCCTGTTAGAATTTTAGGATGGAATGGGGCTTTTCCTGAAAAGAGATCTGTTTGAACCTCATGAACTACAAGCTAATTAATATGAAAATAAAAAAAAACTGCATTATTAGTGATTAAATATGCATCTATAAACTTCATCTCCAATCTAAAATAGTTGCAGTGGGTAAACTTTCTTATCACTATCATGTATTTTTATTATTTTTAATCGTGCTGTGTAAAGATAAATTCATAGTAGGCATAAAGTTAAGATCTAACCTTTTCTAAATAATTCCTAAGAATTAGTATAATGGGCACTCTACAGCATTTCACTTAGTTTTTAGGATTATTTATATTTCATCCTAGATGTGAGGAAAATGCTTAAATTACAGCATTTACAGTATTGCTTAGAAATGACCATCCAGTTACTGGTGCAATGTTTTCTTTTCAAGGAAGACTGCTGCCTTAGTAGGGCGCCTAGCTAGCTCAGTCAGTGGAGTGTGCGACTCTTGATCTCGGGGTCATGAGTTCAAGGCCCATGTTGTTAAAAAATAAAATCTTAAAAAGTTTCAAAAAAAAAAAAAAGACTAGTGATTAGGACACATTTTTTTCCATTCCTAAATTAACTCTAATGATTGGAAATTTTTTATTTTAATTAAAAGTTAATTTTCTTATCACTTTCAACATTAATGGCTCTTTTGTCAGACTTGACATCTCTTATTTTCTAACCATTTAGATAACATGGTTCCTAGATCCTTCATTCTTCTGGTATTCTTGTGGATATTCTCCAGTTTATCATGGTTCCTTTGGAAGTGGGGTATTCTGAACTAGACACTGCTGATGACCTCATATTGCTTTCTAAGGAAACTGTATATGTTTATTAACTTACCTTATGTTTGTATTAATTATTCTTGCATGCAACTTACAATATTGATTCTTAATGGCCTTATGAATAATTAAAACCCTCATTTTGTCTGCTATTGAGCCACAGTTCTCTCATCCTTTACTGGTACAATTGATTTATAGACTTGGAGTCTAGGTTTTTATATTCAAGTATGCTAAATGTAATTTTTCTTGTTTCTCTCTTTTTTTTTTTTTTTTTTTTGGTCTCTTGGAAATGTTTTGAATATTGACACAGTAAATGGAAGAGTGACTGTCTCCTTAAATTTTGTGCCTCACTCTAGTTCTGGCCCTGCTCTCTTCCTTCCTTACCATTTTTATTTTCTTGGAACTAAATGATTCATAGCCTCAACTTGAAAATATTGTTTTAATTGAATAAATTCATAGTAATAGTGATGATAACAGCTCTCTTTTATTTTAATTTTATTTTTATTTAAAAAAAATTTTTTTAACGTTTATTTATTTTTGAGACAGAGAGAGACACAGCATGAACGGGGGAGGGGCAGAGAGAGAGGGAGACACAGAATCGGAAGCAGGCTCCAGGTTCTGAGCCATCAGCCCAGAGCCCGACGCGGGGCTTGAACCCGCGGACCGCGAGATCGCCACCTGAGGTGAAGTCGGACGCTTAACCAACTGAGCCACCCAGGAGCCCCAACAGCTCTCTTTTAAAAGAGGGAGAAGTAAGCCTCATTTTACAAGTGAGGGGAATTAAGCTTAGAAGGGTTAAGTAACTTCATTTGCATGTTGATTTATTCAATAATATATTCATTCAACAAGTCACTTATTGGATACTTGCTATGTGATAGGAACATGGGAGTTTGTTAAAAAATAGACGTAGCTTCTGCCTTATACCTCTTACAAACTGCTTTATAATTTTCATCAAAAGTACTTTTAATACAATGGGTTATTATTCAGAACTAAAAGGAAATGAGCTGTTGGAGAGCCTCTCTGGCACAGTTGGTAGAACATGCAACTCTTGATCTTGGGTTGTGAGTTCAAGCCCTATGTTGGGGGTAGAGTTTAGACAAAAAAAAAAAAAAAACCAAAAAAACACAAAACCCGAAATGAGCTGTCAAACCATGAAAGGACATGAGGGAATCTCCAATGCATATTACTCACTGAAAGAAACCAATCTGGAAAGGCTCCACACTGTATGATTCCAACAATATGACATTCTGGAAAAGGCAAAACTATAGAGACAATAAAAAGCCTAGTGGTTGCCAGGGGTTAGGGAAGAGGATGGGTTGAGTAGGCAGGGCACAAGGAATTTTTAGGGCACTGAAACTATTCTATATAGCATAATGGTAGATACATGTCATTTTAAATTTGTCAACAACATACAATGTACACCACTAAGAGTGAACTCTAATGTAAAGCATGGATGTGGGTGATAATGATGTGTCAGTGTAGGTTTATTGATCTTAACAAATGTATCTCTGGTGTGGGGTATCGATGGTGGGGGAGTTTGTAGGGGGGCAGTCGGAACTGCTCAGTTTTGCTATGAACCTGAAACTGCTTTAAAAACAAGTTCTATTTTAAAAAGTATGCTTATATAGCCTATTTTTTCTCCCCTTTTTTGGGGGGATGGGGGAGGGTTTATAATATCATGGGAGGTTTCAGAAGTACCAAACTAAAACTCACATGTGTTCCTTGGTTATACCCTGGGTATATAGGCTGTCCCCTGGGTTAGAAGCCATTAATGTTGTTAGCTTATGATACCAAGTAAAATGTTTCTGGGTGATTTTGTGGTAAATTGATTTCCAGTGAGCATCTCTTCCAAATTCCCAGTAGCAAATGGAGAATTTGACAATATTATCAAACATGGGTGTATTTTTCTGAAACAGTTTTAGAGTTTTATAAAAATGCTAGTGACTATCCTACTGTGGTAGAGTTATTTTGTCCTTAGTACAGCTGAGTACATTGCAGTAGGTGGTGTTTTCCATTTTCTATGTGGTGGTCTGGCCATGACCAAATAAATTATCCTCATAATCCTTACATAGCCTGGGACAGATCCACAGTCTGAATCCAGGTGTGGGAGAAAATGCTAAAAAAAGACGAGAAGGAGGGTGGAGGGGGCATCTTAAAATCCTTCTTTAAAATGACGCTAGAAGGAAACTAGAGTGTTCTGAAGAGTTTTAACTTTAGTGTTCTTTTATGGAACTGAAATTAACCTGTGGTAATACCTCTTCTATCATTGTTTCTGGAAAATGACATGTTCTATAAATTAATTCTTATATTAGCATTTTATATTCTGAAACATTTCCCTTAAAAGTTGGTGGAAAATCTTTCTAAAATGTATTTCATATTTGCTTTCCTGAACATTCATCTTTTTACATGACTCAGTACTATCATTATGATTATTAAAATTTTTTTTTTCTGTAACATGTAGACATATTCAGGAACTCATCATACATATAGGAAATGTTTTTCCCACACAAAATGGCCACAGGCTTACGGTTTTATTTTTGTATTTTAAGAAAATATCTTTAATATTTTTTCCTTCATAATTATGCTGCCAGGTGTTACTTTTGCTTTTCATGAGTACTGTAACAGGCTTTCCACATTTCCTGATTTGTTAAATCCAATTTGCTATGGAATAAAAAATAAGCGTATTTAGCTTGTTAGTATTTCTAAGTGTGAGTGGACAATTATTAGCGTAGATATTTTCCTTGGCTTAGAGAAAGATAGGTAAAAATCTACAGTTGGGGAACATACAATTGTTTTAGGATTTGGACCTTTTGGTAGTTTCATATTGACTCTCATTCTTTATTTCTATAGGGAAACCCCAAGTATTCCTGTTTCTGGAAGGAGCTAAGTAGATTTTCCTTTTTTAAAATTTTTTGCTTTTTTTTTTAAAGTTTATTTATTGAGAGAGAGAGGGAGCACATGTATGTGTGCGAGAGAGAGAGAGAGAGAGAGAGAGAGAGAGAGAGAGAAAGTGTGTGCTTGCACACGCATGGGGGAGGGGCAGAGAGAGAGGAAGGGAGAGAATCCCTAGTAGGCTCTGTATGGTCAGCACAGAGCTAGATGCAGGGCTAGATCTTACAAACCCTGAGATCATATCCCAGTGGAAATCAAGAGTCAGACGCTTAACCAACTGAGCCACCCAGGCGCCCCTCTTTTTTTGCTCTTACGTTCTCTAGTTCTATCTATAGTGCTGAAAGACAAGGTAGATATTTCTTATCTTGATCTGTGTTCTAGTCCTGAATCTCTTCTTATACTTTCCTTTAATCCTTTCCAGTATTTCTCTCTTCCCCCTACCTCCCCTTACAAAAATAGAAGAAGAGTAATGTGTAAATATTAAATCCTGGTGCTAGTTGTTATTCAGTCTCTTAGACAACAGGTATTGTATCTAAACCTTATAATATATATTGAAGGGACTGGATCTTTAAGGAGAGACTATGTAATAATTTATGCAACAGGCAGAGTCTATTAGCAGAACCCAGAGCCCTCCTTGCCTGATAAGTTTTGGTGACCAGAATGGGTCACCATGTGACTTTGATATATTAATAAAAGTGAACACTATTAATTATAATGATTTGGGTCAGGATAGTTTTAGAATTCACTTATCAAAGTGTGTAGCACAGAGCAGGCATTCAATACAGATGTGTTGAATAAAGAGAAATAAAATGCTAGTTAGATGTTTGGATAAAAATTAATATATGTAACATGTATCAGTGTGTGCAGAGAGGAGTGATGCCAATATTTTATGTAAGGAAAAGATAGAGAATAGATTAAAATAGTAGGAATTTTATGTCTGTAAAAGTTTAGTAAAATTAAATGGCCTGGAAAGTTGTTGTTCACTAGGATGTTAGAAATGGAAGCCTCGAAAGAGCGTGCAACTCTGGATCTCGGTGTCATAAGTGTGAGCCCCATGTTGGGTGTAGATATTACTTAAATAAATAAAACTTTAAAGAAAGAAATGAGTGCCATGATTCTGTGATTTATGATTATTGAAATTTGCATTCGAATGTTAAGCTTTCTAGTTAAATAAGGGGGAAGGTCATTATGGATGAGATTTTCAGGAAATAATCTATTAAAAATAGACATAAGTAGTTTAGAAACCACTGTATATGTTTATTATGATTTAGCTTCTCCTTTGACAGAAGAGGTAGGGAACTTAAGAGGACTTTCTTAAATTGATTGAGCGTCGACAATCTCAAGTGAGTTTATTTGAAAGTTTTTTGAGCTCTCAATAGTACTGGAAACAGAAGGTATTTATAATGGGTGAAAAAGAGTTGGAGATGTGAGGAGGGATGTCCTTATTTCTTATTTTCCTGCTGACCCTGATGGGAAGGGCACACAGGGCTCCCAGATTCAGTCAGCCAGAAGAGTAGAGAGCCAGTCAGGGTTGAACCCAGAGACATGAGGTGAACGGTGCTGATGTTTTTAAAGTAACTTCAATTTCTCAATTGAAAAAATGTTTCCAGTTCTTCGCCAGTAGTTTCTGTTGTCACTTCTGCTTTCTTCTCTGCTTTTCATGCATTTTATGAAAAAGTTCCTTCCTTAGTCACTTCTCTTCCAGTTATGTTACATACACATAATTACTCAAATGATTAAATGGGATACTGTGTAGAAGATTTAACTTTAAGGAAAGGAAATTTTCCTATGAGGAGAAACTTTGCTTATGCTGTTTATATAAGGTATTATATATGTATTTTAAAGTTTATTTATTTATTTTGAGAAAGAGAGAGAGCATGAGCCTGTGCATGTATGAGTGGGGAAGGGGCAAGGAGAGAGAGAGAATTCCCAGCAGGTTCCATGCTGTCAGTACAGAGCTGGGCGAGGAGCTCTATCTCAGCAACCTTGAGATCATGACCTGACCCGAAATCAAGAGTTGGACGCTTGACCGACTGAGCCACCCAGATGCCCCAGCTTTTATATTTTTGTGACTTTTCCTTAATATGTCTTCACAATTTGTTCCTTCTGTAATAGGAAAACGCAAAACAAAACAAAAAACTCCAGGTTGGTGGAGAGTGGCTAAGTTTCTTCATATCAATAAGTGAGAAAGTCCACATAAATAATTAATAACTAATTGAAACTTTTACCACAGCTTGAACAGCACTTACTTCAGAGTGCTGGCTTTGGTAAATTGAGGACAAATGGCAGATGATCCTGGATTTGGATAAATTTACACATATCAAGTTGATATACAAACTTCACTTTTAAAAACAAATGTTTAAATAAATTCATTAGTCAGTTCTATATTCTACTTCAATATCTTGTCATTGAGTGAAGGAAATTGGTAAATGAGCACATAATTCATCGTGGTTTGGGCTTTGATGAAAGTACTGTATATCCCGTATTCATCCTGTGTAGATTACAATAATAATAAGTATAAGAGAAGCATATGTTTGAGCACAGGGACATGCATTCTGTTTTCATGCATTAAAACCTTAGAATACTCATGCTAATGTTACCTCAATAATGGCTGCACTAAATATGTAATCTTCTGGCGTTTAGCTTTGTGCTACCTTTTCATCATTTTACTCCACGCCTCTGAAGATTTTTCTTGTTCCCTGGTAAGTTTTAGAGTTTAAAGTATAATTTTAATGGTCTGCTTAAAAAAGATATTTTTAATTTTGCATTCCATTTCGAATCATTTACTCACATAAAAGGACTTGCAGAGATGGAGAGCCTCAATTATGTTCATATGTAATTATGCAGCAACATTTGCTTCAAATCACTGCACATCTTTGGTGGTAGTAGAGAGTATTTTTTAATTACTGGATGTACTGATTTTTTTCCTCTGGTTGAATGTACGTGGCCTTCCTGATGAGCTATTTGAAATTCTGACGTGGCCACAGAACATGCACTCTTGCCTACTGGGGGTTGGAATATCTTTTTGGTGACCAAATCTGTGTGATGCTTTCAAGCCTAATGCTTGGAGCTCTGTCCACATTTGCGAAGTATTAGTGTCTGCAATTTCGTTTCCCTTTCTCTGTAAACTTGCTTACATGATCGACATATTTCATCTTAAATTTTATGTATCTATTTTAGAGCTCAAGATTTTAAGGGGCTCTAATTCCCTTGTTTTTCGGATGCCAAAGATTGGAGTGTAATAATGTTAAGTAATTTGCATAAAGTAATTCTCAATTGCTGACATTATGACATGAATCCAGCACTCTGTACTTTTATTATGCAGTGAAATTATAATCTGCTTAATACAAATACATGATGAAAAGGTATATTAGCAGTAAAATGTAAAACATCAAAAACATTGAAATTTAGCTAGCCATGGTGTCTTAATTCATAACTATAGTAAGCTGGTTTTGTTTGGTGAAGAGTTAAAACCTTTAAAAATGCAATACTTACTTCTTTTCTCTCTCAGATAAGGAGGAGAGCAGGAGGTAAGTGAGTCACATGAATTAAATACCTACCCCCTGACAAGCAGCTGAGGAAAACGAGGCTCAAAGATATTAAAGATATAGCCCAAGTTTCCTGAATTAGTACGGGATCAAGCTGGGAGAAGTCTCATTCAGTGTATGTTGTTCTTTGCATCAAATAATTCTAGCTTTAAATACAAGAGAGAAGTATCTCGGGGTGTATGGGTGGCTCAATTGGTTAAGCGTCCGACTTCGGCTCAAGTCATGATCTCACACTCCGCGAGTTCGCGCCCTGCGTCGGGCTCTGTGCTGACAGCTCAGAGCCTGGAGCCTGCTTCAGATTCTGTGTCTCCCTCTCTATGACCCTCCCCCGTTCATGCTCTGTCTCTCTCTATCTCAAAAATAAAGAAACATTAAAAAAAAAATAAATACAAGAGAGAAGAATCTCTGCAACTGCTGTGAATTTTGAACATAGGATGTAGTTTGAATAACCCAGGTTAAATTTTATCCTATTGTATTATGGAAGAACAGATCAGAGATCTAGAGTTTTATGAGAGGGCAAAGAAGCTTGTTATGGGGCAGGGCCAACTAGTAACCATGTCTGTGCTCAGTATAGTGCAGGGATGAACATCTGAAATGCTTCCAATTTTGTAGGGCCTTGATAAACTCTAGGGAGAAATATTCTTTGTAAAATATCAAATATTTAAGCTTTTACTATGAGTGATAGACTTTGCTAGGTAGTTTAGAGGAAAAAGGAAACATCATCAAGGATTTCTGGCTTCCTAATGTTTGTAATTTTTTGGGGGTTCACTATTAGCACCCATAAAATCCTTAGACCCTATCATAGTGTCCAAATAACTGCTAAATTGGCTAACACACAGTGCAGTGGTATGCATTTCAACTTAAGGCAAAAAAAAAAACTAGGCATTAAGATAGAATAAGAGACTGAAAGAGTTTCAGAAAGTTCTTATTTATAGGGGCAAAAATTTAAGAAGTTACGTACTATCTAATATAGTGATTCAACTACCTGCAGAAGTATTATCATTTATTGAAAAGCAGTAGTGTTCTTAGTAATCTTCAGGAAAACTTAAAAAAAATGGTAAAAGTAATTAGATACTGTAGCAGAACCAAATTATAACGTTGTGAACACATTGACAAAGTGTGGACCAAGAGTTGTATTATTTTGACAGTGATGTTTTTTCCTATGTGGATTCAGTGTTGTCCACTTTAGGCACTAGGCTTTAAGTAATTTTAATTTCCTGACTATGCTATGGTTTTATCAACCCTCTTTAGTTTTTGTTGTTTTGTTTTGAGGAACCAGAGACATAATTGATTCAGAAAGCTTTCTGGGTACTCACATAAATCCACAGTGAGAACCAAATCTATTTGCTCCTGATTGAGTTCCTTTCATGGTAATATTGTGGAAACATGGAATGCTAGAGTTTGAAGGAGAATCAAAATCTGTTGTCCTAATCCCTCCTTTATAGATGAGAAAAGCTACTCAGCTTGTGAGTAGCAAATCAGGGATTATCTGCTAAGATTTTGTTTGTATGATTTTGGTTTTTAGAGTGGCTTTTTGTTTTCATTTAAAAGAGAATTTACACCATCCAAGTTTTTGTTTTTTGTGAGTACTTTTTAAAATATTTTACAAGTAAAGAGATCATTGACTTTAAAAGGCATGAACACAATTCTAGTTTGATGACAGAAATTAGTGTAATAAACATGTCATCAGCTAATTTTGACAAATGTCACCCCTAATTGATGATTTTACTTGAAAAAAAAGGTGTAGATAGACAACTTAATACTGTTTACATATAGTTATTTTTGCTTTTTTGGTTTAACCTCTTCAACTTTAAGAGGATTACAAGAGTTCATATTTATAAAATTCTTAGAACAGTGCCTGGCACACGCTAAGGGCTATAAAAGTCTTTGTTAAATAAATAAGTAAAGAAATATTAAGTATATAAGAGAGAGCGATGCATGATCTATGCGTTCTGGTACTTTAAGGACAGGAAATATGAGAAAAGATTTTAAATCTCAGTGTTCTGATTTGCCAACTTGAACAGTGTAATTTATAAATATTAAATGGTTGATCTTTTATAATGTGGTTACCATTAACCTTTATTCTTTATTTTAATTCAACTGATGTCATTTGAAAATAGAGTAAAAGTAAATGTCAATGGAAATACAGACTAAGCACATATCAGGACAGAATAATTATAAAGCATTCAGGTCTGTGAACGATCGTATTTGTAAGAGTCATTTTATTTCATGATGACGGTCATAAAGTTATGTTCATGTTTCTGAGGGAGGAAAGACCAAAATGTGTTTTGCCGTATGTGTACTTTATAGAGGTGCCAATCCTCCATTTGGATTTAAAACTGTCTCCTATTTGGTGTTTGGTGTTACTTGAGATTTGTTTATTCAGCCAGCATTTATGGAGAGTACTGTGTGTGAAAACCTAGGACAGTTTGCTTTGCAGCATGTTTATTGGTTTTGAGAAGTTATTTGAGCACCAAATATGTTTCAGGCACTCTTCCAGGATCTAGGAATATAGTGGTAGAAAAACAAAACATGATCCCTGCCCCTCAGTCCTTGTAATCTAGTGGAGGAGACAATCATTAAGCAAATAATTATCATGGGGGTGAGTTTTATAAAGGTAAAACAAGGAGGCTTCATTACGCAGAAATGTTAGAAGGTTTCTAAAGTCAACTTTGAGGCTGAACTTTGAGGGATGAGAGGGAGTTAGCAAGGTAGACGGGGATGAGGTCGAGACGGGAGGGAAAGCTTTAGAAGGTCTTTACAAAGATACTGAAGACATTAAGAGCTCCATAAAAGAAAGGATAAAAATCAGACGTGGCTGAAAGTTTGATATTAAATGAGAACCGGCCTCAGATGTCGCTGAGAAGGTAAGCAGTGTCATCTAAGCCTGAACTCTGTAGAAAGTATTAAAGGTTTTCTTTTTTGTCCCACGAGCAATGGGATGCACTTTCAGGAATGGAGTTACAAATGAAGTTTGCACATGCGCTGATCAGTTTGGTTTCTAAACGTTGAGTGCAAAATTGAAAGGTTTGAAACAGCATTTTCACAAATGGAACTGCATTGTCTCAAATTGAATTCTATTATGTTTTTATAATTATACCTTTGTGTCTCTGCTCAGCACAGTGGCCTTAAAGTGTTTATTGATCTACTCTTCCCTTGGCCAATGTAAGTGTTTCCGTGGTGTAGGTGAACTAGTTGGGTAGTGCCCCACTGATGCACATTATATCTTGCCCTTTAGTGTTCAGAATAGCTTGTTTGTGATACACTGATTTACAAGTAGCCGGAGATGAGATTAGTAGAACACTGGGTAACGATTCTTTCCTAAAGAACAGTGTGTCCTGGAAGCCATTTTTTCTTGTTGTGCTTTCTTACTATGCCCTAGTGGTCCCCCAAATGTACTATGTGTCCTCAATTGTAATTTTTTATTATTTAGTGCATACTTTATTTTATTTATTTTTTATTTTTTTAAGTTTATTTTGAGAGAGAGAGAGAAAGAGAGAGAGAGAGAGCAAGTCAGAGAAGGGCAGAGATACAGGGAGACAGAATCCCAAGCAGGTTCCACGCTGTCAACACAGAGCCTGAGGCAGGGGTCAAACTCACGGACCGTGAGATCATGACCTGAGCCAAAGTCCAGAGTGGGACGCTTAATCTACTGATCCACCCAGACACCCCTAGTGTGTAATTTAAACACTAAGTAGTGGCTTTTATTTTATGTGTTAAAAAAATACATGTCAAAAAAGAAATTGGAAATAACCTAAATGTCTATCAGTATATCCCCGAGTGGTGGAATACTGTAATACTCTGTGGTAGTTGCAAGAAAAAAGGTGTATAAATATGGACCAGTCTCAGTCACCTGTTAGATGAAAATGTAAATTGCAGAATGAGACTTAGCTTATATTATATTTCAGTAAGTTTTAAATATACACAGAGCGATACTATATATTTTACATGGAAAAATATTTAAATAGTACAAATATAAGAACACAGGGTGAAGAATCATACTAACTTCAAGATGGTAGTAACTTCTGAAAGGAAAGGTAAGGGATAGAATTAGGGATAGGTTTAACTTTAAGATTATAGCTTTTGTTTCTGAAAGAAAAAACATAGTTGAAATAAATCATACAAAAATTGAATATTCGTTCTGGATGGCAAGTGATATGTGTGAGATATCGGGTAAATAAGGTTATGGTCATTTGCTTCGATTTTGGTGGCAAGTAACAGCTGAGTAGAAGTGGCTTAAACTATAATATGTTTATATTTAGTTGATTTGATAAATTTGATTTAATAAAATTTCTGGAGGAAGGCGGTCTCAGGATTGGTTTGGTGACTTAAGCATGACGGTAGGGACTTGTGGTCTGTCCCGCCCCGTTTGTCAGCAGTTTCTTCCGTCTTTGTGAGGTGGCTGTATCTCTGTGCCTCACATTCTCATGGGAAGCCGCTGAAGTGGGATCCAGAAGGGATGAGGAGTTCTTCCCTCTCGTAATGAGAAAATATTTCACAGAAGAGTCTCATTAACCAGAGCCTGGACTAAGTCCTGTCATAGTATGGTGCCTGGTGGACTGTAGGTGGTTAATAAATGGTTGTTGGAAAGATGTATTTTCAGTAAAGGGGAATGGGATTGTCACAATTATTCTGTGAGGTTTGACTTTCTGAGTGATCTTTGCCTTCAGGCCAAACTCTTTATTGATGATGCACTTTTACTGAAATGTGAAGTGTAGAAGTTTCCACAGTATCATTTGTTTTTATTTATTACTGTTGTTTTTAATAAACCAAAAGGGAGCTGCAGATCATGGGTCTCAATCTCTTAATTTTTCCCAGATGAGGAAGCAGATATCCACACAGGTGTGGCAGTACTGACACAGGAATTCCAAGCCCTTGATTTCTGCTCTGGTGTTCATTCTCGGTACATTCAAATTGTGTAATCAGTACTGTGAATCTCCTGAAGGATTCTATTAAGGACTTTTGGTGAGGCTGAAAGATGCGTTAAGTTTTTGAGGGATGACTGTGTGGCTCAGTCAGTTAAGTGTCTGACTTCAGCTCAGGTCATGATCTCATGGTTTGTGGGTTTGAGTCCCACATCGGGCTCTGTGCTGATAGCTCAGACCTGGAGCCTGCTTCAGATTCTGTGTCTCCCTCTCTCTCTCTCCGCCCCACTCCTTCTTGCCCTTGCTCTTTTTCTCTCTCTGTCTCTCTGTCTCTGTCTCTCTCTCTGTCTCTCTCTCTCTCTCTCTCTCTCACACACACACACACACACACACACACACACACACAAATAAATATTAAAAAAAAAGGAAAGGTTTTGAAACCTATAGAGAAGTCCTCTTGCATCACTATTATTATGCCAGCACTGGACTAAAATTGATATAGCTCTATGTTGCCTTTGTAATTGATTGGAAATGGATTGTATAGAAAATTGTATCTGTGAAGTAGCCAACCATTATCATTTTGAATTGTCTGAGTGAGGTTTTCAGGCTGGATAACCAGGCTAATAACCACTCCTTTTCCTGGAACTAAACATACTTGGGGTCTTTATTTTCTTACACAGGCCATCTAGCCGAATTCATTTGACTGTGTAGTTTAAAAGAAAAAAAAAATGAAAATATAACTTGGCAAGCAAGTGGTTATGTAGGAGAATTAATTTCTTGCTAACCTTGCTTCATCATTCCCCCTTCCTTACCATGACCAAACTTGATGTACATTTTATTTGAGAAGCAGTTGCTGTTTTTAATTATGTGTGCAACTCTTTTATAAGTGGAACGTGTACTACAAATTTTCAGGCTGAATAAATAATATACTACTGTGGACCGATCAGTTATTTGTATTGTAATTGTTATCTTGGTAAGAGGTATTAAAGTACCTCTCTATATTTTGTCCTGGGTGATAATGTGTCCTACATTAATACCTGGGGTGTATCTTCTATAATCCCAGCAAAATTTCTTTTGCAAAAGCACTGGTGAAATTTTATTAAACTCTGATGAATTATAAGGCTTAGCCCCCCTGCGCCACCTCCACCCGGAATCTCCTGAAAGGCCTAAGTCTTCACTACAAATAAATAGCGTGTCAGTGGCAGCTACTAATTCAAAGCAGCTTTTGAATCCAAGCAGAAAGTTTTAAAATTCTCTGGATTATAGCTTTAACTTAATTTCAGCCAAAGAAATGAGACAATTTCTTTAAAAGGAGGAATGAGGGACAGAGGACAGAAGATGTAATAGATCAGTCTTTTCCCAAGAAAAGCAAATGTTTTAGTTCCAGATTAGCAGTCCCAGTTCCATGCTGCTCCCACCCACCATGGAAATTGAATGTAAAGCTTGGGCTGTGGTCAAGACACCCTCCAAGAGATTTAGTACTATCCAAGGACTATCCAAGATGGCTTCAGTTGAGTACAAATTCTGCCTAATTATAGCTAGACCTGGCTGCTTTCTCTTAGTGGAGGATTTTCTCCTCCTTGTGCATTTTTGTCTTCATTTCAACATGTCAATAAACTTTATGGAGTAGAACACATAATGTTGCCATATTTTCTAGAGTGTTTTTCAGTGACAAATTTGTTTATGTTTTTAAGGTAGCAAATGGAAAATATTTTGTTTCACCATGGCATAATAAACCAATAAAAACAGCTGGACAAACATTTATCAACTAAAGTAGGTGCTAAAGTCCTCTGTGAAGCTCGATCATGCGTTAAGAGCCTTGTTTCAGTTTATGGCTGATGTTTTCAGAATTACTAGTGAGGCTGCAAAGCAGTGTCAACTAAAAGTCAGCTAAGAGCTTCTGTGTTTTAGAATTTCAGTAGTTTGGGCTCTGAGGAGTCTCTGCTCTTTGTTGAGATTCTTTCTTGAGGAAGTTGTGGGACAAAAGCAAGAGACACATCTATTTCTTTTTCCTCCAAACACTTCTTTATTCATTCAGTTGTTTTACTCTCAAAATGTATGGTTTATTGCCAAATAAGTCTGTAAGGAAAATGGAGATCCCAAACAAATATGCCAAATATACAGCTGTTAATCTGTTAGCTAATTGGACTATTGACAAATTCAATAATGTATTCAAGATTTTTGAGCTCAACTTTAAGAAACGTTAATTTTAACCAGGGCTCTATCTTGACACTTAAGGCTGTTACCCATTATATGAATAATTGGTTTCCAAAACGTGAGGCAAATATAGCCAAGTAAGTAGGAGGCCTGCAGAATGTTGTTCTACTGTCCTCTTTCAAACAAAACAAACACAGCAGCAATACTGGAACTGTGCCAAAATAGAATAATTACCCACCAGGTCTCTTAAAGGTGATTTTCAAAGCTTAGATATTTGAGGAAAAATACCTAATTAAAAAAATTTGTATACTTACTTTTGTAACTGAAAAGTTAAAACAGGGTATTTAAAGTGTGGTATGTGTGCTACTTATCTTAAAGGGTATACACATAAACATTTTAATATTTATTTTAAGGGTTATTATTAAAAAAGTAATTAGCATGTCAGATAGTCCATGGGTCATATTATTAAAAACAAGGCAAAATGTAATAAGGAAAACAAGATTGAGGCATTTAATATATATATATATATATATATATATATATATATATATACACACACATATATATATATATATATATAATTTTAAATGTATATTTATTTTTGAGAGAGAGAGAGCATGCGTGTGCACAACCAGGAGAGGGGCAGAGAGAGGGGGAGACACAGAATCCAAAGCAGGCTCCAGGCTCTGAGCCATCAGCACGGAGCCTGACATGGAGCTCAAACCCATGAACCCCCATGAACCGTGAGATCATGACCTGAGCCAAAGTCGGATGCTTCACCCAACTGAGCCATCCAGGCGCCTCCAAAATTGAGGCATTTTAAATGTAGATATTAAGTAATTAGTACAATGAGAACGTGTGTGGCAAAATTTATGGAAGTTCTGTATGAATGACTAGTGTGTGGGAAACACTGGGTTCTTAGTATCTGTTTTAGCAGTGGTATCCCACAGAGATACAGAATCATTGAATCCCAAGATTTGGAATGCCCTTGAAATTTACCTAGTGTAGACTTCATCTAATACATATATATATTTTGAGAGAGAGAGTGAGAGAGCGAGACTGACAGTGTGAGAGTGTGCAAGCAGGGGGAGGGCAGAGAGAAAGGGGGAGAGAGAATCCCGAGCCAGCTCAGCACTGGTCAGGCTCCAAGCTCTGTGGGGCTGGAACTCACAAACCGCAAGACCATGACCTGAGCCTAAACCGAGTCAGACCCTCAACTGACTGAGCCACCCAGGCATCCCTTTTATCTACTATTTTATCATGACGATCCATCCTATTTTTGGACTTCCAGTGATGGAGAACCACTAACCCCTGAGGTGACATTTTCCATCATTAGATACATGTAACAGTTAAAGTTCTTCTGTATAATAGCTCATCATCCAGCTGTTACTAATTCCATGATCTCAGTCTGTCTTCATGATAAGTACAGAACAAGTCTAATCCTTCTTTCTTATGATGCAGTTTCAACAATTTGAGGAAATTTGTTATTCTTTTTCTCCTAAATCACTTTTTACTGGATAAATAAACCTCTTTTTCTTCAGTAGTCCACAAAGTGACATGGCTCCAAGATCCCCATGCCATGTTGGTTTCTGCTTTGAATGCTTTCTGGTTTTAAGATATCTTTCCAAAGGGTTTCCTATAGTTGGGTCACTTCATATAATTTAGATAATCGTTCTGAAAAGAGGGTATTAATTTAAATGAAGTGGAATCGTGCATAGAATTTTTCTATTACAGAGTTTATCGTATGAACCAATAGATATGTGTCATCAGCATTTTTATTACTTGTATGTATAGTAATAGTGATAGTATAAAACACACAATAATATTGAGAAAATGTTTCAAGTTTATTATATCCTTATGGTAAACACTGTAAGTTTTTAATTGTGTATTATGCTTGTTTGTATTGCAGTCTAATGTTACATGTTTCCACTTGATTTTTTTTTTTTTTTGGTGGCTATATCATACTGACTCATTGAGTCTTACTTTTTTCTAAAATCTCCCCAAGTATTTTTCCATGCATATGTTGCTGATTCACATCTTCCCATCCTGCAGCCTCTGGCGTTGGACCTAATTTTCGGTCTTAGGATCTAATCCTTATCCCTATTAAACTTAACTTTGTTTACTTCAGTTGGTCATTCCATTCTGTCAAGATCTATTTGGATATTGTGCTCTGCTAATGAAAACGTTCTTCCCTGCTTAGAATGGCATCAGCACTTCTCCCCCACCCGCCAAATTAGGCATTTTTTTGCAATCTAACTTTATTTCCCTGATTGGGAATGTGATGTATACCCACTGCACAGTTATTGGCCACCTGTGCTAGTTGTGTGGGGACACTAATATTTTACCAGTTTCTCACTGGTATGACCATTGCAGTTGGTAAATAGCTCTCGCCTTTTCCTCTCCTGGGGCTTTCTTCTTCCTTGACCATCCTGTGCCCTTACCTGAGATCACCTGGAGCTCCCCAACGTCCAGCTACTTAAAGTTTAATGCTGAAGGTAGCATAGGTCCTATAAAACCTTGCTCCAGTAATGTGGCCAGTACCCATTCTGTATCAGTTATTAATATTTTGAATATCACCCCTGGGTATAGCATAATATGTATGAAATCCATAGCCACGGAACTGACCACTTACCTTAATTACAAGTTTTCTAGTTCTTCAGATGTATTTGAGGCCCCGGAGAGATTTTAGAGGAAGTTTTGAGTGATGAAAGCTGCACGGAGGATATCTGCTATGAAAATTGTCTCTCTCCTTCAAGTCAGGAAAAGCTTCAGGATCTTCTTTGTTCTTCTCATGAAGTTATTCTTCATTTTATTTTGTCTTATCTATGTGCTGCTCCAGTCTTTTGTGTCATGTTTTCCTTTGGTAATTTAGTAGAAAATAAGACATGATGGTAATTTTCATTCATTTGTAGGCACATATAAACTGTTAGCACTTGCTTCTACATGCCTATGGACATGAAGCACCTTGTATACTTTAGTGAGGAAATGATTGTGATAACCTTATTAATACACTTGGTGAAGCCTAGCTAAGTGCAACACTGCAGTGGGCAAAGAGGCCCAAAGATAGTCACTCCCTAATCCTCAGCACCTGGTGAATATACTATCTTTCATAGCATCAGGAACTTTGCTGGTGTGATTAAAGATTTTTGAGAGAGAGAGAGACAGACAAAGCATGAGTAGGAGAGGGGCAGAGAGAGAGGGAGACACAGAATCCAAAGCAGGCTCCAGGCTCTGTACTGACAGCAGAGAGCCTGATATGGGGCTCAATCTCTGAACCATGAGATCATGACCTGAGCTGAAGCTGGACGCTTAACTGGTTGAGCCACCCAGGTGTCCTATCTAACACTTATTCTTGAAGTCTTCCCCTTGAGATGTGATTTGGAAATATGTTGTCTGCTTGTCATAACAGCAGCTTTATATATTTTTTTAAAAGTTTATTTTATTTTGAGAGACAGAGAGGAGAGGGGCAGAGAGAGTGGGGGGGGAGAGAGAATCCCAATTAGGTGCCCCCCACTGTCAACACAGAGCCTGACTCAGGGCTCAGAAAAAAGAAAGGGAAAGAAGATCCGAAGTGGACTCTACTGACAGCAGAGAGCCTGATATGGAGCTCAAACTCTGAACCATGAGATAATGACCTGTGTGGAAGTCAGATGCTTAACCAACTGAGCTACCCAGGTGCCCCCTTATCCCATGAACCATGAGATCAGGACCTGAGCTGAAATTAAGAGTTGGATGCTCAACTGACTGAACCACCTAGCCGCCCCACGGCTTTATTCTTAATATGAGTTATAGTGGAACTTGACTTGCTTCTGGATTAACCATTTACTGAGGTCTGCTTGATGCAAAATCTGTACTAAAACTGAAGCTCAGGAAATAAGGCTGGGTTTAAAAATCAAATGACTGAAGAAATAACAATGGTGACTTCTCAGTAGAGAAAATTCAGTTTTAATCGAGTTGAATTCTGGAAGTGGAACAACTGTAAAAAAAATTGGCATTATTCTAATTGTCTGTTTTTGACGTTGTTGTTTAGACTGTAAGGCTTTTGGTCAATAGAAAACTCAATAAATGCAGAACACTCCTTGGTGAAATCCCTTCCGCTCCAGACAGCTTTCCAGTATGTTCTACTAATTTAGCGTCATTTAGACTATTTAGTCAGTGCTGTTAGTTGCAAACGAAATGGTGTGGCCAGAGGGAATTGACCAAAACAGTTATGCTCTTTTATTCTTATTCTGGAGTAACCCAAGTCAACCCCCTCCCAAATTATAAGTGGGAGGGGGCAAAGGGCCTCTGCAGTACAGAGATAACAGGGCTGGGAGCAGTGTGGTGTAGAATTAGCATTGGAACACCAGTCCAAAGATCTGTTTTTTTCTAAGTTTTCTTCTTACTCACTATATGATCTGGATGACAGTCTTTATTGTCTTCACTGAAAAGATAGGAAAAGCATTTGTGACATTGCGTGGTGCCTATAAAAATATTTTGAAAACTAGAAAGTTCTGTACATACATTAAGTAATCATGGTTATTATATAAACTTCCCCATCGTTCTTCTCACTTCCTTTCACCACTCTGGGAATCCAGATGGAATCACGAGATAAAATAGGCTGGTGCAACCAGTGCTGACTTTATGGTGGTGACAGCATTGGTGTCGTGATGTCATCACCTCGTGACAACTGTAGCTTTGTTGTTCTTTGTTGTGTTACTCTCCTGCTATCCTTTCCCTCCCTCAAAATAACTAATGCACCATAATCAGTGTGCAAACAGTGTTAGTCCCAGAGTAGTTGTTTGTGAGCATAGTGTAGATAATGAAACTCTTGTTTTGTTTGAAAGTTAAGCTTTTGGTTGAGTGCACTTCCTACCATGATGATCATTTTCAGCATGTGGAGCCCATTAAGCAGTGTTCGAGCTGGATTCACAGTTTAATGTGCTAACACTGCATCTGTTTCTACCCTGATGATAACACCTGGATCAGTTTAGAACTTATGTAGAAGTTTAAGATGTGGTGTAGTTAATTTCTAAAACAACTGTTGATCTTTATATGTGTGAACCCCATGGTCTTTCACATTCCAGATGAATTCACTGCCATTTGAACATGCTTGTACCTGTGTGTGCTTTCAGAATGGGAAATAAAAAACACGTGCCTTCCCCTCTAGGAGGCTTATTTGCACTTAAATTCTGATGGGTGACAATGATGAGATTATTACTATTTTTTTTTTCCTTTTGGGATGGATAGGAAGATGCTTTTATGTGTATTTCTTCTAACCTTTATCAAATGTTCATCTAAAATGAATAGTTGATGGGTGGCTTTCCTACCTACTTTATCAAAACATATGAATACACAAAGTCCAACCCATTTAAGATGCCATGAGTAAGTATTTGATTCCTCTTGGGAGCACTGAAATGGACAAGCATTAAAAATTAAAGAAAGGCAGTTCTGTTACTGAGACTTCACACTTTATCTCTGCGGCTGGCTAAAAGCAGAGTGCCAGTTCGCTGGAGCTTTGAGAAATGACTTTTCCCACTGCCTTTTAAAGACAGCAGAGCTTGGAGTTCCTTTTTAAAGTGCTAAATGCCCTTGGAGAGTTGCAGTACAGTTATATTCCCATTAGAAAGATTGAACTTCTCTCCAGGATGCCCTCAAAAAAGAAACCATTAGAAGACAGGACCAATAGAGCATTTGGGATGCCTATTCTGTTATCCTCACCAAGGCAACTTTTAATGTTCGTTTTTCAGTGTGAAAATCCATCTACTCTGAGTGGAGTGACCATGATAGAGAGTGCCCTTGCTCTTTTTCATGAGGCGATCACATTTCTGATCTTCTAGATTATAGAGTATAAACTCCTCAAGATTGTATTCCAGGCTGTCATAAATTATAGCCTGTTCGCTGCCCACCCGCATAGGATTGGCTTATATGAAGACCTATAAAGAGAACATTTTCAAGTATTACGTTCACTTTTTTCTTATTGGCAAAGATACAAGAAGTTTAATACATACTGTCCCGCTTTTTAGAAGTTGCTGTCTTGGAAACCAAGGAGTTTGTGTGTGATTGGAAATGGTGGCAGTAATTCTTTTCCTACTTTGTGCGAGAAAAAATAGGGGTAGCTTACAAAAGAATAGTTTGCAGATCACATTACAATTGTTTTGTTAGAATTGGTGATCTTCAGTCCAAAAGAAATACCAAGCCCAGCTTCTTCGGTGGTATGCAACTGTTATTCTTCCAGTGAGGCTCCTTCCCAGAATATTCTAATTAGGCTGTGCACTATGACATAAGCCCTGTGACTGTTTCTTCTTTCTGTTACGCTTGTTGATCCTGTCATTTAACTTTGCTGTTATCCATCCTCCGTGATGAATTAGACTGCTATGAACATCTTTCTTGTGTTTTTAGATGGGCTAATGGGGTTAACTTATCATTCATACAGGCAAAATTTCATATTGGGGCGGTAGAGGGGAAAGGAAGAAAGGCCTGGAGAATATGCTAAGAGAAAAGATAAACAGCACTAGTAACTGAGTGCTAGATACTGACCAACATCTTAGGAAAACAAAGTGCTCTTTTATGAAGTCCAGAAAGGCAAGGAAGGTGATTTATTTTAGTAACAGTCCTTTGTTAAGCACCTACTATATGTCAGGAATTAACCTCCTTATCTTAATTTTTATTTTCTTTTATCTTTACCAGAATCAGTAGGTTATAGATGAGAAAACTGAATCACTCAGCCATTAAGTTTAAGCAGAAGAATTTGAATCAAGATTAGGCTAACTCTGGTGTGTGTGTGTGTGTGTGTGTGTGTGTGTGTTCAACACATAACATGGATTTTATGAGTTGCCTCAGATAAAAGATGAATGCAGATTTTTAAAAAAGTTTTATAGTTTGAAGTGAAAAATTAGATCCCTTGTGCTTAGATTCCTTTGATTGAATACTGTCTTCCATTCTTTTTTTTAATAGTTCATGTCTTTATTTACTGTTTAATTTTTTTTTTTTTTTGAGAGAGAGAGAGAGTGTGTGTGAGTAGGGGAGAGGGGCAGAGGCAGAGTGAGAGAGAAAGCACTTGCGGGGCTTGATCCCATGACCTTGGGATCATGACCTGAACTGAAATCAAGAGTCAGATGCTCAACTGACTGAGCCACCCAGGCAACCCCCATCCTCCATTTTTATACCTCGGTCTGCTTGTTCATTTCCGCCTTGTGCATTTATTAGCCTGGTTACTTGCATGCTGAAAAAAAAATTGTTTTATTGGAAGCAGCCAGTGTGTCAGAAATTATGTTTAGTGAAGGCAGTGATGGTCACAGTGGAATAAAAATGATCCTGTGGTCTGGTTTTGGGGTTTCGGACTTAATGGAGGCTAGCTGAGTTAGCAGTCATAGATAATGGAGTGCTAAAGAAGATGTTCCTAATATCCAGCTCTTTCACATCTGACAATTTGGGCATTGGCAAAAGGATAAAATATACCGTACTTAAGATTCTTAAAGAGACATGCTGGTGCTTCATAACACGTGTTCATAACACAAGACCTGAAAGATCTGATAGCTTTCATTTAACATGCAGCAAGTGTATTTTAAGTGCCTACCATGTAATTTATTTAAAGAGCTACAGAGCAAAAAAGTGTCAGGGCTTCCAGAAAACTTCCTTAATTTATTTCTTGATTATTAAAGTTTGGTCGATGAATGACATCTATGTTAGAGAGCACTGTATATTGAATGTCCATAAATTTTAATGGTGGAGCTAATATCTCCTTCTCTCCTCATTCTTGGATGAAATATCTCGTGCCTTCCATGACAAATTAGAGAGTTGCTAGAGGTTTGTGGACCAAATGTTTGGGTACTTTGTATAGGCTCATCTGTGTTAGTTTTAAATTAGAGTGTTTTCCTCCTTGCCTATCTGTTTTTCATCAGGGATCATATATTCTTGTGTCCAAAAAGACTCTCCGATTTAGCTGTGAGGCTGATTTTATTGTAAGAATGTCTGTGTATCCTGTCATCACAGGCAACCTTGGTGAAACTTCCCATGTTGTGTGTGTATGTTGCTGCAATATGTTCAAAGTCTGATCTTTCTCAGATGTATGTGTGTGCGTAACTATTTTATAGCTGAAAAGGGGTGCAGGCTGCAAAATCTCTGCCAGAATATGTTTTCTATTATATTTTGTAATATGAAATTATAGGTTAGTTTTTGGCTTTCATAAAGCTGCCTTTTTCACCCGTCACTGGAAGACAACTAACACCTTCCTTTGACTCACGTTTTCCAAGACTCCTTAGTGTTAAAAGAAGACTTTCTTTTTGAAATGCAGAAATTAAAAGAATATGGTACAAAAGCATTTTTTATAGCTTTATTGAGTCTTGAGGGCAGATATATGGATTCCAGACAAAATGCAATAATAGACTAGGATTTTACTTTCAAATCGTCTTAGAAACACTTCTCGTTGGAGATTTATTGTACATGTGGAGGAACAGAGCTGCTTTGAAGGTTAAATGGAATAGTTTGGAGAACAGTGTTCAAGGTCTTTCTCTGCCTGGTATTAAGTGTGTGTTCTTTAACTAACTTAACCCGTCCAGCTTCAGTTTCCTCCTTTCTAGCAGTATTGTGAGGGTAAGATGGGTTAACGTATGTGTGCTTTGTAAGCTTTGTCAATCTCAGGGTAAATATGAAATGGCGGTAGTATTTTATTATGTGTGTTTAGTTAACGTTAATGCCCCATTGGCATGATCAGGAAATGCCCCCCCGCGGTAGAGAGCATAGACAAATCCTGGCAGAACTAAGAATGAGATACCTCTTAAAGTCCTATTTATACTCACAAAGCAGTTCAACCCCTGTCATCAAAAACACAGCACCAGGCATAGTGTTGGAGAAATAAGACTTTTGTGTGGAATCTAGTTTCTCTGAAACTCTGCAGGATAAACAGGATAGTGTATGTAATTATATACGACGGTCTCTATGATACAGTTGGTTGTTTTCTTCTGTAAGGGCTGCTGGAACAAAATCCCACAGACAAGATGGCTTAAACAACAGAAACTTATTTTCTCTTGGTTCTAGGAGGGAAAAGTCTGAGATCAAGGTGTAGGCAGGTTTGGTTTCTCTTGAGGCTTTTTCTTGGCTTGCAGATGGCCACCTTTTTGCTGTGGTCTCATATGGTCTCCCCCAACCCCCATGTGCATTTCTAATGTCTTTTTAAATGTTCTTTTCTGATAAGGGCACCAGTTAGATTGCATTAGGACCCACCATAATGGGCTCATTTTAACTTAATTACCCTTTTAAAGGCTTTATCTCCAAACATACTCACATTCTGAAGTACTGAGGCTAGGGATTCAACATACAAATTTTTTGGTGTGGGGGGGCGGGGAGCACAATTTACCCCATAACGCAGGGAGAGCAGTGGATGAGGACCTGAGATTTGGATTCCCTTGTGGGCAGCTCTGATCTTTACTTATGCCATTGCCCCAGGCAAGACTCTTAACTTCTCACGTCCATATCTGCCCACATCCATTTGCTTCCAGGGTGGTGACAAGGATTCAAGATCATCATGAACCTGAGTACATTTTGTGAAGTGTAAAAGCATGATACAAATGCAAGGTGGTATTATTCCATGAACACCTGTGAAGGATACAGTGGCAATATGTGGAAATTTTTAGGTAGGAAAGACAAAGGATCATTGCATTTTGCTAAAAGAAGTTTCTTTTGGCTATTGTCTTTGGCTACGGGAGAAGCATGGATAAAGGAAGGTGACGTGGTTAAGACTTAATTCAGAGAAGACAGGGGTTAGGATAACAGATAGGCCAAGCATCTGGACATTGCAGCACGAAATGTCTTTCCTCCCCCAGTGCCTGTTTTCCTAGAGTCTATTAGTTTCTTGGTTTAAACTCCCCCCCCCCCCCTTCCATGGCCTGTCAGTACTCAGGCTGAGAGCTCTTGGTGGGTTCACAGGCAGTGAACTTTTCACTTTTCCTGTTTACCTAAATGAAGGTTATAGCTTCTCCTTAAGGATGTGATTTTTTTTACCCAAGGTAATACTTGAGTAGTTGGGAGAACTACTTTAGTATGTGTTCTGAAATTTGTAATTTTTACATACAAAGGCATGTGTTTTAACTGAAGAGGTGTATTCTCAGCTTGCCATTCCTACCTATTTAGAGTGCATTTGGATAATCTAATCCTTAAACACAAAGATTACATCTTCTTTTATTCTGTAAAAGCACAGAGAATAAGGCCATGCACAAAAAAAGATGTTCTTGACATCTTCATGGTTATACTTGTATTTGTTTTTGGAATCTGGGACCCAATAGAGACCATTCATTTTCCGATGCTTTGAACTTCATTAAAAAAGTTATAATCTGACATTTATTTCTTCTCTTAAGAAATAGTGAAACATTTGTAATTTTTTGTAAATAAAAAAAATTATAAGGAACCAGCCATCCTTTAAAACATCACTGATGCTCAAGACCCCATTGTAAGGAAGCAGTATGATATATTAAAAAGGAAAAAAAAATAATCATCTTTTTATAGACCTATGGATTTATGAAAACATATGAAACCAAAATTCATAAATGATATAATGTAGTATACTAAAGTGGTTCATATACTTGAATTAACTTTTTGGAACAAAACAGCTTCATAGTACCCCTTCTGGTACTAATTTCAAGTCTGGAAAAATAGAAATAAGGATATTTTCATTAAGCTTTTAAGTTGAGGCTCTGATTCAATTTAGTACAGTGTGAAGGAGGGGAGTTGTGACTATAATATTTTATTATGTCAGGATGACATGATATGGACACAGTGAACAAATCATTGTATAGAAAAATATTAATATTTTCGTCATGCAAATTGCAAGGCACTGAAACTATTTTAAGGTGTTAAGCTAATATTAAAGTAGAGGATTCTTTTAATCAGTGAAATTAAATGCTTGGAGTGTGGTGTTCCTGGTAATTTCAGGCTGTTAGTTTTGGCTCTAATCTCGCAAAGTGCTTTTCATATAAATACTTTAAAAAACATCTTTAGGCATCTGACTATTTAATTTTGAAATGAACATGTTTCTGGGGTGTCTAGGTGTCTCAGTTGATTAAGTGTCCACCTCTTGATATCTGCTCAGGTCATGCTCTCACCGTTGTGAGGTCAGGCCCCGGGTCCAGCTCCACGCTGAAGGCAGAACCTGCTTGGGATTCTCTCTCTCCCTCTCTCTGCCGCTCCCCTGATCATGCTTGCATCCTCTGTCTCTCTGTCTCTCTATCTCCCACTCTCAAAACAAACATTTTTTGAAAAAGAAATGAGCATTTTTCCTTTCAATGAATTATTAATTAGCTTTCAGGGGCAAAGTTTTTTCTTGGCTATTTCCTATAGAAATTCTGAAAATGACAGTATTGATTTATTTGAGGAACTATAGATACTTGGAAAATATTTAACCAAGGTTCCTTCTCTGCATTTTCTCCCAGTAAGAGAAGGCAGGTGTCTGGGCAAACTCTAGACTTGGGTGAGGAAGAAGCTGCCTCATCTGAGGACGCTCTAGGAGACTGAATCTCTAGCAGCTCTGGACTTAGGTTACCTGCAGCCAGGACTGCTTTTAATTAGAAACTTCTTTTTCTTTTCTTTTTCTTTTCTTTTCTTCTCTTTTCTTTCCTTTCCTTTTCTTTTCTTTTCTTCTCTTCTCTTTTCTTTTTTTTCTTCTTTTTTTTTTTTTTTTTTTTTTTTTTTTTTTTTTTTGCTGCGGAGACCATGGTGGGAAGGGCTGGGGAGCGTTGCTGTGTTAGATGAAGTTCGTAAAACTCCTTTATTGCTTATAGGAAAAACTCCTAAAGCGATGGAAGAGGGGTCCACGAAGAATGTTCCTTTAGTAACAAGGCTGAGCATTCTTAGACTTCCTTTGCACAAAGCAAGCAATTACTGGTGGCCCTGTCCCCTGGATGTCTGACAACAGCCGTTTATTATTCCAGCAGCCTCTTTTCATTCAATGTCTACAGGGTGGCAATTAAAAAAAAAAAAAAAAGAAAAGAAAAAAAATTGAAGTGCCAGTTGTTTAGCACGTCACCATCTCTTCCACTGAAGGGTTTACAATCTTAGTGGGGCGGCGGCGGGGGGATGGGGTGGACACCAAGATAGAAACAAGCCACTTTAGTAATGTGTTACATGTGAAATGATAAATTCATTCTAGAGCTTAGTGCCTTCTATTTCTGCTGGGACCTAGAGACCTAAGTATGCTCTTATCAGTCCAGCACCCAACACTGAAATTTACTTGCCTACCTTAAATTTCTCAAGGAATCTGAAATACATTGCTTATCCCCAAACTAAGACGGACTGCAGATATTATAGTATTTCTCATTCCCCCATCCTGTTAGCCAAGTATTTGCATATTAACTGGAGCTTTCTAAATATAATGGCTTATCCCTAAAGGACTCTAATGAAGGGATTATAGGTTAAGTGGCAAATGAATGCCAAAGACATTTGGGTAAGCCAATTAACCTGATGGTTTTTCACAGTTAATTATCATTGAATGAGCAGAGGTTAGTGCCCAGAGTGAGTGAACTACTTTTAGATGAAATTGATAATTTCCTATATACTTGAAACAATGAAGAATTTTTAAAAGCACTTTTCCAGAAGGTGAGTGCAGTTTATTGGTACCAGTCATTTCTAGTTAGACTTCATCAGAAATATATCGAATGCCTACTATGTGCTAGGCTCCAAAGGATAAATTAGATGCCTTTCTACTTCTTAAAAGTTGACAGTGCATTGGGGGAATAACAGTGCATTGGGAGGTTCTGACAAGACAATAGCCAAATCAAACCTGAAGACCGTTGGGAGATTGATATCCAGCTCAATTCCCCTCCATTCATAAAGGACATTAGTACAAGGCAGAGTAATGCCAGTGCTTCCTGTTGCTCTATTCCTCAGACTTCGCCCTAGCAAACTAACCTATTGTCTTTTCTCAGTTCCCGAGCTCACCGCTTTCTGACCCGACTCATGGTCTGTGAGAATATTGACCATCAGCCTGGCAATGTCTTTGCAGCTCCCTTACTCCTTCATGTAACTCCTTCCATGCTTTTCTCTAGGAAGCTTTGGATCTTCTAACACCGTTGGGAGTCTGTTTTGTTCTCCTATAGCGGTAGGGATTTCATGGTAAAGTAGTGTTTTTCGTAGTACAGTGAAATTGTCTGTACACTTACTTGCCTCTTCTACTAGGCTGTTTCTCAAAGTTGATGGATCTGTTTTGCTCACCATTCTATCTGCAGTGCCCTTTATGTAAGTGTCTAGTCTATCACTGAATAAATGAATATATATATGGGTGAGCAAATAATTCTCTCTCTCTCTCTCTTTAGTAAATAATTTTCTTATGACAAAATTCCTTTTTTGGGGGGGCAGTGATTTTCAGTTGGGGATGGAAAAGGGAATATCAGAATTCCTTGTGCCCCATTTTCAACATGTTGATTTCCTCCTGCTCCTTCTGAAATATCTTCCACATATCATCCAATTTAGGAACCCTGTTAATTGTATTAAGAAGTCAGAGTTATTAATGGGAATGTGTTAGTACTCAATGTCAAAATTAAGCATATTTGCAACAATAGCTGTGAACAATGTTGGGGGAGACTGTGGCCCACAAATGAGCATGGGGGATTGTAGCATACTTGGACGTATGTAACTGAACAGCAGCCCTGGCAGAGGAAGGAAAGGAATGACTTGAGCAAAGGCCTAGAGGCTGGGAAGTTAGGATGACATTGAAATGCGTATGGAGAAGTAATGGGAGATTGGCCTAGAAGGCATAATGGGATGGCTATGAATGCTGGGCTGTGAAGGATATTTATTATGGTAAGAAATAGGGCATGATGAGGGATTTTTGTGGAGTAGAGTAATGGTGTTAGACTTATATATCAGGAAGTTTTTCTCTCTCCATAGCATGTGTATAGTGGATCAGAGCGGGAAAGAAAGCAGTCAGGGATAACTATTTAGTTCAGTTTAACAAATATTTATTATGAGCCTAATATGCGTTGGGCACTGGGAGAAAACATAGGGCCTGATTCCTTCCATGAGGGGACTTAACAGCCTAATGAAGGAGAGAAAAATGAACAGGCAGTTTTAGTAAGCATGTTAAGCTGTACAGGCAGGACGTAATGAAAGCCCGCATGAGACTAGAACAGAGAAGTTAAAGGTAGATTCAACGGAGACTTGCATGTTGGATTTTCTCTGAGGTTCTGAACAGTGTTAAAATATTCTTAACCAATTTAAAAATGGATGTAGGAGCAAAGAGAGAAGGAGCCCTCATGCACAACCTTGATAACAGTGTTGGAGGAATGATGGTACTTAATGAGGGACTTGTATGAAAAAGGAGGTAGATGGTGGGGAAAAGTACTGGGATTTGGTCTCACCAAGTTAAGATGCTAAAAGGGCAACTAACAATATCGGTAAGTCCAACATCCTGTTTTGTTTAGCACCCTCTTGGTTGTAGATGTCCAAATGACCATTCAAAGTGACTCATGAATAAGGAGCATTTACTGGTTTATTTAACAGTGTTATTAGCTTCAGGCATGACGGGATCCAGCTGCAGTAGGAATGGTCTCTTTGTCTCCTAGATCTGGGTTCTTTGGTGTTGGCTTCATTCCTAGGCAGACTGTGTTTTCAGGGAATTCTCTAGCAGCCCAGTATTTCATCTCATTCTCAAAAGAAGATGTTCTTTCACAGTAGACTCTTGGGGTTGTATTTGACTCTGATTGAACTGGCTGGCTGCTAAATCAGTTGTTGTGGCCAGGAATGAGGATGGGGGACTGTAGTACATTAGTTGGCCAAATCATCGATGACCTTTCATCAGGAGGTAAGGGCAGCCTCACCCTATCCATATGGACTAAAAGTCAATGTGGGTTATTCTCAAAAGAAAAGCAAAATAGGACACTGTTAACTAGAAGGGGCCCCAAACCACAGCAAGTATCCATTACACAGGCTCTGTAATTTTCAGACATTTAAAGTTAACATTGCTTCGTTTGATCTTCAACATAACAGTTTGTGGGAAGTGCTATTATCTGACAACCATAGGTAAGGACACTGAGCTTTTGAGAGACTAACTGGCCAAAGGTAGTACTCGCGGTGGTAGTAAAGGAACCAGGATGTCATCACTCTTCCTTCCATTCAGGTGTGGAGATCAAGTGGGCAGTTGGAAGTGGGTGGCTCCAGCACCCAGACTGGAGACACAGCTGGAGAAGGCAACTCTTGAGTTGGAGATGTTGGGGACGATTGACCATAGAGGTGGAAAGTGTAGAGAGAAAGGTCAGGGAACAGAACCAGGAAAGAAACATCCATATTTGGGAGAAAAATGCGAAGGAGATGCTAGTCAAGGAGAGTTAGAAAGAGGTAGCCTAAAAGGGAGGAGGAAACTCAGGAGACTAATGTGTTAAAGACCAAAGGTAAGACTTCATAGATGTGTATTATCTTGGGAGTGTCATTAAAGCTTAAAGGAATTTTAAGTGAGATAGATACTCATGACCATGATCCGGAGATTATGAAGGCTATAAACATAATGAAGGCTAGCAGCACTTGCTTGGTGTTGATGGTAATACTAATACTAATAATGATAGCAGCTAACATATAACATATATGATGTTATATATACACATTATATTACATGTAACAATGTACTTTCTGCTTACTGATTTACTCCTCACAATGACCCTGTAAGACATGTATATTTATTATCCTTATTTTACAGATGAGAAAACTGAGGCACCCTGGACTCTAGTTTCATTGGCTCTGGAGTCAATTTTTTTAACTTCTGCAGTTCACTGTCCTTCTAGGGCATGGACAGGCATCCTTGGGTAGCACTGAAGTAGGGCAGGTTAACAAAGGTCATTCTTTTTCTTCTCTCTCTTCTAGAGCCAATTTCAACCCATCATTTGAATTTTTTTTTCTTTTTTAATTAAAAGTTTGTCCTCTACTTACCTTTCAGTAGAACAATTGAAAACACTTTTGGAAGAGGCTGCCGTTTGATATTTGAAGAATGGAAGCATCATTTCTGCTCTGATGGACTCATGGTCATTTATGTGGGTGTTTGTGACTGAAAAGGTCAACGGACAGAAAAAATAGCAGTGAGAGAAACACACACAAGGACAGTTAGGATGGCAGTGTCACACCATTCATCAGTTTTACAATAGTGTTGGCCTTTGTCAACATTTCCTAAAGGAAAAATCATAAGGCAGCAAAAACAAAGAGCCACAAATGAACAAAACTGGAACAGGTTAAGACCTCCTTGAAGACTTGAGGGACTGGATGTTTTTGCTTCAAAAGACAGTCTCTCAGTCATGTGTTCTCTGGAGAATTCTGCCTGCAACTGTTTCTTTTTCACATCTGCTGCTCCTATGTTCTTCACCTTTCCCGGAGTGGAAAATTTCCTAATTCCTTAGTGTCTTTCTGAATTTTCAACACCAATTCATAGCAGTAACCTAAGAAATTGTATCAGTCTGAAATTTTGTTTTGAGTTAAGGTTTTTCATTAGCTGAGAAAGAGCAGAAGTAGTTTTGCCATTTCCATTTTGGACTCTTGTAAGAAAATGCAAATGGATGAAAATCTATTATGCTTCATGTTGAATGATTACCTTTACTTCTCATTTTGTTGGCAGATTATTTAGATTCTATTAAAGCCCTTTTGGTTCATATTTTTCTTAATATGATGTGAGGGATGCGTAATACATCCCTTATCACTGACTTGCATGTGTGACATGACTTATATACTAAAGCCCGGGACAATTTAGTCTTATTTCATGTCTTTTGCCATAATATTCATTGGCTAACTAAAAACCTGCCTAAGCAGATAATACCCATCAGAGAATTTTATCATATTAAAGTCTCCCTTAGTATAACATGTTTTGCACATGGGTAAAGTGTTCCTTTGCCTTTCAATTTTGTTCCATTAAAACTGTCCCCTAAATTTTTTTCTACGGTATAAATTTAGGGCTGTGTCTCAGCAAAGTTTCCTCTTGTGGCAAAACTATGAGATTTGTGAATTTTGTTTTTTGTCTTGAAACCCTTGTTTTGTGAGAGTTAGATATACAGTATATCTTGTCGGCTTCCACAGATGACTAGATTTATTGCTATAAATATAAGAAATTCTGGCAACTTTGTATAGCTTTTTTAAAGAATACATGCTTCCCCCCCCACCCCCCCCACCCCCCAAGAAAGTCTTTGTTGAGTTGGTTATGGAGCTGAACTAATAGCATGTAGAAAACCTGGTTTGAAGAACCTGATTCTCTATCCTATATGGCTCCGCCGTGAAAGGGTGAAGTATGGTCCTGAACAAAATGTGCTTTCCAGCTTTCCTCACTGCATTAGCAAAGCCTTCTCCCAGAATGCTTTGCCATCGAGCTTTCTACTGCCCTGACTTCAATGGCAAGAGTGTTTCTGCATTGATATTACATAAATTCACATCAATATCTAGGTTAATGTTTAGTAGAGGCCAGTTGGCTTTTCATTCTGAATTGTTTGAAATCAGCTCTGACAACGCTGTTTGGCAATTTGGCAGTTTTTCATATTTCTTTTAAATTTTAATTATAACCCATCAAGTCTTAAGCAGTTACTTCTGGGTTAGACTCTTGATGAATGTCATAGCAGGGTGTTTTAATTTAATGGATCCAGAGTAACATCTGTTTCTAATATTTTAAAAGCCAATTTATATGGAAATTCGTTTAATACACAGTCAATACACGGAGACTTGTAAAAATAAAAATAAATATGGAAAATCAAACCCCTGTGATATAGTAGGTCTTCTGTTAACAAAGGATTTCACTGATGGCGAGGTTCACCTGCTACTACCTAACACCCAAGATATCACAGCTTAAACAAGATAGCGATTTATTTCTCATACTCACAAAATGGTGAGGTAGTTAGCTTAAAGCTGGTATGGTCTACCATAATAGGGACTCAGTTTTCTTCAGTCTTATTGCTGTGCTCTGTGGAGCATGACTTCTATTCCTAAGGATTCCCTATGGCCCAAGATGGCTGCTGGAAGTCTAGCTATTACATCTGTGCTTCAGCAAGAGCAAGGAGTGGGGGGGGGAGGGTATAACGCTAAGCTTTTTGCTTTTAAGGACACTTTCCAGAAGTAGCGTGTAGCATTCTGCTTATGTTGCACTGGCCAAAAAATAGTCACATGATCGTATTTAACAGCAAGGGAAGATAGGAAATGAAATAATTTTTTCAGATGACTATCTGCCCAGCTAAAAACTAAAACATCTATGAGTACGGGAAAAGGGGAGAACAGACATTGGAGAACAACAATCTGTGCCACACTGAATATTTTTTAAGACATGATTTTAATAGACCTTCAGCCTTTTATTGAGCATCTAGAAAAGTCCAACGAGTTCTCATGAATAAATAATACATGTAGAAGGACTAGCATGGTGTTTGGCTCAAACAAGATAATCATGACTACTGTTGATAGGTTTTAATTCTAACCCCACTTGCATCTAATTTCAGAGACTGTGAGTCAAGCTGACTTTAATAAGGGAGTTTTTGAACACCGTACCCCAGTCTTTATAGAATAGTAGCAACAACAGCTCACAGAGCCCAGATGTCATTGGCGCTAGGTCTCCAGAACACTCATACTGGCAAAGCAGTATTCTTTGCTTCTCTATATAGAAGATAAATACACAGTTGCGAGTGTTTGTTAGCTGTTTTCAAGGTGAAACTATTATTGTTACAGAAACTAAAGCTCAGAGAGGCTAATTGGGAAGCGAGTTAAAGAAGCAGTTGAAAATGAGCATTGCCCCATCATTTGACCCCAACTGGAGTACTAACTGTTATTTCCTCTGGCTGTGTCACCTTGGATGGGTTTCTTAATCTGTTTGGATCTGTTGCGTTTTCCTGTTTTTGAAGATGCTCAGGTAAATTACGGAGCATGTTTCCCCTCAGTCCAGGGCTTTTCCAACCTCGTTTTGGTAATATTCATGTGGAGATTCCTTTGATCATGCCTGCCTCACAGTGAAAAGCTGAACCGATGGGGGCTGGAGGTTAAAGTCATCAGGTGGCTTTCTATCACATATTCTTCAGCTGTACAAATGCCCACAGCCTTCAAAAGCCCTGACATCACACCAGGCAAGAGGCTTCTAATAATGGAGGCCTCTAATAATGTCTTGACCTCTCTCTGTCCTTCTAACTCACGTGCCTCTATTGTGTACTGTAAGTATGGAGATGGGCTAGGGGTACAGACATTCAAGATGCCACCTTGATCTCTGGAAGATATAATGGCATAGAGCAGGGATCCTTCAAACTGAACCATTTACAGGCCAACATTTGTACCTTGTCTGCATATACCAGTACTGTGGGTTCCTTAATATTTGTCTTTACGTTGAGTTTTTAATTTTTAACAGCTTCATTCTGAGCAAACATCTGTGAAATCCAGCTTCGATTTGATAATTAAATTTCCTTTCAAGTACACATTAAAATAAATATATCCATTCAATTTTTTACCAGGTTTGCCTGTGTATCTTCTAAAATACTTTCAGTGGTAGGTAGATCATCACATTTTGGGAACTGCAACAGAGTGGAAAGAGCGCGAGCCATGAAACTCTACCCTGCTGATTCCAGCTGTGTGACTTTGCTACTATTATCGATTGATCATTCTTAACCATAATTTGTTCACTTGAGAGATGTAGATAATATGTACCTCATCATTTACTCTAAGGATTAAACAAGATACAGCCAAGGAGACTGTTACAATGCTTGGCGGATAGCAAGTCCTCAGCGAATTACTAGGTTATCCTTCCTTAAAGTCTGTTTGCAGATACCAGGCATGCAGGCCTGTAACTGCTAGTTTTCAGAAGCAGGACACAAGGCACTTGGTATGGATGATTGCAAGTCCTGTGAAACTCAGAGGGAGAAAGGCTGAAGCTTTCTAGAATGAAGGAGAAAAGGGAGACATTTGGATGAGGGAAGAGGCATTCTTCCTAGCCTTTCCGGCTCTCCCTTGGCTACTCAAAGTGTGGCCCAAGGACCAGTAGCATCAGCATCACCCAGGAGCTTGTTAAAACTGTGGCATCTCCGGCTCCTCCCCAGATCTACTGACTCAGGACCTGCCTGTTAATAAGATCCCCCAGTGATTTGTGTGTGTGCATGAGAAGCAGTGCTCTGGGCACAGATATTCTGTCTAAGGTATATTTCATTTCTAGTAGGGAGTTAGTCCTTGCTCTCAGCAGATCTCTGCACCAAGATCACCTGCACGAGGATCACTAGTAACACTTGCACTGTGCTTTATAGAAGATGCAGATTCTCAGACCTCACATCAACCTGCACCCATGATCTGCATCTTTAGCCCATACATTCCATGATTTTTTAAGGCCGTTGTTTGACAACTGCTGTAGTAAGTCTTAAACCACCTATAGAAACTGCATTTATTCTTCAAACATATTTGCATTTGAACAAACAAGAAAACTTTTGAGAAAGAGAGATACAGTCCTAATTGTAGTGTCAGTAAGCATTAAGGGGAGGATCTGAATTCAATCTATATGTAAAGGCTTCTGTAAGGCTCATTTGCATTAATCCTGCATACCTGGAATCCCATCATACACAGGAGAACAGCTTCCCAGAAGGCAGTGTCTTAGCAATGTCATATACAGTTGACACTCGAACAACATAGGTTTGAATTGCATGGGTCCACTTATAATAGATTTTTTTCAACAAATACAGCACTGTAAATGCACTTTCTCTTGTGATTTTTTTTTAATAATGTTTTCTCTAGCTTACCTTATTGTAAGACTACACTATATAATACGTATACAGAATAGGTGTTCATCAACTGTTCATGTTATTGGTTAGACTTCTGGTCGACAGTAGACTATTAAATTTTAGGGGAGTCAGAAGTTATGCTTGGATTTTCAACTGCATGAGGGTCGGCACCCCGACCCCCACGTAGGACAAGAGTCAATTGTATTTTCTTCTTTTCCGAAATTTTATATTTGACTTTCTGTAAACATTTTGTTTTTTAGCCGTGCTATCAAGACTAATCAAGACCTTCTCCCAGAAACTCCCTGGACACACATTTTCTACAATGATTTTTGGGGGACTCTTCTAACCCACAGTGGCAGCCACAAATCCTACCGGCCACTCTGCACTCTTTCTTTTCGCCTGAACCATGCCATCGGAGGGCTGAATCCCTGGAGCTATCACCTCGTCAATGTCCTGCTGCATGCAGCAGTCACTGGTGTCTTCACAAGCTTCTCCAAGATCCTCCTTGGGGACGGATACTGGACCTTCATGGCTGGCTTGATGTTTGCCTCTCACCCCATCCACACGGAGGCCGTGGCAGGAATCGTGGGTCGGGCCGATGTTGGGGCCAGTCTCTTCTTCCTCCTCTCCTTGCTGTGCTACATCAAACACTGTTCTACAAGAGGCTCCTCGGCCAGGACTTGGGGCTGGTTCCTGGGGACAGGACTGTGCGCAGGATGCAGCATGCTGTGGAAGGAACAAGGAGTGACCGTGCTGGCTGTGTCGGCAGTTTATGATGTCTTTGTCTTTCACAGGCTGAAAATAAAACAGATCTTACCTACCATTTACAAAGTAAGTGATTGTGGGCGCTGGAGCATTGGGTTACTGAGCAGCCTCCTTGCCTGGTCCTTTTCCCCCATTTAAAAAGCAAATTTGTCCCTCTTCAAAGAGAATTTAAAGTAAGCTGTGTTTTGATCTTCAGTAAGTGGAAGTGTCCTTTTTGACCTTTCCCTACTAACATGGGTTTCATTCCTTGATTGTTTTATGTCTTGGGTTTCTTATTTTCATGATTTCAAAGGGTTCTGGTAGCTGGACAGTTTTGCCTTGTAAAGATTATGCACCTTTAGTATTTATTTTTATTCATTTTTTATTTCGGCCCCAATTCTCTGTAATCCAGTAAATTGCTTATAATGTGTATTTATAAAAGTATCAGAGCTGATAATAGAGCCAGATGCTAAACTCTGTAGAGGGGAAATCCTCTGCCATTTGTTAATAGTACTTTTCCTGATCTGACTTTGGAAAACAGCCCTTCTCTGCAGTGCACTGGGAACTCAAATTCTTAAACAATGAATCATCTTCACCTTTTCCTTGTTGTACTGAATAAGAATAGAAGAGTCAAAACAGAAAGAGGTTATTATAAATTTTGCCCTGAGGCCAATTAAGGCCTTTGCCTCAGGGCTTAATATTTGCTCTTCTGTATTCCCTCAGTGCTTTCAAATGCACTGTGGTTTAAAGGTCACAGAAGCACTTTGAGATCTCTTCCACCTAAGAGGACCAGTTTTTGGCTAGTGTGTTAGGGGAAGGCATTGGACAGACAAAGCTAGCTTGAGAAACTGCCTCTTTCCCATCTCCCCATTATCTCATTCATACTAAACTTACCCTTGCTTTGCCTTTTAGTTATAAAAGATGCACTTGGCCAGTGCTGGCAAATCTTGGTCCTGTTCTAGGCCAGTTCCCCCTTGCTTTTGGACACTTAAGTGAGGAGCTGTGATTTTGGATACTTACCTTGAGAAAGCAGTCAACTTTTCTCATTTTGGCAGTTCTTCCCCCTCACCCCGTCAATTCTCGATGTTACTTAAAATCAAATTGGGAAGAAATTGAAGTGAAGGAAAAATTAAGGGAAATAGAAACATTTATTTTTTAATGACTTTTTTTTTCTTCACTTAGTAGGCAGAGTAGTTACTGCTGCTCTCTGTCCTCTGTGGGGAAGCATAACCTTTTCAGTTAGAACTCAAGTTTCAAGTGCTTAATGAAGTTCTTTTGTGATTTCGATTATATGCTGAAACTTTAAAAAAATTTTTTTTTTCAACGTTTATTTATTTTTTTCTGGGACAGAGAGAGACAGAGCATGAACGGGGGAGGGGCAGAGAGAGAGGGAGACACAGAGTCGGAAACAGGCTCCAGGCTCTGAGCCATCAGCCCAGAGCCCGACGCGGGGCTCGAACTCACGGACCGCGAGATCGCGACCTGGCTGAAGTCGGACGCTTAACCGACTGCGCCACCCAGGCGCCCCAATATACGCTGAAACTTTAAAAGAAAACTCTGGTTAGGTTGAGTTTGACGCCTAAAAACAATAGTTTGAAAGTCAAATTCTTAATTTCAAATCAATTTTAATTATTCTTTCTGGGAGATTTAGGGAGAGAATTCTTTTTTTCTTTTGTTTTAAAACCACATCAACAACAAAACAAGCTTTCTTGTTTTATTGGAAAGACAGATAGAATACATATAAATCATGGTCTTTGTCCTGTGGAGACTATTTGAGGACTTTGCATCGATAGCCTGTGAAACATTGTGGTTGGACATTTTCCAGAATTTCCATTTTACCGTCTCCTGGAATACGAAATGATTTTGATATACCAGTTCAGGACTTGATTTTAGGACCTTTTAAAGTTCTAAGACATTTTCAGTTTTCTAAGCATATTTTCAAGGACAGAGTTGCTGATAGACACCCTTACTATAATTGTGTCCCCTACAATTATTTGGGGCATACCTATAATAAGAAATTATTCTTTATCTTAAGTTTATTTAAAAAAAATTAATGTTTATTTTTGAAAGAGACAGAGCATGAGTGGGAGAGGAGCAGAGAGTGAGAGGGATGCAGAATCCGAAGCAGGCTCGAGGCTCTGAACTGTCAGCACAGAGCCCGACACAGGGCTTGAACCCAGAAACTGTGAGATCATGACCTGAGCCAAAGTCAGATGCTTAATCGACTGAGCCACCCCCAGGGACCCCGGAAGTTAAATTAAAAAAAAAAAATTAAGTTTATTTATTTATTTTGAGCAAGAGAGGTAGCAAACTGGGGAAGGGCAGAGAGAGAGGGAAAGAGAGAATCCCAAGCAGGCTCTGCACTGTCAGCAAGAGCTGGATGCGGGGCTTGAAGTACAAACCTTGGTACGTACCACTGTGAGATCATGACCTGAACCGAAATGAAGAGTCGGACTCTTAACTGACTGAGCCAACCAGGCACCCCTATCTGAAGTTAAATTGCCCTGAGCATCCTGCTTAAGAAAATAAGAAATGTCGCTAGCAAAGGAACTCCTAGCAGCAGAGAGTGTGAAACACCCCTCTCCCCACCCCCCATGTCATGGGAAAGGACTTAATACTTTGAAGATTCGGTGTCCTGAGAAGTTTCCAAATGGAAAGTTGCCTAGACTGTCTGGCAGCCATTGCTTGTGGGCAAGGGAAGTAGTTGAAGCAGCAAAACAATCTGAGAGTCGCTATCTCCACTCTGCTTTTTCTTTCATTCTCACATTTTGGGCCAATGGGCTTAATGAGAACATTTCAGTAACAGATTGTATAGATTTGCAAGGGGCCATAGAGACCTTCTATGCCAGTCCCTTTATTTCCAGCAAAGGTATAGAACACCAGAGGTGTGAAGGTCACCTAGAAAGTGGTAGAATCACTGGAACTAGGATACATATTTGCATGTGTTTAGCGATCATTTTACTATATTGTGAAGATGTGAAGATGAATGAACAAATGTAAATAAAGTCAGATGACTTACCTGGAAGAGAAGAAAATAAAATGGAATCAAATATTCACTCACACTGGCTAAGTAACCTTAGGCTAGTTCAATGACCTGTTTTTTTATCTGGAAATGGAGACGGTTCATGTTCTGTCTTAGAGATGTTGTGAAGAGTGTAATTGTGGGGTGTTCAGTGTGAGCTGAGTGCCCAATGTTTGGAAGGCACCTGATGATACTAGTTGAAGAGAAAGAAGAAATATCAGTGGAAATTGTAATTCTTTATTTTAAGGAAGAGAAGGCCAAAAGATGAACTTCTACTAGTCTTTAAACATATGGTGGTTTTGAAAGCATATGACTTAGGAATCAACTAAGGCTGAAGCATGAATATTTAGGCAGAAACTTTCATTTAGAATTTTATGACTATGGGGCTTGTAAACACTGGCATAGATTACATATGGAAGTTATAGAAAATTCCATATTCTGTCTTTATAATATATAGATTTCTATGCCTGGGGTGAGTTAGAAGAGACTCTGAAGGAAGTGAATTAAAAGACTTTAGAAGGTCCTTTTCAACCTTAAAAGAATAAATCATCTTAAATATCTTGCCAATTAACTCCACATCATGGTTTGCCAGATGAAATAAACTTCCCTGCCCTATTAAAACATAACTTTTATATAAACAGAAAGCTCCAGTGCACAAATGTTTAACTCTGTTATGCAAACCAGTGAACCAGCCAAGTACTCAAAACCCAAAATGGCGGACCTCTTAAAGCTGGAAATTATTAGGACCAGAGGGGCAAGGCTCTCTGTTTTGATAGTTTCATCAGTAATGTTTTTCTCATAACGGTCACACTCAACTTCTTTCTTCACAGTGTTGGTTTCAGTTCTGCACCTTTTAAAAGATTTTGGGTCTTTTAAATGTGCACCAGGGCCAGGCAGAAGGGACTGGTGGAAGCAAGATTCTGCCCACCTCTAGGACCCCTCTTCATCCAGTATTATAATAAGAAAATACAGGTTTGGGTTGGGTAGAGTTTGAGATTTTTCCCTTTGCTTTTCAAGCGAGACAGAGAGAGAGAGAGAGAGAGAGAGAGAGAGAGAGAGAGAGAAAGAGAGAAAGAAAATGAGAGACAGTGCATGCAGGTGAGCTGGGGAGGGGCAGAGGGAATGGGAGAGAATCTTAAGCAGGCTCCTCACCCAGTGTGGAGTTTGACGCGGGGCTGGATCTCATGGCTGTGAGATCATGACCTGAGTGGAAACCAAGAGTGGGACACTTAACTGACTGAGCTACCCAGGTGCCCCAAGTTTGAGATTTTTCTAAGAAGACAGACTTCTGGATTTTTCTATGACATTTCTTATTATTTAAAATCAATTACTAGTTTAAAAACAGATAAACCCTGTTTGGGCCCAACAAAATCCTTTGGATGACTGAATTTGGCCAGAATTCTTGGCTGCCAGTTTTTGGCTTCTAAGGCTCATGCAGATGATGCACATATCTATATTGTATAAAAGACGTTTGCAGTTCTGCAAAGAAAATATGAAAGTTTCTTTTTTGGAAGTATGTGAAAAATAGTAACGAACTGGCATATTGTAGATACTTGATTTAGCATTTAATGAATACATAATCTATGTGTGCTAGGCACTATCCTGAGTGTGCTAAAACATAAACACATTTAACTTATATAATAAGTGCTTATTGAGAGAATATGACTTATGAACTAATGTGGTTGAATATGACATGAAATAATATAATCATATGGTTGTCAATAGTTAAGATTTGTTTTTTGTTTTTGTTTTTAATGTTTACTTATTTTTTGAGAGACAGAGACAGAGTGGGAGCGGGGGAGGGGCAGAGAGGGAGACACAGAATCCGAAGCAGGCTCCAGGCTCTGAGCTGTCAGCACAGAGTCCGACCTGGGGCTGGAACTCATGAACTGTGAGACCACGCTCTGAGCCGAAGTTGGACGCCGACTGAGCCACCCAGGCGCCCCTTGTGTTTGTTTGTAATAGTTAGCAAGATTTGTAAGAAGACACCAAATATAAAATCTTCAGAAGTGTGTTTGAACAAAATGTGTGTTCATAAACATCTTAAGTTTTTTTAAATGATCCTCTTCTTAGTTTCAGCATTCTATTTATGGTGTTTCCCACATTGTCCTTGGCATCTGGTGCACCATCTGACACATAGTAGGTACTCAGTAAATTATTGAATTCATACTTGTTTCAGTTTGCCTTTAAAAAATGTGTGCCTGAAATGTTAAAGTGAAATCCAATCCTCTTCCCTTTATACAAATGAGGATTTCATTCCTGGTTAGTGGGGTCCAGAAGGTACAATTGGAAGAAATGCATGTCAGAAAAATGTTGAAAAGTAAGTTTTCTTGACTTCTCATCAAATGATTATTTTAGCCTTTCTTAGATGACTTTCACTTACTTTAGTTTTATGTGGTCAAAAAGTAAAAGTGGGGGAGGTGGCCCTTGAAACACACTTAAACTAGCCTTGCAAATAAATGTTTCACTTTTATCTGCCCACAAAATTTTTTACAAGTCTCCCATGACCCCAGGAGGTACATGGGTAATAAAATCAGCAAAAGCAACATTTTTCTTACTTACCAAACATCAGTCATTGCTTGCCTAGTGGCCATTTTCTGTGCTTATTTAACATCTGTTAACTGTTTTAATGTGGAAACATCTTTTTTCCCTTTATTAGCCTCATAATCACTTATTCAGTTACAGGTGGAAAAAAAAATTAAAAAAAGGAAATCTGAAAACCAGTGTAACAATTCTAATAATAGCCCAAATTGATTTGGAAAAATAGCCCTTTTAGTTTGCTCTTTTAAGAATTTCTGTAAAGATGACTATCTTCGCTTTGCTATAGTTGCTTCCAAGATGTACCCTATCTGGACAACTTCCTTTTCTTAAAATTAAATTTTGTAGCTCTATTTCATGTAAATAAAATGATGAGACTACATTATGAGAGAGGAAATGGGGAGGCAGTGCCGCTTTTGGAAAAGGAGGCATCTCTGTCTAGAAATAACTTTTTCATTTTAATGCTGAGCAGGATGTGAATGGTGGAGGTTGCCTATGGTGAAAAAGTTTATCTTGGATGTTAGGTAAGCTTGGTTCTACATCAAGATGCAGTGATCAGACACAAAGTAACAAATAATCATCTGTTTTCAAACTATTTACAGGGTTTACCTTGAGAATGTTTCCTGAGGGCAGGGACTTACGTTCTGTTGAAGGTTTGGGGTTTGTCACTATTGGAACACTGAGGATCTTAAATGTGGTGCTTCTGTGCATCTATTTTGTGTGACTCCCCCTGTATAGAAGAGCATGGAAAGAGAGGCGCATAGCCTACAGGTATTTGCACATTGAATCCACATGTGCTTTTTTATTTGATTAGCTGCTGGGGATGGCATTGGCCCAACATGTTATCGTTTACAGCTTTGTCCCTTTGCTTTCTAGACTAGGTTGTGGTTTTACTCAAGATGTGACTCTCATATCGATTGCGCTGAATGAAATATATATTTGCTGTTTCTGATGTTCTTCAGTCCACATCTGTGCCATTCTACTTCAAGTAGTGTTCCCACTTTCTTACGATTTTCTTTCCCTTCATTTGCCTTACACTTGACTTTGTGAGAATCCAGATATAGCAAGACACTCTGATTCTGATCACAGTATTTCCTAGCATTATTGAAACTGGAGGGCTGACTATTTGTCATGTACTTACAAATGAATTTGGATTTCATCCCAGTAAACTTGTTGTAGCATTTAATATTCATGACCTATAGAACTTTGAAACTTTGAATAGATGCCAGCAGTGCTAACCAGATAATACCACAAATAAAGGTGAGGTTCAAAAATATTTTACAACTCGGAAAGTCAAAGATTAATATTAATAAGGTATTTTATTTCTGCGGGTTGCCTTCATTGCTCAGCTGATTTAAGATGATTCTGTATTCTGGTTACAGTTTAAGTGCAAGTTGAGTAATTGAAATTTGGAAGCTGACTACCCTTGCCAGTTCATGTAATGCTTGTGTTAGAGTGTTAATACCTGGAAGGGTGATCTATTTGCAGATTATCTTTTTTTTTTTTTTTTTTTTTTAAAGATTCACCTTTGTGCAAAACGCTGTATTAGGGGTTGTGGGATTCAAAGATGAGTGCACAGGGGCGCCTGGGTGGCTCAGTCGGTTAAGCGTCCGACTTCAGCCAGGTCACGATCTCGCGGTCCGTGAGTTCGAGCCCCGCGTCGGGCTCTGGGCTGATGGCTCAGAGCCTGGAGCCTGTTTCCGATTCTGTGTCTCCCTCTCTCTCTGCCCCTCCCCCGTTCATGCTCTGTCTCTCTCTGTCCCAAAAATAAATAAACGTTGAAAAAAAAATTAAAAGAAAAAAAGATGAGTGCACAAAATTCTACCCCTAAGGACATTTTAGAGTAGGCTAGAAAGTTGTGAATAGCACATGCAAATGTAGAACTGAAATTCAAGCTGGAAAGTGGGGAGGCTGTAAGGGAGGCACTGGGAGTGCAGGACAGCTTCGAGGAAGGGGGGTGTACTTTCTGCGGAGGGGATCAGGAAGCACTTTCAGGAGCAGAGACATTTGAGCAGGGCCCCGAATGGTGGTTCAGATATAGACATTTATAATTGGAGAGGTGAGGGAGAGTGGAAGGTGGAGCCTGAGAACTGCACAGAGGGAAACTCCTAGGAAGTTCCGGGGGACCACTGGGCAGTGGTTTTGGCAGATACAGTGCATGAAATGAAACAGGAAAATGAATGAGGAAAGGTAGATTGAGACAGCTAGAATGTATAATGATGTAGGGACCTTTTAAGATATGTTGTGGCCCCAGCAATGTTGGGAGACAATGCATAAGTTTTAAATGTGCTTGTTCTTCGACTGGTCCATGGGAGAAGCTTGGGAATGTCCAGGCTAATGCCATTTCGCCACTTGGGAGGCTTTCTTCTGTGCCCTTACTTGGGGACAGACCTGAGAGAGGATCCCTTTGATGATGAGACAGATTCAGGAGGTTTATCCCATTCAGTGAGTGTGTTTCCTGCCATCTCATTCTTTAGCATCAAAAAAAAAAAAAAAAAAAAAAGGCAGTTATTTTTCGACGTTAGATTATTTTACTTTTTACTCTATAGTATCTAGCATATTATTATATACTCCTAATGAGAAAAACAGGGAGTCCTTCAGGGCTTTCTCCTGTGTCCGTTCTTCCAGCATTGCTGAACGGTGTTCAAATGTTACAGTGAGTGGCCACAAGTACAAAATCCCTCTTTGTTTTGCACTCCTTACAGGAAGACAGAAACATTTTTCAAAATGGTCCTTTTTACAATACAGAATAAAATATTCTATCAGCACTGAATTTCAACCAGTTAACTCCGTATACCATCAGTGAAAATGACACGCAAATTGGACCTTGTGATGAATAAATAATGAGTCTCATTGAAATCATCTCTGCTGTTCTCATAATACTGTCTGGGATACGTATTACATCACTCGGCTCAATTTTCGATAACCTGCTGTCTCAGAGGAATCAGATCGACTGAAGGGGATCTCATGATTATCTGGTTACTCATATTCAACTGGGTACCTTCAGTTTCACAGAAAAAAGAAAAAATACCCAATGTGGTTTGCACAAATTTCAGATCATTGTCATTGCCTGTCTTAAATGCTGGGAACGGTGGGAATGCTAATTTAGTGTTGACCTCTCAAGTGAAATTTAAGCTATAGAAAGGCACATTCCAGGAGTGCATTAGAGATTCCTGAAAAGGCATGATCAGGTAGGAGGTGGGGTGGATAAAACTGAGTATTAAATCAAATTTATTGATAGTTAAAATAGTTATGAAATGTGATAGTGCAGTAAGGTTGCATGGTGTGGCATGTTTTAATGTTCACACCAGGTTCTTACCTACTGACCACAGTGTTCCTTTTTTCAAAAAGAATGGTAAGAAACCAAAAGGGGAAGAGAGGCAGCCAAAGTGTGCAATGATTTGGTGCTAGGAAGGTCAATGTGCCCTTGCTCCCTGGGTTTGTCTTTACAACTCTGCAGCACCCAGATGGCTCCTGCATGCTCTGTTGGTCTGATTATAACTCTTGCATCAAGTGAAATAGCATGAATTCAGAATTTAATACATGTTTCCTCAGTAATTATGGCCTTGATTAGTGAAGTCAGTGTTTCAGTTCCAAAGGACACTTTCTTTCTCTCTCCACATGTTTACTCATTTAATTTCAGGAGATGAAATAAACTGCAAAGATTTTTTCGATATGATAAGAGAATCTACAGTGCCTGTACCTGGTATGTGGTTGTCATTTTGCTAATAATTCATGTAAGATTCAAAGCAGACAGCAGGGACAACATGAGAAAAATGAAGGACATTTAAAAACAAGTAAATGACTTGGTTTTTAGTAAGAGAAGAAATGGAAAATATATTTAGAATTTCCATTAAAATATTGCTTAACGTAACTAAGTACCAAGTACATTTAATAGAGTTCTTGATGATATGCAATATCAGTTGTATTTAAAAATAGTTTACGTATTTAAAAACTGAAAAAAAGAAAAAATCTTAATATTTTAATTTTGTGCATTTTGTGCATCTTAAACTCTTAGTTTTCAATGTGTTAACTCTGTCCCCTCCCCTTTAAAAGGGTTTATGTGTGTGTGTTGTGTTATGTGTCCTATTAGAATAAATTGCATAAAGACATGCTTATATACTAGAGTCAGATTATACCAAAGTGATACATGAATGATTTGAGTGTATTTCCATAACTTCTATGAAATGGAAAACTCCAAATTGCATAGAATTAATCTTTCTTCTAACTTGAAGTTGGGCAAAAATTTGCCAGTTTCGGTGTTCCACGGAATGTAGCTTCTTTCTTCTTAAGATCTTGTGACATGTGATGAAAAGTTAAATATATCTAATAGTATAAAAACCACTGCTGTTTAACTTCGAATAACCGTTGGGCGTTTGGCTGCTCTCCTCTTGCACAGGTGCTAGCTAGTAAGGCTATTGTGGAAAAGCCATAGGATTGGAGCATCTAGATTTAGATGCAAATTGCTGTGACCTTGGATAAATTACTGACCGGCTTGCACATCAGTTATGTGGTCTGTAAAATAGGAATACAATATTTGCCTTGCAGGGTTGTTAGGTATGAATATCGTCAATGTACCCTCTTCCGCCAAGTTCTTTTCCTGTAGAAATATGGTCATCAGCGTTTCACAGTGTTTCCACATTTCAATAGTAACGAACTTTTTACCTGTCATTTTGTAGAGCACTAAGCGTAGTTGTTGCTTTTCTCACGGGGATGCAGGGTGAAGCGTCAATCAGAAAAAAAATGGAGTTTTTGCTATCCTGTTCACCGGTGCTGACAATGTAAAGAATATTGAGAAAACAAACAAACAAACCTTTTTCAAGGATAATTCTTCTGAACCACACAATTTGATCATTTCTCTTTTTGTTTAATCTATTGGAAACAAATATATTTAAGTCATTCCTTAATTTTTCGTCACTGTTTATATCAAAGCATCAACTAGAAATTTTGTAGCCTGATTTTTTCCCCTTCTGGCTCAGGATGGTGCTGTTGCTTATACATCTGAAAATGGAGTCCCCTCCTGTTCTCCCCAGCACCCTGTTGCCTGTATATCCCCTTTAGCCAGGTTTAGAGTAAGGAGGATTAGTTCAGTAGCTGCAATAGCTTGCAGCATTCAAGTCTCATTCTTTGAAGAAAGGGGAAGCATTGTTATCACCTAAAGGTGAATGTTAATCTCTTTCTTCCCCCTATTCTTTCCCAAACCTGGCAGGCAATATTGTTACAGCTGATTCCAGAATCTGTTATGGGAAACCTTTTCAGGGAAACATTGAGGCTGCTTTTTATTGGTGGTGGTGATGCTCAGCCGTTTATTTCCCCACCTCCTAGGGAGATAATAGAGAGCGAAAAGTTTTATTTTTAAAGGAATACTGCATCTGGCTGCCAAAATTTTTATGAAATATTTTGGATGCCTTAATAATATTCAGACCAAATTATTTTTACAGCAGCCTAAATCCTGGTAACGGTGGCTTGTTGAGACAAGTCTATAATAGGTAAGATTGGTTTTGATTTTAGAAAATCCAGTACTTTAAAAGTCTGATCTAATCTTCAGATGATACAGGCGGTAGGTGGGGGTTGGTGACTGCTTCAAGATTTTAGGATTCATTTCATCATGTGTTTCCTTCGAATAGTCCAAACTGGGATGATCATCAGCGTCTCACGGGGAGACTTTTAAACCAGAGATTGCAGCCCAAGACTGGAAGCTACTGAATAAGAATCTTTCCGTCTGCTTACATTTTGTTTTTGAGGCATTGACAGGGAGCTGGTGGAGAGGCAGCAGGAGAGAAACTACTTTTTAAAAGCTCTCCCTCTGATTTTGATGATACAGCTAGGTTTGGGACCCGCTCATGTGCATTGATATACCTCCATACAGTATCATGAAAGGTCAAAAATGTTTTGTGGCTAGAGAGAGGTATTAGAAACTATGTATCTACATGCTGCCCCTTCTCTCTCCACAAACGTGAGGTCTGCAGAAATTAGGCACAGGCTTGGTTGAGAGCAGAGCCTCCTCCCCCAGGTCTACTACTCTGTCACTTTCCCTCCCTGACTTCAGTTTGTAGAAACCTGTTACTGTGGAATTAATTTTCTATTTGTCAGTTAAGACTGCCTGGTGTTAATGGACCTGTGTACCCATCCCTCAAGTTCATCATTAATTAAGATTCAATCCTTCTTATTTTACCCTGGGTTCTCTTTGCAATGTTACTAATTCTAGAATACTTTTTGAAAATGAGTTGTTTTGTTTTTGTTTCCATCCTCCCAGTCCCCTCCTTTTCCTGTCCCCTCCCCCCACCTCATTCAGTTAAGTGCTTAAGTTTTTGCACGTTGTCTTCCTAGTCTAGCTTGATTTAAGTCTGCATTCAAACGGAATATTTACTTTTGTAGCTACCAGAAACTTAACACAAAGACACTAAAACCACAGTGTGTTTTTCTTCCTAATTTGGTTAATTGCCTTTACTAACAGTGTATAACTGTTTGAAGTAGGTTACTCTTCAGTGGAAGGATTTTCTCTTTGATGATGTGGAGCCTGAGATTGGTCTAGAAGAGCATTAAAAAAAATATTGGGGCAGCTCTTTGTGGCTACCTGCTTCCAACTCACCAAGGCACCATGCACTAACTCAGAAGCAGGGGAAATTTTTGGCATTAGCAGTTGACCCATCAGCTGGGTAAATGCCACCAGGGGTGCCTGCATGGCTCAGTTGGTTTAAGCCTTGGACTGAGTCTTTGTTTTCTGTTCAGGTCATGATCTCAGGGTTTGTGAGATGGAGCCCTGCCTGGGGCTCTGCACTGTTAGTGCAGAGCCTGCTTGGGATTCTCTTTCCCTCTCCTTCTGCGCCTCCCCTGCTCCTCTGTGTGCCTTCCCCCTGCTCCCCCCCCCCCAAATAAATAAACATTAAAAAAAATGCCACCAATAGTATCTTAAAGATGTTCAGAGTTTCTTTTGACTACAATGTGAGTTTAGTGTCTCACTGTTGGGTGAATATTTGAATCAGTGACAACCTTAATGTCAAAAATGAGGATAACTCCAAAATGAACGTATTTCAGAGATGAAATAGCAAGAATGGAGAAAATGTAGAGGTGCCAATTGAAAAATGGGCTGGCTGAGTGAGAAAAGGACTGAATTTAAGTTGTCAAAGCAGCAGCCTAAAGTTTCTGGTTTTGGGACAGGATAATTTGTAGTCTTTGATTCTCCTGCATTCTGCAGTATAATCTTCTCCAGGGCTGTGCCGACTTCCATATTGTTCAAAGAGGAAGAGAAATCACTCATTTGAATCCATTAGCTTTCATTTGCATATACACAGAGCTGGCAGTAATAATGATAACAACCATTTATCATGCCTTACTGTGTGCTTGGTAGAGTGTCTACTGTACATTATTTTGTTCACTCTATGTGAGTGGGTATTATTAATCTCATTTACAGTTAAGGAAACTGAGGTTTATGGAGGTGAAGTAATTTTGCCCAAGGATTCACAGATAGCATACAGTGAAGGGGTCTCATTCCAAGTATCTGACTCCAAGGTGCATGGTCTTCCCATAATACTGTTTTTATACAAGTTTAGCTAAAGTGGAAGATCCAAATAGTATTTTTAAAAATATTTATATATTTATTTTGAAAGAAAGAGTGGGGGGAGGGGTAGTGAGCGATGAAGAGAGAGAAATCCCAAGCAGGCTTCACGCTGTCAGTGCAGAGCCCCATATGGCGCTCGATCTCACCAACTGAGACATCAAGACCTGAGCCAAAATGGAGAGTCAGACGCTTAAGGGACTGAACCACCCAGGCATGCCCCGCCCCCTCCCCAGATAGTATTATGAAGGAAATAGCCATTCTTACATTACTTGGCCTTGGGACGGATGCTGCTTACTTACAATGGCTTTAAATACAAATTATCTGCTCGTCCATATGCAACAGTTAGTTTTATGGTTGCTAAAAAATACGTAGATGGATAAGTACAAAACATGTATACAATAATTACATCACTCTGCACTAAGTGCTAATAGAATTCCATAGAAAGTGCCAGAGAAGCACATGTGTCTGACAAACTAATTCAGCCTTGTTGAGGAAGAGTCTGAGAGAGTGGCAGAGAAGTAGTGACATCTAAATAGCTCGGTTTATCCAGGATTTTGTTTTGTTTTATATTTTTTAAAAATAATTTAAAATCATTTCATGCTTGTGCATTTCATTTAGGTTCAGAGTCAACTTCCTTATATCCCCCCCTCATGCCTGTCGTGTGACAAGAAATTTGCTAGATGCTTTTTAATTTTTTAATTTTTTTCCATTTTTTTGATAAATAGGTACTAAGTGCCATCTAGGTATGAGCACTATTCTAGATGTTAAGGATAAAGTAAGGAAGAAAACAGACGAAATTCCTATTCTTTTGGAATTTACAGTCTCTAATTTAGCAGCTGCAGTTACCCTGTGAAGTCACTCTGTACTTTTTACAAGAGGTTGTTGAGTGAACTCCCCTGAATTGATCAGCGTGCAGTGAGACAGGGTTTCAAAGGTAATGCTAATTCTGAATCCAGATCCTTTCCAGTGCAGGTCATTGTCTCTCAATAGAGTTTCCTCAACTAACGAGTGGCCTAATTATTTATGGTATTAGATAAGTAGTAATGATTGTGTGTGTATGTGTGTGTGTAATTGGTTTAGAACCTCCTTGAGACCGAGGACTGGATCCTTTTTTTTTTTTTTTTTTTTTTTTTCCTTTGGCATCCCTTTTCCCAGAGATCTTGACATTGTGATCTTGGTATTTGGAACTTGATCCTCAAAATCACATTGGCCTGCAAGGGCATATCCTGTCTGCCGTGGACCTGCCCTACATTGAGCAGATTTAAAGGAGGTACATTGTACATGTATATCCTTTGAGGTTGGATTTGCATCTGGAACTCCTGTCAGCTTCTGCTACCTGCTCTCAAATGCATGGTGTTTCTCAGAACCGTGCAAAAAAAAAGAATTATTTGGAGCCAGTTCACATTGAAATATTTGGTTTGGCTCTGAATTTCATATTGTATCATTGCTAATCAACCATATTAACTTATTTATGTGTCCTTGACAGGCAGTACATTTCTAACGGCTTTATAAGGGAAAAGATGAGTCTGTGCCACAGAGGTTGCTTTATAATTCAGATAAAAACACTTTTTCCCGCATTTCATTAAAAATATAAAACAGCTTAGATTAGCTAACAATGTGATGCCACCGGTTCCCATGTGTCTTAGTGGGTCCTAAATTGCACAGGATGTCATGTCTCCTTTGATGTGCATTGTAAAGACTTTTTTCAGAATTTGAGCTTTCCTCTCTCTGTCTCTCTCTCTCTCTCTCTGTCTCTCTCTCTAGGCTATATCTATATATCTATATCTATCTATCTATCTATCTATCTATCTATCTATCTATCTATACACATATAGGCTACAAGTTCCCTGATTCAGTGCCTAAATGCTTGAGGCCCGATGTAATTCAGATTTGTTTTAATTATTCAAAAGTGATAGGGTGCGTAAATTCTGTATTATGTACTGAGGTGGCATTTTGAAGTCAGAAACATTTAGTATTTCTGAAGGGAAATATGTGAATATTTACAATAAATGGAAGAGGTAAAGACTACAACTAGCCTCCTGTCAGTTTAAATCAGGGGCTTTTATTTCTTTTTAACATTTTTACTGAGATATAGTTCACATATCATAAAATTGAGCCACTTAAAGTCTATAGTTTGTTTTTGAGTGTGTTCACTGAGCTTTTGCAATTCTCATCCTAATCTGAATTACGTATTTTGAAATTAAGGATAAGGGGCTTTGGACCTGTAGTTACTGTTTTGTTTTGTTTTATTTTGTTTTGCTTTTTTAAAGATGTAGATGTTATTTTTTACTTTTTAAGTTTAACAAGATCTTTTTTTTTTTTTTTTTCAACGATTTTTTATTTATTTTTGGGACAGAGAGAGACAGAGCATGAACGGGGGAGGGGCAGAGAGAGAGGGAGACACAGAATCGGAAACAGGCTCCAGGCTCCGAGCCATCAGCCCAGAGCCTGACGCGGGGCTCGAACTCACGGACCGCGAGATCGTGACCTGGCTGAAGTCGGACGCTTAACCGACTGCGCCACCCAGGTGCCCCAACAAGATCTTTAGAAAGAAGTTATGACATGAATCCATGTATATCAATAAACCTGGTTAAGGTCTTACTGAGACCCTTGAATGTTTTTGCTGTGTGTTTAATATTGTTTGCCTGTCTTATTTGCTGTTTAACAAATTGGTAATAAGTTTGGGTAATCAAGGTATCTTCTTTGGGGTTATGTTTGGGTCAGAATGCTTGGATCCTTATTTTGTTTTTTTAAACTATGATAAATCATGGACCCCTACATAAATGCAATTTTCCGGAGTAAGAATCTGATGTCAGAATACTTGGATCCTTGTTTTGATTTTTTTTTAAACTATGATAAATCATGGATCCCTGCATAAATGCAGTCTTCTGGAGTAAGAATCTGACGTCAATATTTGAGTGCTTGTGGGCTGTGTATTTGGTGCATGCAATATTTGATTCTCGAATGAGGAACAGTGGTTTATGGTATAAACAGGAACCTGGATACTTCTTATTCTTTCCCATGTATTTGCCTCTCAGTGTGGTTACCCATGTCTGACACATGCAGCCGTTGTTTTTAAAAACATATAATTGACTTGTTTTTAGCTTTGACCAGGAATTTTATCAAAGTGTAAAGGTGCTTGTAAAATCTAGAATAAACCCAATTTCCATTTCCTTACTTTTTTGGGGAAAAAAAAAGGAAGGAGAGAAAAGAAAACATATTTTTAGACAAACTGAACATATTTAAAGATGGAAGTGAATTGAGAGGTTTTTTTTTTCACCCCTTTAAAGTAATGGCCATCCTAAAATGTGTCCCAGCTTGCTTCCTAGAGGCAAATTTGCTTCTGAGCAATTTTAAAAGAGCAATAACATAAACTTAATTATGGGAGAACGATTCTATAAAAATTTAATACGCCATTAAGACATTTGCTGATTTACATCAGATTTATATAAAGGTTGTTTGAACCTACACCTTTGCATCCAGCTGGTAGCCTTTTTCTAAGTTAATTACACGAAAAGCTCTGAAAAATGTTAGACATTTGAGAGAAGTTGTGATTCCAGAGATAAAGGGAGCACGCTGTGAAAAGTATGGCCATATGGCATAATGACATAAATCCTGCAGTTCTAATCAGGAGGCCTGGGTTCTCACGCCATTTCTGCCACTAGCTAGTTGTGTAATTGTGGACAAGTCATTTAGCCTTTCCAGCGGTTATTTTCCTAATATGGGAGATCTTGGGGATGCTTCAAGAACCAAATTACATTGTACTATGTTTGATCATAATTAAAAAAATAATTTTAGTGCTTTTTTTTTTTTTTTTTAATTTTAGCCTTGTCTTTGAAATAATCTGACTGGAAAGATGGATTAACTGTGCAAATACTAAGTTCTTCATTTATTCCCAGGAACAAAAGATTAGATCCCAAAGTACTTATAATAATGTTTTTTTTGAAGGCCAGGTATTTACTGCAAACTGAGTGGGCTGTGTGTTGTATTTCACTTTTCAGAGGAATCTGTCTGTGTTAAAATACCTCCGTATCTCCCTTATATCACAAGGGCGTGAATTGATCTTTTTCATTATCTTGTAAACTTAAATACAGTTAACACTTGAATTTCTGAAATGGATTTATCTCAGCAGTAAATCATACTAATTCTTAATTCCTTGCTCTAGTCTACATAATTATTTCCTTATATCATTTTATATTAGCTGTGCTATCATTTTATGCATAAATTAGAAATGGACTCTGATCCTATTTTCTATGCAAGAAAAACAGCATGTTTTCCTTAAATACCACAATGAATTTGCCATTCTCTATAGGGAAATTTAAAAAAAAAAAAAAAGAAAAACTACAGAAATAATATTATAAAGTATCAAACAGTGATCGGAACTGAGAACTCATCATACTTTATGCCCAATCTCAAAGATTGGCAAACAATGAGTGTAAAAGGCAAGATAGTTAATTTTTTTCTGCTTTTGAAGGCCACAGGGACTCCGTGACAACTATTCAGCTCTGCTGGCCTACTGCAAACAAATGGGTGTAGCTGTGTTCTAATAAAACTTTATCTAAAGTCAGCCAGGCACCAGATTTGGCCTACAGGCTGTAGTTTGCTGAATCTGTCTGGTAACTTAGTTGATAAACTCATGTACGTTAAGTCATATAGGATCTCCAAAGAGATTAGGACAATATATTTACATTAGTATGAATCATTAAATTTCATACAACTTGCATTCATTTTACAAAGCCTTTTATATTCATTTTTATTTTTACCTAGATCTTTAATACTTCTCTCAAGAGGATATTAACCTTTCTTTTTTTTACAGTTGAGGAAGCCTAGAGTTGTACAATTTCCTGAGGTGACCCTAAGAGTACAAGATTTTTACTGTATTTCCCTGCTTTATATTTTATCAGAGTATTAGTGAACTCATCAAGCAGATATCTCCAATCTTGCTTTGTGTTACTCGGATATCATTTACTCTAGAATTTTGAAAGTAAATTCAAGTTCAAATCTAACACCATGACTATTCTCAGGATACTGAATTCATTCAAAATAATCATACAAAGTAAACTTTGGTAACAATTTCCCCTAAAGGAAGCCCAAGTAAGCAGAAGGTGGTTTCAAGAATAACCAGCTCTAGAAGTTCACAGCAGCTGTCAAAATATATCTTCAGTTGAAATTTAGCTTGTGATATAAGGGTACTTGAAATTTGCTTTGTCCTCATCTTCCTTGATTTTTTTTTTTTTTTGCAAGTGACTTAAATCTAGTAAAGGTACCTGTTGATTGCTCTCCATAAAAAGCTGAGCACTTTTATCATGAAGAAGGGCTGTCACTGGAAAAAAGTTGAAAAGTAAATAATACTATAGAATTATTATTCTATAGTATTAATTAATTAATTAATTAAATTTGTTTTGGCCAGGGTTGTTGGTGCTGGAATGATGGTATGTTTCTTTTTCTTTTTTTTCTTTTTTTTTTTCCCCTGTGGGTCCTGGACACAACGAAGGTATGTTTCTTACTGTGTTTACCTCCTGAGTAGATAATGAGGTAGTGTTGGCTTTGGCAGTTTTTTTTTTTTTTTTTTTTTTTTTTTTTTTATATGTTGGTGATCAGTGCATTGGTGGTTGTGGCATAGTTCAGTTGGGTAGGAGCAGAGAGTTTGACAATGTTATACTATTTACTATGTTGTAGCTCTTTAAAATCAGCTGTTTTGCTTTCTCTGAGTGAGGAGCAGTTCAGGTAGTCACAGAATAATCATTAGAATTATTGGTTCAGAATGATAAAAGCCAAGATAAAAAATCTGCAAGTCAGTGTGGATTTTGCATGTATTTTCCATTTTCCCTTAAACTCATCAAGCCAAAATCTCAAATCTCAATTTTTTTTTAAAATATATTCTGTAATATTGTTTAATTTAAGTATTGTTTAATTATTCCTTTTCAGTGCGACTTTCATTTGGCCCTTTTCAAAGTTATTTCATTCTTTTTTTATGGTCATTCGTAGTATTTTCTTTCCTTTCTTAATTAGGCAGCTGATTACATGAGGAAATATGCCTGCTGCTTTAGTAGCAACATGGCCTGGGAATCCTGATATTACCTCTTTAAACTTAACTCCATACATCTCAAATCTAGGATTTTTGAAGATTAAATGAATGTGCATGGAAATCTCTGAGTGCCTAGCACATAGTAATTGCTCAATTAGTGTGAGCCATTTACTTTTTTACCTATTTTAAGATGGCAGTTTTCTCTGCAAGTGGGCTAATTTTAAAATATGTACCATAGGGGCACCTGGGTAGCTCAGTTAAGCCTCAGACTCTTGATTTTGGCTTGGATCATGATCTCACAGTTGTGAGATCGAGCCCCACGTTCCTGCTTTGGACTCTGTGCTCAGTATGGAGCCTGCTTAAGATTCTCTCTCTCCCTCTCTCTGCCCCTCCCCCGCTGGCACATGTAACTGTGTATGTGCTCTTCCTCTAAAAAAACAAAACAAACAAACAAACAACCCCCCCCCCAAAACCATAAAGATCATCTGTTTAGATATTTCTTCTAGAAGAGTCCATTAGAGGAATTAGAGTAAATGTGAATACTCAGATACTATTTTGAAATATCGCAAGGATATTAATTCATTTGTATATTCATCAATCATTATGTTTTTTTCTTCACTGCAACACTAAACTAGGAAGTGGCTGTATTTTTAACTGGGTTATTTAGGAATGAGATAAAGATAGCTTTTTCTCTGGGACCACATTCTCCATTCACTGGAAGTATGCAATTATGTACAAGTTTCTCAGATCCCACAATAGCATCCTTTTGAAGGAACTGACATTGTAGGTTCAAGTATATCCTATCTCTCATATCCTCATCTCTTACATTTGTCTAGTGGTGTATTGTTTAGAAATCTTTCCAATGCCTCATATGACCTCTTAAACACCTCAGGAAGTATTTTAAGACTCTTCGGTAAGGGCTGAGAATGCCCAGAGGTATTACATAATTTGATTACTGTCCTCTTTTTACGGAGAACTTGCAAGTCTAATCATTACAAGTCTTGTCTTCCTGATTCCTTTTCTTCCTTCCTCCTCTTTGTGTCTTCATCCTTTTCTTCTCTTCCTTAAGACACTGTATTCTCCTATTTTTTATTAGTTAAAAATAGCCCTAAGGATTAGGAACTTGACTGGGCTTCATAGTGCAGGTATATTTAGTTTATTTATTTATCTGTTTGTTTATTGAGAGAGAGAGCGCATGCATGCATGAGTGGGGAAGGAGAAGAGAGAGAGGTAGAGAGAGAATTTCAAGCAGGCTCTGTGCTGTCAGTGCAGAGCCTGATTTGGGGCTTGAACTCATGAAATGCAAAATCATGATCTGGGATGAAATAAAGAGTCAGACGCTTCACCATCTGAGACACCCAGGCATCCCTTTAGTGCAGGTATATTTAAAACACACATGGGGGGCGCCTGGATGGCGCAGTCGGTTAAGCATCCGACTTCAGCCAGGTCACGATCTCGCGGTCCGTGAGTTCGAGCCCCGCGTCGGGCTCTGGGCTGATGGCTCAGAGCCTGGAGCCGGTTTCCGGTTCTGTGTCTGCCTCTCTCTCTGCCCCTCGCCCGTTCATGCTCTGTCTCTCTCTGTCCCAAAAATAAATAAACGTTGAAAAAAAAATTAAAACACACATGAAACTTTTTTCCAGTATAGAACAGGTTTTTTTTTTTTTTTTTCCACAGGGGCTTTAAATGCTTTACCATTGTTTTAACTCCCAAATCGGTGAAGTGCCCACCAAGAAAAAAAAAAAAAAAAAAAAAAAAAACTGTTGAAGAAATTATGGACACCAGCACAAATCTGTATGTCAAAGAACTGAGCTTCTGGTATCACCTAGCCATGTAGACTTCAAAAAGTCCCAGGAAAAGGAACCCTCTCTGTGTATTGTCTTATGTAGGTACATGGACTAGAGAGATCAGATTGGACTATTGATCACTGTATCAAGATTCTGGTGTATCTATCTAGAACTACCCTCATATACTGCTCTCCAGCTTCCTTCTGGACTACTGTCTTGGTTCATTGTTCTTTTGCTCATTCAGTCATCTACTCAGTCATTCATGTACTCATTTCCCCATCTAGTACTGAGTGCCTGTTCTGTGGCAGGTGCTGGTACAGTTGCTGTGGATAATATACTTCATGATCAAAATGAATTCCTGCCATCTAGGAGCTTGTGTTTGTGTAGGAGAGCAGTGAAACTCATTTCTGAAGAGTGTGATCATTATTAAAGATTATTAATGCTTAGGGTCACTTTGGGCCTTAACAACTTCAGACTTGACCTTTAAAATATATGATTTCTTTCATATGGTATAAGATTGGACAACTTTGAGAAGGCAGGTATTGGTGTAGCCTGGAAGGATCAGAGAAGACGTGTGGAAGAACTGGAATTTAAGCTGGAGGTGAGGAAGAACATTTGGTTGTTGGATGTGACATTAGGTTGATGGATGTGAATTTGGTTTATATCTAGAATCATAATGAGACCAATACCACTGAGGGGATTTTGAGGTTTCAAGCAATAAAGGTATCAGTATCACTAGGGGATTTTGAAATGTAGATAGTAAAGATGGGCCAGATTTTGGACAGCTTTGAATACTAGGCTGAGGATATTGGATCTAATTCTTGTTTTACATTGTCAGTTATTGAGAATTATTGTAGATATTTGATGAAGAGTAGTGATTAAAAGGACAAACAGAAGGGTAAGATACTATTCCATGAGCACAGAGGAAGATGAAATTTGTGTTTCTGAATGCCACAAAATAGCTCTGTGTTTTGAGGGAATATGTTGAAGCTTTAAGGACATCAGTTTCCTCATTGCAGAATAAACATTGAGGAGATGCTCTCCAAAGTTCTGGGATTTTACAAATAGAAATTTCTGATCTAGATCTCTTTAGCACTTACTCATCTGTGGCTTTGTGAGCTTTTCTTGTAGAAGTTCATGGTCTTTCATGGTAGATGCCACCTTAAGGTTGGAGAGGGTGAGATCAAGTTGAGGAAGCTGGTTGGTGAAGAACTACAGGTGGTGGTTACAAAGTGGGTACTTATGTGGTTTTGGGTGGGTTAGAGGAATAGAACCTTGGACTGAGAATCAAAAAGGTAGCTTTGAGTCCTAGTCCTTCTCATTAGCTGTGAGATTCTGAGCAACATTCTTCACATCTTCACATCTCTCTGTCTCACTGTCCTTTTATAAAATCCTAATTCACAAAGTTTGCAAACATCATAGGGTTTTAGAAAGAATTACTTGAGAATACACACACACACACACACACACACACACACACACACACACATTCTGTAAAATGTTTAATAAACATTCCTAATTAGCGTTACCTCTGCTATTACATGACTTCCCCCATAGTTGAATATAATGACAGAATAGAATGTTTTCTAGGCACTGCTGTCCTCACTAGATGCCAGGACCCCATCTGGGAGGTATAAAATGACTTAACAGGTGTTGGAATTCATTAGGCAATTATACACGATTCTCTCTTTCCTTGTAATATCTGGTCTCTCATGGAAAAAGACAATGGACCTTAATTTGTTCTCACTTTAGCGTATCATTTGGGTGACCTGCACTTGTTTAGATTGTTGAAACAGCAAGACATGTGTGTTGATTGGAGATATAGTGCAGAATAGAAAAAAGTAGATTTATAACGAAATATGATTCGCACTGTAAAATTTCTGGAGTTTAGTTTAAGAGTTATTATGGAACCTTCTCAAGAATGCAATTTCCTGTTGTTACTTAAAAGGGAATATCTGAGCTACAGAGGCTAAATGAAGACTAACACATCCTATAATTGTTAGTGTTATTGAAATGTATATTGCAGTGTTGAGCTATTTCATCTTTTGGTTTGATTAATGTTTGACTTGCCCACGGTATGGGCTGCATGAGTTTTCTGCACTATGAGTGTTGATGGTGGTCACTGCTAAATTGAGGTGGGGAACAGGGTACAGCACGAGGGGACAAGGATTACCAGTGCATTTCAACAAGGGTGCAGTAAGTAGGGAGCAAGAAACCAGAGCCTTCTAGTCAGGTATGTTAACCAATCCACTCCACTTCCCCTTTGCTTAGTCCAAGCTTACTGAATGCCAGTCATGTACCTGGAAAAAACTTCTTGCTTGTCTCCCAGCAGGGATGTCAGGGCCAGGAGCCAGTCAAAGAAAATGATTGACAGTTTAGTCAGAGAACATCCACTGAATCACAACTGTTAAAGCAGACAGAATTCCCATTAGATGAATGCCTTTTTGGACCTAATCCAATGATAATAATCTATTAAAACAAGTTGTCTAATCTTATGAGTCAACTTGAAAAGAGAAGGGGATGCAGGGTGATTTGCAAAATGTTTGCACGTGTAAGTTCAATTTATTTAATTTTAAATAATTAGGGCATGGCAATGATTAGTGCTAATTGGAGCTATGTCGGGCTGAAAGAATTATCCAGATATGTTTTGAAGAATCATGAGAGATCTTTGCAGTAAATCGTACTTAAAACTGTGTGTGTGTGTGTGTGTGTGTGTGTGTGTGTGTGTGTGTGTTTGTGAATGCTAAAAATCAAAGATACACATCTTAATGAAAAAAAAATACCAGATTTTAACCCGGTCTGAAATGATTTGAAAACCAGTACTTTAATGATAACTACAAAGGGTGGATTTGCTTAAAAAGGAAGATTAATGGGGAAAGTTTTAATGGCCCTCCAAATAGGGATTTAATAAATGCAGAATTCTTTTTCTAACCAATTTGAAGCAAGATCAAACTTTTGGGTTGTATTGAAGTCTTAATTCAAGTGGAGGACAAATACTGCTGTGGATTTCACAATTTTCAAATTCCTTCTTGTTTCAGAATCTTCTTGTGAAGTTGCCTATGACCTTATTGAATACCTCCATTCCCATATGTATCTTTAAAAAGTTAGTATATAATTGAATTTCAAAACTCATAATAAAAGAGGAAAAGAAAAAAATGTGGTAGGTTACATTTACACAACGATTTCATCTGTTTAGGTTGGTAGCCACCTCCAGTAGGTTCCAAAAATTGCTTTTGCCAAGTTGCTTCTGGCAGGAAGAGATTCTTGGAGAGGCTATCAGAACAGTTCTGAACTGAAAAACTTTAGTATTTTTGTTTGTTCCCAAACATCTGGCTTATGGCCACTTGGCAGCTATATCAATCATTTCTCTGTCTGCATAACATGAAACATGCAACTAGTTTATTATTCCTAAAGTAGGTATAATTTAAAGGTTGTTCTTGATGATTAATTCCAGCTAATAAAGGTATGCATTTAAAAATGCTTATTTGGTGATACAAACATTAATTTATGCTCTTAGAAAAATTGTCCCATTTATAATAAATATTGCCATCTATGTTACTATTTTATTTTTAAAAAAGAAATTCACTTTCAGAGTAATAAGATGTATAGGTGTGAAAGATGGCTCTTCTTTTCATGAAAACTAAAATTATACTTTTTGTTTCCCATGTCACTCTTGTCTAGACTCAATTTTTGTTTTTAAAGTATTTTCAGGCCCACTTGGGTGGCTCAGTCAGTTAAACTGATTTTGATTTCGGCTCAGCTCATGATCTCATGGTTCCTGAGACTGAGCCCTGGGTTCCTGAGATTGAGCACTGTCAGTGCAGAGCATGCTTGGGATTCTCATTCTCTCTCTCCTTCTCTCCCTCTCCCTCTCCCTCTCCCTCTCCCTCTCCCTCTCCCTCTCCCTCTCCTTCTCCCTCTCTCTGCCCCTACCCCCAGTGTGTGTGGGGGCTCTCTCTCTCTCTCTCCCTCTCTCTGCCCTTACCCCCAGTGTGTGTGTGTGTGGGGGGGGGCTCTCTCTCTCTCTCTCTCTCTCTCTCTCTCTCTCTCTCTCTCTGTAAAAATAAACAAACAAACAAACATTAAAGTAATTTCAAATCACTGGCTCTAGGTTACTGCTATTAGCTCCAATTTGCTGCTTTTTACATCTCTTCCTATATTAAAGGGAATTAACCAAATAGTCCACTCAACAAAGATTTGGATGTGGAGTTATTTTTTTCTGTAACAGATTCTAATAACTGTAACTCCCTTTACTGCTCTGATGTACATGAAAATTTGTCATGGTTGTTTATTTACACTTTTATCTTTTAGGAGAAGTAAGGGGGGAGAATAGGTAATGACCCCTTTGCTTGCTTAGTAAACCCAGAATTTGCTACTCAGCTGATCTTGTGAGGATTCCAGTTCTGTTTGATTCTGCTCTGAATGACTAATAATTATAATGCCTGAATGCGTGCCACAGTGTTGTCTGGGAATTTCTGAATAGTTGTAATTACCAGATATTGAATTACAAAATTCAGTTACAGAATTACAAAATTGATGGATGTTTTCTCAAGTGAACAATTTTCTTTCAAAACACCAATTACTCTGCCTCAGTTTCCCAATAAAAGAAACAAGTGTTATTTTATAAATCAGTGTGGCGTTTTGAGAATAAGGACAAAATCGACATGAAAAATGTTTAGATAAAGGGCTACATTTTTATCTGTGAGTAAAAAAATAATCATGTGTCTATTTTGACATTGAATTTACTGTATATTTAGCAGAAGACACAAATAATTATAGAGGGAGAGCATATTTCCATTTCAAAATAATAAGCATTGAAATGATGTTTATTAACGGATACCTATCCATACGATGTATATATTAAGTTTTATTTGTCTGCGTGAAGTCTTCCTTTTTTTATTGGTGTCTATTGTATCTTCATAGGAAAGTCCCACACTCATTAAATAGCTGGCTATTATGATATCTTTGAGAGAAGAAAGCTATGTCTAGGCCTTCCCACCGAGTGAAGTCTCATTATAATTTGTCTCTTTAGGTTTCCAAAATGCTGGGCTCACATGCTTAACTCATTAATGAGACTGGAGCACATCTCATAATGGCTGGTTTGTCGCACTAAAGCCACACAGAGTTAAAAGAATGTTACAGTTTAATCCATTGGCGCAGGAAATGCATTTGCAATGCAGTTGCCCACTTGAGGAAAGATGGATAGAAAGGAGTTCCTTTCCCAAATTCAATTAATGTTGCGCTCTTTTATTTTGATTCCCCCCATTAGGTGTATTCTTAAAGCTCAAGGAAAGGAATCTAATAAAAACCAAAAGTGGTTTGATAGTCAAAAAGAGGTGTCTTCTTTTGTTTCAAATATTTTTTGTTTCTTAGGTGACAAAAGGATATTTTCTTCACATATTTTCTTCATAAAGGCTGGATTGTTTCGTGGCTAACCCGATTTGACCATAGTGCACTGCCTGGTGGGAAGTGTTAAACCTCTTATTTTAAGCTAAACAAGATTACTCTGAAGGCTGGCATTCAGGGGCTTGCTTTTAGTGTAATGGGTTAGGGGCTGTGGCACACCCCTTACAGTTCCAGTAATTGAACTCTTTGGGTACTTCAGTTCCTAACAGTTAGCTCTAGAAGGAGCCTGCCATGGGTATGCAAGAAATTGCTAACTGCTTGATTTCCCCATGTTAGCTTAATGAGGAAGAATGGGTCACCATGCCAACAAACACACCATAGTAATGGGCTTAGAAACATCCTTCCCTTGATGTTTGTTTCTCATTTGGGTATTTATAGTATCCTACAATTAATGTAGAGTGTCCGACAAAAACCAAACAGGATTTGAAATTAATGTCATCTCTCATACAATACGTATAAGTTACTGTGCTCATTTAACCTGAGTTCTAGTTCCTTCTGTTGTTCCGTCTTATTAGATCAACTTTGAAGGCAGTTAAAATGTTAATATGCACTTAATGTTCATTTTTTTTTTTTTTTTACTTTTTGCTGTTTTTTTTTTTTAAATATTTTTGAGAGAGAGAGGACAGAGACAGACTGTGAGTGGGGGAGGGTGAAAGAGAGAGGGAGACACAGAATCTGAAGCAGGCTCCAGGCTCTGAGCTGTCGGCACAGAGCCCAACATGGGGCTCGAACTCACAAACCAGGAGATCATGCCCTGAGTCAAAATCGGACGCTTAACCCACCGAGCCACTGGGGTGCACCCCTGATGTTCACTTTCAATTGATATTTCTTCATTCACAGCTTTTAGATATTGATCTATCAAAGCCCATCTAATTTCATTTGGTTTCTAAAGGCTTTTATTCTAGTTACAACCATTCTTTAAATAGTCTTTGTTGTTTAGAACAGTTTTAGGGTTACAGAAAAATTGGATAGAACAAAGTCCCCATGTAGGTCACACTCAGATCCACCTATTTACTGATATCACATGCAAGTATAATATATATGTTACAATTAATTAACCAGTGCTGATACATTATTATCAACTAATGTTCATACTTAGATTTCCTTCATTTTTACCTAATGTCCTTTTTCTGTTCCAGAATGCCATCTAGGATAGCACATTACATTTATTTGTCATGAGTCCTAGGCTTCTCCTGGTTGTGATTTTTCTCAGACTTTGTTTTTCATAACCTTGACAGTTTTGAGGATTCCTAGTCAGATATTTTGTATAACGTTCTCCACTGGAATTTGCCTGGTGGTTTTCTCATGATTCAACTGGGTTTATGGATTTAGACAGGAAGAACACCAGTAAAGTGACATTTTCATCACATATCATCGAGGGATTAAGGGTACATGCTGTCAACATGACTTAGCACTATTAAGGTTGACCTTAATCACCTGGCAGAGATAGTGTTTTTCAGGTTTATCCACTGCAAAGTTATTCTCTCCCGATTCCCTCCTTTCTCTTTGGAAGAAGGCACTATGCACAACCTGTATTTATGGGGTGAAGATTATGCTCTCTCTCCTTGGATGTGGACTGTGGACTGTGTGTGTGTGTGTGTGTGTGTGTATGTGTAATATTATTTGACATTCATCTGCAAGGGAGATTTGTCTTACTCTCCTTTATCTATCTATCTATCTATCTATCTATCTATTTATCTTTTACTTATCAGTATGGATTCATGGATATTTATGTTTAAGTGAAAGAATAGATGGTCGTCTTAGGTTTCTTCTCTTCATGTTACATTTTAAAAATATTCTAAAATGCCCATTTTTAACCAATGTTAGCTAGTGTCATATGGAGGAATAAAGATTATGAGGAATTTAAAATAGGCTAATAGTTGTGATTATAATTAAAATTTAAAAAAACCTATTTTCTTTGGTGACCTTTTACTACAAAATCAACCCAATGATATTTGGTCTTGAATTTTGGATAAGTATCTTGTCATTCATTAAATCAAATTACATGAAATATGCTTTGATACTCTTTAGATTTTTATATAAGCATAGTCTCCCTGATGACAACTTTGTTTGGTAAATTATAATTTGGTCTAAAAGATGTCTAAGTTTTCATCAGTGGATTTCAATCTGTACCTGATATATTAAGCTACTATACGTTTATCTGGATAGGTACAACTAAATACTTTTTGATGGATGTTTGAAGTCAGTGGAAGGTATTATGCTCTAGTATAAAGTTAGCTTGAATAAACAAAATAACTCCTTATAATCTAAAGTGCTGAATATCTCACTAACATATTTTTTTATGCCCTTAATCTTCAAACTCTTTCTCCACAAAGACTGGATATACCCATCTGTTGAACCGCGTCATATCTTTTAAAATGCTAACCATTAAAATTCTTTTATTTTGTCTGTTAGTTGGTACAGGAAAAAAAAAAGTTTCAGTCTTGTATATAGGGTAATTTTTAATAAGGAAGCCCATTTTTTTTCTTTTAGGGGAAACACATACCCTGACAACTTGGTGATGGCAGAAATTTGATAAATCATATGAATATGTTCTAGAAACAATTTCTAATTATACCTTTAACCATGCGTCCCTTCTTGTCACATTTTCAGAAAAGTATGCTTTTATATTCATGTTTTGGGGTGAGTCTCCAATGAGAACTATTTTAGAAGGAGGGAAGCTAGGAGAAATCCTATATTATTGATATAAGGAAAGTTTATGACTTCAATGATGAATAGTGGATACAAAGTAAAGGATGCTAAATTTTTGTTATGTCTGGATAGCCTTTTCTCTCAGTTATTCTTATAACTTTCAGATACTGATTTTTATCTGCTTTATTATTACAACTCTACTATCATTGCCAAGGGCTTAATTTGGAATTAAATGAGCCTTATGCTTAAGTAATTTATTTTCATTAGTTTGCCAAAAATGAGTCTCATGATGGTTTTAATACTCTAAGGCAGAATGTTTACATTTTTCTTTCATTGAGTATAAAATATTCCTTTTCAGTTTCCTTTATGTCCCACAGAATCTGAGATCAGAAGGCTGCCACTGTGAACGGCAGTTTTCCTTGAATAGTAGAGAGGGGAGCTGTTCTAGTTGATTTTTGCTCTTCTCTTGTGCTATTTCTTTAGGCAAAGACTCTCATAGAAGAAAATAACGCACGACAGAGCTTGTATAAAGGCATCACCACTAAATATGACAGGTTCTTCTGATCAGCTTTGCCTTCATATTTCAGGTGATGTGTGAGAAAGATTTTGATGTTTTATGATAAGTTTCACATTATTTGCTCATTATAGCTTTTATTCTATTAGTGTTTCCAAAGACTAGAGATAAAAATGTCAACCATGAACTTGATATCCTTATTTGATTTTCATTCTACAATTTTCTATATCTGACAGTTCAGAAAAATCCCTCTAAAATTTTGAAATTAGAAATATATATCTATTTTTTAATAAAATGGAGACTTATGCTGATTTCCCTTTTAATGGTAAAGAACTTTTTAAGAGGTTAACTTAAAAAAAAGCTGACTTATTTTTATAAATGAATAGTGATTTAAAACATGAAGGGTGGCTCACACGGTTAAGCGTCCCTCCCACTCTCGGTTTGGGCTCAGGTCATGATCTCAAAACTCATGAGTTTGAGCCCAGCATCAGGTTGTGTACTGACAGCATAGAGCCTGTTTGGGATTCTCTCTCTCTCTCTCTCTCTCTCTCTCTCTCTCTCTCTCTGCCCCTCTCCCGCTCTCTCTCTCTCTCTGTCTCTCTCAAAAATAAGCAAACATTTAAAAAATAAAAGTAAGACATGAAGGAATCCTGTCCATTCAGTAATTGACATAGAATGTATCTGATAACGATTCTTCTTAGGGATGTAATCATTTTCCCATTTCTAATTCTACTTTTGGCATGAAGTTGTACTCAGGAACATGGCTCTCCAGAACATGTCATTGCTTTTATGTGTATTTTCCATGGAGAAATATGGAGTCAAGCAGAAAAGTTGTGATATGAAGGTGCAAGGCCAGGTTTCTCTGTATGATGACAACCGAGTTGGCTTTGGAGTTGTGCATTATTATTTCATTTAATTCTTTGTGTGGGGGATTGGGAGAGGATTTACCATAACAGGATTTAAAATGTGTGAGATAATGACAAAAAAAGGACTTTTGGTTTGAGGGTCAGTGTTTTTAAGAATCATTTATTTGAATGCCTACAAATGTTAGGCTCTGTATTGATCTCTGGGGATTCAAAGATGTGCCAATTGTTATATCCTAGATCTAAAAGAACATTTTTAGGTAGTAGTTTTATAATTTTCTATCTCAATTTGGATTCATTGTATTTTTATCTAATTTTCTTGGGTAATTAAGAAATGTTCTATCAAAATTAAGGTAAGGATTACAAAATAATTGTAGATAGACTGAATTAGGATATAGAAAAGTATTTTTTAAGGTTGAGAAACTTATTATAAAATAAAAGCTACAATACTCAACATGCAAAGTATATGAACTAACACATAGACACTTATGTGTCCATAACCAGAGTTTAGATTTGTTAATATTATTTGTTTGTATTTGTGTTTCAAAAAATTGTTTTAACCCAAGAAATATCAGTTTAGATATATCAGATTGTCAAAACTTCTTTTTTTCTGCTACATTTTTTGGGGGGCCGTGAATAAATGGCAACTACTCACAAATTTGAAGCCATCTTTGTCTTTTCATCCATCCATCCATCTTCCTTCCATGCCCTGCCCTAGAGATTGCATCATCTCATGTTTGGTGCAATTATTTCTATGCGTGAGGGGGGCGGGGGAAGACTCTACATATATATTGTATGCATTTATGAAAAATAAGAGATTTTTTTTTCCTGGATGGCCTATATAATTTTATAATAACATTTTTTGCAACCTGAGTTTTCATGAGTTATGTTACTATCTAATGATTTGGTTCATTTACTTAATTGCTCTACAGTATTTTTCATGTTGGTATATATGCATACATATGTAAATATATGTATCTATATACTATATGTTGTTGATATGTGTAGTTTATTCGTTTTGAGAGAGAGAGAGAGAGAGAGAGAGAAAGAACATGCGTGCACATGTGCAAGTGGGAGAGGGAGAGAGAGAATATTAATCAGGCTCTGCACCCCGTGTGGAGCCCAGTGCAGGTTATGATCCAGCAAACCACGAGATCATGACCTGAGCCTAACTCAAGAGGTGGATGCGTAACCAACTGAGCCACCCAGGCGCCCTTGGTCTATTCCTTTTAGTTGCCTTATAGAGTCAGAGCCATATTGATATCCCATGATGTATTTTCCTACTTTTGAAATTTTTAGCTATTTCCTTATTTTTGCTTTTATAATCAATGCTGCATTAGAAACCTTTGTATTTAGATCTAAGAGGTTTTGTTAGAAAGTAACTAAATCTAGGTTACCAAATACTAGTGCCCGAACGGCTCAGTCAGTTAAGTTTCCAACTTTGGCTCAGGTCATGATCTCATGGCTCAGGAGTTTGAGACCAGCATTGGGCTCTGTGCTGACAGCTCAGAGCCTGGAGCCTGCTTCAGATTCTGTGTCTCCCTCTCTCCCGACCCCTACGCCGCTCCCACTCTATCTAACTCTCTCTCTCTCTCTCAAAAATAAAAAATAAACATTAAAAAAATTAGGTTACCAAATAATAGATTACAAAAATTATTAATTATCTTAATACTTCCAAATTTCTTACCAAACTAATTTATATTTTCCCAATTTGTAGTGATTCTCGTTTCAACACAATTTTAGTGACTTTTATACTTTTATAGCCAATTCTTTTTTTCCAATTTTTTTTTCACTTAGATTCTTTGAAATATGGTCTTTTTACTTTATTTTTCATTTTTATTGGAAATGAGTTATAATTGTTTATTATAATAATTGTATTTTCTCTGAATTTCCTGTCTGTATTTTTTAATCTATTTTTTTTTCTGTTGTATTATTTGCCTTTTGTGATTCACATTTAGGAGCCTGTTCCCTCCCAACCCCCCCACCCCCTGGGGCAAAAAAAAATTTTTTGTCTTCTGTATATTGCAACAAGACTCGAATATTTCAGCTCTGAATTATACTTATTACAGAGATCTCAATTCCTTTGTAACCTGACCTTCATGATACTCATTTATTATACTAAGAATCCAATTTGTCCCAGAGCCTGGGAGAAAGCATTATTTATGTTTCATTATGATTTATTCACTTAGAATGAGAAAAATATGCCTTAAAACTTTGTGAAATGAAAGCCAGAATCCCACAGTATTTTCAGTGTCAGTGCTAAGATTTAGACTTGTACAAATAGGTAACAATTCTCAGCTTTGGCTGCATTAGGATCTCCTATGGAGTTATTAGTCAGACAAGGGCATCGGTATTTTTAGAAGTTCACAATTAATATTGATGGTTCTTTAGATTTGAAAGCTTTCTTTTAAGGCACTGTGATTCTTCTCCTCCTCAAGTGTTTTTCTAGACAGAATAGAACTTGTAAACTCTATAAGCTTAGGGTCTATGTCTGTCTTCTCACGGGTATGTATCCAGTGTGCAGTAGGATAGTGCCTGCCCCAGCCAGCAGTCTTAATGGTATGCTCAAGAATTCATTATGTTTTCACTATTGAACTGCAGTCACTTCCCAATGCCACCATCAAAGATTATACTCAGATCACGTTCCCTTTCCTGGACTTAGACTTCTCATCTTCGGAGTGTGGATTTTTAGTAGTTTCAACTTTCAAGTCTGTGGTGGCAATTCATAAGAACTCTCATACCTTATCTTACAAATAACTGAGTTGAATCGATTTGATAAACTAAGCCAAGAATAACAATAACAACAACAAAATGCTGAGGCTCATTGTCTGTCTTAATTCCTAATTGTAGCTCAATAAAAAGGGACTTTTTCTGGGTTTGTGAAAGGTATTTTTAGATGGTAATGAGTCTGAACCTTTTTATTTTTCCAGAATGACCTGAAAGTGAAATATTGGTGATGACTGAACATATTACTCCCCTTACCATTAAAAATTCCATAAATCATTATATGAAATACTGTTTTTTAAGTTTTTTTTTTTATTTTGAGAGAGAGAGAGAGAAAGCAAGAACGAGCGAGCATGCATGAACAGGGGAGGAGAGAGAGAGAGAGAGAGGGAGAGAGAGTGAGAGAGAGAGAATCCCAAGCAGGCACTGTGCTCTCATAGTTCAGTGTGGGGCAGGAATTCATGAACTGTGAGGTCATGACTTGAGCCAAAATCAAGAGTCAGATGCTTAACTGACTGAGCCACCCAGGCACCCCAAATACTTTTGAACTGAAGTTTGCCACAGATGTTTTAAAACACTGAGGCAGTTAATTCTGTGAATTTATCATTACTGTGATCTGATATTTAACAATACCATCTCTTAAAATTCTCATAATTTCCAACTGTTTGCTGTTTCTCATTTTCCTTATTTTGAATTTTTAACTTCTAACCTCCTCATTTCTTTTATACCTAGAAGTACCCCTTCTTTAAATATTTAAAATAGTTTTCAAAATAATTTTCACACTTAAAAGTAATACATCTGTCTCTCATTCTCTGTCTCTGTCTCTGTCTCTCTCTTTCTCTCTCTCTCTCTCTCTCTCTCTCACACACACACACACACACATGCACACACAACTCAATGAATTAGAAAGTTTTTTTGGAAGTGATAATTTCCAAGGTCTTAGAGGAAGATCCCTTTCATGATTTTTAAAAGTTGGGAACAATGTAATCTATGTTAAAAAGTGCTGGGTCACCAGTTACAAAGAGACTATCGTGCTAATTCAAGAGAGGGCATTTGAGAATCAAATGATGACAGAAGGGATGGTGAGAAATGGACAGATTTGGCATGTATTCTGAAGTGTCAGACTACTTAGTAATGGATCGAATGTGGAGGGAAGGAGAAAGGCTGGAAAGAAGAAACTGGTTACATAGTTTTACCACCTTCTGTGGTGGTGATTGGAGGAGGAACTATTTAGTGTTGGGAAGGTACAAAGTTCTATGTTGGGCATTTCGAATTTGAAGTACCTAAGTGAATGTGCCCAACAGGCAATTGAATAAATGACTGTGGAGATGAAGGAAGGTTAAGGTGGAATCATTAGCATATATTAATATTTTTTAAAATTACGGGCCTTTGCTAAAATCATTAGGTTAACAACAGAGATGGAGCGGATGGTCCATGACCAGTTCTGTGGCTTCCAGCAGTTGAAGGTGGGGTGAACGAGAAAGAGTCTGAGGAAGAGAATCCAATGGCAGTTGCATATAATACACAGAGACTGTTTTAATAGAGGTTGTACATGCGTAAGATATATTGCTCTTTGTGGACTTTTTAAAATGGAGGTATAATTGACGTTTAACATTATATCAGTTTTACATGTACAACATATGATTTGGTGTATGTATATAATGCACATGATCACCACAGTAAGTATCTGTTACCACACACACATTTTTTTCTTGTGATAACAACTTTTAAGATCTGCTCTCTTAACACCTTTCAAATATGCAATACAGTTTTGTTAACTGTAGACACCATGATGTACATGACCTCTCCAGAACTTATTTATCTTATAACTAGAAGTTTGTACCTTTGACCACCTTCACCCCTTCATCCATTTTGACAAGCCTTTCATCCCTGTCTCTGGCAACCACCAATCTGTTTTCTTTCTCTGTGACTTTGGGGTTTTTGTTTTTTAAGGTTAAGTGTTTGTCTTTCTCCAGCTGACTTATTTCACTTAGCATAATGTCCTCAGTATCCATCCAGGTTGTTGCAAATGGCAAGATTTCCTCCTCTGTCGTCGTCGTCGTCTTCTTCTTCTTCTTCTTCTTCTTCTTCTTCTTCTTCTTCTTTTTAATCTTATTTATTTATTTTGGGAGAAAGAGAGAGAGCAAGTGAGTGAGCGTGACCTGGGGAGGGGCAGAGAGAGGGAGAGAGAGAGAATCCCAAACAGGTTCACTGCTCTCAGCTCAGAGCCTGATGCAGGGCTCGATCACATGAACGGAGAGATCATGACCTGAGTTGAAATCAAGAGTCAGACACTCAGCGACTAAACACCCAGGCTCCCCTCCTTCTTTTTTTGTGGGCAAATAATACTCCATCGAATGTATATAGCATGCTTGTTATTTTTCATCTGTCTATTGACACCTATGTTGTTTCCATGTCTTGGCTCTTATAAATAATGCTGCAATAAACGTAGGGGAACAGATATTTTTTTTTTTTTAAGATAGTGATGTTGTTTTCTTTGTAAAAATACCTGAAGTGGAATTTCTGGATCATATGGTAGTTCTATTTTCAATTTTTGAGGAACCTCCATACCGTTTTCCATAGTTGCTGCACTAATTTACATTCCTACCAGCTCTGCAAAAGTGTTTTTTTTTCCTTTCTCTACATCCTTGCCAACACTTACTATTTCTTGTCATTTTGAGAATAGCCATTCTAACAGGTGTGAGGTGATATCACACTGTAGTTTTGGTTTAAATTTCCCTGGTGATCAGTGAATGTTAAGTACCTTTTCATGTATCTGTTGACTATCTCTTTGTCTTCCCTGGAAAAATGTCCATTTCGATCCTATGTCAACTTTTAATCAGATTAATTTTTTTTTCTTTTGAGTTGTATGAGTTATTTGTATGTTTTGGATATTAACCCCTTATCAGACATGATTTGAAAATATTTAGATTGCCTTGTTGTTGTGTTGATGGTTTCCTTTGCTCTACAGAAGTGGTTTTTTGGGTTTTTTTTTTTGTTGTTGTTGTTGTTGTTGTTGTGTGTGTGTGTTTTGGTTTGATGTAGTCCCATTTATATTTGTGCTATTGTTGCCTTTTTGTGGGTTGTTTACAATTTTTTTTAATGTTTATTTATTTTTGAGAGAAAGAGAGAGAGTGAGTGGGGATGGGCAGAGAAAGAGGGAGACACAGAATCCTAAGCAGGCTCCAGGCTCTGAGCTGTCAGCACAGACCCTGACACAGAGCTCAAACTCATGACCTGAGTTGAAGATAAGATGCTTAACCGACTGAGCCACCTAGGGGCCCCTGTGGGTTGTTTTTTAAACTAAATATTTGTCATATCCTTAAGTTTCCAAGCACCATTCTGGTTGTCATTAATGTATAATTATATACAGTGTCAATGTGAGCAGTAAGATATCGCATTACCAAGGAATCATTAAAATTGGGATATACTATCCATCCCTCCCCCTTTCCATTGCCTCTTCAGGACTTAGATTGTTTGAGGTCACTAAATTCTCACTCAGGTTGAAAGACTTTGCCAGAAAATTCTCATTAGCAAGAATGCCCTTTGGTCTTCCTCTTGTAATCTTCCGTCTTTCTCTTGAAATAAGGAAGTACATTATTGAAGTCGTTTTATTTTTAGAAAGTTGTCATCGGTGTGGGAAATTTGGGATTCATGAAGAGTGTTATTAAATGTTTGATGTCACTGATGTCAGTGACAGCATGGGGTAGCAGATGAAAGCCTGGTTTATAAATTCTGCAAGAAAATTCAAGACAGTGAAATGAGGACTGGCATAGACAGAGCTAAATGCTGTTATTCCCTTGAGCCAAGCAGAATCTTGCCATACTCCATATTTTGGGGCATGCCTGCTCTTGGTTTTCCCTAGAATCTAAACCCTAGGTGAAAGAAGATCGTTATCAGATGTCTTCTGTATCCCATGCACAGTACTAAGTACTTTTACACTTTGGTCTCCATTTAACCTGACACAGTTCTGAGAGGGAAATACATTCAATCCATTTTATAGAGGTCAAGAAAGTGAAGTTTTGGTTATTGGTATTTTAGAACAAGAAGAAAAAATAAAAAATGCTCATCAAAAGTCACGTACAAAGTAGGCTTCCAGAGTCCATTGTTTTTCAGGTTAAATTTCCCCCTAAACTTGTTTAAAAGGAGATGGAAATAAAATCATGTATTTAAGACCTAATGTGGTTTGAACTGTCCACTTGAGAATGTCTTTTTGTCTCTAAATGTTGTGTTCCCATGCTGTATTGCCGATGGTCTTAATTTTTTCCCCTTCTCTTTTGGTTTCAGAGGAAGAACTTGTCTCTTTTCCTCAGCATTAGTTTGTTAACTTTCTGGGGGACTTCGCTTTTGGGTGCCCGATTATACTGGATGGGAAACAAGCCACCAAGCTTTTCCAACTCTGACAACCCAGCTGCTGATTCGGATAGCCTTTTGGCTCGGACGCTCACTTTCTTCTACTTGCCAACCAAGAACCTTTGGCTGTTGCTATGCCCAGATACACTCAGTTTTGATTGGTCAATGGATGCTGTGCCTCTGCTGAAAACAATTTGTGATTGGAGAAACCTACACACTGTGGCCTTCTATGTCGGACTCCTCCTCCTTGCCTACTATGGCTTGAAGAGCCCAGGCGTGGAAAGAGAATGCAATGGGAAATTTGTAACAAATGGCAAGCAGAATGCAAATGGACATAGCTGCCATTCAGATGTGGAGTACCGGAACTCAGAGATTAAGCCCAGCTTTGCATCCAAAGTAGAAAATGGCATTAAAAATAATGTATCACAGAGAACACAACTTCCTTCTACCGAGAACATTGTTGTTCTTTCTTTATCTTTGTTAATAATACCATTTGTTCCTGCCACGAACCTGTTTTTCTATGTGGGCTTTGTAATTGCAGAGCGAGTATTGTATATTCCTAGTATGGGCTTCTGCCTCCTTGTTACAGTGGGTGCCAGAGCCCTTTATGTCAAAGTCCAAAAGCGGTTTCTCAAGAGCTTGATTTTTTATGCTACAGCTACATTAATTGTTTTCTATGGACTCAAGACTGCAATCAGGAATGGAGACTGGCAGAATGAGGAAATGCTGTATAGGTCAGGGATAAAAGTAAACCCAGCTAAAGGTAATATTTTATTTTATACTTTTGCCTGGACAGTTTACTCACTGTGCCTTTTTATGTCCTTGCTTCTTGCCTAAAAACACAGTATTAAGGAGGAAAAGGTCCTTTTACACAATACCTCTATCTCTCTTTCATTTCATTTTTTGAAGAGATGAGCAGTGCAGCCAATTAAAGACGTATCCAGAATTCCGTATTTGGAATAGGCAGGTATTTTCTTACGTTCTGGACTGCATTTGTCCAGAGGAATTAGAATGCGTGTGTAAAAGTATTGACTGTCGTAACAATTGAGAAAAATGCTTGGTTTCTATATTTTAAACACTTATATAGACATCATCTCTTTCATCATGTAGTGAAAGTCAGGCTGTCCCTCTTGAGTATATGTTAGCTTTCCTGTTTTCCAAACATTGCCTGAGGAAATAGCATACGACTTGCATTGACATCTTTAAAAGATTTGGAGGTAAGGCTACCTCTGAATCTTGGAATTGTGTCTCTAGGTGTCAGTGTGTGCGCATACAAGTGTGAGTCACCCTTAGCTTTGCCGAGAGGCTAAATAACCTGGATGTTGCCAGGCAGTTAGCACATTCTTACTGAAGAGTTCTTAAGTCACTTAGGGAAATAAACTTCACTATACGATAAGATTGATCATATATTTCATTATTGTTTTTGATTTAGAAAACTATTTTAGCAAATCACAGACTCTTTAGCCAGAATAGAAAGTCTCCCTTAAAGCATAAATGAGTAGTCAAAGCTGTTACAGTGATTTCTCTGGTTTAGGCAATGAAATAATGATAGAAGCCAGAGAGCAGTTAAATGAAAACAAGTGCACCTCTAAGTGCAGAAATATATCATGGTAAATAGTGCTAACTAGTTCTGTTCTTCATAAACCATTTTTAAAGTTATTTATCTTTTACATTATGGTAGCTGCATAGCATTTGAACTGGACTTTTTCTACTTTTTCTAACACAGTTCTGAACCAGTATTCAAATACAAAAAGTGTAAAACTGTTCCAAATGTATGGAGTGACATACTGATGGGTCTTGGAATATATATGCAAAGATCTAGATACCCCAGAAGCAACTCTGTTATCCTTATCTGATTGCCAATTAAGAGTTCAGCGAGCAGCTACTCATTTCTTTAAGCCAAGGAGGTAATTGTTGGTACTTGCAATACTTAATAGATTGCAGGGATTTTAATGGGAGTAGAAACATTAAAATTGAGCTAGTGCATAGCAGAGAATTCCTCAGTTGTGTGGAAACAAATCTTTACCATGTGGCTTTTGTAGGTAGTGAATGCTGCACAGTTTAGTGAATGCATAAACCCAATTCCTGCTGTAAAAAATGTTGCAATCAGTTCTCAACAGAATGCTTTTCAGCTGGTTTTTCTTCACTGGTAGATGAAAGTATATAAAGCAAGGCTATGTTGCCAGTTTATTTTCCTGCTGTTTAAAACCAGATGCATTGTAAGGAATGAAAAATAAAAAAGACAGCGTGTTAATTTCATCACAGGGTCGTTCTGCAGATTTATTAAATTCATTGGTTAAGTTTCAGGTTAACCTGCTGTAACAAGGAGCCAAGATAACAGTGGCTTAACTAAGATAGAAGCTTTATTCTTTCATGTAACAATCTAAGTATATGCAGCCCAGAGCTGATAAGATGGCGCCATGGGTTTTCAGGATTCGGGCTCCTTCTCTTTTGTTCCCTTGCCATCTCGGTAGTGTCACCCTGTCCACATGGTCCAAGATGGCTCATTATCACATCAGCACTTCAGCTAACAGGAAGAGAGAAAAAAGTGCAAGTGGTGGGTGTACCCATTCTCTTTAAGAGTGTATCATGGAAATTGCACACACCATGTGTGCTCACTGACTATTGGCCACACCTAGCTGCAAGGAAGGCTGGAAAATGTTATCTTATTTCTGAGAAGCCAAGTATCCAGCCAAATTTCATTACTCTTGAAGAAGTGTGTGTGGGGGGTGGGGGGGAGGGGGAGGGAGGAGCAGATATTCAGATGCTAGAGTATGCTGTCCCTGTCCCAGCATAGGTGGAAAAGCATTTTGTAAACTCCTAGGTACTTTCCAGATACATTTCTAGATATATTTGGCTAATATACTTTTAACAGTTGTAATTCCAATTTTGATTAAGTTATTTTGGTGACATGGTTAAAATGCTTGATTCTTCATCCATTCACTCAGTAAAACAATTATGAAGCATTTCCTTGGTTTCCAATATATTTTCCTGTCTCCTTCCTAGTACTTGAGAAGTGCTAAAGTAATATTTAGGTGCTCTAAGTATTATTAGTTAAGTGCATATATCACTGACTAGTATTATGAGTCCTTTGAAACCTCAAAAATTGAATTCCTGGGGAGTGCCTGGGTGGCTTAGTTGGTTAAGCATCTGACTCTTGATTTCAGCTCAGGTCATGATCTCACCATGGTGAGATTGAGCCCTGTGTCTGGCTTTGTGCTGGGCGTGAAGCCTGCTTAAGATACTCTCTCTACCTCTGCCCCTTTCCCCCACTTGCTCTCTCTCTCTCAAAAAAAAAATTGAATTTCTGAACCCTGTACCCCTCCCCTCTTCCCGCCCTGCAACCCCATCACCATCACCTGTACCCCTGTTTTACTTATAGCTTTGACCATCTCAGTTGATGGTAACTCCATTTTCCCAGCAACTCTGACCACTGTTTTAGAGTCATCCATACCTCTTCTTTTTCTTTAACACTGACATCCGCTTCATCAGCAACTCCTCTTGGCTCTGTCTTTAAAAATATGTCCAGAACTTGGCTACTTTTTATCACCTCCACTACTACCACTATGGCCCAAGCCACCATCATCTTTCATGGGATTACTACTAAAAGCCTCTCACTTGACCTCCCTGCTTCTGTTTTCTTGCCTGTTAGAGAAGAGAAGGCATTCTGTAATGAATATATTGAATAATAAATGTGAAAGTCATAGTCTTTCTCCCTGAAGAATTTATAATCAGTTTTAGAGATACGATGTATATGCATTGAAGAAGATGTAAGTGTTAAATATTATGCTGTTGATAGATAAGGAACTGAGATATACTTCATAATAAGAGGGATAGAATAGGAAATGGAGGTAGTTTGGGATTCCATAAGTCCCTTCTGTGCCATATGCTTCCATTTTGATTCAAGGCAAAACTAGGTTCTTTATTTTTTTCTATTTATAACATGCTAATAATAATGCTGGCTATGATTACTTCCTTAGGAATTATGAGACTGGTAGTGATCTTCCTTTAGGTAATTTTTTTTTTTTTTTTAGTCTCCTGTTATTTGAGTCTAGCAAAAGATTAGAAACCCTTTAAAGCCAGTCCTTTTTAAGGTTGTCAGAGATTACAGTTATTTCATTGAGTTATTTTTTCCCCCTCCTTTGAAAGCTTTTGCAAATTTTAGAGCACTTCAGTCTACCATGTGCTTTAACAGAATATGATTTGAAGCCTCATGAAGCATTGTACATTAAAGCTGTTGCCTTCAGTAATGGGTCCTGTAGACAGCTGCCAGTCATTAACTGATTGGATGCAAATGATGATGGGTGAAGCCTGTCGTAGTGACTGTGCTGCTAATTTATGGTTTAAATCTGGATGGTGGAGAAATGATAGCTGATTTGGACTATGTAAACCACAAGTCCTGTCTCATTATGTGGTTGATAATGTCAGGAAAATACTAGACATAGTTGATTACTGTAGTTTGCTGATTTCACAATGACTCTTTGCATTTTTGTGCTTAGGAAAGAGGAAATTTTCTCTGATGACTGCTTTACGGAGCAACACACATAATATTTGAAAGTGTTTGTATGCGGGCGTGTGTGTGTTTGTGTGTTTAAAACAACATATTTTGGAAACCATATTGATTAGTATCTGCTTGAAAAAAACCATTTTTTAATTCATTAAAAGTGGTTACATGTATGATCACACTTCTTCGTGGCCTCTGGCTTTCTCTAAATCCCCATATGTTTGGCTCTCTGGAGAATTGGGTACCATCGATCTGCTACTGTGGCTTTTTTGAAGGCACTACCCAATTTTCATTTTCTTTCTCTCATTTTCCACAGCTCTTTCTTCTATAGGATGGCCTCTTTCCTAAATTGATTCATTCTCAAGGTTCTGTCCAAAGATTGCCTTTATTTTCCTTTTTGTATAGATTCTAGAACACTTCCTGGTATATATAGTAGGGGGTTGGTAAATGTGTAATTGAATTTCTAAATTATTTTCCTCATGACCTCTTATCCACGTGGAACTTTTCCACTTGGATGTTTTGCCAGTACCTCAAACTCATCACCATCTTCCTTAAAACCAACTATTTGCCCACTTCCTTATTCATTAAGGTCATAAGCACAGACTAACAAAGTTATTATACAGAAACAGATCAGTGAACACATAAACTTAACAAAGAATGATAGCATATAGGTGGCATATCTGGTCCCAAAGGCATTTAAATTTTTTTAAGTTATAGATTAGAAAAATCAAGTAATTTCCTTAGAAGAGTTTGTTTATTAACTATCAATTTGCTTTAAACAACATGACTATGATTTTTAATTGTTTGAAAATAATTTCTTGAAAAATAGGAGCAATTAAACAGGGTTAATCTGAGGAAAACCTGTCCAAAAGCTAAAGTTTATTTTAATGTCTGTTTCTAATGTAAATATGTGAAATGATATAAGTGATGTATATTTAATGACACACGTATTTAAAACTCTAAAGGTGATTACCCAAGGGTTCTATATTCAGTTCCTCTTTATGCACATGACAAACACTGCCCATTTTGATATTGAAAAGGATAGAAAATAGTTGTTGCAGCCATACGGAGTTTGACAATTTTTCTTTCTTCCTGGAATTATGTAAAACTGATAGTGCTGTTTCAACCCCATGTAGTTTCTGATTTCAAGCAGCAAGTGTGTTGAGGGAATAGCATTTTACGTAGGAAACAACTCATAATTTAAGTGAAATCTAAACCTTCAAGTCATGTGAAACTTGACTAATTCATTGTAGATTTTATGGTCTGAGTTTTTGTTTACCTCTAGTTGAGTGTCTTCTTTAATTGTGGTGAACTGCTAGCATTTAAACAGCTAACACTGAAATTGTATAGTAAATGTTCCCGTATTTCTTCAGTAATTCATTTTGTTATTTCTGAAGTAAGATGAAAATATTTTAAAAGGGGTTTAAATTTTTATAAAAAATAAAATTTAGCAGTAAAGTCAGGAAGGGCAATGAGTGTAGCATTTTACTTAAGACCAGCTGGCCTGGGTTAAAAAGCTGTAAAATACAGATTTTCACTTTTAACAGAGAGATGTGATAGGAGAGAGCTAGCAAAAAGCACCAGGAAAGGCTGATTGCGAGAAAAATACTACAAAGTTAATTCAGGCTTCCACAGAGTAGAGAAATTCTATGTGGCTTCACCTCAATCCATCTCTTCTCTCTTGAGTAGAAAATTAAAATATAAAATAATGGGAGTGGCAAGAATAAAATGAAAATGTCTCATTAGCTCAACCAAAGTATTTTAAAAAATAAATATGTTAAATTGTTAAAAAATAAGGCCAGTTTAAAACATTTGAGTTTTGAAGGAATCAGTGGTTGCTGTTTAGTTGGGATGGGATAGCTACAGACGTTCCAAAGCATCAGGTTTCCTTGCCTCTAAGAACGGAAGTGACATATAAATCTTTTCTTTAGTTCCAGCTCTCATGACCCCAAGTACAGTTGTATGGGGGAAAAAAAAATACTGGACCACAATATGAAGCAGGTGACACACTACTTACCCTGTCTTTAAAATTATCCATAACAAAACTTTTCGAATCTTTATGGGCTTTTGAAAACTCTAAAACCTAAAATTAACATTGCCTTAGATTGAATACATTTTACCAGTGGCTATATTTCAAAGGAATTCAAACTAGCATGTTATTAAAACAAATATGAAGTTAAATTATTCTGATTTCCATACTAGTTTTTGTGATTGATACTTAAAATGCAAACATTTTTGCTTTTCCTAAATATATCTGAAAAGATGAGAAATGTGTATACATACTGTTTAAAGAATACTAACAAAACAAGTAGCCATTTCACAGCTTAAGAACACATTAGACCAGTATCTTTGAAGACCTTCCCCCATTCTTTTTTCAGTTTTGTTTCTTTTGATTAATTTCTTTTATTTTATGCTAGAACCTCCATTACAATGTTAAACAGAAGTGACAACAGCAAATTTTTTGTCTCATTCTTGTTCACAAAAGGATGTTTTTAGTATTTCACCATTAATTACGGGCATTTTGCAGGTTTTTCTGTAGATGCTCTTATCTGTAGAGTTTTCTTCTTATTTCTAGCTTAAGGTTTGTTTTTAGGAATTAATATTGATAATGTCACAGATTTCCCCCCACTCAATCTGTTAGTTTGATGATTTATATTAATAGATTTTCTAATGAATGTACTTTGCATTTGTGGAGTAAACCCAAGAATTATAATGTGTTATCATTTTTATATTCTTCTAAATTTGTTTTTTACCCATGTTCCTGAATGAGATTGGCAATTCGGATCTTGTGCTATCGTATTCTGGTTTTAGAATCAATTAATCTTTCAGAATCAGTTTGGGAGTATTACTTCTTTTGTGTTTGCTGAAAGATTTTGAGTAAAACTAGAGTTACCTTTTTCTTTGTAATTGGCAGAATGTACCTGCAAACCTGGCTGAGCCTGAGGTTTTGTTTACAGGTGGACATAATTTATTCTACTTTCTTCATTTCTTCCATGATTTTGAAAACATTTAAGATTGACTTTTGGATCGATTTCAGGATTTTTTTTTTCTTCCTGGATCTTGTTCAGTTTAACTAGTTTCAAATTTATTTGCACAAAGCTATACATAATGTTCTCACACTATCTTTTTGGAAATCTCTGTTGCAAGATTAGTTTAAAACATATTTTTACTTTGAGAGGATTTGAACAACAGATGTTGTGTTGCCCCAAACTTTGTGAAGGTGGATTTATGTATAGGAATTCCCAGGGAATTTTTTTATTCTTTTTTTTCTGTTTGTCCAGATATTTTTTTTTTTTTAAAGGATTTTTTTTATTTTTTATTTTTGGGACAGAGAGAGACAGAGCATGAATGGGGGAGGGGCAGAGAGAGAGGGAGACACAGAATCGGAAACAGGCTCCAGGCTCTGAGCCATCAGCCCAGAGCCCGACGCGGGGCTCGAACTCACGGACCGCGAGATCGTGACCTGGCTGAAGTCGGACGCTTAACCGACTGCGCCACCCAGGCGCCCCCAGATATTTTTGACAGAGAATGCATTTGCCTTCTCCTCTGAGGTTTGTTTTTTTTTTTTTTTTTTTTTTTGCTCGTTTGTTTGATTTTGTCTAGTATTTTGTCTTTTGTCTTTAGGCTGTTTGCTTTCAGGGGCTTGAGTTTATGTGGTTTCTGCAATCTGAACTCTCACTTAAAGCTGATTAAAGCCCAAGGCCTCGTTCATCATAACGTCACATATGCAGAGTGAATGACATCCTCAGAGCTGTTTACCCTTATGGATTCCTGCTTGCAAGCAGTTTCTAGACCTAGGGATTCCCCTTAACTTTCCTACCAACTAATACATCCCTTAACAAATATTTTTATTTTTTGACCTAGCATTTTTATGCATTCTGTACAAGGAGGGGATGTCTGGACATTGCGTTCCACCTGCTGCCAGGATGGGGAGGCTGAGGAAGGATTTCAAATCTGGCATCTATTAAGAAATGGTTAGTTGTATTACAAGTTATTTTTGAGCATAGAGTCATTTGTTTAGTCTTAAACTAGTATTTTTGAAATTTTAAATTCTCTTTTAACAAAAGAGAACCAAGCTACTAAAGTAAGCTGACAAGTATATCAGAGCACTATCTAATACAAAATGAAATTAGAGGTATTTAACTGTTATAAATCACAGAGGGGTAAAATATATTTGTTTCCTGGTGTAATAAGAAGTTACAGATAATGTCGCAGATACTGCAGGTTTTTAAGAAAACAAACAGAACATGTTTTTTAGTTTAGCCTTTATTACGCATATACCCCTATCCACCCATCACTGGTGATCATGGATTTAAAAGATTTCAGTTAAGTCTCACGGGATTATGGAAAAATCTGAGATGTTCCAACTCATAATAATTTTTGAAAAAGGGTTAGTTGTAGGAGAATGTTTATATATCATTCTATTGGGAAGATGGCCAAGACAAAGTGTGAGCCCTATTTTTACATACAGGTATTAAATTAGAAATCTCATCTTTTTAGCTTTTTAGTATTAAACTTGTATGTTATTTTGGAATATGAATATTACCAGCCAGGGGGATCTAGCAGGAATATACATATTAACTAGTGTACTAAAAATTGAATAAGGATAAAACATATTAAAAGTTTTGATTTAAAAGATAATAATATTGTTTTCCAAGTAAGAAACCATAATCCAATTTGATTAAATAGTAGAGAGAAATTAAAAAAAAAAAAAAAGACCATCTGGAAGGCAGAGCTATATTAGAGGCTTTATTGTGTCATACGTTTAGGAGTTTAGGATTCTAATTCCCAATAATACTAGCTGCCACTCTGAACATTCATTCAGTCATCTTAAACAGCATAATTCAATTCTTTTATGTAAAACGCCGCAGGATATTATATTAAAATATCAACATTAATATCTTTTTTGGAAGGAGTGTAGACATACATGTTAATTAGGAAACTTTCTAGGGATTTTAAATTTAGAGAGAAGGAACTGGATGAGATATTTAGTAAAACAGCTGAGAGTCACATTTTGACAGAAACAGGGATTACTGAGATGTCAATGCACTGTTTCTGTGAGTGCAGTTCTTCTGGATGGGAGAGGAAGCTCACAGTTTTATAATGTTTGGGGCTCTGTGTATTGCAACTGGGAGCTTCTAAAATAAATGCGAGAAATCGTTTTTCTTCTTTCTTCTCTTCTCTTGGGGAAAGGGAGTAAATTTCTTCAATTATATATCATGAGACAACCAGCAAAGACCAGAAGGTCTCTGATACGTTGATAGGTTATCTGTTTTTACTTCATCAGTTGGCTTACTCTGAGTCTTACAAATACACTTTGGTGGTGTGCAATACTGATATACAATACCTCATTTCTCTACTTAAGTCTGTTTTTAATAATCTGAATATTTTCCAAGGCTGGCTTCAAGTCATGTTCACCCTAGTGGTTAAGATTGAATAGTGTTGTCTGTATTTGTATGAGTGTTGAAACAGTTTTAAAGTAGAAGTGAGTTTCTGGGCTTATGTAATGAAAATATGAGCATATTAATTAATGACATTGTACAAATCTTTGTATTCTGTATTTTTCTTATCTTCAGTCTAAATGATATATTTGAGGGGCGCTTGGGTGGCTCAGTCAGTTAAGCTTCCGACTTCGGCTCAGGTCATGATCTCATAGTTTGTGGGTCCGAGCCCTGCGTTGGGCTCTGTGCTGACAGCTCGGATTCTGTGTCTCCCTCTTTCTCTGCAACTCCACCACTTGTGCGCTTGTTTGCTCTCTCTCTCTCTCTCTTTCAAATATAAATAAACATTAAAAAGTTAAAAAAAAATAAATGGTATATTTGAGACTACTTTTGCTTTTGAAACTCTATTATTTGGAAGCAGTGATATGGGATTTTAAAGTATCTTTTGTTGTTCCACATTAGGATAATGATTTTTAGATCATTTTTGAGGGCAGGCGATACCATCCCTAAAGTCCTTCCCGTGCCATGCCTCTTTGCTCTAGGATGTGATTCTAGAAGGAAGATGTTATGTGGTGCTTTGCTCTGAGGCCTATCATGCTTTGGTTATAGCTACTGGTACTCATTCCCAAATTGAACGTAGAGTAGATACTTACTTTTGAGGTTTTAACTTAAAAGGTTGGATTTAAAAAAGTGTGTCCTAACCTCAATTCTGATTATTTGATAGGAAAATACAGCTTCTCTGGGCACTCGTGTCTCAATTGGTTAAGTGTCCGGCTCTTGATCTCAGCTCAGGTCATGCTCTCACAGTTCATGAGTTCGAGCCCCACATGCTGCAGAGCCTGCTGGGGATTCTGTCTCTCCTTCTCACTGCTCCTCCCCCACTTGTACACGTGCATGCTTTCTCTCTCCTCTCAAAATAAACTTAAGAAAAATATTTAAAAATTTTAAAAAATATAGCTTCTCTATGGGTTTTAATCAACTTGACATGTAATTAGTTTGCATGTCAATATTACTTTAAGACTCATGGATAAAATAATAGATTTATGTCCCCCAAACCACATAATCTAATCATCTTATATAGGTCGTAATGTTCATTAATCACTCATATGTGCCCAGTGGATGTGTTTGTTGCAAAAGGTCCTGTAATAGCCTCTGAGAATCCCCTGCTGTGATGCCAGCTAGTTAAGATTAGAACTTCCGGAGACTAAACCAGCCCTTCTCTTTCTTATATACCTCACTTGATGTGATAATGTCATTTAGTGCATTGACCCTTTGGATTCTTCCTATTTATTTTACCCTTGTGTGTAATAGATTGCTTTCACTGTTTGGAAGTACAGTGTTCTGGATTGTACATTTAAGTCTGTTAAACAAGAAATAGCATTCTTCGTTTCAATATCATGTTTTTCAAGTGATGCAAAAATGCCTGAAGTATTTGCTGTGTAGCCTTTTTTTTTTTTAATTTTTTTTTTTAACGTTTATTTATTTTTGAGACAGAGAGAGACAGAGCATGAACGGGGGAGGGGCAGAGAGAGAGGGAGACACAGAATCAGAAGCAGGTTCCAGGCGCTGAGCCATCAGCCCAGAGCCCGACGCGGGGCTCGAACTCACCTACCAAGATCGTGCCCTGAGTTGAAGTTGGACGCTTAACCGACTGAGCCACCCAGGCGCCCCGCTGTGTAGCCTTTTTAAAGAACCTTTATCTCATCAACTGTACAGAAAAAAAGGCAAAGACAATTAACCTCCCTCTATTCTGTTGTTATAGTCAGCTGAAAGTACAGGAAAATACTTTAAAATGATAGTTGCCCAAGATTTGTGCATATAGCAAAGGTAATTAGTGTTTTTAGAGATTTCATATTCAATAGATAATTGTTCTTTTTTTCTTATTAGCATGCATAAATATTTTTTACTCACATGGGTTATTGAAATTTGTATTTTTACTAATTATGTTTTTAAAGCCCCTTTTCCCTAGTATTAACTCTACTTTTGCAATGTTCAGTACTAGCTGCTGAGTTGATAAAAGTGACTGTCAAAAATTAATATAGAGAGGCTAATGTAAGGTATGAAATAGTGTCCTGATACACTATATTTGAGATGTACTATGTTTTTATTTAGAAGCAGATTTTTTTGGATAACATATGAACTTGACGATTTTCAAAACTTTGAGTTTTGTTTTTGTTGGCCTGGATTTACTTGGCAATATAGTTCTCAATGGCACACTCAGATATCCTGAATATAGGAGACGTCCTATAAAAGTGTATATCTAATTGGTTGTGTTTCTAATAGATGATAATGAAATACCATTCCTTTTCCATAATAATGTACTTTTCAGAATATATATCTCTTATCTTATTTCATCATCTCAGTCATGCTGGAGTTTAACTTGGGCAAGCATCTTTACACCTGTTTCACAGATGAAAAATTGAGAGGCAGAATGCTTAAGGAGAAATAGCATGGCAAAAAGTGCAGATTTTGCAGTAAGGTAGGTGTGCGACCTAATCTTAACCCAGGCTCTTAATAGCTGTTTTCATTATTCTTATAGTGTTATCACAACCCCTCTGAAATTCAAGTTGCTGATCTATATAGTGAGTGTGCAGTACCACACAGGGTGTGTGTAGCATATCCAGGCCAGGGTGTGGCCCACAATTCAAGCTTGCTAAATTACAGCTTTTACTATTGCTAATAAGAAATGGAAGATTCGAGTAATTTACTTGAGTATACCCAGATCTAATTGGTAACAGGACTCTACTAAAACTTTGGTTTCGGGTATTTTGTTTTACATTTCCACATCAAAATTCCTTTTAGTGACCATTAGGAGGAAACTAACCTGGGCCATTTGATGGCATCATCATTCAATGATGACAGGATTCACTATGAGATAAAGCAGATTATGAGATTCGATTTTAAGAGAACAAAGGAGGGATGCGTTTGTGGCTCAGTTGGTTAAGCAACTGACTTCAGCTCAGGTCATGATCTCAAGGCTCTTGGATTCCAGCCCACCTTAGGCTCTGTGCTGACAGCTCCAAGCCTGGATGGAACCTGCTTTGGAGTCTGTGTCTCCTTGTCTCTCTGCCCCACCCCCGCTACTGTTCTTTCTCTCTCTCAAAAATAAATGAACATTTAAACAAAATTTAAAAAAGGAGAACAAAAGATCCCCTTGTAAATAAATAAAAGGATTCTCTTTCTCCCCCCTGGAGTTGTTTAGGATTCTTGATATTGTTGTTTAAAAACTCTTGGCTTTCCTAAGCATTTTTCATCTTTCAGACCTGAGCCAGACTCAGACAATGGCACCCATGATAGAAGCAAGGGATTCTTTGGGACATTTCTCTTTCTGATACAAAATCAGAAGCAACTCAGCCACTCTTTATAATCAATCTAAAGGTGCCCATTGAACAACTTCACAGTCTCAGTCTGACTTCATGAGAGATCAGTCAGATTTGAGGAATTTCTAAAAAGCCTGCACTGAATCAGTAGCCTGTTATGTAAACAGGGTCACTGTATGTGGTGTGCCGGATTATATATTCACCAAGTGTTTTTGTTGTCTACTTTTAACAGTGTGACAGGCTCAAAAGGGTCTGTTTTTAAGATCTGAGGAGAAACTCCAGGTTTAGATGCTTCCAAATTCATTACACTTCTAAATGCAGTTGTATTTACTATGATATTATTATAGTACTGTGGGTTAGTTATTCTGAAACTTTGCAGACAGCACGTTGCCATTAGAAAGGGATATAGAGCAGATTTTTTGTTTTGTTTTAATGGAGAGTCCATGGGAAAACTTCTGACCACAGATGAGAGAAGTTCATGAATAAAGGCAGGCACAGGGGAGACCCAGCAGCGCAGATCACGAGTGGAACTGGTAACAGACACTGGGCTATAGATATGGGGGTGGCCCATCATCAGTGTCAGGAATGTGGTAGAGATGACAGATGCTAAGATGCTAAGGAACAACTCTAAATGTGTTGAAACGCAAAAACCTGCTCTGAATTTTATATGTGGATATTGTACTATGCACATAGATATTATAGTGACTAACAATGTTTTCAGGACAGTGTTAACATGTTATTGGGCTACTAAATTCTACCATGTCACTTTTAATACTTGTTTTTTTCTTTATAGGAATAAATTTAGTTTCAGGTTCATCCGAAGTAACTAAAGATACAGAACTACGAGGAAATAATTGCATATTATAAAATTGCTATAATTAGAATTACATAAAAGTATATGGTATGAATTCTGGTATCCTATGAATCATAGTCTTTACATTATGTCTGCTTTTTCACTTTACATCTTAACTAGACAGTTTCTTTTCTTTTACCCACTTAATATGTTCTTTCTTGTAATAATTCAAGGTTTCGTTACTATAGGAAAAATAAGTTCTTGTCGTCTTATAAGGACTTTTATTTCCCTGGAGTGACTATCAATAATTAGTAAAAAGCCCAGGCTACAAATGTTGACTCCCTTATGGTCTTTACTAATGGAAGGAGTGTAGTTTAAAATATATATACATATAATATATATATATATATATATTGCATTTATATATATATATATACATACATTGCAATATATATATATACATATAATATTGTATATATATATTGCATTTATTGCAAGTTCCATGCAGTTACATGGCTCTTTGTAATTCTCCTTTGGCAGTTTTCTTTCCCCCTCTTTAAAGTGAGAAAGTTTAACATAATTAACCTTTATAACTTAAAATGATACTTAAGTTATATCTATGGTAATCCCATTTTGGGGAATTTACCTAAAGTCCTGTGTTCCATAGTGATTATAAGCAAGGGCTTTGGAATGAGACAGACATAACTTTTACCTTTATTAGTTTATACAGGTCACTTGACTTCCCTGAGACTCAGTTTCCTCCTCTAGGATTAACTGATGATACTCTTCTTTATTATATGGATTAAGAGTTAATATATACACAACATTTAGGCCTGTCATCTGAATGGACATAATTCTTACCAGACACATTAGGCACTACTGTATTTATTTTATTTTGCACCTGGTCCGGCTTTGATAACTGGCAAGATTTCAATTTTTTAACCCTTTTTGGTGGTAGCATTCTGATTTCAAACAGGTAACTCATATTGGAGGAAACAAAATTGAGGATTTATTACCGTATTTTTTGTAGTTAAATGTTTCAATTCTGCCAGATCTTTACATAGAACTCAAGTTTTGAGATAGAGTCTAAAGACCTATATTAAAGTTCTAAGGTAAAAATAAGTTAGAGCTGAGGGCAGAAGTCCAAAGTGAGTGTCCTTAATGATTTTGGTGACCCTGATCATTGCACCAGTGAAATGAAAATGCTGATATGATCACTCTCAGGCATGATTGCTTCTGTAGACCTGAATGGTAAGTAGCTTAAATTTAAATCATAATATTAAGGGAGTCGTTCATCTTAGCTAATTTTTTGAAGAGTGCTGTATGCCAAAGTCATAAGAAAATTATTTTAACCTTTATGATAAGTAAGTATACATGTCTTCAGACTTTTAGTATAAAGTGAAAATATCCTTGAAAAAATTGCTCAAATCTTCCTCCATGGATTTTGTGAAATCTGTCAAGAGATAGGAAATTGCAATAGTGTAAGTTTGAAGTTAGTCTGTGAACTTAGAAATACCATGTATTTGAATGAGGGTTTTGAAAAAAAAATTGGAGGTATTTATTGCTGTAGATCACTTAGCATTTCTAGAGGGAGCTCACATTTGATTTTCTCTTTAGAACAACTTTAGCAAGATGGGAATATTTAATTGTTCTTCTGCCTTTCAAGGAACATAAAATAAACTGTGGCAGATTGTGGACTAAGTACAAGAGGAGCTTTCATTGTGAATTAAGGTCAAGTTTCTTCGTAAGTGGATACCTTTTAGATGCAGTTGAATATCAATGTGAAGGGCCCTTGAGATGTTAAGAGTTATTCTAACTACTTCACTTCCTGATATTTCAACAGAAAAAATTTGTTTTCTTTTCGAAAATAAGATAACTTCATAGGTCAGATTTTCTAAAGCTGATTTTCTTATACTGAGAAGTAGCTGTTTGCTTTCCCTTCATGTAATCATCCTGTATGCTTAGTCCTGGGGAATAAATCATGTGCTTGTTAAACAATGCTTTTTAAATGTCTGTTCCGTGCAAGGCATCTTCAGGGCACTTACAAGATCTTGATAAATGTACCCGAGTCCCCAGCATCTTTGAGCAACAACCTTTTGTTTACAGAGTATGTTCTATTGCCAACAAGTTAACTGGAAAATGTGACATTTAAAATTATATTCCCAAAGAAATGTAAAACACTTAATATATTGTTTGGCATTAATTTTTCTGTGGTATGAAAAATACATTATGAAATATGGGTACAGGATAGCTTTATTTTGTTGTCCCTGGAGGATTTTTTTTGCTCCTAGTGGTTCTGAGGGCTGATGACTCATTTGAATAATTTATTTTGTTTTCATATTATACTCCAGTCCCTCAATTAAATATGTAAAAATATTGAGTATTATAATAGGTTATTCTACTTTATATTCAAACTCAATATTGACAGTGTGAGACAGCTTTATCTCTAAGTAGATTCTGATGCATGGAAATATCTGGATCTGCCTTGTCAATAACTTTTTGCTACTTAGGGAGTTAAACTCCTGTTTTCTCATCAATGAAATGGGTGTAGTAATATACCTCAGAGGTTTTTATTGGGTTAAGTTCTGGACACTGTCAAAGCATATAGTAAGCTTTAAATAATGGAAGTACTCTTATTATCTTTATTATCATAATCTATTTTAAAATTTCTTCTCTCCTTCCTCTTCCCTCCACTTTTTCCTCTGCATAGGCTCAGAGTACTACAGGGTAAGGCCATGAGATGAGACAGCAGTTCTCTCAAATGAAAGCAGTTTCTTCTAACACTCATTTTGTAAAATAACAAAAATAAGATGAATACTCTGAATATTTTGAGATGCTATTGGGAAGAACTTTTAAAAACTACATAGAGATTTTAGAAATAACTAATTAACATTTTTTGAACTTCAAAGAAGAGCTTTATTATATTATCTTCAGAGTTTAAAGTGTGAATTAGATTTCATGTGTGTACCCTGTCTATTAAAGTATGGACTTTAAAAGCAATGAGATATTTTTTTAGGCTTCATCATAATTTCTTGGATGAATTTCAGAGATTTTATTTCAATAAAACTGTACTTTAAAAAAAGTACATTTATGAAATGAGTGCATCACTAAAATATATGGGCCTAAAAATGTAAAAAAAAAATGTAAGTGACATTAAATATTAATGAAAATGTAAGATCTTTTAGTTCTGTTGGGCCAAAGTGTAATTACCAAGTGAAAATTTGAAGATAATCCCAGACATCTGTTTCTGATTGTCTTAGTACAAGAAAAAGTTTAGTGAATGTTAAAACTCCTTATTCCTTAAGTAGGATATAGGATAACCCTGTCTCTATTTTAAAAGAATGTGAGACCTTAATTTTTCTTCTCTCTCTTCCTTCCTTTCCTTCCCTCCCCTCCATTTCCCCTGTGTCCCCTCTCCACCTAACCCAGTTGTAGACAGTTAGATTAATTATATTCCTAGGTTCATGGCCAGTTTGATCATGACCAGGATAATCCCTTCAGGTTTCCTCTCTTTTATTCATGTGTTTATTCCCATTAACTCTTCCTAACTTCATCTTCCCTTTGCACCATAGACAACTGCTCTAATGTACTTGATTTTCATCCTTAGATTTGTAGTATGCCTTTGCAAAATGTGTAGTGATATTTTGGGTGAAATGAATTTTTAACATTTATAGCTAGTGTTGTGACACAGAATGCACCTGATATTTTGATTCTTTGTTGGCTTTTTAAGGTCCATTCATGTGTCAGTGTTTATATGGCGTTTGTTGGTCCTCACCCGTGCATAGTAATACATGAAGTTTATTTCCCACGTGGTACTCCCATGATGGACATGTTGATTGCTTTCCACTACCAGCCAACACTAAGAGGCTTGCATTAAACACCCTTTTACGTGTTCTCTTCGATGAACATTTCTTTGGCCATGGGATTGCTGGTTAGGGCTTATCCTGGATTTGGTGAATCTTGTTGATTTGACTGAGTTCTGTCAAATGGCCCAACAGGATGGCTGTCTCAGGCTTACACTGCCACCAGATAGTACACTGGGCCTTCCCCCACAATCCCACTAGTACTTGGTTTTATCCGGTTTTCTAAATATTGCCAGTCTCAAATTTCATTGTTCTCATTTATGTTTCTCTGGATTGCTAAGGAATTTGGATATTAGTTAAGATGCTTTAACTTACTTATTTTGTTTTAATTTATGTTCATTTCCTTTGCCGATCCTTTTCCCCTCTCTGTTGGATTTATCTTTTTCTGGTTGCTTTGTTAGGAGTTTTTTCTTCTTTTTATTTAAATGTTTGAAATATCTTATCCTAATGTATTAATGCATGTTTAACTTTGTCCCTGTTATCCCTCAATAATTAGAAGTCTTTAATTTTGAGATACTCAAATTCATCATTTTGTAAACCTTTTGAGTTATATTTGAAGGTCTTTCTAAGAAATCTCTTCTCCTTCCACAAGATATTCTCTTACATATCCTTGTTAGCTTTATCTTTTCACATTTAACTTTTAAAGCTATCTGGAATTTACCTTTGCATATGATAAATATGGTATAAAACTCAAGTTTTATATTTCTCCTAGATTGTGGTTAGAATACATTTTCTGAGTATACTAATAAACAATGCAAAAATATTGATTGAAGTTACTTAGAATTTATAGATTAATTTTGGGAAAATTAATGTTAATTAATTTTTATATTAATCGTGTTAAATTGTCCTACCCATGAGCCTTAGAATATTCCTCCATATTATTCAAGTTTGGATAGTTTGGGTAGTTTCAATTACTCAGACTAGCTACATTTAAAAATTGATCTGATATAAAAAAAAGTTGACTTGGTTGATATCATCAAATTTAAGTAAAAAAAAAAATAACAAGAAAACCATGGCTACTCTGATTAAGTCTTTAGGATAATTATATAGCTGTGAAATCATGATGTTAGCCCTCCTAAAATATACTTTTTATAGTTCACTTCAATGTGTTTTCTTCTAAACCATATCTGTGATAGCTAAATTTTAAATGTTTTTTTTAATTCATTGATTTTTTAAAAATTTTTTATTGAAATACGATAAATGATCACTTTTATGAAAAGAATTACTATTTAGTTGACCCCAGTGGAATTTTTAAATTTTAGGTCATATTCTATAAGACAGTTTTATGTATTTAGAAGTGATCTTTATGTTAGCATTGAGGGTTTTTTTCTTTAATTTTTTTTTAACGTTTATTTGTTTTTGAGAGACAGAGATGGAGTGTGAGCAGGGGAGGGGCAGAGAGAGATAGGGAGACACGGAATCCGAAGCAGGCTCCAGGCTCCCAGCTGTCAGCACAGAAACCAATGCAGGACTCAAACTCACAAACCATGAGATCATGACCTAAGCCGAAATTGGACACTCAACTGACTGAGCTGCCCAGGAGCCCCCAGCATTGAGTTTTTGTAGCAGTGATGCAATAATTAATCATATTTAAATTTGAATGTGTGGAAATAGTGACAGCAGTTTTTACACCAAAAAACAAACAAACAAACACCCAAAACCTAAAATGTATTTTGGTAAACACAGTACTGAAGAACTGTTATTTAAGAAAAAAGGGATTTTGATGCCTTAAACTTATGACTAAGGAAAATAATGATTTGGGGGACACCCGAATGCTCACTGCTAATTTGAGACAAATATTTGAGCTGGTAGTTTGCCCTAAGGTGACCTGCCCACTTTGCAGGAAGCCAGGTAGTGGTGATCTGTCCATTCTTCTTTAACACTGAAAGAGGAGACTGGTATGCAGGTAATAAATGAGCTTGAGGGGGAAAAAAAGGGGGGGGGGATTTTGAAAAGGAATTGTTTTCATATTTGAGTGTGATGCCTTTCAGCCTAAGACCATCAGGAACACAGTGATAGTGAGGAATTTGGCTTAATTACTACTTGCACTGAGGGAACACCACATCATGGGCATCCTGAGGTTGTGTCATAGAATTTGAATATTGGTTGGGTGATTTGGGAGAGCGTCTAAAGAAGCAGGGTGTTCTCTAGATTGGATGCTGAATCAATTCTGTGACTGGATAAAGAGGCCATTCATTTAGGAAGAGAGAGGGATGTTTTTGGTGTTTCTTGGGTTGTACACTGGCCTTTTTCTTTTTTCTGTTTAGTCAAATTATGAAGTAATCTTGCTTTGTCTCATTTATCATGGATTGAAAGTAATCTTGTCTCGGGGCGCCTGGGTGGCGCAGTCGGTTGAGCGTCCGACTTCAGCCAGGTCACGATCTCACGGTCCATGGGTTCGAGCCCCGCGTCAGGCTCTGGGCTGATGGCTCAGAGCCTGCAGCCTGCTTCCGGTTCTGTGTCTCCCTCTCTCTCTGACCCTCCCCCGTTCATGCTCTGTCTCTCTCTGTCCCAAAAATAAATAAACGTTGAAAAAAAAAAATTAAAAAAATAAAAAAATAAAAAAAAATAAAAAAAAAAGAAAGTAATCTTGTCTCAAGTTGGTATTCTGTAAGAATGTGTAATATATAATAGAAAAATATAGCCTGGTGGTGAGAGTCTGATGAGTTCAGGACATCAAAGTCTACCCTCCCCATCCCCCACTTTTTTCCTTCCTTCCTCTTTGTTCCACAAGTAGGTAAAATTGTTTTAAAAGTATATGCTTGGGGCGCCTGGGTGGCTTGGTCAGTTAAGCGTCCGACTTCGGCTCAGGTCATGATCTCACGGTCCGTGAGTTCGAGCCCTGCGTCGGGCCCTGTGCTGGCAGCTCAGAGCCTGGAGCCTGTTTCAGATTCTGTGTCTCCCTCTCTCTCTGCCCCTCCCCTGTTCATGCTCTGTCTCTCTCTGTCTCAAAAATAAATAAACGTTAAAAAAATAAAAAAAAAATAAATACAAGTATATGCTTGATTTGGGAATTTTCTTTTTCTTGTCCCAGTCACCTAGGGCAATGACTGAATCATAAAGATGTGAGAGGCTTCCATCTGGACAAAGAACAAGAAACATGGTATTACATTGTGGCTTTGCCACAGATAACCTTGCAGGTGGTTTTTAATTCTGAGTTGTATTCTCACTTTGAAATAACCATCTCTTTTGCTGCCTGTCCCAGTGGAAGCCACCCTGGATCCTTTGCTTTTACTCTTCCCCTTATCTGGCATCACCAATCTTTGTAAGGCTGAGCTCCTTATCGTTTAGTCCTTAGATATCACATACATTTCCCTGTGTCTAAGATTATCTGTATAAATTGGCCTCATTCAGTCTACCTAGCTTTGTTTTATTTTGTTTGTAGCACTTAGCATTATCTGAAGTTAACCCATTTATTCTCTGGTGTGGTCCTCCTTCCCCACTCCTCTTCACATAAGCCACTTCAAACATAAGCTCCACGTGGGTGAGAACTTGTATGTATGTATGGGTCTGTGCACCCAGCCCCTAATAAAGTTCCGGGCACCGACTAGGTGCTAGCAAATATTTGTTTAATAATTAGATACGTACATAAATGAATAAATGACCAACTCAGTAAACATATTCTGAGCATAACTCTATGTCTGTTGACTATTAAAAAGAGAAACACTTGTTAGTTTATTATTTAATTGAGATGTAAGTTCCTGAAAAGAAATGCCTTAAAATATTCAAATCAGTTCTTTGCTATTGGTTTTTTGTTCAGCATCTGTGTTCCAAGAGTATGGGTTGGATGAGATAGTATTATGATGGTGCTTTCCTGATGCTTAAATTAATACTTGGAGGCATTTCTGTGGAGTGATTCCAATGTAAATATGCTTTCATTCACTAATGCCACAATCAAAGCAGAACTTTGAGAGAAGTGAAGTGGGTTGAAAACAACCTGGCTATTAGAAGTTTCCATAGATCCATACTTTATTAATTTGGTAATGGTGATGGTGGGAGAAGCAGGACTGGATATAAAATACATGTGACATTATACCTATTAAGTTTGAAGATAATTATAACTTACTTTACTATATGCTTTTCCTGCTATATTTCCTGTTACTGAACTTAATATTGGAATTTTATTCCAATATTATATTATTGGATATTATAAAGTAATTTGACAATTATTATAAACTTATAAACTAATTCAATATTATAAACTGTCAATATTATAAACTAATTTGACAATATTTTAAAACTAAGTTTTATCTTTCAGCTTAAGGATTCAATTTTTCATGGATTCATAATGCCAAGGTCTGATTTGTAGTGTGTGAAAGTTGGTTTGCAGTGAAAGATGAAATGTGGTATGAAAATCTTAGGTGAATGGTGGAAAAAGTTTGGAAGCCACCACTCTTGGATTGGAATTCCTGCTCTAATGCTTTTGTTTTAACTTTGCAACTTCTTTAGTGTCTCTGAGTCTGTTTCCTCACTCACAGAGTAGATGGGGTATTTATGTACAGGTCGGTGTTGAGAGCTCAGTGAGACGATCCATTTCAACGGTGTGGTGTGGTATGTGACATTATTAAGTGATGAGTAATTGTAAGTGCAGTGCTTTCACTCTGTTTTCCATCAGAGGAAAAAGGAGTTATATGACTTTCCAAATATAGAAGATTATTATTCTCTGTAGATAACATAATGGCATATAATGCGTTATATTTGACATTGTTTCTATAAGCAATGCTTGACATGGTAAATTGCAAAAGAGCACCAATCACAATAATATTAATGATAATAGCAAATATTTGTTAAGTGTTTGCCACGTGTCTTAACACCTTTAATCCTTATCACAAGACCCATGAAATACTAATTATTTTTCCTGTTTTACAGACTAGTAAATTAAGGCACAGTGTTAAATTAGCAGGGCACACAGGCAACTTCATTACTGAAAGATTCTACACTTTTTTATTCATTAAAAATTGATACCGCCAAACCCCTTTCATTCTTCAGATAAAGTCAGTAATTATCCAAATAAGTATATTCTCGATACACAAAAGGCTTCTCATCCCTGCCCTCTGCCTGGGAAGGACTCTGGTTTTAGGACTCAATACCGCCTCTCCTTTCGGTAAAGAAGAAAGGCAGCAGAAGCATCCAGGCTTGAGTCCTAAGTCTGCAGACTGTACGGACAGTTGTTAATAGTGTAGGTTTGGTCTTTTGAATGTTGAAACATCATGATTACTTGGGGTGAAAAAGAAAGAGCAAAGAGAAAACACATACTTTTTTATTTTTTATTTTTTTTAAAGTGTACTTCTTTATTTTGAGACAGAGACAGCATGAGCAGGACAGAGGCAGAGAGAGAGAAAAAAAAATCCCAAGCAGGGCTCCGTGCTGCCAGCACAGAGCCTGATGCGGGGCTCATACTCACAAAACTGTGAGATCATGACCTGAGCCGGAACCAGAAGTCAGACGCTTAACCAACTGAACCACCCAGGCACCCCAAAACACAGATTTTTTTAAAAGTATTATGTGTGAAAATACTGAGACACTGGCTTTCCTACAAATAAATTTATTAACAAGGAGCATATAAAAGAACATTATATCTGAATAAACCATATATGTTTAACTGTTTTAAGAAGTGTCATGTTTCTGATGATTAAGCCTCTTTATAGCTTTGATCTTAGTTATCTTGCTTTATATGCTGTTCTCTTATGTCATTTTTCAGTTTTATCGTCTTTGAATGGAAATCTTTATTTATTTTAAGATGATTTCTTACAGTTCTGGTTCAGTAAGTTTACAATAATTTCAGGCCATGCAGACCCCTACTGAAATTTGAAAGAGCCTGAAGTCTTTGTAGATGATCTTAAGATAACATTGTTCTTGGCCTTGTGATGAACTGCATATGTATATCAGCTTTGAGACATAATAATTACTTTAATTTTTTTAAGACTTCGATTGTATTTAATCTCCTGGTTTGATGAAATGTTGGATTATAAAGGAAATAAATTTTTCCTTCTTAAGAATGCTTTATGGAGGTTTTCTCTCCCTGTGGTACTTCCTGACGCCCTGATATTATGTCATGTATAATTGGATTGACGCTCAGCCTGAATACTTCTTTCTCTTCTTGGCAGCATGGGGTAACCTTGGAAATGTTCTGAAGAGTCAGAGCAAAATTTCTGAAGCTGAAAGCGCCTATAGAAATGCTTTGTACTACCGTAGCAACATGGCTGACATGCTTTATAATTTGTGAGTATGCATTACTTTCTCTGGTTTGCTTCATCTTTGAAACCTGTGGTGAGAGACTATTGATTTAACTGCTGGAAATGGAAATGATGATAGCTGTTTTTCTGAAACAGTCTTTTCATTAATCATGCCTGTGAGACTAGTAGGTGCTTAGTATTTGTGATTTCTTTGTTTTGGGCCTATGCATTGGCCCAAATATTCGTGTCTATTGATGCAGTATGGTTGAATTTTCTTGAAGTACTATGGTACTTCATATATAACCTAAAAATTGGTTTAAATGCTTTCAGTTTTGTTTGTTTGTTTGAAGTTTGTTCCATTAACACTTAGTTGGGATCAGGAAATAAGGTTGCTATGTATGATACTTCATATAATCAATATTTTCATTATTATCAAACAAAGAATTGTTTGTGTCAAAGTATGTATAGAACGTGTAGTAAATCTGGGGAGTTGTCAAATAAGAAAATGTGGTTTAACAGCCCTCCCCCTGCAAAGGTACTGGTAATTAAGTCAGAGTATCTGTCTATGTCAGGTTAGAAAAATCCCTTGGGGAAAAATTTGCTGTTTTTCCCTGGAAAGAGGATGCAGTAAGATATTAATGGATACATGCAAAACCCAAATACCTTCTTTGTCTCTTACATTTATGACACGTTTTTGTTTGCAAGTAATAGAAACTTGGTCTAAATTTGCTTAAACACAAAAGAGAATTTATTAATTCCTATAATTGAAAATTTCTGGAGTTGATTAAACATAGGCACAATTAGATCCAGGTGCTTTACCTTTCAGAAATGTGTCTCCATTTTCTGTATCCAGTTTCCTTTGGGTTCATTCCTCTCCCTGTGGGGCCCTGTCAGTTGCAAAGACAACTTGCACACCTTTATAGACATAATGTCATGACCCTTTTCAATCTCAGAAGGGGTTGCCTTGGTGTCTCTGTTAATCCTGGTAGAGATCTTTGACCCTTCTGGGGTCGTGTGTCCTCTCTTGAGTGAACCATGGGGCAGAGTGGCAGGGGCAGTAGGACACCTCCTTTGGCAGGGCCTCCATGGTTCAAATGGTTGGGAGGAGGACCAAGTCCCTGTAGGAAGGGACCAGATATAGTAAGATGTCTACTGCTTATCTTTAATGGATGAAGTAATACTGATAGTATCAAACTAACTTGGCAACTTAATTTTTAATATGTGTTTATATTCTGGTTATATCTAAATCTTTTGTACTGGCTAAATCTAAGTGAACAGACAGAAAAAATAGAAAATGAATAAAAATAAACAAAAAAAAATCTAGATTTTTAAGAAAAAGTAGACAAGGTGAGCTTGGTTTAACTTCCTGTTCCTACACCTACCTTGTATTCAAACTCCCAGACTTTAACACCAGGATCTCAGCCTCCTGGCCTATGGTCTAAATTAGGTCAGCATGTGTTTTGTGTTGACATGAACAGTGTTCAGTTTTCTGTTTTTACCTGGAATGCATTTAGATGGGGCACACCCTCTCCAGTTTGCACTCTCCCTGATACTTGCTTTCTACTGTTTCTTGCTTCACCCTGTATATTACTGTAATTTTTCATGAAATACGTATTTCCATCTTTTTTTTTTTACTTGAATGAGTATACATAGATACGCCTACAAAGGCTTTCCCCATGTCCACCTCATCTAAATTATGTGATGTTACTTTATTGGTGATTAGCAGTATTTTTATTTCATGAAAAAAGAACCTTATCAGTTTAATACATGTATACCAATGTTTTTTGTTTTTTTTGTTTTTTTTTTTTTGCATCTGAAAGTAACTTTGTCACAGGGACCCCTTGTCTTGCAATAAGGGATCCAGTTTTCTTCTGGTGCCCATTCCCCACAGATTTTCAGAGGACAGAGTATACTGAACAACCAGAACCTCCTCACTGAGCTTGTCTTTCTTTTTCTTAAAGAACCTACAGCCAGTAGTTTCAGGTTACCTACCTCCTGGCGGTATCTGGCATGGCTTGAAAGAAGAAGGAAGTGTATCTATCTAGGCTTACTCTTTGCTGAGAAGAGAAATTTATTCAATTAGACAAATACCCTTTACATGTAATTTAAAACCTGCATCTTGTAACTTCCTCTGTGGCTGTATATTTGAACTATTACAGAATGGATAGACCTCCCAAATCCAAATGAAAAATCCTTGCTGGAAAAGTGGTTATTAACAAAACGTTTTTTTCCCCCCTTATTTATAAGTGAGATGTAGCATAAATGCCATATATAGTTCCAAAATATTTTTTATTAATATGGCAGGTTTTTTAAACTACACTTAACTGTTAGGTCAAATGGGGAGGCTTAAATTCCATAAGAAATGTTACCAATCATTTTAAAGTATTGGATTATAAAGCCCACGTGTTTGATAGAATTCTGATACTAAATAACTATATTTCAAAAGAAGTGAATTCTTCATTGATTTATTTTTATTTTTTTTATTTAAAAAACTTTTAAATTTATTTTGAGAGAGAGTGCAAGTGGGGAAGGGTCAGAGAGAGAGGGAAAGAGAGAATCCCAATCAAGCTCCACAATGTCAGCTCAGAGCCTGATGTGGGGCTTAATCTCACAAATCGTGAGATCATGACCTGAGCCAAAACCACGAGTAGGACACTTAACTGACTGAGCTACCCATTGATTTTTGATCAATCATTAATAAAATGCACCAAGGTAAATATCTTACCACCTGTAATATTATAAATGTGTCTGGTATTATATGTCCTTATGAGCAAACTTTTGTTTTTGGTTTTGTTTTTTCTGTTTATTTACATAGTTTGGAAAAAAGCCAAGTTTTCTCATGGACCATTTAGAGACTATTTGACAATACAGTTTTTCTTTTAAGGTATATATGCTGTTTTTATTCCGTAATTTTCTCTGATATACAGAAATTTCTTCTTGTTCTGTTTCAGTTTCGAAAGAAAAGAAATGTGCTTTGCTCAGTTTTATCAGTTAACATAACCTAATATCACTCCTTCATGGTAGTAGCAGTTATTAATCACATTTCATATCCTCAGTTACAGTTATATCTCTTAAAGATGTTTATGACCAAAGCCTGAAATAATGAACCTAGTATATCGTTGGCACGAAATGCCCATTTTTATTAATTAATTTTAGAAGCTTTTGGGAATCATGTAAGCTCCTGTTAGGTCCTGTACTTAACTTTTAATCAGTAACCTAGATTTATTTATTTTTTTCTTTTCTTTTTTCTTTCTTTTCTTCCTTCCTTCCCTCCCTTCCTTCCTTCCTTCCTTCCTTCCTTCCTTCCTTCCTTCCTTTCTTTCTTTCTTTCTTTCTTTCTTTCTTTCTTTCTTTCTTTCTTTCTTTCTTCTTTTTAACATCTTCAATGTTTATAAATCTACCTGCTTTGGAAACTACTGAAAAAACTGCATGGTGTTAGGAATTTTTATTAGGAAAATGATCTGTAGGCATACATTATTATGTAACTTCAGAACACTGATTACCAAAGTGAGGTCCACCACCACTGGCCAGATACAAGATGATTCTAGGAGGTCAGAGATAATCTTTAATCCCTATAATTTTATTTTTCTGTTTATAGTTTAAAGATATAACTAGCTCATCTAAATGTTCTAGGTGGGGATAGAAGGAAGAAAAGATGATTTGGAAAAACATCAAGTAAGTAATAATACAAATGATAGGTGGTTATAGCTGAAGTTTAGGGAACATTGCATTAAAAGATTTTAAAACTTTGAGGATGTTTTTCTGTAGCATTAATATCAAGTTATATCTGAGAGGTGCATGTATAAAGTTCAATTGCCTACTTATAAAATGATGGAATAATTTTAATTTTTTTCTCTATTAATAATTACCTGAATTACTTCTATGTGCCAAGCACTGTTAGTTCTTTACATATGTTATAACAGCTTGTCTTCAAATGAGGCCTACAAAATAAAGAAAATGAAACTCAGGTAATTTGTGTTGGTCACACAAATGAAAGAAAAGCCAGTATTTGAACTTAAGATGTTCTGACTCTATACCCATGCAGTCATAGTATTTCTTCTCAAGCTGGCAGAGATGAACCAAGGGTGTGGGAAAAAAAAATAACCTCAGTATATTTCTTTTAAACCTAGAAGAAAAAACTTAATTCTAACTACTTTTACATATATAAATAAAATACTTGTAATTACATTTAAAAAAAAATTTTTTTTTTAATGTTTAAGAGAGAGAGAGACAGAGAGACAGAGACAGAGCACAAGCAGGGGAGGGGCAGAGATTCAGGGAGACACAGAATCCAAAACAGGCTCCAGGCTCTGAGCTGTGAGCACAGAACCCAACGTGGGGCTCGAACCCACAAATCATAAGATCATGACCTGAGCTGAAGTCGGACGCCTAACCGACTGAGCCACCCAGGCACCCCTACACAACTGTAATTACATCTAATAGAGAGTATCAGTTATTATTATTTTTTAATGACAGTTACTAAGTTTACTGAACTTTTACTGTAGAATTTTGTTAGAAGGATCATGAGTTCGCACAACTGAGCTAAAAGTTGCTTTCAAGAAGAAAGTACTGCAGAAATTGTTTTAAATTGCCTAAATCCATTAATTATAAGGTTTTGATATCACTTCAATCCACGCTTTACAGATAATAAGCATATAATGTGAAATTTGAAACAGTACATAATTCTACTTTAAAAAATTGAGATGTAATTGAAATATAACATTTGTTTCAGGTGTATCTCATGATTCAATATGTGTATGTGTTGAACCAATCACCACAATAAGACTAGTTAGCTGTCACTAAACATGTTCACAATTTTTTTTGTCTTGTGATGAGAGCTTCTACTTAGCAAATAAGACTAGTTAGCTGTCACTAAACATAGTTACACTTTTTTTTTTCTTGTGATGAGAGCTTCTACTTAGAAAATTTCTCTTTGCAACTTTCAAATATGTAACACATTGTTATTAGCTATAGTGACCATGCTGTACAATGGATCCCCATGACAAATATATTTTATAAGCAGAAGTTTGTACCTTTTGACCCCCTTCACCCGTTTCACCAGACCCGCATTCTACTCTTAAGAGTGACAGATGTGGTGCATTGAAAGCATAGCCTTATATTCAGCCTTTTATTCATATTGCTATATTTATTAAAATCCATTACTTCACACAAGTAATTTTAAGGCTAGTGTAACAGATCTGTATTATGATGTTGGTTTCTCTTTTCATGTATAATAAATTTCAGGGATAAAGCAGATAGACCATTGCTCAATGATTTATACTGTCAAATTTTATAAATATATAGTCGACTTTCAACCTTCTAGCAGCACTACTCACTGTCTCTGAAATATAATTGATTTCTAGCCTGAAAAATACTCATTGTTCTTTCATTGTTGTTATAGGTTTGCCCTAGCAGTCTGTTCCAAATGATATTTAAACAAATAATTCAATAGAACATTGAATATTTCATTAGGTATTAAATTTCAGGGTGCAGATAATAAATTTAATGTGGTTTAATCAATTCTTGATTATCTTACATAACAGAGGGGATCATTTCTGTGGATAATAGATTTTGCCACCATAAGTTAGTTGCCAGTTTTATTCTATGTTGTAAGAACCTAAGTAATCATCTAATATGAGAAGCCAGGAGAGGAGCAATAAAATAATTTAAGGAAATAAAAAGAAAATGTTAATGAAGGAGACTATGGTGAAACATTGGGAAGTAAGGAGTAAGTGTAAGAGAATGTTCTTTAAAAGATCAACAGTTTTGGGCAAGCGTAGTATATGACCAAATAGAAAACCTCAAGTATATAAAAGAGAATGAGAAAGAGGCTACAACCAGATGTATGGAAGCTTAAAATAACAAAACATTAGTTATATATATATGAAAATATTAGTGACATGGATGCTTTTTTGTGAAAATAGAAATGATCAATATTAACCCAAGAAGTAGGCAATTGGAATCAAAAACCTTAAAAAATTTTAAAAGCCATATGAAAGAGTTTTCTCCAAAGGAACAAAGTTAAGGCATTTGACAAACGTGTACTATCAAATCTTCAATCAATGAAGTTATTTCTTGTACCAGTTACACTTCTCATTTATTTTTGTGAAGCTATATAAACTGATGGCAAAAGGTCTGACTATATTTAACACCAAAAAACAAAGGAGAATAATGAAAATAATAACAACAACAAACATCAAAACCCCCCAAAAAACAAAAAACAAACCCACACACCAAAAGCAAACAAACAACAAAATAACAGGACTACCAGTTATACTTATGAATATAAATGTAGACATACCCTAAGATTAATAGAGTGAATGTAGTAGCATATTAAAGATTAAAACATCGCTATCAGGTGGGGTTTATTCTAAGATTTATAATGGCATGTTCCATATTACAATTCAATTATTATACTCTTTCAATTTAAAAATTCAGAAGAGGAAAAAATTATGATCATCTCTAGAAATTCCAGGAAGGTTTTTGGTCAACATGTGTTTCATAAATAATAAACAAACTTAGTCAGACTTATAATAAGCTAGGAATAAAGACATACTTCTATTATATAAAGAATATTGGTCTAAAGTTAATAGCAACACCATATTTAATATTAAAGTACAGCAGTCATTTCCATTTACATTCAGTTTCTTGAAATAGTGGCAATTTCTTATTGATCATTGTATCTCTTCTTAGTTCTAATTGTACTTGTTGATTTTATAAATGAATTATGAAATCAATATCAGAGCAAGGAAGATCCCGTTTATCAATATGTGATAAGATTAGTAATGGGTATTAGATAAATCACATTCTTGGAATTGTATAAGTGTATTTTAATCATTATCATGAAATCATTCCAGGTTACAAGGAACCTTCTTGAATTACATGTCTAGAGTTGCATTTTCTTGCAATTTCAGAAGCAAACACATTTACATTCAATTGGTTTCTGTATTAGTTTCTTTTTTTATTTAAAACAAATTTTTAAACATTTATTTATTATATTATTAAAAGAGAGAGAGAGAGAGAGAGAGAGAGAGAGAGAGAGAGAGAGAGGCAGTGCATGAGTGCAGGAGGCACAGAGAAAGAGGGAGGGAGACACAGAATCTGAAGCAGGCTCCAGGCTCTGAGTTGTCAGCACAGAGCCCAACATGGGGCTCAAACTCACAAACCGGGATATCATGACCTGAGCCAAAGTCAGACGCTCAACCGACTGAGCCACCCAGGTGTCCCATTGTGTATTAGTTTCTTAGGGCTGCTATAACAAAGCACCACAAACTGGGTAGCTAAAAACAATAGAAATTGATTTTGTCACAGTTCTGGAGGCTAGCAGTCTGAAATCAAGGTATCCACAGGACGATTTCCCCCTGAAACCCGTAAGGGAGTCCTTCCTTACTTCTCTCTTATGGCTTGCTGGCATGCTTGGGAGTTTCTTGGCTTGCATCCGCAGAACTCTAGTCTCTGTGTTTGTCATCACATGACCTTCTCCCTGTGCACTCTCTAGTAAGGTTACCAGTCATATTGGATTCGGGGCCCAAACTTGTTAAATTAACAAGTTACATCTGCAGTGTCCCTGTCTCCAAATAAGGTCATATTCTGAAGTGTTGGAGGTTAGGACTTCAACATACATTTTTTTTTTTTGGGGGGGGGTAGAGATATAATTCAACGAATAACAACTGCCTATTGAAAGCTTCAGTTTGAGAGAGACCAGATAGTAGTTTTTCATGGAGGAGCAGATCAAGTAAAAGACTTCTTGATGAAGCCAAATCTTTGCATATAATTTAAGTGGGTTTATGTATCTCACACTGTAAAGAACCTTTAGGAGGAAGTAATTTAAGAGGCTATAGCAGTGAGGGAAATGTGGGTACAGAGTTGTCACAGGTCTGCTTCTAGTGAGATGTTCATTTGTTCATTTAGGGGCAGGTTTTGAGGACCCTTGAGAGGTAAGAAAAATCAGAGATTATAGAATAGAAGTGATGTGACTATCTGACATGGGGCTGAGCCATTCTTAAGCTCCATGGCCCAACAAGGTATGAGAAGCCCAGGGAATGAAGACTGGTGGAAATAAGGGGAAAGGAAGCTTTGGCCAAATGGCTAGAGTTCAGGACAGGGTTTCCTGCCAAGTTCCATGGAGTAGTGTGTGTGTGTGTGTGTGTGTGTGTGTGTGTGTGTGTGTTAAGGACGGAGGGAGGTGTCCCGGGGATACTAGGTAAGCAGGCTGGTCTCCTAAAATAGAGAATTCAGGAGACACTATCAATCAGGAGTGCCTGGAAGTGCTTGTCATGTGTGAAGTAAAATGTAATTGAGAGATGTTTGGTAAAATTCCATTTGCTTGAGGACACTAGGACTCTGGATACACAATTCATTTGGCTCTTGACTGATTCCTGCAATGAGGTGGGACAGACTACCAGTACCTACTTGTTCTCATGGCAAAAGCAAGGCCTACCACTTATTATATACTTTGTTTTAATTGATAATTTTCACCAATCAATACACAAATATAATCTTGTTGTAAAACACTGAAATAGTACTGAAGAAAGTAGAGTAAAACATAAAAGTTTCTAATTATTGCATTTCTTTTTTTTTAAAGTTTATTTATTTATTTTTGAGAGATGGAGAAAGAGCACGTGAGAGAGAGAGAATCCCAAGCAGACTCCCCGCTGCCAGCATGCAGCCTGATGCAGGGCCCGAACTCACGAACTGTGAGACCATGACCTGAGTCAAAAACAAGAGTTGGAAGCCTAACCAACTGAGCCACCCAGGCGCCCCTAATTATTGCATTTCTTAACCCCCTTTTGCCTACCCTACGATATATCTCCTCAGATTTTCACAAGTATGTATATGTGCATTTATACATGCAGTTATGCATACCTATTTTAATACTTTTCTCCTGCATATATGTGTCACCACTGATTTTTAAATTTGTGTGTGTGCAGATGTGTCAAAATGTGCACGACCCTCTCCATTTTGGTTTACACTGAATAGTTTTTACTGGCATATCCAATAGGATGGTTTAAAAACTATGCTGCTTCATTCTTCATCTCTCTAATTACAGATGGAGGTAAACAATTTTTTTATTGGTTCTTTGTAATTTTACTAGGAGCTAATTGTTCATATTTCTTGCCTAGTTTTATAAGTGACGTTTTTTTCTTGTTTTGCGGGGTTTAAAATAACATGCACCCATGCACTTATGTGCATATACACAAAAATCAGTTTTGCAAATTATTTTCTCCTAGTTTTTACTTGTCTTTTAACTTTTCTTATAGTGTTTATTGTACATAACTTGAATTTATACACATATGCATATATACACATACATATGTACATAAATACATATGTCTCTATGAAGACCATTCACAGGCTAATATTCAAACAATTGTATATTTTTAAAATATATTTAGAATTATTTTTGTGGGTTTTTTTTTTGGGGGGGTCCTTAGTCTACCCAGTACATACTATTTTTGTATTAAGGCATAATTTTTTTCTAATGAGTATTAATATCACCCTAAAAACTTAGGAGTTTTCACGTAGACTAAATTCCTGTGACAACCTAGAATCATTGTTGTGGACTTTATTTGGGTCTTGTGGCAACCCACAGCAAAAACAAACTTTTATTTGCTATAACTTATACAAAATTTCATATTTTAAGAGGCAGATGTCCCATTCTTGTTTTTCATATTCTAACACTTCTTGATTATTCTTGTGTATTTTCTGTTTTGATCATAGCCTTGTTAAATTGCATTAGAAGTCGAGTAGCGGGGTGGTTGTGTAGCTCAGCTGGTTGAGTATCTGACTCTTGAGCTCAGATCATGGTCTCAGGATCAAAAGATCTAGCCCCGCATCTAGCTCAGGGAGTCTCCTTGGAATTCTCTCTCCCTTGGTCCCTCCTCTGTGTGCACTCTCTCTCTCTTAAATAAATAAATGAATAAATAAATAATAAGTAAATAGAGTGAGTCCAGTTGGGCTTTGACTGGTTATGCACTGACTATATATCAAAGTGAGGAGGACTAATATTGTCACACTTTAAAGTTTCCCTTCCAGATGCATATGTTGCTACACTTATTACAATTTAAAATTTTCCCTTTATTAACATTTTATATATTTTTTTCACATTGGTTTCCGTTATTTGAAGTTGATTTTTTCTTAATTTTTTTCTTAATACTGCAAATGTGTTTACTTCTTCTTTTTTTATTATTCAAGTATAGTTAACATACAGTGTTATATTAGTTTCAGGAGTACAATATAATGATTCAACAATTCTATTAATCAATTAACATTAATTAATTCAACATTAATTAATCAATTGAACATTAATCAGTGCCCCTCAAATCAAGTGTACTCTTTTTGTTTTGTTTTGTATTTTACTGTTTATTTTTTTACTTTTTAAAATTTATATCCAAATTAGTTAGCCTATAGTGCAACAATGATTTCAGGAGTAGATTCCTTCGTGCTCCTTACCCATTTAGCCCATCCCCCCTCCCACACCCCCTCCAGTAACCCTCAGTTTGTTCTCCATATTTATGAGTCTCTTCTGTTTTGTCCCCCTCCCTGTTTTTATATTATTTTTGTTTCCCTTCCTTTATTCATCTGTTTTGTCTCTTAAAGTCCTCATATGAGTGAAGTCATATGATATTTGTCTTTCTCTGACTAATTTCACTTAGCATAATACCCTCCAGTTCCATCCACGTAGTTGTAGATGGCAAGATTTCATTCTTTTTGATTGTCGAGTAATACTCCATTGTGTATATATACCACATCTTCTTTATCCATTCATCCATCGATGGACATTTGGGCTCTTTCCATACTTTGGCTATGGTTGATATTGCTGCTATAAACAAGGGGGTGCATGTGTCCCTTCGAAACAGCACACCTGTATCCCTTGGATAAATGCCTAGTAGTGCAATTGCTGGGTCGTAGAGTAGTTCTATTTTTAGTTTTATGAGGAACCTCCATACTGTTTTCCAGAGTGGCCGCACCAGCTTGCATTGCCACCAACAATGCAAAAGAGATCCTCTTTCTCCGCATCCTCGCCAACATTTGTTGCCTGAGTTGTTAATGTTAGCCATTCTGACAGGTGTAAGGTGGTATCTCATTGTGATTTTGATTTGTATTTCCCAGATTATGAGTGATGTTAAGCATTTTTTCATGTGCTGGTTGGTAATCTGGATGTCTTCTTTGGGGAAGTGTCTATTCATGTCTTTTGCCCATTTCTTCACTGGATTATTTGTTTTTTGGGTGTTGAGTTTGATAAGTTCTTTATAGACTTTGGATACTAACCCTTTATCTGATATGTCATTTGCAAATATCTTCTCCCATTCTTTCAGTTGCCTTTTAGTTTTGCTGATTGTTTCCTTCATTGTTCAGAAGCTTTTTATTTTGATGAGGTCCCAGTAGTTTATTTTGGCTTTTGTTTCCCTTGCCTCTGGAGATGTGTTGAGTAAGAAGTTGCTGCAGACAAGATCAAAGAGGTTTTTGCCTGCTTTCTCCTTGAGGATTTTGATGGCTTCCTGTCTTACATTGAGGTCATTCATCCATTTTGAGTTTATTTTTGTGTATGGTGTAAGAAAGTGTTCTAGGTTCATTCTTCTGCAGGTCGCTGTCCAGTTTTCCCAGCACCACTTGCTGAAGAGACTGTCTTTATTCCATTGGATATTCTTTTCTGCTTTGTCAAAGATTAGTTGGCCATATGTTTGTGGGTCCATTTCTGGGTTCTCTATTCTGTTCCATTGATCTGAGTGTCTGTTCTTGTGCCAGTACCATACTGTCTTGATGATTACAGTTTTGTAGTATAGCTTGAAGTCTGGGATTGTGATGCTTCCTGCTTTGGTTTTCTTTTTCAATATCGCTTTGGCTATTCGGGGTCTTTTCTGGTTCCATACAAATTTTAGGATTATATGTTCTAGCTCTGTGAAGAATGCTGGTGTTATTTTGATAAGGATTGCTCTGAATATGTTGATTACTTTGGGTAGTATTGACATTTTAACAATATTTGTTCTTCCTATCCAGGAGCATGGAATCTTTTTCCATTTTTTTGTGTCTTCTTCAATTTCTTTCATAAGCTTTCTATAGTTTTCAGTGTATAGATTTTTTTTCACCTCTTTGGTTAGATTTATTCATAGGTATTTTATGGTTTTTTGTGCAATTGTAAATGGGATCGATTCTTTGATTTCTCTTTCTGTTGCTTCATTGTTGGTGTGTAGGAATGCAACTGATTTCTGTGCATTGATTTTATATCCTGCAACTTTGTTGAATTCATGAATCAATTCTAGCAGTGTTTTGGTGGAATCTTTTGGTTTTCCATATAGAGTATCATGTCATCTGTGCAGAGTGAAAGTTTGACCTCCTCCTGGCTGATTTGGATGCCTTTCATTTCTTTGTGTTGTCTGATTGAGATAAGTGTACTCTTAATCTCCTTCATTTCACCCATTCTGTACTTTATTTCACTCCTTTTTTTTTTACCATACCCACCTCCTCTCTGGCAACAATCTGTTCCTGGTCTGTATTTAAGAGCCTTTTGGTTTTTTCAATTCTTTTTTGTTTTTTTGTTTGTTTGTTTTTGTCTCCTTTTTTTAAAAAAAAATTGTTCCTTTGTTTTGTTCTTGAATTCCATGCATTAGTGAAATCATATGGGATTTGTGTTTCCCTGAATTATTTTATTTAACAGGTCCATCCATGTTGTTGCAAATGGCAAGATTTCATTCTTTTTTATGGCTGAGTCATATTCCATTGTATCTATGTACTACATCTTCTTTATCTGTTCATCTGTTAGTGGCACTTGGGTTGAACCCATATCTTGGCTATAATGCCTCAGTAAACATAAGTGTGCATATATCTTTTTGAATTAGTGTTTTCATTTTCTTTGGGTAAATACCCAATAGTGGAATTACTGCATCATATGGTAATTCTTTTTTTAATTTTTTGAGAAATGTCCATACTGTTTCCCACAGTGGCCGCTCCGATTTGCATTCCCATCAACAGTATACAAGGACCCCTTTTTCTCCATATGCTCACCAACACTTGTTATTTCTTGTGTTGTTGATTTTTATACATCTGACAGGTGTAAGGGAATATCTCATTGTGGTTTTGAGTGATGTTGACCATCTTTTCGTGTGTCTGTTGGCCATTTGCATGTCTTTGGAACAATGTCTATTCAGATCCTCTCCCTGTTTTTTATTTGGAATATTTGTGGATTTTTGTTGTTGAATTGTATAAGTTCTTTATCTCTTTTGGACATTAGCCCCATATCAGATATTTCATTTGTAAGTATCTTCTCCCATTAAGTCAGTTACCTTTTTGTTTTGTTCATGGTTTCCTTTTCTGTGCAAAAGCTTTTTATTTTGGTATGGTCTCAATAGTTTAAAATACTTTTGTTTGCCTTGCCATAGGAAATGTAGCTAGAAAAATGTTTCTCCAGTTGATGTCAAAAGAAATTACTGCCTGTGTTTTCTTCTAGGACTTTTATGGTTTCAGGTCTCATATTTAGGTCCTTAATCCATTTTGAGTTTATTTTTGTGTATGGCATTAGAAAGTGCTCCAGTTTCATTCTTCCGCATGTAGCTGTCCAGTTTTCCCAACATCATTTGTGGAAGAGACTTTTTCCCGTTAGATAGTCTTGACTTCTTTGTTGTAGATTGATTGGCCTTCATGGCAGTGTGGATTTACTTCTGGACTCCATTCTGTTCCCCTGAGCTGTGCGTCCATTTTTGTCTAGTACCATACTGGTTTGATTACTATAACTTTTAATATATCTTGAAATCTGGGGTTATGATACCTCCAGCTTCTTCTTTTTCAATATTGATCCAGGGTCTTTTGTGGCTCCATACAAATTTTAGGATTATCTGTTCTAGTTCTATGAAAAATGTTTTTGGCATTTTGATAGCAATTGCATTAAATGTGTAAGTTGCTTTGGGTTGTATGGACATTTTTGACAGTATTGATTCTTCCAACCCATGAACATGGAATATCTTCCCATTTGTTGGTGTCACCTTTGCTTTCTTTCATTAATGTTTTCTAGTTTTGGGAGTACAGATCTTTCACCTACTTTGTTAAGTTTATTTCTAGGTATCTTACCTTTTGAGTGCAATTATAAATGGTATTCTGCTACTCATTGTTGTATAGAAATGCAACAGATATATGTATATTAATTGTGTGTCCTACAACTTTATTGGATTCATTTATCAGATCTAATAGTTTCTTGGTGGAGTCTTTATGATTTTCTGTATATAGTATCATGTCATCTGCAAATAATAAAAGTTTTACTTCTGCCTTCCCAATTTATATTTCTATATATATATACATATTTATAATATATATTCCTTAATATTATTAAAACTTATTTTTGTTAATGTGAATTAAATTTTTCCCCTGCATTACATTTTAAATTGATTGTTCTGATTATTTACATTTTATTTTTTTCTAAATATGCCTGATTCCAAGTTTTTCTTATTTTAGCTTAATCATATATCTTAATTTTAGTTGAAGGTTCTTTCTTGCATTTTCCCAAATATGTGATTGATTGATATATATATCAATTGAGATATATATATGGTTTTTTTGTTTGTTTGTTTGTTTTTGTTGCTCAGAGGCTTCTTGCATACTATTTCTTTTTCCATATAACATTTTTCACCGTTTCTCCCCTTCTGACTTCTTTACCTCCTACTTTCCATTCTTTTTACCTGGCTGATAAACTATATATTATTTCTGTCTCAGCATAAGTGACACTACCTGGGAAAATTTCTTGATACCTTTTGTATTTTCAGAGTTGGAAAATAAGTACCCTTCCCAAATCTCACCATAGCAACTAATACATGGCTCTTTTTAGTGTGGATCATATTTACATTTGTGATGTGTTACCCGTAATTACAGTGTAATTTCTTTAAGGGTCAGGGGTTACTTAGATACCATTCTATCCCTGATACCAAGTATAATGACAGGGATATGGGCTTTAAATTATGTATATGTTGCATTAATAAGCTAATAAATGAGTTAAACTATTGATATGTTAGTTAATAAGCCAACGAATGAATGCATACAGTAATAAGCAAGTTGATTAATGAATATACTGCTGAATGAAAATAAATCAGCTAAGTTCAGTTTTGTTGGACAACACTCCTGTGTCATGCTCATTGTACCCAGCTGATCCACTTTCCCAGCTAGTTTTACTAGTGCCCCTATCACTTATCTGACTCTTCATATTGATGTATTCCACAACTTTTAAAATTTATATTTATCTATGTATCTATATATCTATTTCTGTGAAAAGAGTCACTGTCCAAAAAGCATGAGAGTAGTAAAACTCCCTCACAGAGACCATTGTTACTGCATATAGTATATGTACATACTCATGTGGGATAGAGATCTGGAATATATCGTCTAATGTCAAGATTTGAGTTTTCTTTCCTTTTCTCCCACAAAACTCTGAAAATATTTTCTTTATTACAGACATGTTGAAAATAAACTATTTTTCAAAATCAGTAAGAGAAAATATGATACTATCTTACTTAACTGAATAACCAGCAAATTCTGCTATTTCAACAAAAGAAATCCTGATATTTTCATTTGCTAATTAGAAAAAAAAAAGCAAATAATCAAGTGTGTACTTACATTCTGATTTGTTTAAAATGCAGTGATGTTTCATGGTGCTGAAAATATTAAGAGTCATTTTAAAATTCTACTTGAGAGGGGCCACTGGGTGGCTCTGTCACTTAAGCATTGGATTCTTGATTTCAGCTCGGGTCATGATCTCAGTGTTGTGAGATCGAGTCCTGAGTCAGGGCCCATGATGGGCATGCAGCCTGCTTAAGATCTTCACTCTCTCCCTCTCCCCACACATCTGCTCTCTCTCTGTCTTAAAAAAAAAAAAATAAATAAATAAAATAAAATCCTATTTGAGATTATAAGCACCTTTACCAACTGTTTTTTGTTAATAGGAATGCAGTATTTAAATTTGTCTTTTAGTAATTTCAGTCCTAATGTGTAGGCTTACTGTAATATTAACCATTTCTGCAAGACAAATAGATCATCTAGGAATATAATCGTAGCCTTTATTGGAATATTTTTGAAAGTGAAAATTAGTGATTATTTGGTACAAGGGCAAATTGACCATGCTCAGTGATTTCACCAACCCTGTATGCATTTTTGTATGCAAATTCTTGACAATATTTTAGCATTAAACTATCCATTCTTGAATTTTGGTCATGATATACTGTAATGAAGGACTTTGGCTACATCTGTCTTATCAGATGCCAGGATAGATTAAGACAAGATAATTACTATATAAAGACCTTAACATCTGCAGGATAGTAAAAGAGGAAATCAGGAATGATTTTATGGCATAGCTATAATTAAAACACATCAAGTCAATGAAAAAAAGAAAAAAAAAGATGAAACATTTTGTTTGTAGGTTTTATGGTAAAGCATCATATGTGATTATTAGTTAAAGTTATAAATTGTATATAACCTGAAAACTCATATTACAGCATTCAGTAGTACTCAGTAAATTTCACTAAGTGGTCTGAGGAAGAAACTGGATCATCTGTTCAAGCGCCTGGTGCAGTCCCAGTGAGCCCTATTTATCTAACCAAAATTCACAAAAAGGATGAGGAAAGTTCCTGTGTGCTAGTGTTTTCATGGGATTTCCTCCACCATATTGTTACAGATACTAGAAGGCTCAGAGTCCAGTTAAATTTGTATGGGATTCATAAATTAGTTTGGTGAGCATATCTATCCACAGGTTGGAAACATTCAGTTTATAAAAGCATTTGGCTGAGGAATATTAGATGAATTCATGTATTAATTCTTAGACATTAGTCTAAGATAGCCTATGTTATGAAACTCTAGCTGAAGTTCCTCCTTCCTGGAAAGCGCCAGAATAAGTGTCATTGACATTTACCTGCACATTTATACATGAGCACATTTGCAAATTCATGTGTTGGAAATAAGGATTCATTAATTGATTTGACAAATATTGAGTGACCTCAGAGTGACAGACGTTGTATTAAATGGTGAGGATAAGCTGACAGAGTGTGTAGTTTCTGCTGTCAAGGAGCTTATAGTTTGGACTTAAAAATAAGTAATAAAGTAGCATCTTTTCTGAGAGATAAGCTGATATTATTATGAGAAGACAGAGAGAGACCTCACTCAGCCTGGACAAAAAGAAAAAAATAATAAAGACAAGACAAGAAAAGAAGAGTCATACTAGGAAGAGAAATTAATAAGATGTTTGGGGTGAAAAATCATTCAGTTGTGACTAAGTAAGTTTCAGATGACTATCAGGCATCCCCTAGGAGCTAGAATGTGCTTTTACATCTCATGAGAGAATTCTGAGTTAGAGCCCGTAGGTTTTAGAGTTGTAATTATGTAAGTATGTAAGTTGAAACTTTAATTTGTGTGTGTGTGATATGTATAAGGATAAACGAAAAGAAAGACTGTGGATGAAATCTTGGGGAATACCAGTATTTGAAGAGCTTGGTAGAGAAAGAGGAACCATAAACTGTGTTGAAGATGAAGGAAGGAAGACTGGGGTTGTTTGATGTCATTGATGCTGATGAATAGTACAGCAAGAAGGGAGAAAAGGGCCAAAGAGCATGAACTATTAAGAAGTTATGTATTTGTATGGGGTTTTGATGTCCCCACAGGGGGAAAAAATAGTGACATCTATCATGGGTCTAGAAACTTGGATATATTATTCACTTCTCTTAATGTAGTAGTGCATTTTGTCATCGTGAAGCTACAGGATATCCCAGAGAATAATTTTATCCTATGAATTGCAGGGACACAATGACCAAAGAACCGTACTTCACGAGAGAAGCCCCTTGGTTGCTGGGGGTGTAAATCACTTATGTCGTTGTTTCTAGCGCAGAGTGAAGTCCCAACACCTCCTTGGTACTCAACGCATGCTTTTGAATAGATTTATTCAAACCACTTACTATTTCACACTCATTTCTTTTATAGCAATGGAAACTACACATTGTAGTATTGGTGTCTAGGATTGCCTGTGGGAACAAACTGTTAAGCCTTGCCCTCCCCACCATAATCCAAAGTAAAATTGGGGGAAATCAGAATCCTTTAAGAAATTGGAGTCTGGCAAGAAAAAGAGGGAGATTGAATCATTCCTATGCCCATTTGTATTACAGGTTTTCTATTACAAGTGTAATTTTAAAATGGCATTGTGTGGGTCATGCTTTCCCATGTAGAAATCTATATTCAAGAGTAATTGTGTAGAGAGAGTTAAACTATTTTCCATGTTGGAAAAATGATGAAAGGCATTTTTCTGAAATCTCATTAAAATGGCCTTTAATTTTATAATCATTTTCATCCAGGGTTCTGTAGGTAAATTTGAGGACATGTATTAGTCCATAAAATAGGTTTATAAAGAAGTTCATAATCACATCCTGTTTGAATGCCTTTTGTTTGGTTTAACTTTAAAACTGATTGAAAGTTGTTTAAATGGCCAGAAGATTTTTTTTTTGAGTGTCTTGTTTGTCCTAAAATTATACTCATGTGAAAAGTGGAGGCTGATATGCAGCAGAATTTCAGGTAAATTAATTTGTTTTCTCAGAGTGAGGTTTTGCATTATGAAAAAAAAAGTATCTTTTTCCCCCTGTTCCTGAAGAAAAATGAACAGATGTAAATTTGTTATGTGTGTAGTTCCAGTCAGTCCTCTGCAGATTTCCAATTACTATGACTTCGGAATTATTTCCTAGACACACTAGGAAACATAGTAATATTATCTTCTATTTAATTTATTTTTTCTCTTACACAACACCTAACTGTGGTTTTGCCTAAATGATACAGAAGTTGCTTAAAGTATAATTGAAGTTTGAGGCCATCTGGATATTAAGATGTTAATGAATTTTAAAAATTAGTATCTTGTCATCTGCTATTTATTTTTCTCTTATGTTATTCATATAAATAATATTATTTGTGTGGCCAAATTTTATCTCCTGTCACTCACTTCTTTCCATTATTTGTTTCAAAGACTTGCAGGAGGCCTCCTCGCTGAGCCTATGTGAACTGTAGGCTGTCTACCACTCACACGAGTTCCCCTTTCCTTCATTCCTTTTTATTTTAACATTAGATTTATGACCTTGTAGTGAACTATATAATTTCCTGTTTAATTACATACAGTGAGATGAAAATAAATAAAATTTAGAATTTATTTTGTGTATTGCTAACATGTAAAGCCACGAAGGCATTATTTTTGTACACATCCTAAGTGCCTAGCATAGTGCTTAGCTCACAGTACAAGCACAATATTTACTGAATGTATGTTTATACAATGTGCCCATGATTTACGCACATTTTCCTTAGACTTCATATGTGCAGGGTGCATTAAATAACAAAAAACTCCACTGAGAAAATTTATTTTTTTATTGAAAAATTTTTTTAATGTTCTTATTTACTTTTGAGAGGGAGACAGAGCGAGTAGGAGAGGGGCAGAGAGAGAGAGAGAGAGAGAGAGAGAGAGAGACAGAATCCGAAGCAGGCTCCAGGCTCTGAGCTGTCAGCCCAGAGCCTGACATGGTCTCGAACTCACGAGCTGTGAGATCATGATCTGAGCTGAAGTCGGATGCTCAACCGACTAAGCCACCTAGGCGTCTCTCAACTGAGTAAATTAAAGAAAAATCTTATTGGCTTTATTAAAAGATTGATAAATTGGGGAGAGCATCTCATCTAGCCAATAGAGGAGTGTTCTGTGGAGCTACATGAAAGGGAGGCTTCATAGAAGGAGGATGGGGCAAGAAGGCTATTAGCAAAAGAAAAAGATTGTTTTAGGCCAGGTGGTTTTCCTTTGGGGGAAAAAAGAAAGGGATCTTATCATATAGATTACCTCATCTTTCTTTGGGGGATGGAGAAGGCCTGTGTGGCTGACTCATTGGTGCTGATTAAAAAATTTCTGATTGACTGCATTTCTGGGGAAGGCTGAAACTGCAATTAAATTAGGTATCAAGCTCCAGTTTGGGAATCTGGTCTAAACGACACCATTTGGGTCTATGGTTTTCTTTTGAATAGGTGCATCATGGATTATTTAAAAAACTTTCCTTCCCGCTTTTTCTTTCTTCCTTTGTCCCTGCTTACCTCTGCAGAATCAAAAAGCACCTAAGGATGCCCTTTTTGCTTTACTCTTCTATTGCTTTTAATTTTACTGCCCCCAAATTGACTTTGTCCCTAAGGACTCTTAATGTTGGAGATGACTAGATTGGGGGTGGCTGAAAGGCAAGAGGAAGGAGTGATCTCATCTTACTGTTCTGACTATGAGAACAGTGTGAGAAAATGCTCATCAGTCATCTAGAAAAGGAAAACCAATTCCAGCCTGGTCAGTATAATCACATCTTACTCAGAAAATAACAGGCAGGTACTTTCTTAGAGAATAGAAATTACAGGTTAGGAGAATAATCTGAATTGTCTTGAATTCTGAAGGTAGACTAACTTTTAACACCATTTATATTTTATGAATATCCTTTTGATGTTTTAATGAGTGTGTGTGTGTGTGTGTGTGTGTCTGCGTGTGCACGTGTGTGTGTTTTCTGTAAATTTGCCTGTTTGAAGTAAAAATCTTAAAAAAAATTCTCTAAATCTTCAAAGACCAGATTCAGGGGTGGGTACAAATCTGGGGTGCAAAATGTATACTCCAGTCTCCAAACATTTGGGTTTAGAAAAGATAATGCAACTTTAATCAAAAGCAATAAGCACTGATAGCAAGGAAAAACAAACGCAGTTTGGCCAATTTCTAGGTACTGGTCTTAAAAAAATGTAATGGGAAGCATTCAGAGATGAGAAATTTCTCTGGGCCAACGCCATTATCTTTATAAAGCATGAGGGTAGAAGAGTAGAGTGAACAGAAAAGACAAGAAAGGAGAAGCAAGTGCTGCTGAAAGTATTCACCAATTTTCTCTTCATTTAGCACTTTAGTCCCAATCTTCCATCATTCCATTGTTGTCTGGCTCCCTGCCAGTTCTTTTTCCGTGTCCAGCCTTAGACACCAGCGTGCCTCCTGCTCCCACACTGGGGTCTGAAACGATGGGTACTGCCATGAAGAGATCTTTCTTCTCTTTGACCCCTGATTGGGGGGAAAGGATATCCCTTTTTGGCACCAAAAGTCAACCTGCAAAGGCAGTTTTAGGAACATTGTTATACCTGGTGCTTTCTTTCAAACTTTTTGAGTACTGCAGGATAAGCTTGTGAGTTGTTTTTATGTTGCAAAATCTATTCCGAGCAAAAAAAGAAAAAAAAAGATAAACTCAGACTTTTATTTTTGGAACTCATCTTGCTTGTTCTTAAGTTAGAAATTGCTTGTATGACCTAACACCTATTCCTGCTGGTCTGTGAGATACATGATACCTTTTCCCCTTTCATAATTTATTGCTTCAACAGCAGACTTTTGTTAGAGCACTGCTGTTAAGGGACAAAGAAAACACCCACTTTGTTGAACATTTATGTTTAAAGTGAGTACATTGTGCTAAATCACTGTGTGCCCATGGGAACATCTCTAACCCAAATTATAACCATATCTATAGAAGGAATCAGGCACTGACTCTTGCTTTCTTTCTTTCTTTCTTTTCTTTCTTTTTTTTTTTTTTTTTTTTGCTGATATTTTTTTGAGTGTGGTGATGCCTGTGGAATTCACAATTGTTCATTTTTCTTTCCTCCACTGCCTGAACAAACTAGTTTCAATTAAGTTTTCTTGCTGTGGACTTCCATAGCATATCACACAATATCATAGTACCCTACAGACAATTTTGTTACTGCTTTTTAAATTATCTCTTTTCTACCAGTCATTAAATCTCTCTAATGGCCCTATGGGATACATTTTCAATGAATGCATGAATGAACGGATCAACAGTCTACATACTTTGACTTTTACGGAGTACGGCCCATGCCCGTAACCCAGCTTACAGGTTCCCCCAACAGTGATTGCATACCATCCAACTGATAAATTTTTCTTTTTTAAGAAATTACATAATAATTAATCATCCATGTTGTATAGCTCCTGTAAATAGTAAAGAATAAATAGCAAACCTGTACATAGGTTTAAAGTTAAATCATTGCTAGTTAGTGCTTTAATTTGTGTTAGGTGCTTTTTAGTTCTTAATTTTGTTTGTTTTAAATCACAAAATTCTCTGGGAGGATGAGAGAATCTTTGAAAGATATTTGACTGTGATCCCAGAATATATAGATAGAATATATAGAATAGTAGGAATGGAGTGGGAAAAGGGAAAAGTTTCCATTTTAAAAAATTTAACTCTGTGCCACCTTTGCACCATGCAGTCAGGTTCATGAAATAGTTACTAGCATGAACTTTGGCATTAAGCAGACTTAGATTCAAATTTCCCGTTTATTGGTCCCATTGTTGCCTTAGTCAAATTGCATGATCCTTATTCCTCGTCAGCAAAATTGGGTTATGGCATCTCCTTGTACTGCAGCAAGGAATAAATAAAATGCCTGGAAACTTGATACAATTATATAATAATTAAAGCTAAAGAATTTGTTAGCTGTTAATTGATTTTGCTTCTAACTGTTCATGGCTATGCCTCTGTGGGGGTATACCTGTATTTACTGATGAACATGTCTACGAAGAGGAGTGGATCCTCAGCATAAGAATAACTCAAGGAAACCTCTTTATAAGTTGTATTAGGCAGGGATCTCCAGAGAAACAAAACCAATAGTATATGTATATAATAAATAAGTTTATTATAAGGTGCTGGCTCATGCAATCATGAAGGTTAGAAGTCCCAGGATTGGCTCTTTGCGAGCTGGAGATCCAAGGAGACAGTGGTGTAGTTCAGAGCCTTGAGAGCCTTTGTAAATACCAGTCTGAATTTGAAGGCTTGAGAACCAGGAGGTCTGAAGACAGAAGGTCAATGCCCCAGTTCAGGCAGAGAGACAGCAAATCTTCCCATTTTCTTTTTTTGTTCTGTTCAGGCCTTAACAGATCAGATGATGCCCACCCACACTGGGAAAGGTAATCTGTTTTTTATACAGTCTGTGAATAAAATGTTGATCTCTTCTGGAAACATTCTCACAGATGTACTCAGAAATAGCATTTAACCAGATATCTGGGCACCCTATGGTCCAATGAAGCTGACACATGAAATTAGCTATCATACAAGCATGTTTGTTCTTGGTAAGGCTGATAGGCATAGGAGGCTTTAGTTTATCCACATTTGAAGCAAATTAAAAATATGTTTCCATTGGTATGGACATACATAAACACAGAAAGAGGGGAAAGAAATATGTTGATACAGACAGTGAAGAAGCACTGGATATATGAGCCAGCAGATGGTAATTATTAATGCTTATACTGAGAACAGGCACTTCTTCCCAATGGACCAATGTGGGGTAATGGGATTTGAAGCCGAGCAGCTCTGAATTTGAGTCTTATTCTGAACCTTTCTAGTTGTGTTATCTTGGGTAAGTTATTTAACTTCTCTCCCTGATGTTTTCACATGTCTAAAGTGAAAAGAGTAATATCTTATATTACTAATTTTAAGGATGAAAAGAAATAATATGTAAAACATTATCATAAAACCATCCAGTATGAATTCTCTTTCTTGATTCCTATTAAACACTGTTTTTTAACTAGGGATGTATATTCATACCTATTATTATTTTATGACATGTAGAGGAAAATATAGCCTTAATTATATATTCAGAAGACAGTTATAAAGCAAAGTAGGCATATATTAATAATTATGTGAATCCCAGATCCAACAATAAATTAGCTACATGGATTTTTTTAAGTTGAGTACCCATTCTGATTTGGGGGCTCCTCTTTGTAAAATGGGGACTATGTCTCTATGGGCTTATTGAAAGAATTATGAAAGGTAATAATCATGAGGCATCTTTTTCAGGACCTGTTACAGATACAAATGGGCTTTCATAGGACATAAAAACTTGTTAAGATGCCATCGTCTCAGTTCTTGCTCAGGAGAAGTACCTTTTTAATGAATGCTCCATTTAATTGAGACCTCACATATTTTTAAGACGTAGTGAACATATGTTTCTCCTTCTTTAGACCCTAAGCAAAAACTAATTTTAAAAGGAAAAAAGGAAAAAAAGCTACAACTTCTTCATTTCTCCCCTAATATTTATTGATAAGGTTTTTGGTAATGCATTTGATACATAACAACAACAAAATTAATTTGATTGGATGCCTACTGTTCCACATTTGACAGGTTAGAATGGAAAAAATATCTTCTTTATGAAATAAGATGTCAGTATGGTACTTTATTTGTCAAAGTTAAACAAAATTCAATTTAGAACAAATAAACAGGTGTGTGTCAAAAGAAAGATGCCGGAGAGGAAGCTTAACTGTATTTTCTGAAATCTAGTTGGCAGTTATGTGACACTTGGAAGTGACATCCGATGAAATAGGATTTAGCTTGGGGAGCTATGTAATAGAATCAGGTGTGCACATCTGTCTAATTCATGTCACATGGCTGGTGTCTTTTTCTCCATCTCTGTTTCCATTCTTTTTCATGCATTTTAAGTACAGAGTCAGGAAACAACTTTCTCATTACCCTTCCCAGTGGAATTTAACCTTTTCAAGAAGGGACATCTTTTCTGTTTTGCCCATAGTACATAATGGTATATAATAATCATGTATAATAACTTAGCAATAGTTTAAAATAAGTATCCAATTAAGTCATGCTTTTTGTAGCATACATATTATATATTGTTTTCACAAGTTGAGTTTATGTGTTTTAGGTAAAAATGTGAACAATTTATATCCACTTCCTTATTAGTGCTTTTATACCCAAAGTCATCTTTGTAAAAATGCCATTTTTACTTCTTAAATTGAAATAGTTTAATTAAAATAGAATGGGAGAAAGAGAGAGTTGAGTATATGATTTGAGAAAAAAAGATAAGAGTAGAGAGAATTAATATGTTTGGTCCTCAGATACAAGGTTTATTATCCTACGGCGACCTGAAAGCTATTGACATGCAGTGTGAGACCAGAAAATATAACTTTATGGTATCTCCTTTGGAGCTCAAATTCAATCAATTATATCTCACTGAATCCTTTTTTTTTTTTTTTATGAGATGAAAATCCTACCTATTTCATTTCACTTGATAATTCCTGTGAGTTTCCTTCTTTCTAGTTATTTGGGGATTGAGAAGATTAATTAAAATGCTTTTATTAAAAAAATGTTACTAATGTCATTACTCTTTTTGAGTGAAGAGTGATAACTCTGACCACTCTGATGTCTAGGAGCTTAATTTAAGCGTTCCAATTTCATGCACCCATTACGCTCTTAAGTTATATAACTTTAATTAAATATAAATTGCTATTTTTATACTTGGCAATTGCCTAGTCTGGTTATCACTAAAAACCAGACAACTCATTTTTTGTATTCATTCAAATATAATTAGAAGTTTTCCTTAAAATACTCTACCAGAGCCATACTTGATATTACATATTTTATGGTCTTACATGGTTTAAAAACAAGCAAAACAAAACAAATAGAAAACAAAATGATGCATGTGGCATTTTATCAGTTGGGAAGAGGTTGGTTTGCAAATAGTAAGAAACCCAAATTAACATTAGCTTCAACGAGTTAAAATTGTATTTGCTATCTTACAAAAAGAAGTCCAGAGATGTGTAGCCCCAAGAGGTCATAGAAGAGTTTCATGAAGGGCTGTTTCCTGGGCTCCTTTAAGTTTTTTCTTACAGTTTTCAGAAGAGGACTTGTACCTTAAAGTCAGCAGGACCGAGGAAAGATAAGGAAGAACGTGGTTTTTCTTTTTTCAGTGACCTTTCCTAAGAGGTACACAGACTGCTGTGCTTTCATCAGATTGAACAGCACCTACTCACATGACCAAGCCTGGCTTTCTGGTTATTCATGGTTCTTTTTATATGTTCAGTGGCTAGTACCTATTAGATACCTAATTTCCAAGCTCTGTGTCAGTCTAACCCTTGGAATTACTGCCATTGATTCAAGTAGTAATTACTCATTTTATTTACCAGGTTTGTTTTTGCAGTCTATCATTTCTATTGATTATTTTCTTAAAGACAAAAGTGCAATGGAATTTCCTAAAAATTAAAAAAGAGAAAGCTTGCCTGCCCCACTTTTGTCATTACATCTGAGCAAGTTGTCAGTAGCTCTTATAATAATAGATTCCATTTATTGCTGGTATAGTCACTTGAAATTTTTGCCTGGTATCTATTTTATCAAGCAAGATTCAGAAGCATTTGTGTGTATGAGTGTGACATGCTATTGTCACTTCTGTTTGATATTAGAAAGATTTATTTTTCCAAGTGTCCTATTATAAACATAGCCTAAAACTAAGCATAAATCTTGGAAAAAAAAAACAGAACAAGTTCAACTGTAATGCCATTTCACAGTTAAATTATATGAAATGTCATTATTACAGTCATTAGTTAAATTAGTCAATTTTGTTAGGAAATTTGGATGTATGCAAAGTTTAAATATGTCTCCAAACCAGTGCTAATTAATTTCATTTGGGAAATTTCCAATGCATAAATACCTCAGAATAAAATTGAACATCTAAACTTTATAATATTTTATCTAAAGAAAAGCATCCTAGTTTCAAAGTGCCATGTATTAAAAGACACTCGAATGCAATAAAATTCAGATAAATATCTCAATTTAAAATGAACATATTTTATTATTATAATAGTCCCAGTGGGGGACTTATCTGTGAGGGATATGTTCCGAGACCCCCAGTGGGATGCCTGAAGCTATGGGTAGTACCAGACCCTATTTCTTATTTCTGTATTTTTTCTGATATATACATCCCTATGTAAAGTTTAATTTATAAGTTAGGCACAGTAAGAAATTAACAACAACAATAATACAATACAATAATTATAACAAGATACTGTAACAAAAGTTATGTGAATGTGGTCTCTCTTTTTCTCTCGAAATATCTTACGGTGCCATCCTCACTCTCCTTGTGATGACGTGAGATTATGAAATAGCTACCTGATGAAATGAGGCGAATGATATAGGCATTGTGAGGTAGCGTTAGGCTGCTATGGACCGTCTGATGATTCATCAGAAGGAAGATTGTCTTTCAACCACAGATGACCATGGATGACTGATACTATGGAAAGCAAACTCGCGGATAAGGGAGGACTACTGTACTTGGGCTGTAGGGATTACAATTATTTTGTGAGCCATTGCCTGTGAACAGTAAGTTATCTGATTTATTCTGATTGCTAAGTATGTTTACCCAGGGAATAGCCAAACTATTGACTGTGAAATATTCCTCATAATATAATCTTAATTTTAAGTTGTCTTAGTGCATGACTCTGTGTAAACTGCATCCTGTTTCACCCACATTCTTGTGTGTAAACATCAGCTTACTCACTGTCCCATATATTCTTCAAAAGTATATGTTTTTCTGCTGATGTGCTTCATTAATACCAACTTTGGGGGCACCTGGGTGGCTCAGTCTGTTAAGTATCCGATTTAGGCTCGGGTCATGATCTCGCTGTTCCTGGGTTCAAGCCCCACATTGGGCTTTGTGCTGACAGCTCAGAGGCTGGAGTCTGGAGTCTGCTTTGATTCTGTGTACTCCCTTTCTCTCTGCCCCTCTCTCACTCACACTTTCTCTCTCTCTCTCTCTCTCAAAAATAAATAAACTTAAAAAAAATACCAACTATTTCAACTATTTTGAAAGACCTCTGTTAGAACCTGAGGCAAAAGAAAGCTTTGCTTGAAGATCTATATGTTTCTATAATTATGTATAGAGGGCAATCTTATTACAAAGAGCCACTGACTATTTGCTTAGATGTACTGCTAGAGGTAGGACAGGCATGCTTTTTCTTTTTAATTTTTAGAAAATCCCATTTCTAATTCCTTTTTCTAATGAAAAAAAGTAGAAATGATAGATTAGATTTTTATTGAAAAATAATGTAATCCCCATAGTTTGATTTCTTATTTTCTATATTCTTTGCATAGTTCATGTATGTGAATGAGGGGACATGGAGGCCTAATAAAGTCTTCTTCAGAAAATATTCTGAAGAAATGTGTTGCAGTTAGTACATATGAAATGCAAAATGTGATATCTTAACTTCAGCATTATTTGTATTTGGGGCCAAATAATTCTTTGATTTGGGGGGCTGTCTTGTGTTAACATGTTTACATATTTAGTGGCATCCCTGGCCTCTACCCACTAGATACCAGTAGAATCCACCCAGACATGACGGTATAAATGTCTATTGCCCGGTGTTCCCTGGGGGACAGGCCAGATGGGGGGATATGACAAAAGTCATCCCTGGTTGAGAAACACTGTGCTAAATAAATGTTCCCCTTCTGTCTCTGTCAATGTTTGGAGTCAGCTAGGGATTTGTATGCCTATTTACATTTAATGTTTGCATTTAACTCTGTCCAATCCACTGTTATCATGGGTCTGATTGGTTTTCATTTATCAAGTGTCTAGATTATTGTGATTCTTTAAAAATGGGATTTTAGACAAAGACAGGGTTGTTAGGGAGATTGGCATAAAGCTAGACAAAACTTTCACAGGGGAAAGAATATTTTACATGCTCAGTGGTAATTCCTAAACCATATGGTCAAAACAAGATTAAAAATAGCCGAGGGGCACCTGGTTGGCTCAGTTGGTTAAGCGTCCGACTTTAGCTCAGGTCATGATTTCACAGTCCATGGGTTTGAGCCCCGCGTTGGGCTTTGTGCTGACAGCTCAGAGCCTGGAGCCTGCTTTGGATTCTGCGTGTGTGTGTGTGTCTCTCTCTGCACCCCCCCTCCCCACTTGCACTGTCTCTCTCTCTCTCTCTCTCTCTCTCTCAAAAATAAACAAACATTAAAAAAATTGTTTTAAAGACTAGCCAATAAGATTTAAAGGAGGTCATTTTGTTGTTTTGTGGGTTTTTGTTTGTTTGTTTTTGTTAAATAAAGTGTTTTTCTAAAATTTAATTGTTAGAGTGAACATTACTTTATAGATCCAGATGTGCTTGCTTTCTTTGACTAAAACAATATTTATTTTCTGTTTCCCCAGTTTGTATTCTTCTTCCCTCAGTGCTTAATTTCATTGTTTTTCTGAAAGATAAATCACTGGGGAAGAAATATGAGAAGTAAAATATTTTCTTCTATTAGAAAATACTATAGCGGTTCCTGGGGGGAGGGGGAGGCTCCGTCGGTTAAGCCTCAACTTCAGCTCAAGACATGATCTCACGGATCATGGGTTTGAGCCCTGCGTTGGGCTCTGTGCTGATAGCTTAGAGTCTGGAGCCTGCTTCAGATTCTGTGTCTCCCTCTCTCTCTGCCCCTCCCCTACTCTAGCTCTGTCTCTCAAAAATAAATAAACAATAAAATTTTTTAAAATTAAAAAAAGAAAATAACATATCCACCTACACCCATACATGTGTAAAAGTGACCCAACCACTTATCATTCAGAGATCAGTAACTTTTTTTTCAATTTCTTTCTCAAAAGACTTTAACTTTACATTAATGTATAGCATGAACTATTTCCTTGATTGTAAAGCACCTTCATGTAATATGAATAAATTTATTTCTCATTAGATTCTGGCTTGGTGGTATATTAAAATGTGTTTTTATTTTTAATATACAGGGCATCCAGAATATTTTGTTGACATCAGTGTGTAAACAAACCACGTCATCAATTTTAAACAATTCTGGAAAAGCCTTTGGTATAAATGTTTTATGACAATACAGATCCTTCTTTATTATCAGATTGCTGGGCTTCAACTATAGCATCCTTCTTAGTAGTTGTGTGACCTTTGGTGTGTGTTGCTTAACTTTTTCTTGTCTGAAGTTCATGTTCTGTAAAATGGGGCTAGTAATAATAGCTTACCTCGTAAGATTATTGTTGAAAATAAATGTGAATTTTATGTCAAGTGCTTGACACACTGTAAGTGTCGAATAAGTTTAGTTATTATTATTACCATAAATATTACTATGTGAAGCGTTTCTATTCCTCTGTCATCTCTTCAGTAAATAAAAAACAGGTTTGGTAAATGTGGAAAACAGCAGTAATAGAAGCTTGGTTGTTACAGTGCTACAACTAACCCAAATTCATCCTGAACCACCAAAACTGTCAGATTCCTTTTCAGAGCATTGATGCAAGTTAGTGTTTTACCAAATCTGGAGGGTGCTCGAACAAAAGGCGACCTAAGCTAGTATGCAGGCACTTCGAATTAAAATATTTTTCGCTTTCCTCTTCTTTTCTTCTAGAAAGAATGTGGGATTTATTATCAGAGAAACTGTGTTCCAGATCCTGGCTTTGCCTCTTCTTAATCATAAAACCTAGAGTTAGTTGGTAAATTTTCTGAACCTCTTTTCTTCCTGTGCAACATGGAGATCATAACATTTTTTACTGTTGGCTAAGTGCTGCCTATTACACACCTCTGCCAGTGTCCCTTTGACTCTGAACCTTCACCTGTCCACTCCTGAGCTGGACCAGTGTTGGTCCTCCATGCACTAGCAGAGTAGTTTCCCACACCATTTATTTTATTTATCTCCCTCAGTAGATTGTTCATCCACAGGCGAGTGGATCTCTGTCTTGTTCACATTCACAGCATGTACACTATGGCATAGTTGATTCTTAGTTAAAATCTTTAGCCACGAGAAATCAGTCACAATAGCCACCTCACGCCATTGGACTCACTCCTCTGCTACCTTTATTCAGATAAGGTAGGGAATGATACTTCACAGATTCATTATACGTATTCCTGGACATTTGCCGGCTGTAGCACCCCACGGGACTATGTTCCTCCAAAGAATAGAGCAGGCTGGACAGGGTTGTCTAGGTGTGGTGATCATGATATGTGTCATTTTCTCCTCTGTACGTTTTTTGAATTGGGAAATGATTGGAATTTAATACATCAGTGTTGGGGAGGCTGAATTCATCAGATTGCAAGGTTTATGGCCTTTAGGCACATTGTGCCTCGTCCCCTCATGTTAATTCTGTCTGGCCTAACAGCATATTCGCCCTTCAGAAATGTAATTATGTGGAGACTAATTAATGGGCTGTTGCAGTTATTTAGGTGACAGTGAAGATACAGAGGGCTTTAACAGAGCCATGAAGATAAACCTTGAGAGACAGAGTAAAGAGTTAGAAAATAAGAGTTTGTGGGTTTTGGAGACTTTATAAAACATGGAATTGTGAGTATGAGTAAAAAGTCAAGAATGATAACCAGGTTTCTGATTTTGTAAATGCAGTGAATGACAGTGCTGATTGCCAAGGTGATATTTTTCTTCTTTTATTTATTTCATGTGTTTATCTTTTTAGTTATTCTTTTTCTTAATGTTTATTTTTGAGAGAGAGAGACAGAGACAGAGACAGAGAGACAAAGTGTGAATGGGAAAGGGGCAGAGAGAGAGAGGGAGACACAGAATCCAAAGCAGACTCCAGGCTCTGAGCTATCGACACAGAACCAGACGTGGGGCTCTAACTCATGAATTGTGAGTTCATGACCTGAGCTGAAGTCGACGCTTAACCAACTGAGCCACCCAGGCACCCATCTTTTTATGATTGTTGAGCAGGAGATGCTGTTCTCAAGTTTTGGATGTGTTGATTTTGAAATTCCAGTGAGCAGTAAGATGTAGTTCAGTAAGCTGTCAAAAATAAATCTGGATGTCAGGAGACCAATCACTACTTCAGAATTGAGAACAGTCAGTATATACATGAGCTACACGTAAGCATGATGTCATGTGGAGACAGTATTTATAAAGAAAAGAGAAGAAAGACAAAGTCTTTTAAAGTACCAGTCGTTCAAAGTAATGTAGGAATGTTCTTCAAGAGACACTTTTCTTTATTCTCTGTAGGATGGTACCAGGTCAAGAGAACTAGGGGAGCCTGGTCTCCAGGAAACAGGGGAAATAGCTTCAGGAAGGAAGAGGAGTTTCACAGTCACAAATACTACAGTTGTGTGGGCAATTCATATAAGCACACTATTTGGAGGGGATTGGGGGTTGATAATTAGAACCTAAACTGGATTTAGGGTTAAATGGTATTTGAGTCATTCGACATTTACACACTATAGACCATTCTGAAAGGAGGAGGAGGAGGAGAACAATAAGAGGTAGAGGAGGATGCAGGAATGACTAAAGGTTGTAGGAGTTTTTATTCCTCTCTGCTAAGAGACACAAACTTTTCTTTTTTTTTTTTTTTTTGTAATTTTAAAGCAAAGGAAACTGTAGTGGACCAAAATATTGGAGATTTTAAATAAAGAGGGGCTCTTGGAAGCATTTTGATTCCTAACGAAGGTAGAAAAAATAGAATTGAATATCTGAAAGTCATTTCTCCTCTGGTGCCATCAGCCTTGTGTCAGAGGTGTAGGACCTTGTTATCTGAGTCTCAAAGGAAAGTGATAACGGTAATTAAGGTTGTAGATAAGTTTCTGAAATGAGATTATGTATATGAGCTTAATTAACTGGAAATCCAGCATTTTGTCAATAAAATTATAGTTAGAAAGAAAATTATTCCTTTTTTGAAAAGCATGTGAATGTTCTTTCTCTTTAACAGTTTTATCCTTTTTATTTATTTATTTATTTTAAAGAGAATCAGGTCTTTACAAAGAGTATTTCATCCCTTTGTTAAAATTATTATTTATTTTAATTGAAGTGTAGTTGATGTACCATGTTATATTAGTTTTAGGTATATACCTACTTTTAAAGACCGTTGAACAGGGGTGCCTGGGTGGCTCAGTTGGTTAAGAGTCTGACTGTTGATTTAGACTCAGGTCATGATCTCACTGTTATGAGATCAAGCCCCTCGTCCTGCTCAGCATTGAGCATGGAGCCTGCTTAAGATTCTCTCCCTCCTTCTCCCTCTGCCCCTCCCCTACTTGTACTTGCTCTCTCTCTCTCTCTCTCTCTCTCTCAAAAATAAATAAATAAATAAATAAATAAATAAATAAATAAAAAAAAGCATTTGAACATTGTCTCAAACTCTTGGATACTTCAGGAAGCTTTGTTTCTAGCAACTGAAAAGTATACTCAACTGCAAAGCATATCAATTTCCTGATCAAATTAATTGTTGCTCAGTGACCCCTGGTGGCTCAAGTCGGTTGAGTGTTGACTTCAGCTCAGGTCATGATCTTATGGTTGGTGGGTTCAAGCCCCGTGTAGGGCTTTGTGCTGGCAGCTCAGAGCCTGGAGCCTGCTTCGCATTCTGTCTCCCTGTCTCTCTGTCCCTCCCCTGCTCACACACTCTCTCTCCCTCTGTCTCAAAAATAAACATTGAAAAAATTAATAGTTGCTCAAACCTTTTTATTTATTTTATTTTTTTTTTAATTTTTTTTTCAACGTTTATTTATTTTTGGGACAGAGAGAGACAGAGCATGAACGGGGGAGGGGCAGAGAGAGAGGGAGACACAGCATCGGAAACAGGCTCCAGGCTCCGAGCCATCAGCCCAGAGCCTGACGCGGGGCTCGAACTCACGGACCGCGAGATCGTGACCTGGCTGAAGTCGGACGCTTAACCGACTGCGCCACCCAGGCGCCCCTATTTATTTTTATTTTTAATATACTTTATTGTCACATTGGCTTCCATACAACACCCAGTGCTCATCCCAACAAGTGCCCTCCTCAGTGCCCTTCACCCACTTTCTCCTCTCCCCCACCCCCCTATCAACCCTCAGTTTGTTCTCTGTATTTAAGAGTCTCCCTCCCTCGCTGTTTATAACTTTTATCCCCCCCTTCCCCTCTCCTATGAAGTCTTCTGTTAAGTTTCTCAAGGTCGACATATGAGTGAAAACATATGGTATCTGTCTCTGACTGACTTATTTCACTTAGCATAATACCCTCCATTTCCATCCACATTGCTGCACATGGCCCGATTTCATTTCTTTATTGTTGCCAAGTAGTATTCCATTGTATATATAAACCACATCTTCTTTAACCATTTATCAGTTGATGGGCACTTAGGCTCTTTCCATAATTTGGCTGTTGTTAAAAGTGCTGCTATAGACATTGGGGTACATGTGCCTCTGTGCATCAGCACTCCTGTATTCCCTGGGTAAATTCCTAGCAGTGCTATTGCTGGGTCCTAGGGTAGTTCTATTTTTAATTTTTTGAGGAACCTCCACACTGTTTTCCAGAGTAGCTGCACCAGTTTGCATTCCCACCAGCAGTGCAAGAGGGTTCCCATTTCTCCACATCCTCTCCAGCATCTATAGTCTCCTGGTTTTCAAACCTTTTTATAGAAATGTGCATTTATGGGGGCTCCTGCGTAGCTCAGTCGGTTGAGCGTCCAACTTCGGCTCAGGTCATGATCTCACAGCTCGTGAGTTCGAGCCCTGCGTCGGGCTCTGTGCTGACAGCTCAGAGCCTGCAGCCTGCTTTGGATTCTGTGTCTTCCTCTCTCTCTGCCCCTAACCCACTCGCATTCTGTCTCTGTCTCTCTCAAAAATAAAAAAAAAAAAAAATAAAAAAGAAATAAAAGAAATGTGCATTTATGTATCTATGTACGTGATGTTAATGTGCTTTGGAATGGTTTGATCTATTCAGATGACTTTTAAACAAATATTAGAAATAGTAAGGTTAATCTTTGCTAATGATACAGGTGAGCAGACTTTAAGTTTGAAATGATCTTCTTCAGATATTTTTTCAGTGATTCCCATTACATAGTAAGCTGAACGTTTTAAAAATATTCTACAAAATGATGTGTTTTTATCGGTAGCCTTCTCATTTTGCAAAGGCCTTAGCAGCTGCAAGAGGTCTCTGCAGTTTGTGGTTGATAACAGCAGTACTCGGGCCCGATAAAGGTGCCGAATGTCTGTAAGATACTCGCTGATTACATGAGAATAAGGCATAGGCCAAGAAGCTTCTGAGAGAGCTTTTTGTACTTAGTCCAGTTCCCTGACATTGTATTTTAATTTTTTAAAACTGTTTATTCATTTTGACAGAAAGAGAGAGAGAGAGAGAGAGAGAGAGAGAGAGAGATCCCAAGTGGAGAAGGAGCAGAGGGAGAGGGAGACACAGAATCTGATGCAGGCTCCAGGCTCTGAGCTGTCAGCACAGAGCCCGACGCAGGGCTTGAACCCATGAACCACGAGATCATGACCTGAGCTGATGTCAGACACTCAACCGACTGAGCCACCCAGACACCCCCTGACACTGTATTTTTATAGATATGATTATAATTGATTCTCATTTAGGTCATGAGGGTGGAGTCTGGAATGACATATAATCCATGTGGCCACTGCCTTAGAAGCTTCCACAGGAGACCCGTGGGGTTTAGGGGTCTGTAGACAAAAGCATGTCGTGTCTCACAACAGCGAAGTGAAATTTTCCCAGTGTTCTGAAATTCAGACTTGTTTAACCAAATCCAGAAAATAAGGAAATAACAATGTGGGTAACCTTCAGTCTTTTTCTCTGTTCCTGTATAGTATCTGATTAAATTCTCTCTTTTTCCTGTTGACCCATATTACCTTTTATTTCTCAGGCAGTCACGGACCAATATTTCCCCAGTAATATGGCTAGTCAGAGAGGCATCTCATGTTCTTTGTGTGTGTGTGTGTGTGTGTGTGTGTGTGTGTGTGTGTGTGTGTGTGTTGCCTTAGACAAGTTTCCTTTCTGAAGTGATGAAAAATTGTGCACGCTCCAAGAAGAAATCCAGGTGGTGGGTCATTCCAATGGGAGAGGAAAACTGCTGGAAAGGGAAAAGTTCACTGGGAGTAAAGGGCTTTTTGAAAATACTTCTTAATACTTTCTAATGCAACATAAATGTAGCTATACCTCTCCAGTGTTTTCTCTCCTGAGGAATCATTTCCTTCTACTTAGAATTTATTTTTATACTACCAGGTCAGCATTTGTATAGCCCCTCTAACCATTTTTATTTTTGAAATATAAAATACAGATTTGTGGTTTTATGTATAGTAATGCAGTCCTCCAAATTTCTATTTTCCTCCTGCAGAGGGTTACTTCTACAGGAGAACAGCAGGTTTGCGGAAGCATTGCATTATTACAAATTGGCAATCGGAAGCAGGCCTACGCTGGCTTGTAAGTAACATTCAAGTTGTTTTGAAACACCTCTTTCTTTCCTTCTTTATCCATGAAAATTATCTTGATGAGTTACAGCCTCAGAGAGAAAAAAACATGCTATTTCCATTTCTGAATATTTACCAGTTGGATTATAAGCCTCTCACAAATAGATCTCTCTCAATTGAATCATGTTTGATATCCATTTATCATTTTTAATGTATTAAGATGAATACAACTTTTAGTCCTCTAGCGTTTAAGCTCAAAATATTTTGAGCTCTATGAGGGCAATGACTATTCATAGTTTCTTCACTGACACCTGCACTCATTATTGCATTATTTTTACGTATATGTTTGTTCCATAAGTATTTATCTTGGTTTTCTTATAAAATCAGAAATAATCCATAGAAACTGGGTGGCAGTAAGGATAACTTTATTGTAGTCACAGAGTGCATCATCTTCTCACGTTTGTATTTCCCTTTTTTTTCCCTCAGCTGCATATTTAAACACCGGTATTATTCTAATGAACCAAGGAAAGACAGAAGAAGCCCGACGCACGTTCCTAAAGTGCTCCGAGATCCCTGATGAAAATCTAAAGGACCCTCATGCACATAAGAGCTCAGTTACCAGCTGTCTGTACAACCTGGGAAAACTCTATCATGAACAGGGACATTATGAGGTCAGGCCAAAACCTCTGCCTTTTTCCTTCCCCCTTGTGCTTGACCTAGTCTCCATGTTTTCTAGCGTAAGATCTCATTGCAGGGACACTATGATCATTTAAGAAGTTAATATGAGTTTTTATTAAAAGAATTGTGGAATTCAGTTGGAAAAGAATGTCTGCTACACAACACTTAAGATTTCTTTACTGTGAATTTCTCGGAGCAATTGTGACTCCTCTAGAAAGAGAAATAACATAGTTTCTTAAGCTTATTTGCCTGTCTTCTCTTTGATTTTATGCTCCAAGACACATTGTTATTGTTATCTCCGCTGTTTGATGTTAAAAAAAAAAAATACATTGCTTGTGCTCTGAGTATTAAGGAAGGGATTTGATGTTAATCCTACCCACTTATTTCTTTTTATAATAGGACTAAGATGAAAATTAATTTTATATTTTTAATTGGGATGAGAGGAAAAGCAATGGAGACAGGACATTATACAGGAAGCTGGGAGGTGTGTGTACCCTTAATTTTCCATGAAGCATGCCTGTCTGGGTTTCTTCTCTCACATTTACTATCACTCCTCCTTCCCTTTCGCTCTCTCAAATCCATACTCTTATACCATGTATTAGGACTGCAGTATAAAGATGAAGATACAACTTTTTAAATAAATGCATTTTATAAACTCAGTGGATCTCAGTAGCCAGAAGATTTGTTAGTCACTATGTTGTTTAGATCCTACCTGGTTGCTTGACTTGAAGTAACTACAGATTTTAGATGATTATGGGTAATTTCCAAATGTGAATTTTACTATTTTTAACTGAATAATCTACGTGAACTGGAGAACCTACCTTAAGATGATAGAGCATTGATAACATTGACTTCTCATTAAATTACATTTTTATATGGCCTATCTCTACTAACTGGGTTGAATATTTTCATTCATGGAATTAAGGTAGTTATGCTACCAAAAGACAGCTCAATCATTTTCCTCTAATGAAACTTTTAGAAATAGCAGCGGAAGGTTTTGATTTTGGAGGATGTTATTATTTTATTTGTAGTGCATATCACTGTACTTTGTCTCTTTTTTGTTTCCTAAATTAGGATGCCCTTAGTGTATACAAGGAAGCGATTCAGAAAATGCCAAGGCAGTTTGCCCCACAGAGCTTGTACAACATGATGGGTAAGTAAAATGTTAATATTGTAACTGATATTTCAGGGACCTGTGGAGAAATTAGAATTTGTGCTTCTATTAAACAGAAGTCTAGTAAATTAGATTATTACTCCTTACACACAAAAAACTTATTCACAGCCGTGTGATACATTCAAATTTTCGCAAAACACCCTTCTTCTTCTTCTTCTTCTTTCATTTTTCTTTTTCTTTTTAAGTAAAGTCTACCCCCAATGTGGGGCTCGAACTCATGACCTAGAGATCAAGAGTCGCATGCTCTTATTGACTGAGCCAGCCAGACATCCCGACAAAGCACACTTACTCTAACAAGAGCAAATAAATACATTAACATAGTGATTCTTAACAAATTGGCCAGATACTATAGTTGTTGCAAGAGACTCACAAACCCATTGGATGTGAGTGTTAGCTAGACTCTAGAGATTGAAATGGTGAATAAAGATTTATATTTTAATGATTTATCAAATTCATGATAATTTTTGATCATGTTACTTTCTTAATCAGAAAATTCCTACAAATAAACATGGTATGGAAGAGAGAGTAATGGTTTTAATGCTTATAAAAAATGAGAATAACTGAACCAACTTTATAGTTTTCACTGATAAGGTTTTGGATCAAAATGGGTTTTTTTCAGAGTATTATTTTAGAGTAAAGTACAAGAGGTCAAGCACTAGAATTTCTAATAAAATAATCTAGCTATCATCTGTGATTGATCTGTGACTGCCTTAAATTGTTACCATACCTATTTGATAGTAGACACAACTGAAAACTACGTATTCAGTATGTGTTTCTTGGAAAAAAAATCCCTACAGTTTAAGATACTCTGCCGATTAACTTTGCTATTTCCAGATAAAGGAGGGAAGAAAAAAAAGGTTACTTTTTTCTTTAAATTGCATATTTTTCTCCAAAGCACAAATCATAAACTCAGATTTTCCTTTCTCATTAAACTTGGTTAAATTGTTTAATATTTCTAGGCATATAAAATAAACGAGACATAATCTTTAGGATTATTTTATGCTTCTGTAGTCTTTGATTTGAGAAATTTGATACTGGCTGTATGGCTTGAGCACACACAACAAATCCCAAACCTTCCCAAACTAGAAAATATATAGCTAGCAAAGACACTCACTTCTTCTAATTTCTAAATGAGAAAAAAAAAATTAGAAATAGTTTAGAGATAGAATGAGGCACAGGTCAGTAAATAGAAAAATAGTAATTTGGAAGGGGTCAATGTTTTCATCCCATGTCTCTGGAGATCCCACCCCAAGTTGGCCTGTGCAGCAGTGGAGAGATTTCATGATTAGGTGAAAAAGGACACGGGGATATTTTTAGTTGTGGTTTCTTTTTCTCTTTGGTATAATTACTGAAAGCTAAAAATCTAGCTTCATTAAATGTACTTTGGGTACATTTAGTACATTAAAACAGTGCCTTTTACTACCCAGCATGTTATCACCAATCTGTCTACCTAGCACATGTATCTAACCTGTATATGTGTCCATAAAGGGTGTGCCTTAGTATGTATAGATTTGTCAGTTGAATTAACTTTTCTGTATTAATGCTGGATGGTTATTCATGTCAAAATCAATATTAAAAGGATTGTTTTCTCTAGCTTTCTCAAGAAGGCACGGTGGTTTTAGTTCATGATTTTATTTTTTTATTTAAAAAATTTTTTTTAATGTTTATTCATTTTGAGGGAGGAGAGGCAAAGAGTGGGAAAGAGAGAGAGAGAGAGTGGGGGGGGGGGTCAGAGACAGAGGGAGAGAGAGAGAATTCCAAGCAGGCTCCACACTGTCTGCACAGAGCCTGATGTGGGGCTCGAACTCGCGAACTGCAAGATCATGACCCGAGCTGAAACCAAGAGTGAGACGCTTCACTGACTGAACCACCCAGGTCCCCCTTAGTTTATGATTTTATTTTTAACACTAATGCTCGGGAACCCTTGTTCCCATTTTTCCTGAGTTTTCACATATGATGTCTTTCTTTAAATGAGGAAAGGACTCAGCTCCTTGGCAACAGACTGCATATGGCATCTTTATTGCTAATAGGAAGTGTGGTATTCACTATAGTGATTTCAGAAAATTCATTCAATTATTTTATGCAAATAAATTTGATTGAAAAGTCAGCTGCTACCTTGGATCTGTCTCTCATATGGTTACACAGATGCTGAGCACACACAGGCAGCAAACGATAAGTGTGTCCCTGGGGTTATTGCTTGGTCCTTTGTCTTATTTTTCATTATAGAAAGAGGTCATTTTGCTCAAACTCTGAGAAGGCTTTGTGATGGGAGAATCCCAATATGATTTAACATTCCATATTTCTTCCATAATTATGGTGGCTGCCTTCTGTGTAATTTTAGGTGTGGGTCTTTCAGCTGAGCGGGTTTTGTAGTTTCAATTGTTCATGAAACTATAATTTTCTCAGGGTGAGTTCACCTCCTAATCAAATGGGTGAAATCCTCCGAGTATTTGCTTTAACTCCTAATACATTTTGATTAGCCTCCATTTGACAAGAGAAAAAATGGCCCAGGAGATAAGCTGCCCTATCAGTTCATCAGTTTCATTAGTCTGTCAGCATGTGCTGATTATCCTATCAAGTTTATCAACAGCCTTGAATGTGTTTTCTAATTCACACATTTACATATTATTAGTGCCCTTTAGGGATCAGTGATGGATTATAATGTCTGGCCACATTTAGCCTGTAAGTATTCATTTTTTCTCAGGGCTCATTCATTGACACTCTCACAACCACTACCCCCAAGCACTTGTGTTTATACATACAAACATTATCTTTTTTTCCATCTTATTTTGACATTTATTTGGAGGTTAAAGTAAAGGAGTATGTAAAAACAAATACAACCATACTTGAATGTTATTTTTAGTTTAATAACTCAATCCATTGCAGTTGATTTTTGAAACAACAAAACTCTAATTCTTTTCATTTTCCCCTTGCTTTGAACATTTTATGAGAAATTTCTATTCTGTACGCTACATGCCAATAGTTTACTTATCCTGAAAACTGAGCATATTCTTCCCTCTTGTGTATTAACAGAAAATAAGTTAGATTAATTTGCTTCTCCACTTAATTTGTTCTGTATTTTATCCTGACTGTTAATTTATTTTTTGCAACAGTTCATAAGGTAACTTAAAAAAAACTATTTAAAATATACTTTCATTATTCTCTTGGATTTCATAGGACCAAGATGATTGAATAACAAACTGTTGAGTAACAAGCTGTCCAAAATTATGTGAATAGCCAACATCCAATGATATAAAGCAGATACTAAATATTAGTTGATAAATAAGTAAACTTTCACCCAGCTGGCTTTTGTAATTAGCAAGGTGTTTGAATATATGAAATCTAAAGAGACCGTATCACAAAATAACTGTTAAAACTGCTCCTGGCCAGTTGTATGATTCTATTTCTGTGGGCCTCAATTTCCTCTTGAGAGGAAGTATGACTATAGTCATATGTATAGTATTCATAGTATGAAGTCACATAACCCCCACTCAAACTATGGCTTTGACACTTACTAACTGACTTTGAGCAAAATACCTACTTGAATCTTGTTTTCCCATCAATAAGATGTCTGTAATAGTAGCATCAGTTTGAGGATTGACTGAGATCATGAAGGTAAAGCCTATTGGACCAAATGCCTAGCCTAGCAAATGTTTCATAATATTACCTTCTATTGTAATCACTGTCCTCTCTGAGGGACTGTAAGCTCCAATAGTCTTTGGTTGTATTCTGTCAGTTCTTTTGTTTTAATTCATTGTAGTAGGATTTTTCTTACAAATAATAAGATTTTGTCCTATTTAGTTCTGTCCTGTCTACAATTTCTGTTTTTTCTCTTGAAGGCAACCACACTCAGAATCCTTCTTTTATCATTAACTGTGTTAACCAAAAGAGAAACAGCATACTAAGTTACTGCCCAATTAACTTAATTCTGTTAATAGAGTACACCCTGTAAATTAAAATTGTCATATTTAGGTTAGATTTTCTTCTCCCTTTCCTGTCATATCATATTTTCCCCCTAGACTTAGTCACAATTTTTCTTTATTCTGACATCTATTGTAGGCCTTTACTGAATCTCAATTTCTCCCCAAATATAGTTGTATTTTAGGATCATAGAATGTTAGAGATGGAAGATGCCTATCTTAAAAATCCCTCCTAATATATAATCTCTTTTATTTTGCAAAGTAGAAATTAATACCCAAAGAGTTGAGTTGGTCTTTTCAGGATTACAGTTTGTGTTAGAACCAGAAAGATAGTTTCCTGATTTAGATTCAAATCCTTTGTCTATGTAGCCTTTGTCTGTTACTGGAACTGGTACGTTCTACATTATGTCAAGATAGCTTTTATTTACCTATTTAAAAACCAGCAAAATATCTGTAGATATAGATGTAGATATAGATGTGTGTATCTCATTCCTTGTCCAAAGATATATTGAAAACTTCTTTATTTTACTAAAAGTTATAAAACACCTGCAAAAATGAAATGTGCAGGATATTAAAAAACTTTAATGTAGGATAATTTTTAACACCTTCAATTTTTCCCTTTTTCCTCTATAATTGTTTGTTTCCTTTATTATGTATCCTGAAGGGTGGCTTTTGAATATTTCTAAGAGATTATGGAAAACTATATTAGGCTGTAACTTTCAATTACTTTTATCAGTTTGAGCCCTTCTAATCCCAAAGATCATTTTAAGCCTATTTACTATTTAAAATAAAATCACTCGGCTTTCTCCATGCAAAGTAATTGTTGGGTTAATTATTTAAGCAATTTCAGCCATTTCATGTTGGTAATATATCTTGAGAACAAAAGGGCATAATGTGTTGCCTGGAGTAAGAGGGAATCTGGAGTTACTGCCTTGTCATTGCAGTGTATAATCACTGTGTTTAGAATAACTTCTGTGTGCCAAAAAAATTTTTTTTTTTTAAGTCACAAGTGCTAGGTAGGGGGTACAAAGGTGGTGGTGGTAGTATGAAATGAAAATAGCCCCTATGATTCCTGCTTTCATGGAACTTTCTAGGTGATTTCATAGTTAGCCTGGAGCTCTTCAGTACTTTTCCTTAATATGTAAATGTCTATAAATAAGATGGAAAATTGTATTACTCTAGCCTCAAAAATATTTTGTCTATAACTGTGTCAGCTGTGCTGTGTTGTCTGGACCAAAGAAATCAAACCAACCAAACAGGAAAAATCCCTTTTTTATTTCTAATGTGACAGTAGTTGTCACAATTTGCATACATATTCGTATTTTCCTGTTCTTTAAAAAAATATGTGTTTACAATGGGTAACATGCCTTTTATGTGAGGCGGAGATTGTATTTTTCTTCCAGGGGGAATTGCATGATAATGATCCGTTGCTGTTTATTGCCTTATTTGCCTTTATTTTGTTCTTACCATCTTGATTCTCTTATTCCTGATAATTTCTAGGTTTTCTTTTTTTTTAGGTTTATTTATTTTTAGAGAGAGAGAATGTGTGGACACAAGTGCTGGAAGGGCAGAGATAGGGAGAGAGAGAATCCTAAGCAGGCTCCAAGCCCTCAGCAGAGAGCCCAAAGTGAGGCTTGATCCTAGGTACCTGAGATCATGACCTGAGCCAAAATCAAGAGTCAGCTGCTTAACCAACTGAGCCACCCAGGTGCCCCATAGGGTTTTATTGTTGTTGTTTGATTTTTTATTTACTTATATTTTTTAACATTTACCTTTGAGAGAGAGAGAAAGAGTCAGAATGCGAGTGGGGAGGGGCAGAGAGAGAGGGAGACACAGAATCTGAAGCAGGCTCCAGGCTCTGAGCTGTCAGCACAGGGCCTGACATGGGGCTTGAACCCGTGGATGGTGAGATCAGGACCTGAGCTGAAGTTGGATGCTCAACTGACTAAGGCACCCAGACGCCCCAAGAATCTTTTCATTTGATTTTCAGTTTTGTTTTTAAAACCTCAGCTCTTGGGGCGCCTGGGTGGCGCAGTCGGTTAAGCGTCCGACTTCAGCCAGGTCACGATCTCGCGGTCCGTGAGTTCGAGCCCCGCGTCGGGCTCTGGGCTGATGGCTCGGAGCCTGGAGCCTGTTTCCGATTCTGTGTCTCCCTCTCTCTCTGCCCCTCCCCCGTTCATGCTCTGTCTCTCTCTGTCCCAAAAATAAATAATAAACGTTGAAAAAAAAAATTAAAAAAAAAAAAAAAACCTCAGCTCTTTAATTATGAGAGATTTCCTCAAATTCATTGAGCTAGTCGGAGAGAATGGAGAAAGAAACAATGAATAGGAAACACAATGAATTTATTAGAGTAATTTTTGGAGTAAAAAGCTTGTCCTAATTTTGGAATTGTATTTTTAAGAAAGACTTGTGGGGCTGCCTGGGTGGCTCAGTTAAGTGTCTCACTCACTCTTGGTTTCAGCTCGGGTCACGATATCACAGTTTGTGGGTTCCAGCCCCACATCGGGCTCTGTGCTGACAGTGCAGAGCCTGTCTGGGATTCTCTCTCTCTCTTTCTTTCTCTCTGCCCTTCCTCTGCTCATGCTGTCTCTCACTCTCTCTCTCTCAAAATAAATAAATAAACTTAAAAAAAAAAAGAAGCTTGTGGAATAAAAGAGTCAAGGGTCATAAATGGCTACCAGTGGTCTTTAGATTCCTTACTCTTATTTAGGTAAAAACTGACACACGAGATATCAATTACACCTCCTGAAAACAAAATGCAAAAATTCTTTCTTGTAAATTTATCCTGACTCTTCTTGAAGTCATGTACATGATATGCTGAAATCAGTTAGTAAAATGGCTCTAAGTAGTCTGTTTTTCTTTCAGCCTTCTGTATGGCTGGGGTCTTTTTGGCCGAATCATTTATTTTTGCTGGATTTTTCTAGCGTGTGTGTGTGTGTGTACACCTCACCTTCTTTTAGAATACATTTAGAATCAAGATATTCAGAATACATTTTTGACATGATCGTTCACATGCTTAATGTTCTCTTCTATGACTGGCTGTTCTTAAGTGGATTGCTCAAGGCATTTAGCATGCCGACTGTGAAAGAGATGGTTTTCAACTGTGTGAGATTTGAACTTCACATCCTTCAAGTGTGGAAGCATTAACACTCTGGTAGTGTTAAGCTTTTTATACCATCTGCTTCCTCTGTTTTGAGTTCTGGTGATTTTCCAATGATTGCTTCCCCTGCACTCTTGAAAATTAGTGAGTCAGCCCTACAAATATGGGTATGACCATGTAATTGGATTAACCATTGATCTATGTACCTCCAAAAAGATTATTGAGTTCTAATTTTTAAGATAAATTATTTATTGCATTTTGATTTTTTTTCAAAAAGAACAAGACCAGGAGACCATGTTAGGTGTATAGTCTACCAATCCGGAAAAGTGAAATGTAAATTTGAGGGATTTTCAAAGTTCGCTTTGTAAGATATGGAGCCAACAAGATAAGGAAATCAAGAAATTTTGGCTGTATATCAAAAAAGAGTAAATATATAAATTGATGTAGAAAATCTATAAAATTTTTTTCCTCTAGGTTCATTTTACATTATAAAACTGCAGTGCTTTAATTTTCTTCTTTTTTACCGTTCACTCTTGGTACAAATTCCACTTTATGTACTATAGTTACAGACATTCATTTGCCAGGCGTTAGTCTATACACTACAGAGGCCAGCATCTAGTTCAGCTGCATTAAATAGGTAATATATTTTGTTTAAAGTTTCAATTAAACCCTGGACCAGAAGATATATGGTCCCTATGGGAAGTTTGAATACTTTCATGCCAATAGTAGGGTTGCTAAGAATCATGCTTGGTCTAGATGTCACTTGCTTTCCTGGAAATACGATATGAGACAGTTGATTATATTTCATTGCTATTAAAACCACATGAGCCCACCTGTTACATTAATTCATACTTTTGCCAGTTTAGTGGTAAAGGAAAAGATTGAAGTACAAAAAGTTTATTTTTGAATTGAGTTATAAGGAAATGAATATACTCAAATTAATACCTAATTATATCCTTGTTCTCTGATTTCCAGAGTTTCACTCTTTCTGCTTGAAAAAAATCATGTTTTACCCTTTTATTGGGCAATATTCAGGAAGTGAATCTTTTACTCAGTAGTAAATATGGATTGGATTATTCTTGAAAAAATTGAGGTAATGTTATGTGATACTGTGAAATTAACAAGATTTCAAAATTTGCCTTCTTAACAGATGTCAATTTTGGTAACATTGAGATGAAATGAATATAATCATGAGTAAGAAGAAAATATTGTTCTAATGGACAAAACTTCAAAAATCAATGTCAAGGAAACTATACATTGCATACATTTAGAATAGTTCAGTAATATAGATAAAGGTAAAAATTAAACACATTACTTGGGGTGCTTGACTGGCTCAGTCATAAGAGTGCATGACCGCATGTCAGGGTCATGAATTTGAGCCCCACATTGGGTGTAGAGATTCCTTAAGAAAGAAATAAACAGGGTGCCCAAGTGTCTCAGTTGGTTGAGCATCTGACTCTTGGTTTTGTCTCATTCAGGTCCTGATCCCAGGGTCATGGGATCGAGCCAGGGTCAGCGTTGGGGTCTGCTAGGGATTCTCTCTCTCTCTGTCTCTCTCTCTCCCCCTCCCTCTGCCCTTCACCCCACCCCCCCGCCAACACACGCTCTGTTACTCTCTCTCCAAAATAAATAAAATTAAAAAAAAAACAAAGAATACGTTACTAATTGTATATATTTTGCTGTGTATGTATTTGTATCTGTTTTTCCTAATAAGTAGGGAAAGAGTTTTCTACATAAAAATCTCATTTAACTTCCAAAATGAGCTGTTTTTTTGGTTTTAATTTTATCTACACCGATAGAAGCTATTGTAATACTCAAACTGAATAAGGGATTAAAAAAGAACATGCAAAGTTTTCTTCCAGAATGCAAGTCATTTTTGCCAAAATGTTAATTATGGGCATGGAGTGTTTGAACTGTTGTAGAATCTTATTTTCAAGTATTCATTAAAAACAGGATTAATTTTTAAATACCTGGTCTGTCTTAGCAAGTAATAGTCATATAAGAATTATAGTATAAATTAAATTATTCATTACATGTTATAGAAACATATTACATGATCCAGGAATACATATTAAATATATCCCCAAGAAGATATGTATAAAACTGAAAATTCTTTCATTATACTTTCTGACATCTTCCTGCAATATTCAAGTCTTATTTCTTCGAATACCATTATTTTCATTAATTCTTTACAGGTTAGTATAACATTTATTCTTTTTTCTTTTCTCTGGTGTAAAGTTTGGTTTTTAAAACCCAATTTAGTACTTATTTGCATATTTCTGGTGTTCCCTAATTATTTCAGTTATATTAAGCCATTTTATTTACTTCATTGTAATTCTCTTGAGGACAGTATTTACGTTGGGGGAGAGAATCATCACCTCGTCCCACATACACGTGAACATACACACAGTCTCAATTTCTGTTTTTTTTGGAAAATTCTGAGCATTTAAAAGGGCTGGCTCCAATATTTATTGATTAATTATTTTTAGTGATTTATTTCCTTGAAAACATAAAAGGAATTGATTAGCCTGAACAACTCCAGGATACTAGTTGCATGTAGAGAAATATTGACACAGGTTCCTGGCTTTTTTCCAAGTTAAATTTTGATGGCACATCAGATGTTTCCTGTATATAACCTTACACTAGAAATTAGGAGCCTTTTGAATTTGCTCTGAGGTTTAAACTCTTTCTTGATGATTAGTTTTTTACTTAATGAGATACATATTCAGTTTTTTTTCCCCTGCATTTCTTCCTTTTGTTTTAAAACTACCCTTTCAGGCTTACGGGTTTCTTCTTAAGTTTGATGCTATAGGACTTGGTGGAACATTAACATAGTGAACATTTTCATAACCCTCCTTAATTTAAGACTTGTATTTCATTTTACTTCTAAACCCTCCACACCAAGGAAACTTTTTAACAGCAAGAATTGTTAAAAAGTCTGTTGTGAGATACAAAATAGCTTCTAATTTCTGTAATCATTTTACTTTTTTTTTTTTTAATTTTTTTTTTCAACGTTTTTTTTTTTTTTTTTTTTTTTTTATTTTTGGGACAGAGAGAGACAGAGCCTGAACGGGGGAGGGGCAGAGAGAGAGGGAGACACAGCATCGGAAACAGGCTCCAGGCTCCGAGCCATCAGCCCAGAGCCTGACGCGGGGCTCGAACTCCCGGACCGCGAGATCGTGACCTGGCTGAAGTCGGACGCTTAACCGACTGCGCCACCCAGGCGCCCCTCATTTTACTTTTTTTTATCTTTTCCTGCTCTGTATAGTAGCTACTGAGCATTTCCAATCAGAACTAATGTATCTAGGTCAACTAGACTGTGTTATTTTACAAGGATAAGATCGGGCTGAGGAAAAGATTAGGATGGAAATATAAGAGATTCACAGCCTACAGATACAGCAAGTTTAGGATATAAATAAATGTAAAAAGCCAGACCCCCTAAGGTTTCTATGTTAATGCCAACAGAGTGAAGTAAAAAAAGAGAATTAAAATCACAGCAAGTTAAATTAAACTCTTGATATAATAGGCTCCTGATATCATATGGTTGTGTCAGAATGTAGATTCTAGAAAAATAAATTACTTGAAAATTTCAGTGACATACGTGGTAAAAATAGAACATCTAAATCTATGTTGATACGTACTGTGATCAAATAGTTATCAGATATGTATCAAGACTCTTCGGAGCTAGAGGCTTCTGAACTTGGGTTAGAGGACAGAAAAATACAGGGTTTTGTGCCTGGCTCCACACATCTCACAGTCCATTTTGAGATCAGGAGTATTGTATTGGTGAGATAAGTACATAAAAAAGAGGAAAGGGGCTTGAGTACATGAAGAACTGAGTACTAATCTTGAATAGGGGAACTCAGTTTTCTAAAAATTTCCCTGTTAAATTGAATCATAAATTATATTTCAATAGCAATAAACATGTCAGAAAGAATTTTATAAAAAAATTGACAAAATGACTTTAAAATTTATCTGGAAAATAGAGCCAAGAAGGTTTAGAGAAAAACAATGGGTGAGGCATGCCGTACTCAAATATTAGAAAAGCCTACAGTAGTTAGAGCAGTGTTGTTTTGGTATAAGAACTGAAAAACAGGTCAGTAGGACTGAATGGAAAGAGCCTATACATACATCAGAATTTGTAATGTCTTTATGCAGATAATAAATGTGAAATTAAATATTGGTGAGGAAAGGGAGTTCTTATAAAAGGTATATCAGGAAAAATTGATTAAATGATGTTTGGAAAAAATAAAATTAGACATGCGTCTCACATCATATAGTAGATGTATTTCATATGGAATAAGTAGCTCATTTTAATGATGAAACTATATAGTTAGAAGAGAATGTATGTCCCTATGATAAGGAATTTTTGTATGCATAAAAGACAGTGACAAAGCTACAAAGGAAAAGTCAACTTAATTTGCATATATAAAAGTTAAAGTAGTCTGACAAGAAAAAACAGTTTGACCATCTTTTGCATATTATAAAGGAAAGATAAATATCTTAATTGAAAAATGGCTTAAAACCATCAAGCAATGACCTGCAACTAAAAAATATTCACGGTTAAAAATTTGTGCAAAAATTTTGTAGGAATATATGAATTTTCATTAAGAATTAAAGTAGGAAAATTGAAATAATAGCATTTTTTTTCGAATGTACATTTAAAAAATGTATTCGAATCTGAGTTTGATGAGGGCTTAGAAAAGTTACTCTCCTTATATAGTACTTGTGGAAGTGAAATTGGTACAGTATTTTGGTAGGCTAATTTGGTTCTCCGTATCCTCAACATTAAATTTGCTAATGCCTTTCAGTTCAGGAATTCCACTGCTATGTATGTAGTCTAATTAGCAGATATATGAAAATAAATAAGATAATTACAAAACAAGATGATAATTGCTGAAGTAGGTGCAGTGCCTGCATAAAAAGTTGGGAAAGAAATTTGAATAAACAGAAAGCTGAATATTGATCTTAAATGAGAAAATTTAGTTTTAGAAAAAATAGTATTTTTGCTTAATATAGTAAAACACTAGAAGGAACTCAAATACTTAAAAGTAACAAGAAAATTTACTTATTATATAACTGATTTATTTTCAGTATATATTTATTTTTAACTTTTTTTTAATGTTTATTTATTTTTGAGAGAGAGACAGAGTCAGAGCACGAGTGGGGGAGGGGCAGAGAGAGAGGGAGACACAGAATCTGAAGCAGGCTCCAGGCTCTGAGCTGTCAGCATAGAGACCGATGAAGGGCTCGAACCCACGAGGTTTTGAGTCATGAGATCATGATCTGAGCCACCCAGGTGCCCCTGTTTTCAGTATTTAAAATAAATTATGGAAAAACAGCAAAATTTTACCACTCTCCATGAGTGATGGAATTTACTTGATCTAATAAAATTATGATCTTTAAGACTTTATAATAAGCAGATATACTGTTTATCATTAGATAATATATAAATGTTAAACATTTTAAAGAGGAATAATCAGATTTGTCTTGATGTAGTTAGTCTTAAATAGATCATCTAGAAAATCCATGAATATGGTAGTTCCTATATAACTAGGATATTGTCATAGGTTTATGAAATGACTGTGTATAAAATACTAGACATTGGTGAATCCACAAATGATTATCTGTATCATTTTGGAAATTATGGAATTATTTATTTTTAGCCCCTCATTTTGTAGGTGATAAATCTAAGTCCCTGTCAAAAAACTTACTTGTCCACAACCATGCAACTATATAATGGCAAAGTAATAATTAGAAACACAGCTATCTAGCTACTGTTTTGGTATATATATAACTCGTCATAATTCAGTGCTACATCATAAATGTAAGTAAGTTCAACAGGTAAATGAAACAACCAAATTAATCAGTTAATTAAAATGCATTTATTTTATTTTAAAATTATGTGGCAAAATTATTCCCCAAGGCAATAATTAAAGAACATATAAAAAGGAAATCATCATAACAAATGTGAAAATTGGTAAAATGCCCCTTGAAAGAAAAGTGACCAGCACATAACACTAAGTATCAAAAACACCCCAAAAAAATCTAATGTCTTACATGGAGAATAATAATTTCCTAAAATGGAATGATCACCTTGGTGACCAGCCAAGTCCTCAAACTTGGAAAGCTTAGAAATTAGTGTGGAATTAAATGCCTGATCTTCAGGCAAAGTATTCCAAAATTCGGAGTATTGGCAACGACATGATTTCACTGGATTGGCAGCAGGAAGCCTGCTAAAAAGACCGTGCGGCCGATAGGAGTGTTCCCATTCTTTAAAGCTGTGAGCCTTTTACAAAACTAGATTTTCTCCCCCGTGTGCTGGTGGAGCAGTTTTTGTTTTACAAACAACTCTAAAACTTTTTCCTGAAATGATAGCTGGGTTTGCATAATTCTGTGTGCTCCACACTTCATTTGTATTCCTCTGTTGTGATTTTGCTCACAGCCACTGTCTGTATTATTATTTATTTGGTATTTTTCTACCTTCTAAACCGTGATATCTATGAAATGACACTTTTTTTTAATGTTTATCTATTTTGAGAGAGAGATACAGGGCGAGCAGGGCAGGGGTAAAGAGAGAGAGGGAAACAGAGAATCCCAAACAGACTCCGTGCTGTCAACACAGAGACCAGTGTGGGGCTTGAACCCACAAACTGTGAGATCATGACCTGAGGTGAAATCAAGAGTCAGATGCTTAACCTACTGAGCCACCCAGGAGCCCATATGAAATTACATTTTTAAACACAGATTAAATAAAGGATAAGTATTAAAAAGTTTTGTGTCGGGGCGCCTGGGTGGCGCAGTCGGTTAAGCGTCCGACTTCAGCCAGGTCACGATCTCGCGGTCCGTGAGTTCGAGCCCCGCGTCGGGCTCTGGGCTGATGGCTCGGAGCCTGGAGCCTGTTTCCGATTCTGTGTCTCCCTCTCTCTCTGCCCCTCCCCCGTTCATGCTCTGTCTCTCTCTGTCCCAAAAATAAATAAACGTTGAAAAAAAAAATCTTTAAAAAAAAAAAAGTTTTGTGTCATGTGCATCTAAATATCAAACTTCGGAAAATACTCATAAATATATTTGTCACTTGACTATAAGTTCCATGAAGGTAAAAATGAAGAATATCTCATTAACCTTTATGTTTACTGTCATTATATTATCCTGTTGCTTAACCTAAGTTGGTATGAAAGAGAGTATTCGAGAATAAAAAAGAAACATTTGACAATTATTCAATTATTATAAAAGTTGAGTAAGGGGTGATCACTTTTGGTAAAGCTGGTCACAAAGTTGTTGGGTTTTTTTTTTTTTAATTTTTTTTTTTCAACGTTTATTTATTTTTGGGACAGAGAGAGACAGAGCATGAACGGGGGAGGGGCAGAGAGAGAGGGAGACACAGAATCGGAAACAGGCTCCAGGCTCCGAGCCATCAGCCCAGAGCCCGACGCGGGGCTCGAACTCACGGACCGCGAGATCGTGACCTGGCTGAAGTCGGACGCTTAACCGACTGCGCCACCCAGGCGCCCCAAAGTTGTTGGTTTTTTATTTTGTTTTGTTTTAGTTTTTAAAATAGGGAATTCAGAGATGGGAGAATTGGATGAAGGCAGTCAAAAGGTGCGGACTTTCAGTATGAGATACATAAATTCTGGGAATATGATGTACAATGTGATGACTACAGTTAATGCATCTGTATGGCATATTTGAAAGTTGCTAAGCAAGCAGATCCTAAAAGTTCTTATCACAGGGAAAAAAAAATAAAACATTGTTTTTCTTTATAAAATTTACGTATCTATGTCAGATGATGAATGTTAACTGAACTCGTTGTGGCCATCATTTCACATTATATGTAATCAAGTCATTATGCTGTACACCTTAAACTTACACAGGGTTATATGTTAATTATATCTCAGTAAAATGGAAATGTAAGGAAGCTATGAATCTTCACATAGCTATATACTGTTGAGCAAGGGCAGGAGAAACAAAAGGTAACTCTAGCAAGTACGGGTAGTATGTCCCATTACGTACTCTATTCTTTATCTGCAAGCCAGAGCTGTCCAGTAACTTGAAACATGAGAATCAGTGAGATCTGGGCTATTACATCATCAATAATCCGGCATTCTTTCCTTTAAGGAGTTAGCCTTTGCCTGCGTTATTTAGACCCAGGGCTTTTTAGGGAGGAAGAGTGACACTATTTGTTCTACATCTGAAACTGGTTTATATCTGCTTGAAGCCAGCCTGGAGACATCCAAATCCCTTTTGTCTGTGAGTGAATCGGAAATAAATCTGGGTGATGAACCTGACCACTACATCATCACAGCAAATCTTCTCATTCTTATGAAAGTGGCTCTATTTTATTTATTCTTTTTTTTTTTTTTTTTGCAAGATGAGAAGGAAACATAGTCATCATTGCTTCTTTCCTCCTGGGTGCTATAAACATTTTTTTCTATTATTGTAAGTTAAGAAGAATTACAGTACCAGAGAAGATGGCTTAACTTAACCCTCCCCTCTCCACCCTATTCCTGAACAAGTATTTTCATTTCCTTCCTCGTTGAATGTAAAATTTTCTTGTCTTGTAGCCATTTCCTTCATGGAATTTTTATGATTTTAATATTTTAATGAAGCTTAAAGGATTACATATATCTCATTCTCCCCCAAAACTGAATCCACTGATGGCACTTTTTTTGCGGTTATTTTATCCCCTCTCTAATTACTTTTTTATAGTATTTGGACAGAATGGTATGGTGAAAGAGCCAGAGAGAACTCTAATCTGAATCCTGAATCTGGGATTTGCTCAGTTTTAAACATTGAACAAGATGCTTAATCTCAGTGAGCCACAGTCTCTTCATTTGTACAATGAGACTGATGTTAATTACAATGTAGGCATAATGTACAAGTATAAAGATAATATATTTAAGACATTAGGAAGTATTTGATAAATAATAAACTTTATATGGTAGGCATTTCGATGCAGTAGAGAAAAGCATGAGCTTTACAGCCATTCGAACTTTAGAATAGGATTATTAACTGTACTTGTGCAAGTCACTGTCCATTCCTGAGCCTTCCTCCTCATCCATAAAATGAGTATTCTAATTCCTAGTATGAATTAGGCATGAGAAATGTGAAGTTCCTATGTTGTCAGTGCCAGGGGTATATCCAGTACTTGCCTGTATATTGTTTGTTGCCTACATCTTTACTGAGTCACTTTTTAAACACATTTAAATTCATCCATTATCATTTTCTTGCATTTTAGGTTTTACATCTTGATTTTATTACCATTTTTATAGGCTGTTTTTGTGTTAAGATTAACCATAGTACTGAAGTGCATCTTGTATGATACATATTCCCCTCTTAAGAGCTGAATAACATATGCAGCAGAAGCATTTTTAAAGGTCAACTATAGATTATTATTGTTCTTCCTTATTCCCTTAATTCGGTAGATAAGCCCCAGGCAAAGTGAAATGATCTTGATGGCCAATGTATCACAAAGCTAGAAAACAATTTTCCAGGAGTGAGAAAGAGTATAATTTTCACCTGAGCTGGAGAGTTGAAAAGTTTGTGATTATTCACTACCAGTAGGTCAAAGCGGTGTGCTTTGAGGTCAAGTTGTCCTGGGTTTGAAATGCAGCCTTACCACTTTCCTCATTTATGGTTTTGTGCATTTTATTTACTGCTCTGCTTCTCAGTGTTCTCATCTGTGAAATCTAGGTAAAGATATTCCTTAATAAAAAAAATGAGATGCATATATAAACAACTAATACAGAGATTGAAAATCTTCTGTTTCATCTTGCAAACCTAACCTAAACAGTTAGTTGGTAGCAGTTGAAGGAGGGTAATGTGTGAAGGCTCATCGTGGGGCTAAGGGAGAAAACATTCTACATGCCCAGCGATATGGAATAAGAGGAGTAAGTGTACATAAGTCAAACATGTGCCCTCTATGGCTTGCTACTCTAATTCATAATAAATATTCAATACAAATGGTTGCCAGTGTTATTATTGAGATACAGTGAAAGGTTGCATGACGTTTTTCTGAGTGGTAATGAGTAGTACCTAAGTAGGCTGGTCATTTGCATTTTCATATACTTGCCAAGATGCATTATTAGATTATATTTCTTGTAGCCCTTTTATATTTCTCCATCTCACAAGGTTTTCAAATTATTAAATTACTTGTGAGTTATTATTGAAGAAAATGGGCCAGCCACTAATTATTTAGCAAGTTAATATTTCATTGCAAAATAACTTTTAGTAGTAGATTTATGACTTGAAAAAATAGAACACTTTGTGCAATGATTTTCAGACAACTTAAATGCAATACAGATCTCCATCTCAAAATTGCTATGGAATTGAGGTTCTCTCACATTCTTTTTATTTTGAACATAAAACCCACTGTTTACTATTCTACAAATTAGCTGAATTTTTTATTTTAGTTACTTTTTAATTTTTTAAATTTTATTTATTTCGAGAGAGACAGCGCGAGTGGGGGAGGGGCAGAGAGAGAGGGAGAGAGACAGAATCCCGAGCAGGCTTGCGCTGGAGCCTGACGCAGGGCTCAAACTCACGATACTGCAAGACCATGACCTGAGACTATACCAAGAGTTGGACGTTTGACCGACTGAGCCACCCAGATGCCCCATTAGTTAATTTTTTTTTTATATATAAATGAAAAGTAGAAGTTATATTAAAGGCAATGATGGTTCAGTTTCTGAAAGCTGACCTATGAGGCCTTGAAGACCCAAAGAAGTTCAGGTTGTTTCCAAACAGAATCTGCAATTCTGGCCCATCTTTTTCTTCCAACTCTGAAGTTAGTGTATGTTTTCTACTGTCTTTGGAATCCACTTTAGATACAGATATTTGGATATAATTTGTCATTAATTGCTTTAAACTTATCAATATTTAGATATCGTCACATTCTTTCTGTTACATAAATCACATCTAGTATCATTTTAGTATGAAGAAATGGCTCACTTGCCCTAGAAAAACTTACTGTTTGCTTTCCTGGGAAACATTTGTTAGCTCAACATGACAAAAAGAAAAATAAATCTGTCTGACAATGTTTCGTGTTTATAGAGATATTATAACAATACAATATTATAGAAATGTGAAATTAAAAAAATTATGCCTAATCCTCCTGCTAATAACGGTGAGCATTTTGTTTATTTAATTTCAGTCTTTGGTCTTTGCTTCAGTATTTCTTGCATTCCCCCTGAGCATTCTATTTAATCTAACTAAATTCTTCTTATATGCAAACACATTTTAAGTTTTAGATTAAAAGAAAAAATTTTGCACTATCATTTTTATGACAGTATAGTTTAAGAACTATTCTGAGAACCAGAAACACATAGACGTGTGTGAGTGGTGTATACATTTTTGTTCATATTACGTATTTGTCACTCGTATTTTTTTACTAACCAGCTGAGCAAAGGGAACTCAAAAGGTGAGGAGACTTAATTCAATTCTTCAAACATATTTGTATTGACAACACTGGGCTAATATAAAGGGAATATGATTAAAGTAAAAGGAGGCTAGTTCTTCCTTTGAAGCAAAGAGGTATAGCCAGTGTGGAAGGAAAAGCCTCTGATTATGCCTTAAAATGGAAAAAGCTATCGTAGTTCTGATTAGTTAAGCTCCAATGGTCTGCCTGAAAAATAATTCCAGTTACCAGTCTATTACCTGGTCTTAGAAATTGAATAGCTTCTATATTTGAAGTGCTTATTAAAACTATAATACTTAAATATACAGATCAGCTTAAAATATAATATTCCCATCAGGTAAAAATTCTTCCATACTGTAAGCAAATAAAGGAGGGGGATGATAATAAGTAAGGAACTGATATACGTTTGGTTTTACTTCCAGTTTTTGGGGTTTTTGTTTTTTTGTTTTCATTCTCTTGCTTGGCTGTTAGTGAAATGCTCTTTGGCAGGTAAAATTTGCTTAACTTGAAAGTAATAACTGATGGCTGAAACTCTTCACTAGTTCTGTACATGGTACTGGGTGTGCTAAATAATTATCATATATTCACGGAATTTTGCAAGTGATACTCATAAATTTTATTTATTTATTAAAATATAAAATGCAAATAATTTGTGAAAAAAATCTAGCACCACTACTTAATCCAAAATATTTTTGACTCCTTCTACTGATCTTATTTTCTCAACAATGTTGTAAATCTTGGAAGGACCTTAAACTTCTTTGTCCAAGTCCTCATAATTCTCTCTACTTAGTAGTTATTCTATAAATGCTTGAATTTCTAAAGGAATAAATGAATGTGAATAAAACAGAACAATTGACTGTACATAAGAAAGAACAAACTTATCTTTAAGAAAAAGAAAAAGACAAAGGGTGTATGCTTATGGGTTCGAGGTTATTAGGTTAAAAAATCAAAGCTTTATTAGTTACTAAAGTTTTGAATTTAACCGTTTCACTTAATTTCTCCATATACAAGTTTTCATATATGTGAAATGGAAATTATGGTGACTTTGGGGGAATCCAATAAGATAATGGGTGAATGCACTTGCCACAGCATCTGAAGTTTCATAGAGTATAAATACGATGATGTGCTACTATTGCATTGTTGGAAAGCTGTGTCCTCAGGTTGATCTTTATGACTTTCTTCCCAGGTGAAGCATACATGCGATTAAGCAAACTCCCTGAAGCAGAGCATTGGTATATGGAATCATTGAGATCCAAGACTGACCACATCCCTGCTCATCTGACCTATGGGAAACTGCTGGCTCTAACAGTAAGTAACATCTTCCTTCCTCACCCTTTAGAAGCTGGTTTTCTCCATGCAGACTGAGGTAGAGTTTAAGGTATTGGTTCTTAGCTGATTGACTCATACTGTTAGGAGGTAGTGATGGTAACACTGAGTTAGAACTCTGTATAGAACCTATAGACAAATGTATTTGCTTGGCTGTAGAGTTTGCCATAGCTAAAATGTGGTATGTCGTGATCTTTGATGTAACTTAATGGAAAAATATAGATGGTGAATCCCATATATGGATTACATAATGGATTTCTCATAATAACAATATTTGTATGAAGATTATGTTCTACAAACCACTGTTAGCCCCCCATTGGCTACACTGTAGAACTCAGTCTGATTCTTTCCAAATAGCTAGCATTATGTAATGCTTTGCATGTGTGTGAATTAGTGTCACCTGGAATTTCTACTAATTGGAAATCATTCCAGAAGAGAAGTGGAGCCATTGTTTGGCCACCCACTATGTGACCAGCAGTCTCGGAGGCCACATTCTCATGAAAGTGGTGTTAGTTTGAAGCATAAGAAATTGCTGGAATTCTACCATTGTGATTTATAAAAATCATAATTTCATGTGTTTCAAAGTAATGTTGACGTCTTATTTTACACTGTAGAGGATTGTTCAAGGTAAGTAAATGTTCTGAGCTTATCCAGAATAAGAATAAGCAGTCGGACCAACCTTTGATCCCTATCCCAACCTATTGTCTGTGTTGTTGCAGTTATATCACCTAATCTCTCTTCAATATTAATAAAACTAAATGACTCCTAGAAAAGCATAGGACAGATGGTCAGGAAAGTAATTTCTAAGTGAATTCATAGAAAGGTAGCTTATAATTATTTAAAAGTTGGGCGCCTGGGTGGCGCAGTCGGTTAAGCGTCCGACTTCAGCCAGGTCACGATCTCGCGGTCCGGGAGTTCGAGCCCCGCGTCAGGCTCTGGGCTGATGGCTCAGAGCCTGGAGCCTGTTTCCGATTCTGTGTCTCCCTCTCTCTCTGCCCCTCCCCCATTCATGCTCTGTCTCTCTCTGTCCCAAAAATAAAATAAACGTTGAAAAAAATAAACAAATAAAAGTAATAACATTTTATTTTCTACAGAAGATGGTAGACTAAACACTTAAATGGTACAGGCAGACTAAGTACCAGAGAATACCCCACTAAAATATATCTAGGTGTCCTTAATAAAGCAGACAACTCTCAATGCGTAGCTGAGTTCAAAAAGTAGTGAGAGAATTTCCTAAGGGCGGGAAGTGAGGGGTAACCGAATGTCAGAACAGTAAAACCGTTGGCTGATCTGGTAGCTAATCTGGTATAGCTTACCAGTTGTGGCAACTGGAGGGAAAGGGCTTTTTGTTTGTTTTCATTCTTGCTGGAGTAAGAGACAAAGCTTTGGACCAGTGAATGGCCAGGGATTAGATACCTAAATGAAGCAGGAAAATTCATACCCTCTGTGAAAGGATAATCTGGAGTATATTTGCATACTGCTATAAGAAGGCAGCATGAAGGTTTGCCTATCTCAGCATGGGATTTGGATGGAGAAGGAATGAATTTTTACTACTGCCCTCCTTTTGTCTGGCTTTGAGTTTTGAATTTGCTTTACTTGCATGGTCATGAAATTCCTAGGCCAAGAAATTAAATTAAAACCAGGCCACTAGAAACTCTTGCTGAAGAAATTACTGAAGATGTCCTTCAAAAGAACACAATTAAATCTAGAAGGAGTTGCTGATTACGTTGCAAAAAGAATGTGAACAAAGAAATGTGATCATGTGGGTAAACAAAGAATAATAATCCTAAATATTATACTAAATATTTATAATACTGAATAAAATATTGAGAAGGAATAACCTCACAGGAACAATCAAAATGGGGAGGTGAAATTTAAGATGATTTTTGGAAGTCAGAAAGTGGAAAGAGGTATTACAACTGATTTGTCAGAACAGAATCCACCAGGGGCGGCTGGGTGTCTCAGTGAGTTAGGCATCCAACTTCAACTCAGGTCACGACCTCACCGTTTGTGAGTTTGAACCCTATGTCGGGCTCTGTGCTGACAGCCCAAGCCTGGAGCCTGTTTCAGATTCTGTGTCTCCCTGTCTCTCTGCCCTTCCCCTGCTCACACTCTGTCTCTCTCAAAAATAAATAAACATAAAAAAAATTGGAAGGAAAGAAAGGAAGAAAGAGAGAGAGAGAGACAGAAAGAAAGAGAACAGAGTCCAACATCTGAAGAGGCTTTGGGATGGGGTAACAATGAAAAGAAATCTTACATACTCAAAAAGAAACCCAGAGAGACTCAAGACTTGGAGGGGGCTGGCATAGAAGAGAGTGTTAAGGAGCCTTTATTAAATGGGGTAATCAGTTGTAAACTGTGTCTGAAACCATCAGGTCTCTCCCCCCAGTGCTCAATGCCAGCATCCAGGCAGTCACTTCCAAGGCAGGGAAAAGAAGGTTTATAGTGGAGCAGCTGAGTAAGACAGGTTCATGAAGCAGGAATAGCTTGCATAGTTGAAAGTGAAATGCAGAGAGGACTGAAAAGATTGACTCAGTATCTTCCATTGAAGTACGCAGATTGTTATTACCCCTCCCCAACCACATGCATAATACCAGCAACACAGAGTTATACTTATCCAGCACCGCAACGCATACACGTGTGCACATGCACACACACACACACACACACACACACACACACACACCTGTCCCACCCCTGAGAAATTGTAGAATTCTTACCTGGAGAAAGTGGCACACTGTAGGGAACAGAAATCCACATACCTACATTTGGAGGTCACCCATAAATGACTAGCTCCCAAACCAGATACACAAAAGTGAATCTTCTCGGTCTATGAAGCACACTGATGCCTAAGGAACTCCATTCAGCTTTTATTAAGTAACTTTTGAATAACAGTGGGCAACCAAAAACCATCACTCATATTTAGGAAACCTTGAATGTAAGCGATTGGAACTGAAGCAAATTATTAGGAGAAGGAAGATGGAGGAAACAGAAGAAAATTTTTTTAAAAAATTCTTAGAGATAGTAACATAGCATTTTATAAAAGCAAGATGCTATAAAAACATAAATAATGAAGAAAAAATAAAACAACAAGAGCTTTTAGAAATTAAAGATATGAGGACAAACAACTTTCATTTAAAGGATAGGAGACTACAGGCACCTGGCTAGCTCAGTCAGTAGAACATGGGAATTGATTTCGGGGTCATAAGTTCGAACCCCACATGGGCGTAGAGATTGCAAAAAGGAAGGAAGGAAGGAAGGAAGGAAGGAAGGAAGGAAGGAAGGAAGGAAGGAAGGAAGGAAAGGAGGGAGAAGAAAAGGAAGCAAAGAAGGAAGGAAGGAATGGAGAATAAAGATAAGGAAATCTTTTCATATACAAACAAAGATGAAGAAATAAAAAAACGTGGAAGAAGAAATTATGAAAGAAATAGTAAGGCCCAATGGAGAAAGGACAGAGAAAGGAAAAGGAGAACATATCTCAGAGTTGGAGAGTATAATTTGCTATTTCTGATGTTTACAGGATCATAACATGTCGAGTTTAATCATTTGGTAATTTTTTTTTAACCTTGTAAAAACCTTTTTATTTCCTATTCTTAAGGGTGGTAATTCACACAGTTCCTCATGAGAACAAATCATGTATACCTCTTGCCACAACTACTGTCTTTGAGATGTTCTTATGGAATTCAGATGGAAACATCTTTAATTAAATTGATAAAGGATTACCTTCAAAAAATACCTAAAAAGTTTAAGATGCCTGATTTTTTTAAAAAAGTCATTTAGTAAAGAGAAAAAAGATGAAAGCTCAAATGTACTTAATTCTGAATATACCTAGACCGTAACACTGCTTTGGATATAGAAACCATGTGTTCTTTTTTTCTTCTTCTTTTCAAGCATGAGTATATTTTAAGTTTCCTGTACCAAAAATATGATTTTACAGGCTGCTTTATTTTTTAGAAGGCATTTTTTTATAAAAACAAGATTTAGAAGTTTTAATTTACTGAAACATATGGAAGGGAAGGAAAGACTCGTGTATTACAATCCAAATTTTAATTCCCCCCCACCAACAAAATTTTTATAGTTTCCGACTAGCTGATTAGATGAAATACAAGCCTTATTATGGAAAGGCTTAAAATCACAGTGCCAAAAATCCCACAACCATCTTTAACAGCTTCTTTTTGAATTATGAGATTTGGCAAATTTCTTATCCCAATGGATGGTCTTTGTCTAATTTAGGGTTTTTGAGCCTGGTTATATGCCATTGACTTAACATGGGGTTTGCGAAGTGGAAAATGCCACACATTTTGACTTCTGAATGCTTTAAATATAAGATATTATAAAATGGAATTGGCTATTAGTCTCAAGAGAAGAGAAAAAAATAAGGTGGGTAGTGTTTTTACTGTTTGGTCAAAACTGACCACAAGCAAAATATGTAAAAATGGCACACAGCTAAATCAGACTTAGACCATACAGTGAGATTTTATATAAGATTTATATTTTTATAAGAGAAATCAGAAAAAAATTATTTACAGTGGTTTTATTACCACCAGTATGTTTTTTCATACAAACATTTAAGAATTTGTAGTATTTGTGGTATTTAGGAAAGTTCAAAGTGATTTTGAGTTTCCCAGAATGCTTTGACAAATTCCATAGATCAAATCCTTTTTTGTTCCCCTGGAAAATGTCCTTTGTCTCTGCCTCTCCACTTAAATATTACTTCTTATATGAAGTCTTTCCTGAGTCTTTCAAGCAGTTAATTTTTTCTTTCTTCGTATTTTCATAGCACTGGTTTCAGTATCTCTTATAGTAGCATCTCCCAGATTGAAGAGCAGACATAAATCTTGGTCTTTTGACCTTACACATGGAGGAGGAACTAAGTTTTCACTTACCTTCTTGATCTCTTCAGTAGGTGGCATTTCATATCTTGGTAACTATCCCTGTACATTTCAGGTTTTAAGTTATTTAAGGGCTGGGTGCATGACTTTTTTTTTTTTAATGTTTTTATTTAGTTTTGAGAGAGAGAGACAAAGTGAGTGGGAGAGGAGCAGAGAGAGAGAGGGAGATACAGAATGCTAAGCAAGCTCCAGGCTCTGAGCTGTCAGCACAGAGCCCGACGCAGGCTCAAACTCATGAGCCATGAGATCATGACCTGAGACAAAGTCGGATGCTCAATCCACTGAGCCACCCAGGCACCCCTGGGTGCATGACTTTTTAATATTTCTGCTTTCCTGCTCTGATCCTTGTTTCCTCATTAATCCCTTCATTTAGTCAGCAAATGTATCGAAACTTACTACTCCATGCTAGGCATCACTATGACTCCAATGATATGTACTGAATAAATGAATGAGCAATAGCATGATTATACGGTGGACACAATGTAATCTTTCAAGAGCCCAGAAGGGGAGGTGGGCACAAGAGGGGTGTATATCTCTTGAGTGCCTGTGATTGGCGTGTTATTTTGTGAAGCTTTATAATGATTATTATCCTCTTTTTATAAATGAGATAACTGAGCTTCAAAGAATTAAGCAACATCTTCAAGAAAAACTTCACTTAGTAGAATTGGGTACAACCTTAAGTTTTTCTGAATTAAACATCATTAATTTTCACTTTGTATTAAATAATTTTAAAAGTGGAAGTTTTAATTTAGCTTGTTATACCTGATTGGATATTCTAAAAGTCAGTCAGTACTTTATCTCTTCCACTTTTTATAACTTATTCTTAGACATCACCTTAAATACATTTTTATTACTAGGCATCATAAGTCATGAACTTAAGACTTCTGTTTTTGGCTATTGGCACTTTTAGGTCCTACGTGAAAACTAGAATACAAATTTTCCAGCATACCCTATGGAATAGTTCTGCCTTAGGGTCACTGGTACCCTCTGTGTTTAAATATAGTTGGGCCCGGGTGACATTCTCTTTAAAATATATGGAACTTTCATACCAGTGTCATGTCCAATTAAAATACTAAACATGAGCTCTCTTTAAAATTTTGATTTATTCCTTGTTTGAACTTTGTTACCTAGGGCTAATGCCATGAATTTAAAATTGGGCATGCATTAAGAGAGGAAAGGAAGGAATAACATTTCCATTATTTGGGTATTTCAGATGATTTTATAGTTGTTTCTAAAGCTGTGTGTTCTCTATTTGTGTGCACATCCTCACTTTAATGTTTCTTTGGTCTTCCTCTCTTTTTGTCCTGTTCAGTTTATTTAAGGCAAATATTTTGCGGTTTTTGTGAGCCAGTAAAATTAATATTGACTTAAATTGTAGTAAAAGTTCCTTGGCTGTTAGCTTATTTTCCAGGTTTGGGTAAGTAAGAGAGAAGGAAGGATATGGGAGACTGACAGTAATTCTTGATACAGAAAACCTTTATTTTGGCTACTGCATGGAAGCCCTGAGCCAGACTTCTGTGTCTAGCCAGAGTTAATTGGGCTACATAAAACTCCAGTTGTGAAAGTACTTGAGGTTCCATTGTAAAGTTCCAACCCCAGGCTAAGGTGGTGTCGATGTAGTCTGTGTGGAAGTACAGTGCTGTATGTTTCCCTGGGTCTTTTGTAATAATTATTGCTGTTTAGACCCTAGATTATTTTTTTTTCATTTGGTCCTCTTTGCAAAGTTCTTCCCATTTTGTATATTAACTAGCATTCGGGTGCTTCATTACGGTCACTGCACGGCCATGTTTAGACAGGAGGGAGAGGGGGACAAAAACTCCCTGTAACTCTGACCGAATAATTATTATGGGTATATTCAAGTTGCAAAATTTATCCTATGGAAAGAGAAGGCATGATATCACATGTACCATGCATCCGAGATATTGAATGAAATGTAGAAGAAAGTTTAATTCAGTACAGGGTTCGGCTAAGTATTTTATATGAAGTTACTTCACTGAAACGTGCTTTAGAATTCTGGAAATAATACAGGTATTGTATTATTTTTACTCTGAAGCATAATGAATCTGGTTGTTTTTTTAGAAACCACCCACTCACTTCAAGATACACATTTTGTTATCTACAATCAATCTTATAATTACTTATTGTGACTGACACAGGAATCCAGGGCATCTCCAGATATTCTAGGCTTTTATTTTGCTCTTGTATGTCAGTTAGTAGAAGTCATTGTTAGATTTTCATTGGCCACATTGTCTTAGGAATCTTAAAAATTAAAATGATCAAGTCCTCAGGCATTATAGGTCACATGAAATAAGTCCAGCTGCTTTATATTTACATATACATGCTGCTGTGTTTGAAAAAAAAAAAAACAGCTTTTTATTTAGGGGTAAGTAAGGTTATATTGCTTTTAAACCAACTTACATTTCGTTGTGATTTTGTTGATTTGGTTTCTGTGTTTTGTCTATAGTTATCATCTAGTGCAATTTCAATAACCCAGCAGGCATAGACCTCATAATCCCCCGGTACTCTGGTATGCCACATTATTGGAGTGATGGAGATGTGGAAGTGGTATTTCCCTTAAATATAGCTTGGCTTTCTTGAAGGAGTCTAAAAAAATCCTTTATAAAAACCTGCATTTAACACTCATTTTCTGAGGCTGAACTTCATTTCATGCTCTATAGTAAACATTGGGGATACAGCGACCAGCAGGGCACTTCCTTCACCTCAGGAAGGTCTCAGTGAGAATTCTTTCAATGAATTCTCAAGAAATTCATAATAATGCCACTGACAGATACTTTAGCTATGGGCTACCATGCTTATGGCTTTTGTCATGGCTTTTGTTTCAGAAGGGACAGTAAGGTAGGTACCTTAATCTTACTCGCTTACTCCTTCATTTTTATTATAGGAATGGGATTCCGCACAACTTGGTAGGTGTTATTCTTCCATTTTACAGTTCTTTAATTTTTTAAATGAGCCCCATTGATGTATTATACCACACGTATTCTACTTAATGACTATCAACTTGTTATTCTTTGACGCTCTCTTCCCTTATGTAATAAGGCATGAAAACATTTTAATGTGAGTTAAACCCTTTCTGTTTTATGTTTTACATTTTCATCACTTGATTTCTTTTTCTAATAGAAAATTTGAGTATCTTTCCTTGTTAAAAAACATATCTTGGTGTAAGCCTATATTTACCTTTAGGAAAGGTGGTCCACACAACATGTATTTTTCAAAAGCAAGTGTCTTTTCTCCTAAGTAGTTGAATCAATACTTTTATAAAAGGAGATTGCCTTTTTCTTTTCTCTATGGCATCTGGATATGGACGTATATATTCACACACATGCACACATATAAAGGAGGCCACATCTGTCCTCAAATGTGAAAGTTTTCATTTTTGCAGCCTCCTAAGTAGGTTCAAACCAGCCTCACTAGGAACATGTTCACAAATCTGTATCGTTTTTGTCATTTTCCCTTATATTTACCCATATTACACTCAAGGAATTTGTCCTGCAATTATTGATATTTATTGATACTCGTTATCATGCAATGAACTAGACATTTTGTATATGCTATTCTAATACTTCCTCATGCAATCCCATATCTAGATACCCACTATGTAGAATGAGGAAGCTGACATTCACAGAGGCTAAATCAAGATCGGTGTCCAAACTCTATTGGATTATACCACCCCTAGGTTTTTCTGAAGGCTGTTCTATTTAAATTGCTCTTGAGCCTTTGTTTATTATGATAAAACTTGCATATTACAGTGCCTCAAGTGCATAAATGTCTAACTTCCAAATGCACAAAAAATTATTCTTAAAACAAACCTCCACTCAGTTTTTAGGTTTTCTTGTAATGCTGCTCTGAAGTGAAAAGGTAATCTCTCTGTATATTGTTAAATTAAAAAAAAAGAGTTTTAACAGGGGTAATTGTGAAATGGATTTAGGTATCTATGTAAAGTAAAAGGGAAACAGTGGTAGTGAGGTTTAACATTTTAATTTGAATAGGGTATATATGATGTATGGGATGCCATACATGGTATATAGTTTCATGTTTTAGGTTGTGAACAAGGAAACACTGCATGGCCAACTGAAAGGGAGGACAGTGTGGGACACTTGGGTATAGTAGACTGCTGACCTTTACCTGGTAGAACATTGAGCTGGAGCCAGAACACCTGAGATTTACCTACCTAGGAATTTATTTCTTCTCTTAGTGGAAAGCATAATTCTTTCCAAAGGCTTAACATTGCAGGACTCTCATTTCTGAGGTATAATTGAGGCTCTTGGTCAAAAGTGACAAGGTACATTCTTGAGGGCTCACTGTAATTCATGTTCATTGTAATAATGATACCATAGGTGGAAGACCTCAACATGCAGGATTCGTGCATAAATAGGACCCTTTGGTAAGTTGGATATTAACCATGTGGCAGTGGATTTAAGATGGGCACGGACCGTGCATTATATGTATTATGATGTCAGGTAATGGAGAAATAGGTAGTGTAGTTGTCAGATATAATGGTCTGCCTGGAAAATTTATCCCTGGGAAATAGAACCTGAAGACATTATATAGTACATAGTTTGTTCTAGTTTATGTCTTGAGATGAAACAGCAATAGTTAGTGGGAAAGTTCCAGAAATCAGGATGGAGGTGCCACCAAGGTCAGCATTTTGGAAGTAAAAGTTTATTAATACTGGGGCTAGGACTACTCTAAAAATAGCCCTTTGTCTAAATTAATTTAAATCCATAATAAGTCGAACTACAGTTGATAATGTTATAATGTGATGAGGATGTGTATGGCCTCTCCAGAATACAGGTAGAACAAAATAACTTTGTTTTTATGCTCACTAAATTTCAGCTATTATTTTGAAAGAGGAAATTCACTTTATTCATTTGCAACTAGATATAAATTACTTTTAATTGTTTTTATTTCTGAAATAGAAATAGCAATTGATCATGGCAGTTTTTAAGGTCTTTTCCTGTAATACCTGTACTAAAAGCTTATACTTATATCCTCTAAAGAGTAGTCCATCAGAGGCAATAGTTACGATTTTGCTTGAGTTTTTTCTTTGCCTGGAATATTCTCATCCTCTTATTTAGCAGTTTGAATCATAACAAGTATTTTAAAAGATTTTTATCTTATGAATTTGCTGTTGTTACAAACTGTTCAGAGCATATAGGAAAAGAGAATGTTTTAACAAATACCTATGTATTTTCAAGTCAAATAAACCAAAGGCTAAAATTTTGTAGCTTTTACATAGATTTTTAAGAAATTAATTTTTAAGTAAACACTTTTAGAATAGTTTTAGATTACAGAATTATTCTGAGGTTAGTACAGAGAGTTCCAGTATGCGCTTGAACCAACTTTCTCTGTTAACATTGTGTATTAGTATCACACATTTATCACGATTAATGAGCCAGTATTCATATGTGATTATTAAATAAAGTTTATATTTTTTTCAGGTATGTTCACTTTTGTTTGCTGTTCTTTTGCTATTCCAAGATCCCACATTTCATTTCGTTGCCTTGTCTCCTTAGCTCCATCTGACCAAGTTTCTCAGTCTTAACTTGTTTTTGAGGAGTAATGGTCATACATTTTGTAGAATGTTCCTCAGTGGGTCTTTGGCAGACGTTTTGTTATTAGACTGGAGTTACTGGTTTTGAGGAGGAAGACCACAGAGATAAAGTGTCCTTCTCATCATATCAAGTCAAGGTTATTTATGTATTATCAGTAAGACTTATCACCGTTTATATTAACTTTGATAACCTGGCTTGAGGTATTTTTATCATATCGCTCCAGTGTCAAGATATTTCCCCCTTCTCTTTCAATATTGTAGTCTTTGAAAGGAAGTCACTGTGTGTGATCCGTATTTAAGGAGAGGGGAGCTATGCTCCCTGTCCTTGAGGACAGAATCTCTGCATAAATTATTTGGAATTCTTCTGCATGGGAGATTTGTCTCCTCTCCCCAATTATCCATTCAAAATTTTATGTATATTAGAGTGGACTCAGAAATATTTAGTTTATGCATTGGATTATAACACAATACTACTTTATTTATTTTGTTGCTCAGATTAGTTCTGTTGCCCAGCTTTGACCAATGGGAGCTCTTTCATAGGCTGATATATCCCCTTGACATACCTCCATCATTGTGTGGGTATGGGTGTGTGTGTCTCTTTACCTTTGGGAACTTTCTTATTTTCTGTCACTAAAACATGCTCCGGGTTCATCTTCTATATTTACTGTTGAAGTCTGAGAGTCAGAAATTTTTCCAAGGAGCCCTTGGAAGGAGCATTCTCTTTATTGGAGAATGGTTTAGAAACCATGAACTAGATTCTTAGGTGTACTTATTGCTTGCTACTGGGGTGCTGTTACATGTGGGCTCTCTCAGGGGTGGAACAAAGGTTTCTCTTTGTTGGAATAGGAAGTTACAAATAAAGAAGAGGAGACTAGAGTTATGATTAGAGGTGAAGGCGTAAGTATGGACTTGCATTTATATTAGTACAGATACAGTTATTATAGAATATGTATTATAGATATGTGTAACTTCACATTCCAACAAAGAGAAATCTGGCTTCCACCATGCACCATACATTTTCTTAATTGTTCACAGTCTGCTATTCATGTATAGTTGTTTTAGAATTGTTCACCTGTACTGCCATGGGAAAAAGCTTTAACACCTCGAAGACTGTTCTTATGTATAATTTCTTTCACCTTCTGTTTTATACACTTAAATAATTTCCAAACTTAACATAGATTAGCACTTTGGTTCCTCACCCTATTCAATGAGCTTATTTCATGTATTTTTCATATATTATGATTCTTCTGTCATATTCTGTATTCCATCCTGGTATCCCCTGACCTCCTAATTAGGCCCCTCTTTACGTGTAATAATTTTCCTTGTTCTGAGGTCTTCTTTGTCTGAAAGTAATACTCGAACTTTATTTGATTAGTGTTAGTATGTTTTTTCTTTATTTGTCCCTTTGCTTTACTTATCAGTCTTTATATTGAAAGTGGGTTTTTTATAGACAATGTATAGTTGGGCTCTTTTTATTATTATTATTATTATTATCATTATTATTATTATTTACTTTCAGTCTCTATTTTTTAATTGGTATATCTAGACCATTCACACTTTGAGTGATTATTGATATATTTGAATTAATGTTAGCCATGTTTGTTACAGTTTTTTATTTGTTGTCAGAGGCTTCTTTTTCTTCCCTCTCTACTTTTTTTCCACCGTATGTTTTTTGTTTGTTTTTGTGGTTTAAAAATCCCCATAACAGGGACTCCTGAGTGGCTCAGTTGGTTGAGTGTCCAACTTTGGCTCAGGTTATGATCTTATGGTTCGTGAGTTTGAGCCTTGCATCAGGCTTCCTGCTGTCAGCACAGAGCCTGCTTCAGATCCTCTGTCCCCCTCTCTCTGCCCCTCCTCTGCTCATGCACCCCCTCACACTAAATGAATAAATAAACAAACAAACAAGAAAACAAATCTTACAAAAAACACATAACATAAAATTACCATCATAAACATTAAACGTTAAAAAAAAAAAAAAAAAACACAAACATAATTGTCCCCAACGGTCAACCATTTTGTAGCATATGACAGGATTTCCTTCCTTTTTAAGGCTGGATACTGTTGCATTGTGTGTATATACCACGTTTTCTGTGGTTTCTATTCATCTTCCAGTAGTCACTCAGGTTACTTCCACCACATAGCTGCTGCGAGTAATGCTGCAATGAACATGGGTATGGACATAGCATTTCAAGATCCTGTTTCTGGCGCACCTAATTGGCTCTATTGGTTGAGTGTCCAGCTTCAGTTCAGGTCATGATCTCCTGGTTTCTGAGTTCAAGCCTCACATTGGGCTCACTGCTATCAGCACAGAGCCTGCTTTGGATCCTCTGTCCCCCTCTTTCTGCCCCTCTACTGCTTGCTCTCTTTCTCTCAAAAATAAACAAACATTAAAAAAAAGATCCTATTTTCAATGTTTTTGGATATAAAGCCACAAGTGAGATTGCTGGATCATGTGATAATTTTATTTTTGAGGAACCTCTGTAACTGTTTTCCATAGCAGCTGTACCATTTTGCATTCCCACTAAGAGTATACAAGGCTTCCAGCTTCTCTACATTCTCATTAACACTTGTTATTTTCTGTTTTGTTTTGTTTTGTTTCTATAGTGGCCAACCTAATAGGTGTGAAGTAACATCTTACTGAGGTTGTGATTGGCATTTCTGTAATGATTAGTGATGTTGTGCGTCTTTTTATATGCTTGTTGGATATTTGTTTACCTTCCTTAGAGCAATGTCTATCCAAGTCCTTTGCCCATTTTTAATCAGATTGTTTTTGGCTGTTGGTGTTGATGACTTAGAGGAGTTATTTATATATTCTTGATATTATCCCCTTATCAGATACATGGTTTGCAGATATTTTCTCCCATTTCATAGGATGCCTTTTCATTTTGTTAATTTTTTCTTTAGCCACACAGAAGTTGTTTAAATTTGATACGGTCCCGTTTGTCTATTTTTACTTTTGTTGCCTGTTCTTTTGGTGTCATATCCAAGAAATTATTGCCAAATCCACTGTCATAAAGCTTTTCTCTTAAGTTTTATTCTACAAATTTTATAGTTTCAAGTCTTATGTTTAGGTTTTTAATCCATTTTGAGTTAATTTTTGTATATGGTGGAAGGTAAGAATCTAAATTCTTTGTTTTGCACATGGATATCCAGTTCCCCCCACCCCCACCATTTGTTGAAGAGAATATCCTTTCTTCAATTGCATAGCTTTGGCCATATACATCAGGGTTTATTTCTGGGCTCTCATTTTTGTTCCACTGTCTATAGGCCTATCTTTATGCCCATGCCCACAGTTTTTATTATTGTAGCTTTTTAATATCTTTTAAAATCAGGAAGTCTGAGGTCTGTAGCTTTGTTTGTCTATGTCAAGATTGTTTTGCCTATTTGGGGATCTTTGAGATTTCAAATAAATTTTAGGAAGTTTTTTTTTTTCTCCCTGCACTCCCCCCCAAAAAAAAAATGCCATTTGGGTTTTGATCGGGGTTGCATTGAATCTGAAGATTGTGTTGGGTAGTATGGACATTTTAATAAGATCAACAGTATTAAGTGTTCTAAGCCATGGACACAAAATGGCTTTCCTTTATTTCTGTTTTCTTTAATTAATTTCACCAGTATTTTGTAGTGTTTAGTGTCCAAGGCTTTTCCTTCCTAGGTGAAGTTTATTCCTAAGTGTTCTTTTAGATGCTGTTGTAAATGGGATTGTGTTCTTAGTTTTATTTTGGGGTTATTTATCATTAGCATATAAAAAGACACCTGGGGCACCAGGGTCGCTCAGTCAGAGATCCAGCCTTACCTTGGGCTCTGTGCCGAGCATGGAGCCTGCTTAAGATTCTCCTGCTCCCTCTCCCTCTGACCTTCCCCTGCTTGTGCTCACACATGCTCTCTCTCTCTCTCAAAATAAAATGAAAAGGCAATAAAAAAATTAAAAAAATAAAAGACACCTGATTTTTGCATGTTAATTTTGTATCCTGCAACTTACCTGAATGTGTTAGTTCTCACAGTTTTTGTTGGAGTCTAGTGTTTCCTGCATATAAAATCATGTAATTTGCTAACACAGATAGTTTACCTTTTTCTTTCCATTTTGGATCCCTGTTTTTGTTTTTTGTTTTTGTTGTTGTTGCTTTGTTTTTAATTTTTCTTACCTAATTGTTCTGGCAAAGCCTTCAATTCAACTACTATGTTGAATAAAAATGGTCAGAGTGGGCATCCTTGTCTTTTCCCTGATCTTAAAGGAAAAGCTCTGTTTTTCACTGTTGAGGGTGATGTTAGCTATGAATGTTTCACATATGACCATTATCTTGATGTATTTTTTTCTTACTAGTTTTTTGAGTATTTTTATCATGAAAGGGTATTGAATTTTGTGAAATGCTTTTCCTATATCAATTTAGATGAGCATGTGAATTCCTTTGGGTTTTGCCTAGAAGGTATTTCTGCTTCACTTTATAAGGATAATTTTATGGAATATAAAATTCTAGGTTTATGGTTTCTTTTTCTCTCAACATTTTGAATATTTCACTCTATTCTTACTTGATGGTTTCTGATGAGAAGGCCAATGTAATTCTTAATTTAATTTCTCCATATGTAAAGTGTTTATGTGTGTGTTTTCTTCCCTGACTTCTTTCAAGATTTTCTCTTTGTCTTCGGTTTTCCACAGTTTGGATATAATGTACCAACACTTATTAATTTTGGAATTCATCTTGCTCAGTATTCTCTGAGTTTTCTGAATCTGTGGTTTGGTGTCTGTCATTAATTTTGGAAAGTTCTCCATCATTATTATTTTCAATATTTCTTCAGCTCTGTTCTCTTTCTTCCCCTTTTGATATTGCTGTTACTCATATGTTACATATTTCGAAGTTTTCCCACAGTCCTTGTATACTTTTCATCCATTTTCATGCGGTGATGCATTTCAGTTTCAGAGGTTTATGTTGACCTATCCTCGAACTAATTGATTCTTTCCTTGGCTGTGCTGACTGATCTCAAATGTATTCTCCATTTCTGTTATGATTTCTAGCATCTCCTTTTAATTCTTTCTTAGAATTTCTTTCTCTTTGCTTACGTTATGCATCTGTTCTTGCATGTTGTCTACTTTTTCCATTAGAGTTGTTAACATATTAATCATAGTTATTTTAAGTTCCCTTTCTGACAATTCCATCTGTTTCATATTCTAACATCTGAGTCTGGTTCTGACGCTTGCTTTGTCTTTTCGGACTGTGTTTTTCTTTCCTTTTGGCATGCCTTGTCTTTTTTGTTGTTGTTGTTGTTGAATGCCAGACATGTTGAATTTGTAATGGGAATTCAAATTAATAGGCCTCTAATGTGAGGATTTATGTTAATCTAGCTAGTAGTTCAGCATAGTTTAGTATTTTCTTAGCTGTTGGAACTGGAGGCTTTAAATTTTTCTCAGGTCCTTGCTTTTTTTATCTTTTCTATTGGTGTTAGGCTATCTTTAGTACCATTTCTATGACAGACTCTGTGCCTTGCAGCATTTCACGCATAATCCAGTATTATTGTACTAGAGCCCTTTTGTGATGGTGGTAAGGTAAGATGCGGGGGCGGTGTTGTGTAATCATTCAATTAAATCTCAGTCTTTCATTTGGCCCATGTCTCTGTCCCATGACCTTCACAAGTTTCTCTGCTTATGTAGCTACTCCCCTTTCACCACTTCCCATGAAACAAAAAGTGGGGAAGAATATGAATAAGAAGATTGCCCTTCCTCCACAGCTCTTGGAAAAGGCTCTGGTAAAATCTCTCACTCTGGACAGGAAGGCTTTTGTTAATGAGAAGGCTCTGGGTGTATTTCACAAGGATTACTCTCCTTCCCCTGCCCTCACAGGAGAGGATCTTTTTTGGTTCTTCAGTATGCAAACCGCATCGGGTTCCTGGAGTTAAAGACCATGAAAGGTTGGGAGCCCATCAAGGACTGTGACCTTTGGGAATCTCTCACTTGCAAGCTAGTTCGCACTCAGCCTCCAGTAAGTCTTCAAAATTAAGTGTGCCTACCAGTTTATGGTTCCAGGGGCTTCTGTGTCTGATAAGCAGATCTCAGCTAAGACTCTCTCTGTGTCTGTTCTGTTTCTTTATCTCATTCTGAGTCCATATCTATATCTATGTGTGAGTATATTGGGAATCACAGGTTGTTATGGGATGTGTTATATATTTTTGTTTTCCTATGGTATATTGTATGTAGCAAATACTCAGTAGATATTTTCTTAATATTTCAAAATTATAGAAACAGATATTTAGAAAAATTTATTTGAAGATGAAGCTTGCCTCTCTTCTCCGTTACCACTCCATCACATTAGAGCGGATGCACTTCTATGAATACTGACTCTGGATCACGTGGAGTATTACCACTTACTAGTTCTGTGATCTTGGTCAAGTTATTTAACTTCTTGGTATCTCATTCTACTTATATGTATAATGAAAGCAAAAAGATTTCCTTGTTGAGAGGTTGGTCAGAAGTTAAATGAGTCTATGGGGCGCCTGGGTGGCTCAGTCGGTTAAGCGTCCAACTTCAGCTCAGGCCATGATCTCGCGGTTTGTGAGTTCGAGCCCCACGTCGGGCTCTGTGCTGACAGCTCAGAGCCTGGAGCCTGCTTCGGATTCTGTGTCTCCCTCTCTCTCTGCCCTCCCCAGCTCATGCTCTGTTTCTCTCTGTCTGTCAAAAATAAATAAAAAAAATTTTTTAAAAAGTTAAATGAGTCTATATGAATATATAAAAGCATTTAGAACACTGACTCTCATGCATATTATAAGGACTCAGTAAATGGTAACCATTAGCAGAAAGAACAATAGAATGACTCTTATTCAGTAAAATCTTTATGTCTTTGTGTGACATAGAACGTTGTTTATTATTTGGCTGCTGCCTTTCTTGTTGGGCCTCATCAGCCATTACCCCTACAATGTTAAACTTCTGATAACTCCTTAAGTGTGTTACATCTGTTCATTCTTTGTCTTTCCCAAATACACTGCTGCTGTAGCCTGGGATATCTTTTTCCTGTCTCCAGTTGGCAAAGTCCTACCCATCCATCCAGTCTCGACTTTAACACTGCCTTTCATAAAATAGAATCTTCCAGACAGCCTTAGTGCTTCTCTTCCAGAGTTTTTATTGCATGAGTACATGAATATCTAATAAATACTGATATAACACTATTATTTGTTTTGTTTGTTTGTTTTTTAGGCAGTCAGAGTAGGGACTCTGTCTCTTCATTACTCTTACTGGCTTGGTGTTTAGCATATGGCTATTCAATAAATATTTATTGAATGAATGTAAATAAAATGACTCTGAAACAGGGTTCACACACACGTTCTGTCAGGGCAAAGCACTGACTGCACATTACGACCCTTTCCTATCAACTCAATTCTTCCGTTAGCTGTGCTCCCATGATAGTAGGTCCATCACCTTCTATTCTTGTTAACTGCTTTCCTGTCTGTCTTCCCCACTAGAATGACAGCTACATTAGGGCATCAGCTCAGGCTTTCTTATTTTTTAAGATGCTAAGGGAGGATTTTGTACAGCAATAACTGTTGAATAAATAAGTTTTTTCAGTGTTGCATGGTGGAAGAAAGGGCAAAAGAAGGAAGAATAAAAATTTGAAAGGATAAATTGCAACAGTGTGGTTTATATAAGTAATTATAAAGGAAAAACTTGATGGTTGAAGTAGGTTAAAGTAAGTAAAAAGTATGAGAATTTATATTTTTTGTTTCATTCTGTTGCTTAAAAATGTCAAAGATCCTCAACATTAAAAAGGGATTAAAGAGTGAATTTAAAGGGTCAAATAGATGGAAAACAATCTTTTGTCATATGAAATAATTTTTCTTCCTTTTGTCTCAGTAAAAACACTACAGTATTCCTATGAATATAGAAATCTTGATCATTATTGAAAGATGGGAATGAAAAAATGCAAAATTTAATATATTCTTTTTGTTCCATTTGATAACATAGTGGAATGTGATCTTCTGGATACATATTTTGCTCTGATAGCCTTAAAATCTAATCTCAGCTAAGTGCTTATATATCACTCATTTCAGAGGGAACTTGTAGAATTTCGTGAACAGTGTAGTGATGATAATGAATATGTGTTCTTCTGACAGGTATAACAGAATACAGATAATCCTCTGTTCTTTTTTTTTTTTTTTAAGTACAATGTATGGCAGCCAGGAATAGTATTATCTTTTATAGAAATTATCATAATATTTATATATTTTACTTGAAGAATCAGCTTGACATATCAGTTTGATAGGATGGTGAGCAATATGAACAATTCCCTACTGAAAGTGATTAAATTGAATTTACACTAATGGCGATTATAGGAGAAGCAAGCTTTTCTTTTTATGCTTTTGCTATAGTTTTGCTGAAGTTCATTTTTTTCCTGTTTTTTTTTAAATTTTATTTTTTATTTTTTAAAATATACATCCAAATTAGTTAGTATGTAGTGCAACAGTGATTTCAGGGGTAGATCCCTTAGTGCTCCTTACCCATTTAGCCCATCCCCCCTCCTACAACCCCTCCAATAACCCTCAGTTTGTTCATTTATTTAAAAAAATCTTTTTTTAATGTTTATTACTGAGAGAGACAGAGAGACAGAACAAGTGCTGAGGAGGGGCAGAGTGAGGGGGAGACACAGAATCCGAAGCAGGCTCCAGGCTCTGAGCTGTCAGCACAGAGCCTGACATGAGGCTCGAACTCACAAACTGGGAGATCATGACCTGAGCCGAAGTCCGAGGCTTAACCGACGGAGCCACCCAGGCGCCTCATGAAGTTCATTTGTGATCTTAGAAAGTAATAACTTCCAATTAACATAATCTCACTCAATTTGGAACAAATATTAAAATAACTACTGTATTAAAGGACATTTGAGAAATCTTTATTTAGGGGGCTCCTAGGTGAGCATCCAACTTTGGCTCAGGTCATGATCTCATGGTTTGAGAGTTCGAGTGTCAGGCTCTCTGCTGTTTGCGGTGTAAAACCTCCCCCTTCCTCTCTCTTTGCCCCTCATCTTCTCATGTGCACACGTGCTCTCTCTCAAAAATAATTAAACATTTAAAAACTTTTAAAAGTTAATCTTTATTTAGAACTCTAAGGGCTTAAACTTTTTTTTTTAATGTTTGCTTATTTTTGAGAGAGAGGAGAGAGAGAGAGAAAGTGAGCAGGCGAGGGGCGAAGAGAGAAGCTGACAGAGAATCTGAAGCAGGCTCCACACTGTCAGCGCAAAGCCCAATGTGGGACTTGAACTCATGAACCATGCAAAAGATCGTGACCTGACCTGAACTTAGAAGTTCAACCAGCTAAGCCACCCAGGTGCCTCATGAGGAATTTTTAAAAATGTTATTGTAGGTATCCAAATATCTGTAAAATGAATGGATTTGTATTATTCTTATAAGCCACCAACATTGAAAATAGTCACTATCCCTGAAAAAAAATATGTCCTGTCGTATAAAACATTAAAGGTAATGTGATTTATTGTAAGTGCCCCTTGTATAGGCACATAGTTTATAGTTTTCCTGCTCCTCTAACTTCGTTTGATCATTAATCTCGTTAGTCTAACAACAACCCGAACTACCTTTTCTACTCTGTTCCTTGCTTATCCTTCAGGACCAAAGCTATCTGCTGAAAATAATGTCTTCTATGGGTATTTTCTGTACTTCCTATTACTTTCCTATCCATTGCCTATCCAGAACGTCTTATTTCATTGCTTGTTTAAAATTTTTTTTTAATGTTTATTTTTGAGAAAGAGAGAGAGAGAGAGAGAGAGAGAGAGAATGAACAGGGAAGTGGCAGAATGAGAGGGAGACACAGAATCCGAAGCAGGCTCCAGGCTCCGAGCTGTCAGCACAGAACCCAATGCGGGACTTGAACTCACAAACCGCAAGATCATGACCTGAGCCGAAGTCAGACGCTCAACCGACTGAGCCACCCAGGTTCCCCTCATTGCTTGTTTTTAAAAACAAAGAAATATTGGGGTGCCTGGGTGGCTCAGTCGGTTGAGCGTCTGACTTGGGCTCAGATCATGATCTCACAGTTCATAGGTTCGAGCCCCATGTCGGGTTCTGTGCTGACAGCTCAGAGCCTGGAGCCTGCTTTGGATTCTGTGTCTCCCTCTCTCTGCCTCTCCCCTGCTCATGCTCTGTCTCAAAAATAAATAAACATAAAAAAAATGAAATGTTAACATGGAAATCTATAGCCATTTACTTTGAAAAAGTAGTGTGAAATAATAGGACAGGTATGAATAGAATTGTATTTTGATCAACTAAAATTTTGCTTCCATCAGATACCAGGTATCTGAATATTGAAATCGTAAGATTCAATTATAATTCTCCTACTATCTTATTATTATTCTAACATTGGTAGCAGATTGAACCACGCCAAATACCAACCTGAGCTTGTCAAGTCATGCCAGGATTTCAAAGAGAAAGTGGACTTTCTGGAAAATACTTATTTCTGGATGAGGGGAAATGTAGTCTTAAACTGTCACCAGTATTTATATGGGTTTCCCAGTTTTACCAAAAGTGGTCATAAGTTATTTTTACTTCAGTTTTGAGCTTTGGTATTCTCCCTGTTTTGTCTTTTCTTCAAATTCTCTGAACTCAAAAGGTAAATTTTGCCTATGACATTCTAAGACATTTCAGAACAAGGAACAATTTGGTTGATAACAGTATTTTGAATCACAGAGTTCTTCATGTGGGTGTGTTACCAGAATACTATTTAAAATACTTGGAAAAGAATCATCTACTTCCATGACTTACCTTTGAACCAAAAAAAGTTCTAGTTAAGAAGAGAACCAAGTTTTTCTTTGCGTGCTTATGATGTGTTGCTGTGCTATGCTTTTTAAAATAGATTTTAGTTCACTTAATCCTTTTAAGATATTGAACAGTAGCTACTGCTGTTTCTATTACACAAACATCATAATAGCTAACATGTGTTGATCACTTACTATGTACCATGCGCTGTTGTAAGAGCTTTGCGTGATCTGTCTCAGTTATAGACCTTATCAGGAGGTATCATTGTTAATCCTGCGAGGTACTGAATTTCTGGACACTTTAAACAACTTGTCCAAATAGCCCAGTTACTCAGGGATTACTCTTGAGGTGTTCACACTCAGATCTATGTGATTACCAAGCCTGTATCCTTCTTTCTATGCCAGAGCTTCTCTCTCTCTCTCTCTCTCTCTCTCTCTTTAATTTTTTTAACGTTTATTTATTTTTGAGACAGAGAGAGACAGAGCATGAACGGAGGAGGGTCAGAGAGAGGGAGACACGGAATCCGAAACAGGCTGCAGGCTCCGAGCTGTCAGCACAGAGCCCGACACGGGGCTCGAACTCACGGACTGCGAGATCATGACCTGAGCCGAAGTCGGCTGCTCAACCGACTGAGCCACCCAGGCGCCCCACTCTCTCTCTCTTTTTAAGTAAGCTCCATGCCCAGTGTGGGGCTTGAACTCATCACCCCAAGGTCAGGAGTCACATGCTCTACCAACTGAGCCAGCCAGGCACCATTATATAATACATCTATGCTTATTTTAAAATAAAAATAGCTTATATTTTTCCCCAACTCTTCAAAGTACCGTGTTTGTGTGTTCATGACAAGGCACCCATACCCCCAAAGTGCACATGTATTCCATTTTGAACATTTGAGCAGGTCAGTGTGTTTCTTCCAAGGCCACCTCTGTGTGTGTGGCAGTTGTACAAGGAATGGTGTCAAGCTGAATACACTGCCCTCGTGTATACCTTTGCATAGCTTTGTCAAAAATGCCCTTAGGACGGGGTGTGTCAAATCAGTCCCTCTTGGGTCTCGCAGATAAACTTGCCAACTCAAATGTTAACCTTCAGAATGTGATGAAGACAATTCAGGAGGTTGATGCTTAATGAGCTCTGTGCAGCCTTCATCACACATTTTTCCTACCCAAGTCAAGAGGGTCTGAGATGTTGACAGTGATAATTGAGCCCCGAGCCGAACTACTATTAAATTGTCTATCCGGAGGCAAAGAAATTCAGACGTTCTGTTCTCCATCTCCGTGTCACCTCTGTAGTCAAGTTTTCCTATTAGTGGCCCATATTTTCTTGTGATTTTACACATTTTCTCTGACTGTAAGAGAGAAAGAGAATTTTATTTTGTAATAATGCCAAAACCCATGTGTGTATGTGTCAGCACACTGGACTGCTAGGACTTGGGAATGAGCCAGTTCGGCGATATGCTTGTCATGCGCATTTATACATACAAACTCGTTCTGCTGGTAATGTGCCAGCCTCTGACCATTTGCTGCGCGCATGTGTGTGTGTGTGTGTGTGTGTGTGTGTGTGCACGTGTATTTTCCCCTTTCCACCTAGTTTAAAGATTCCTGTAATCTTATATGTACTACCTTTGGCTACTTCACACTCTAGAAGTTCAAGTGAATGAGTGTTGCTTACTAAATGATGCTGTTTTCGTGATGTCATTTTTTGTAAGTCACAGAAAATTATTACTCAGGAGTTGGCTCAAGAATCGTTAGGCTGCCAGAAAGTAGATATTTGCTAAGTTTTGTTGTTGAATAACCTTATTTTACCATACAGATGTGTTCTGAGTTGGTTGATGTCAACTTAACCTTTGTAAGTTACAGGTCCTTTGATGGTAGAGTAAGGAGAAAATTCTCCATTAGGCTGACTTTCTAAATAATTTTCTTAATTTGGATCTTGTAAAGAGAACTTTTAAGCCACCAACACTTGGACTGAGCAGATAGTTGTGTTGGTGCCTGGCCAGCCTTCCCTCCATCTGTGAGCCAGCTGAAGTATGCCACCTCCTTTCTGAGACCTCCCCTGACTCACGCGGGCAGAATAGATGTCTTGGTTTCTGTTTTCTCCTTATGTACCGAGCATATGTCTAACAAGAGCCCTTTTAAGTATTATCTTGCAATTGATGAGGACCTGCTTCCAGAGTCACCACGGTATTACTCAGTTTCTAAAAGCAGGAGTGATCATTTATCTTCACGTTTCCAGTGCCTGGCACAATGCCAGGAATATGGTAGGCACTCTGTAAATACATGATGAGGAAGGGATGGATGGGTGGACGGCTACTCTGTAGAGCTCATCTTTAAGCAGCATCATGATTCTTGGTGGTAAACTTCGGGACCAAGATTATAATATAATGACACAAACTTTGCAGCCAGATTGTCTCTGTTTGAACCCCAGCCAGCCTGACAAATGTAGCATTTGCACCTTGGGCAAGGTACTTAACCTCTCTGTGCCTCAGTTTCCTATTTTATAAAACAGATAATAATAGTATCTCAGATGTAGTTTGGCAATACACAGAAAGTGCTTGGCATGGTGCCTGGCACATAGTGAGCCGCTCTGTAATGTTTCTGTTCTTATTGTATAACCTCTAAGAGTAGAATTGTTATGTGCTGAGACAACTGACTACTTGAAAAATGTGTTTTGGGAAGCAGAGATGAATGGAAACTTAATTATGCTTGACAAATAGCCCATGGTCTTGTGCTGTGGAAGGATATCTTTATTAATGCCCTCTTTGTTAGGAGTGCGTTGAGGGATGGAAAGCTGAGGTCACAGTGAGACCTCACTGATGCTGCTAATGGAGCCTGGAAGTTTCATCTGGTGGGTCATGGCAGTGCTAGAAAAGCCATAGTTTGACTCTTCTAATTTGGGTGAACACTTGTGAGAGGTAACCAAGAATGAGGTTAACTTCAGAATATTTCTCCAAACCAGGAAGGGGGGTGCTTTTATTTTTATTCTGGAACAGTGGGCATAGACAGGGTAGTTTCAGGCAAACCAGAGTTCTTTACTCATACAGCATACACTTCCAATATACATGTGGCCTGGATGGTGTAGGAATCTTTCTAGTATATTCCAGCTTTGAGAGGCATCTTTACCTTGAAAGTACTCTCAGATGAAGATAAATGGATCGTTTATCCCAACTCCATTGATTTTCATTGATTTAGTGCGTAAAATAAACTACAGTTGATTTAAGGTCTCAGCTGCTATCAACAATCTCAGTGTCAGCTCACTGGCTCTGGGGGAGAACGGTCTATACCTCTTCCCTGTCATAGATTGAAAAGTGGTGGAAGCAAAAGAGGATGGCTTGAATTAAGAATTTGGTGGTTCTTGGGGCACCTGGGCGGCTCAGTTGGTTAAGCGTCCAGCTCTTGGTTTTGGCTCAGGTCATGATCTCACGGTTCATGACAGCACAGATCCTGCTTAGGCTTCTCTCTCTCCCTCTCCCTCTTCTTCTTCCTGTCCCCCTCCCCCTTCCCTCCCTCCCCCTCCCACCCTCCTTCCCTCCCTTCCTCTCTCTGCCCCTTCCCTGTGCTCTCTCTCAAAATGAATAAATAAACTTAAAAAAAAAAATTAGCTGTCCTTTAATCTGAATTTTTAACCAATGATTACATTCCTGCGTCAAATTTCATTTTTTAAGTGGGGAACTGTAACCAATAGAGCTCTGTTAACCCAGGTGCTTTGACTAACTGACAACAGAGGGAAATGAACCTGTTTTGGTCAGCACCCCACTTAAATCATCCAAGAATTTTGCCTCTAAATAAATTAAATAACTCTCTATATCTTTTACTGCTGAAGCTTTATACAAAAAAAAAAGTATAAAATTAGGGAGTTATTTACATCTGGCTTTATCCTCTTGTGAGAGCATGTGGATTTGAGAGCCAGTGGCACCCTGCCAGTGACAAATGGAGGCACAGAGATTGCCTTCCCATCATCCGCTACCTTTTATGGTGTCGAGGGATTTCTTGCTCTCCTTTGTGACCCAGCTGCAAAGCAGCTGTTGTTGAGGCTCCTGCCTTTCCGCTCTCACAGCGCAGCGTTCCTAACCATCCCCATGGGATTTAAGCTTCTGCAGCAAGTGTGTCTACTCAGCTGTGTGAGCCAAGGCCTGCTGGGGGGGTGGGGGGAGACCATCCGCAGAGCCGCTTCTCATGCTTTTGCTCAATAGTTTGGGATGGAGTGATCCGGCCAACTCATGAAACTGGTCATGACAAACAAGAAGCACTCGCTGCACAAACAGCGCAGCTGACTGGTTGGACTGGTTGAGAATAGCTAACATTCAGGGGCTTTCCAGTTGCACGAATTCCCTAAATGGAGATCAAATCACATTGACCACTTTATCCATCCTAGTAGTTTCCTGCTAGAAACCATTTTTTATGAACTTTTGGTGCCATCTTATGGACCACAGAATGCTAATAAAAATTGTGATTTCCCCCCTCTGGTTTAATGGAGGTGTTGACAATAATGACAGTAGGGGTGACGTTTTGGGTATCACTCATGCCTCACCATATGATCAGATTTACCCCCTGGAGTCTGCGCCTTTATGTGACTAAAGCAACAATCTCAATGAGAGTATGCATTTGAGAAATGGGTTTTTAGGGGCACCTGGGTGGATCAGTTGGTTAAGCATCCAACTTTGGCTCAGGTCATGGTCTCACAGTTCAGGAGTTCGAGTTCTGCATCGGGTGAGCCCAAGCCTCACATCAGAATTCTCTTTCTCTCTCTGCCCTTCTCTCTCTCTTTCTCTCACTCTCAAAAGAAAATGTTTTTATTGTTTGCTTTTCCAAGACATTTAACATTTTTACGCATTTATGCCCACCTACTATGTATCTGGCCCTTTGCTAAATGTTGATCAAACGATTCTCCTAAAGTGGTTTACAAGTAGAAGAGATGATAATTAGAATATTTAAGTTGAGTGTCACAACAAAAGTAGAAATCGATCGTTGTTAGAGCACCTGAAGGAAAAGACTCAGTTTAAAGAATTCTGGACAGATTTAATTTGACCAAGACCATAATAGGAAAGTCATCTAAGACATCTAAAAATTAATTGGGGTTATTTTCCCTTCTAATTTTCACTTGGAAACCAAGGGGAAAAAACTTAGGCCTTAATTTTTACGCTTCATTGTAACTTATGTTTTGATTTCTATGCTCTTTTTCAGAGCACTCAGCGTGTCTCCTCCCCTTCTGCTGACATTGTCCCTTCCCTCTCCTTCACAGCCAGCCATTGACGGAGTTGTCTATAATTGTGGTATCCACTTCCTTACCCCCACCCCTCACACTTCCCCCAATTCCTTCTGGCTTCAAGACCTATTGTTTCATAGAAACACACCTTACTGAGGTTACCAGTAATCTCTGTGTCACTAAATCCAGTGGATGATTTTTCAGCATTTGACATAATTGACTATTTCTATTTTCTTGAATTACTGTTTTACCTTACCTTCAGTCAGCCCTTTGGGTTCAGCCTTATTAACCAACTGCATTCAAAACTAATCTTATTTCCTTATCCTAATGTTCTTCCATTATTTACAAGTTATTGTTATTTTGTTTTTTGTTTTTTTTGTTTGTTTTTGTTCTGATTTCACAATCAGGATCCTAGAGGTCATCTTGTTATTACCTCCATCTCCCTCCATCACCCTCTCTCTCCTATTCATCATGTAATTTTGTCTGTACTATCTAAATATCCCTCATGTCAGTCCAATAATCTTTATCTCCATTAGCAACCCCATCACTCTTTTGTAAAAGCCTGGACTAATCTGCCTCCATACCTTCTGTTCCCATTCCAACCCAGTAATCATGCTGCCCTCAGAGTGATATTTACAAAACAGATAATGACACATTGCTTCTTGGAACCTATCCAGTCAGGTGTGCTCTACTTTTCACATGACCCGCCTTTTATCCTTGTCTGCCTCATCCAGGCTCTGCACAGTGGTTTTGTATTCCTGCCGCAGAGATTTTACCTTTGCTGTGTCTCTACTTTTTCTCCCCTTCAGCTAGTTAATCATAAACCTCTTTCACATTTTTAGAGCAAAGAGCAATAAAGGAGCAATGTTCCTTTGAACACCTTTTCTGAGTATTTGGCTAGGTCAAATCACCTGTTCTCAATGATATTCCACACCCCTTGTTTTTCGTCATGCTTATAACAACTGTTGTTTTGGAAGATTCACAAGGGCAAAGGTTATGTTTTTTCACTATTTTCATCACAATTGTTAACACAGTGATAGGTACATGGTAGGTACCCAATACATATTTGTTGAATTAAGAAAATCAATGAATAAATTTAAGGAATTGCTAAAAGTTCATTATTTTAATTGAAAACAGATATTTTTGGAAGTGCCTGAGTGGCTCAGTCGCTTAAGCATCCGACTTCAACTCAGGTCATGCTCCCGTTGTTTGGGGGTTCAAGCCCTGCACTGGGCTCTGTGCTGATAGCTCAGAGCCTGGAACCTACTTCAGATTCTATGTCTCCCTCTCTGTCTCTTGCCCCTCCCCTGCTTGTGCTCTCTCTCTCTCTCTTTGTCTCTTTCAAGAATGAATAAACATTAAAAAAAATTTTGGGAGTGCCTGGGTGGTTCAGTCGGTTAAGCGTCTGACTTTGGCTTAGGTCACAATGTCACAGCTTGTGAGTTCCAGCCCAGCGTCGGGCTCTGTGCTGACAGCTCAGAGCCTGGAGCCCCTTCAGATTCTGTGTCTTTCTCTCTCTCTCTGCCCCTGCCCCGCTCACACTCTGTCTCTCTCTGTCTCTCAAAAATAAATAAACCATAAAAAAAAAATTACAAAAAAATTTAAAAAGAAATACTTTCTAAAAAAATTTTAAACACTTTTTTTCTATTTTTGTGATTTAAAGGTAACCTACACACATTACTCTAAAGTCTAAAAATAGCCAGTTTTAATATTTAAAATGGTTCACATCATTTTAAAGTAAATTGGGAGTGCATGGGTGGCTCAGTCTGTTGCGCATCCAACTTCTGCTCGGATCATGATCTGCCAGTTCGTGGGTTCGAGCCCCACATCGGGCTCTGTGCTGACAGCTTGGAGCCTGGAGCCTACTTTGGATCCTGTGTCTCCCTCTCTCTCTGCTCTGCCCCGCTCATGCTCTGTCACTCTCTCCTTCAAAAATAAATAGACATTAAAATTTTTTTTAAATAAAGTAAAATGTTTGGGTATATTTATCTGTAATGTAGTTATAAATTTGATTCAAACAAAATTTTTACTTCACCACAACTTCATCAGACATTTTAATAAAATATCTGAATATTACTTTCATCAACCAATACTATAGATGGAGAACAAATTATGGTAATATGTGGGTTTTAACTTGACATTGAGCTTAGTATAACAAGGCAGTGTAACAGACTAAGGAATTTGCCCAGATGGAGTTTAAGATGTGGCTGTATCCTATCAAATTAATTATCTCACACTGAAATGTTACTTCAGTGTGTGTGGATGACCTCTTTAAGCTTGAAGGGAAAATATGCAAGTGAACAGATGTAGAAAGGAAATGAAAACTTGTAACAGGAAATCTGAGTAAGCTAAACACCTTCAGTTATATAATATTTCAGAAATTAGCTATTTGTATTTGAACCTTAAAATCTAACTTTTTACTCATAATGTCAATGCTGTCAACAAATAGTTTAAATTTTTAAAATTATGTTAAGTATCTATGAAAAGCAAGTTAAAGTTATTTTAAAATATATACTTTTTCTTTTGTTGAAAGCATTGAAATCTAAAAGTTATTTTTCATTTTTGTCTTTTTTCTTCTTCCTTCCTTCCTTCCTTCCTTCCTCCCTCCCTCCCTCCCTCCCTCCCTCCCTTCTTGGCATTCTTGCAGGTTTTCTTCCTTTATTTATCATGCAGGGTACCAGATATCTGTTTTTTTTTTTTTTTTTCCCCTCCTTGCCAGTGCTTGGTCTGCGGCCTCCTATCTGCCCAGTCTTACCTAAATTAGTTCTCCGTACTCTTGCCCTAACACCTCAATCTAGTAGAACTTGATTACTCCACAGTGCATTCACTTTCCTAACACCTACCCTTTCCCATGTGAATAAGTCAACATGCATTCACTTAGGTGCCAGAAGTCACACATGTGGAATAATCTTTGACTTCTGTTTTTAGGTTATACCCATACCCAATCTATCTTCTACGGATTCCAGAGCTAACCACATCTTATCACTTCCACTACTTTCACCCTAGTCTTTTTTTTTTTTTAATGTTTATTAATTTTTGAGAGAGAGAGAGAGCACATGCTCACATGCGAGTGGGGGAGGAGCAGAGAGTGAGGGAGACAGGGGATCTGAAGTGGATTCTGTGTTGACCACAGACAGCCCAAAGTGAGCTCAGACTCGTGAACTGAGAGATCATGACCTGTGCCAAAGTCTGACTCTTAACCGACCCTAATCTTTTTCACGGAGTATTAACCATCTAAGAAGTCTCCCAGTTTTCTCTCCTGTGCCTCCTACACTTTTCCACCCAAAATGTAAAGTGCTTTTGTAAAAAGGTAAGTTGGATCACATTGTATCTTTATGTAAATTCGTCCATGGTTTTCCTTCCTAATCAAAAATTCTGGCACTTGTTTTAGCATCACATACACTAAAATTGAACTGATACAGAAAGGAATAGCATGGACTCTGTGTAAGGATTACACACAAATTCGTAAAGGGTTCCATATTTTTTGAAGTTCTCAGAGTCTGATCGACTCTTTGCTGATTAACACCAAGGAAATGATATGAATCAAAGCAACATGTGGTATCCAGTATTGAAGCTGTGATTTTCACTACCAAAAAAGAAAAATTAATTCCAAACGACTCCTAGGCCCTACACAGTCTGGTCCTTTGTGCCTCTCACACTCATTTCCTGTGATTCTTGGTGGAAATTACCCCATTACTGCCATATTGGTTTTCTTTTTAAGTCCTAACTCTAAACATCCTAAATCTTTGCATGGTTCGCTTACTCCTTTACTTAGGTCACCTCTCAAATGTCACAAAGGTCTTTCTGGAACAATTTATCAAATATCATTCTACCCTTCTCCCATTTGTATATTGTTCTCTTCCCTTAGTATGTATTAATTTTCACCAAAGTACTTAAGAGTAACTGACAGTGTCACCTCCGGATGTGTAAAACTATCCATTCCATCACTAGAATATGAACTGCAGGAGGGCAGAAACTTTGTCTTGATTACCAAGACCTGGAACAGAACCTGTTTCATGGCAGTTCTATGAAGTGATATGTCACATCTCTGAATCTCTTACCCTTTTTTAGTAGGCTTATTTCTACTGTGTTCTCAAGACAATTGAGTTGGACAGGAACACATCACTACCTTTTAACAGTCTGCTCTAGATATGTACTTCTTTCCCCCTCAGTCTTGAAATACCAAGGGATGGGGTGCCTGGGTAGCTTAGTCAGTTAAGCATCCAACTCTTGATCTCAGCTCAAGTCGTGATCTCAGGGTCGTGAGTTCAAGCCCCGCATTGGGCTCTGCACTGGGCATGAAGACTACTTTTAAAAAAATGTAATTAAGACATAAAGTACAATTTCCAACCTGCTTATTTCATTTAGCAATGGGTCATGGAGATCTATTATAGTTTACATAAGTTTTTGCAAAATTATTTTAATAGTTACATAGCATTTCATTGACCTTTGCTTAACCAAGTCCATGCTGATGGACATTGAGTTTGTATAAACTGTACTGCAATGAAAATGAATAGCTGCTCCTTGGCATTTATATTTTCTTAGAACCAATGCCTAGAAATAGAATCGTTTGGCCAAAGGTGCCGGGTGGCTCAGTCTGTTGAGTGTCTGACTCTTGATTTCAGTTCACATCATGACCTTCTCAGTTTGTGGGATCAAGTCCCGCCTTGGGCGCTGGGCTGACAGCATGGAGCCTGACTGGGATTCTCTCCCTCCCTTTCTTTCTCTCTGCCCTCCCCAACTCATGTGCATTCATCCCCTCTCTTGCTCTCTCTCTCTCAAAATAAATAAACATTAAAAAAAAAAAAAAGAATTGTTTGGCCAAAGTATATCTATGATTTAAAAGCTTTTGATACATATCAAATTGCTCCCAAGGAAGGTATTACCACATTTTTATTATTTTTTTCTATGTGTTAAATGAGTACCTGTTTTTTATGAATCCACAGCAGTATTGAATTCTGTTATTTTGTGGAAACTTCATTGATAGATGAATAATGACATCTCAGTGCATTAATTTGTATTTTTAGGTAAATTGAATATTGAGTAAGTTGACCATGTTTTTATAGGGATTTTAGCCATTCTTTTTTGGTATTTGCAAACTGCTTATTTGTGCTTATTATTCCTATAATATATATGACTTTCAGTCTAGAGACTCAGCTGTATGTGGACAATCCACTTCTTTATCTTACTTGAATGAAATTCAGTCCATTACAGTCTTTCATCCCATTTGGTCAGCCATTTAATTTCAGCTAGTTCCTGTGGCCTCTTCCCCTTCCAAAGGTTCATGTAAATCTGAGAGGCTCAATGCTGTTCAAAAAAGCTGGGAAAGAGACTGCCCTGTTCGAGTTGGCCTAAGTTGATACCTTTAACTTGAAGTCTGATGGCTCAGCAGTAGAACTTGGGATTTGGTTTCAGGGAAGTTTGCTCAGTTTGGGAGTTTTTGTTCTGGGATCCAGCCTTGCCTAGGCAAACCACAGATCATCCTTCCCTGTGGAGTTCTTGCCATGCACTCCATATGCTGCCCCTAAACATTGTGGGGCACTCCCTGTCACTGCTAGCTTCCCTCAGTGTCATTTGACATAATTTTTCAATGAGCTTAGGCCTTATACAAAATATTCCAAGTGTATTCATGCAACTTCTGCTTTGGGATGTTTAGGAAAAGAGGTCACTACAGGCCTGGCATTTATAGAAAGGGGGACTTGGAGGACAATTTAGGGAGGGAAAACATAAACTAGTATCAGTAAGCTACTCAGCCACATTCATTTTTCAGTCTTATTCTATTGTATTTTAAAGCTTTTCAGAAGAAATATTATTCCATCCCTAAAAAAAAATGTCATGGTCAAATTTTAGGTGTCTGATATTTTGATGGGGGAAATATTATAGTAGTATGGAGATGAAATATTTCTTCATGAAAGTTACCACGTCCCCTGTCCTGTTACTTTGCTTCTAACTAAAGTTAGCTCTGGTTGATAATATATAATGACCTGGAGGGATATGAGAATTAAATGGTTTGATATAAATCATCTTCATTTGTAAAAGTTGAAGTGCTAGTGATTTTAAATGATTTTTTTGTATTTTGAGGAGGAAACACTTTTATTTCCTAAAGACACTTCATGTATAAACACTGTGGTGTTAAAATAGAACATCAAATAATTCTCTTTCCATTTGTAAATGATGGTCTTCACAAATTAACCCTTCAAGAGTATCTTTTTAGTTACTTTTTGCACTCATCAAACCACATTCATGTTTAAACAACACGTTTACCAAGCTACACAAGCTTTTGGGCCTGTTTTAGCTACTTCCCTTTCTTAGGTATTGTCCATATAGGTTGACAATTGAATGTGAAATGAAGATGTGAATTTCATTGGTTGTGAAAAATGACCAGCATTCACAATTATCAAACATCTTCAAAGAGTAAACACTAAAATGTATGGAAATGGCTGCTAGATATACAACTGCAAGAAGCTTCCATACTGAACTTACAGCAGCCTTTCAAGAAGAAACAGGGACACTAGAGGGAAATTGTCTGGTTTGTTTTTTGTGTTATTCCAACTGGTATTCTTATGAACACTGAAGACACAGATAGTCCCTGGTTACAATATAAATATTTGGTTGAAATTGGGCTTGTTCTAAGGAACTGTTTTTATGGTTTCATAGACAATAGTTCATGTTAAGTTTCCAGATGTGAAATGGAAAAATTACTGGTTTGTGCACAACTCTGTACTTTAGTGACAATGTGTGAACATGTGAACTAAATAACTAAGGGGTAACTATAAGCTGTTAAGTTACATAAAGACAATAGTGAAAGCCTGTTAATTTATTGACTGGTTATTATATTTATCATATATTTGGATGACTATTGAAGGACAGGTGAAGTCTTATGGGAATAGTTTGTTCATAGAACAAGGTTAATAACACTGATTATATTCATATATAAATATATTTCTATATATTTAAATATATTTTTATATTAAATATAAAATAATATATTTTATAAAACTATTTTATATATTAAATAGATTTTATATTAAATATATATTTATATTTATAATGCGATGCAATAATGCCAAGTCTTGATGTTTTCTGGTATAATTCAGTAAAATAGTTCTGAGCTAGGGATCAGGACACACTTTATGGGGAGTGGTTGATATTGATATAATGGCTAATTTATTACTAAAAATATATATACAAAATTTGTGGCACGGTTTCCTTTTAAACTAAAATAATTCAAGCTAAAGCCATGATAGTATAATTCTCTCTTATACTAGTATTCCTGCATGCTCTAAGTGGGAGTTAAGAATGTTCGGGGTAGGGTATGTATGTATATAAAAATATTTATGTATTTTCATATTTGTATGTTTTGTAGTTGGGAAAAGTATTAATCAGCCATCAGAAGAGGTGCTGCTTGCCTTGTACATCCTCTTGGGTGGGCACCTGCTTCTAAACCGTGGTGGTAGCATCCAGTTTAATTAGAAAACAAAATAAGGTGAAAATGAATGCCATACTGTATATAATCCCACAAAGGCTATATAAACTTTACTAAATATTTATCTAACATGTATACATTTTATTGCTGCCAGTCAGAAGAGGACCTGACAAGGCCTAGTCCTGACTGAGAATGATTTTTCCATGAGTTTAGATAATATTATCTGTGTGTATGTTGTTAATACTCAGTATAATGTTACAAATAATATACTAATGTAAATATAATGTAAGTATACTGACAGTCCAAAGCCCTAATTCCGGGATATAGGTGCAGCCCTTGTCCAGGAAAATGTCTGTTCTCTCTTTTTATCCTGCTTGCGCTCTCCTGGTCCCATAGCCTTCGTGCTGCTCAAGGTCCAACTGGTTACTTCTCAGCACCGACACTAACTGCAAAGTGCCTAACCTAATCTAGGACTATTCCAAGTGCTGATGTTAAAATAAGAAAGAATATTTACCAAGAATTCTGTTAGCTCTGCTTTATGTCCTTGACTTCCTAATCTTCTGCATTGTCAGTTGCTCTTTTTTTTCAATATACTGGGTTTTTGCTGTTTTAACTGACTTGTATGTATGACTGAGTGGTCATGTCCAAACTCTAAATACTTACCTAGAATTACAATTTTGCAAAAATTAAATGTCCACTTTCCAGCCACTTTATATATGATAGGACTTGGTCCAGTATCCCAGGGTTTAAGTTGTATAACTAGCACAGTAGTAATAACTCTTTTAAAAATAATCATATCATCATAATTAAAAGAAGAGCAAATTACTGGCCATTGGAGCCATCACAGAAAGCTTTATAGAAAAGTGAGGCTTCAGTCAAGTATTGAAGCATAAAATGCATATGAGCGAGCAAAAAAATAAGCAACATTATAGACTGGAAGAAATAATTGAGGGAAGACGTGAGGAAATTGGCCTGATAAGGTATAAGAATTTATCTAGGAAGACTTGAGCTACATTATGGAAGATTTCGGACATTAAACTGATTATTAAATAGAATGAATGGAAAGTAGGAGCTTTTAACATATTTTTGAGCAGAAGCTCCTTGGGTGGCTCAGTCGGTTGAGCATCCAACTTGTGATTTCATCTCAGGTCATAATCCCAGGGCCATGGGATCAAGCCCAATGTTGGGCTTTGTGCTGAGCGTGGAGCCTGCTTATTAAGGTTCTCTCTATCTCTCTGCCCCTCACCCACACTCTTGCTGTGTCTCTCTAAAATTAAATAAAATAAAGTATTTTTGAGCAAAGACAGCTTAATTTAAGGAATATTAATCTGGTGAAATGAAGCTCATTGAGTCAGGACATCTGAAATCTGTATCATGGTAGATGTGAGGTGAGAGGGGCTTTTATTTGAGGTAGGGAGAGTGTTAAGGAATGAGAAGCATTTTATAGAAAAATTGTGAAATTTAGTTTCTATCATGACATGAAATTCTGAAAAGCATTTTTGAATTTTGGTAATTAGGAACAAGATAATGGCAGTGAAACTGGAAGGAAGAATTCTTTTGAAACAATAGAAGGACGAAAAATCAAAAAATGTCAGAGCTTTATATGTCAGATCTGAAGCTAGTTATTTCCATATGACCTATGATTATTTTTTTTTAGCAACCCTCCAAAATTGATTGGTATTACATTTACTTTCCCAAATGAGGAAGAAGAGATGTTACAAAAGATACTCAAAGTCACACAGTTAAGTAAGTAGAACCAGCAAGATTCAAACCCAGGCTTGTTGTCTCTGGGCCAGCTTTCAATGAGAATTGGAGAAATTGTTTGCCCACAGTGCTCTGTGACTAATCCGCCTGCTGATGGGGTTATGTGTTCAGTGTGTGCCTCTCGCAACTAAGACTTGAGGCCAAGCACTCTGTGTTGTTCACAGTTATACCCCCGTTACTTAGAACTGTGCAAAGCAAACAGTAGGCCTTCCGTAAATCATTTTTAACCAGCAAAAACAAAGGAACAAGCACATAAACAAGTCACAGAGATGGTGGTAGAAACTGAGCCTCTCAACTCACATTTCCCTTATTTGTCACAGCTGACCACAGTCCCTTTTACTTGGTTTTCAGAACCACCACACGTGTTCAAACATCGGCCAATATACAAAATGAGTAATGGTGCTTGATGTGAGGAGTTTGTACAACCAGTGGCTACTCCACAATGCTTGCTTATAGAAAATGCTGACAAAATCTAAAAGCACCAAGAAAAACCTGCTGAGAAATAACTTTTTCTTCTTATCCACTTTCTTAACTGCCACCCTTCCAAAACAATAATAGTTGAAAGAAATAAATTGGATTCGACATAATATTCCCTCCAAGGCACCATGATTTCTTCCCAAGACCTAGTAATGTATGTGTATGGCTGACTTTTGCATTTGCTTGACTCTTGATTTTATATACTCTCATGAGGATTTAACTTTCTTCCTCATTATTTGGCACTTGACTAAATAAATAGTGATCAAAGCAGAAAGATAGGTTTTTGCATGATGGTTTGGTACTCCCCCTAGAAAGAATGTTCTGGCCTTCAGTGTGTTTATTTTGCATCTAGGAGATGTTGGGACTCATTGCCTTTAATAACTTAGTCCACTGAGCAACTAGAGACCATTGTCTTTTGAGATCTGATGCATGTTTTTAATGCTATATACTATTTTTTTGCCAATGGACTACATACAAGGATTTTATAACCCCATTTACTGTGACATTGATAAATGAGCCAGTTTCTTCTCTATCCTGAAAAACTTAAGTGGAAGAAAGTTCACAGATCCTTTGTATCTTTGCATATAACATTTGTACAGACCCTTTACTGATGATAGTTTTTATTTTGTGTCTTTTATTATCTTTTTGAAATTCTTAGTACATCATTTTCTAATGGTTTAAAGGCTGACCTTGTGTTTCTGAGACTGTGTATATAATAAACATATTCTTTGACATTCAGAACTCTGCCATCTATTGCATACTATATGTTCATGTATATATGTATGTTTAAAAAATAGTTAACATTTATTACAAACTTATACCTAAGTACTATAATAACAACTTTATATATATCGTCTCAGATAACTCACTAATCATATGAAACAGATTTGACTGTTATCTTCTTTTTTAAAACAGTATACTTTATTTTTAGAGCAGTTTTAAGTTGATAAAAAAAAATTGAGGGGTACCTGGGTGGCTCAGTCAGTTAAGCGTCTGGCTCTTCATATCAGCTCATCATGATCTCACTGTCCGTGGGATCGAGCCTGCTTGGGATTCTCTGTCTCTCTCTCCTCTCCTCTTCTCTCTCTCTCTCTGTCTCTCTCTCTCTGCCACTCCCCTCTTCTCTCTCTCTCAAAATAACTAAATAAACATAAAAAAAAAATTGAGCCAAACATGCAGAGTTCCCATATACACCCTTACCCTCCTACCACCCTACAATTATCAAGTTGCATTAGTGTTGCACATTTGTTACTATTGACGAGCAAATACTGGTGCATTATCATTAAAGTCACAGCTTACATTCGGGTTCACTCTTCATGTTATGTATTCTGTGGGTTTTGACAAATATATAATGACATGTATCCACTATTACTGTGTCTTACAGAATAGCTTCATGGCCCTAAAAATTCCCTGTGCTCCACCTATCTTCGTATAATAGAGAACATTACAGCTAAGAGATGAAATAATTTACTCAGGGTCACATGGCTACACACATGGGGGAGCTGTTCTCCCTGCCTAGAATTTATGATCTGAACTAATACATTATACTGCCTGATTCACTAGAGTTATGTGATTATTTTAAGGAATCCTAGCTTTGTAAGATTCTTGCCAAGTCTTACTTACTTCATGGAAGTATGCTGTGTGTGGGGAGCATTTTGCCTATACTTTCCTTTTTTTCCTTTGAAGTTAAAATGTCGTGAGAAATATTGCAGGGAATAAACTTTTCAATTATTAGATATTTGGTGAGAGTTGTGAGTTAAAGAGAAGTTATGACTGGAGTAGCAATGGAGATGTCAGATGTCTGTTGTCTATAGCAGAAGCTGTATGTAGGCTGCATCCTCCTGGCTAGGGCAATGGGTGAATAAAGGATGTAGCGACAGTTAATTTAAAAAAAAAAAAATTTTTTTTTTTTAATTTTTTTTTCAACGTTTATTTATTTTTGGGACAGAGAGAGACAGAGCATGAACGGGGGAGGGGCAGAGAGAGAGGGAGACACAGAATCGGAAACAGGCTCCAGGCTCCGAGCCATCAGCCCAGAGCCTGACGCGGGGCTCGAACTCACGGACCGCGAGATCGTGACCTGGCTGAAGTCGGACGCTTAACCGACTGCGCCACCCAGGCGCCCCAAAAAAAAAAAAAAATTTTTTTTTAATATTTATTTATTTCTGAGACAGAGAGAGACAGAGCATGAGTGGGGGAGGGGCAGAGAGAGAGGGAGACACAGAATCCAAAGCAGGCTCCAGGCTCCGAACTGTCAGCACAGAGCCTGAGGCGGGGCTCGAACTCACAAACCATGCGATCATCACCTGAGCTGAAGTAGGTTGCTCAACCGACTGAGCCACCCAGGCGCCCCACGACAGTGAATTTTTTAAGCGAGTGAAATGAACAATTTTTTTTTTTTTTTAAATGGGTGAATGAGCAAAGTTGAATGGAATGGAGGGTATTAGATTAATTACATACCTTTACCTTCAGATGACGTATCTCTCTAATAGTGGTTTAAAAAATATATCTGAAGAAAGAAAACAACATTATCTGAAGTTCATGTGGTAGATAGTGTGTGTATAAGTTAGAAGGAACAGGGAGATAAGATCATTTCTCTTTACTCTCAGTGCCTGTTGCCATTCTCAGTCAGCATGGATCTTCATTCCAACCTTGCAAGACAAAACAGACTTGCTCCAGGAAAGTTTTTCTCGGGGCTGTTCTCCTACCTCAAGCCACCCCTTGTATTACTCTGTAGCAATTTTGGTTCAGAGGCTATAAGAAGGTAAAGAATATGTAGTTTAGGATCTGCCGGGATGGATATTGTTTCATGAAAAGTTGGTTGATTGCTTATAAGCTTTCCCCCCTGTTTTTTTGCTTATTTTCTTCTAGGCATGATGGTAATGTTTACTAAAATTAAAACTAGAGCTAGGAAGAAGAGTTGGCCTTAGATTAAATCCTGGTGTAGGAGTATTTTAGTGCTGAATGACATCAGCAAAGATAAGCAGTAGTTGCTTGAGAGGCAACAAACTGTGACCTAGTTTCTTTATATGTAAAGTAAGCCATTAGGATAAAATCATCTCAAAAGCTAAAATGCCCAAGATTCTTTACAAGGAAGAAGAACTGAAGAGGAAACAAATCGAAAGAAAATAAAATAGAAAATGAAAATGATGTTTTCCACCATTCCTTAAAATTATCTCATCCTTTTGGTTTTCATGAAACCATTTTTTCACTTTTTTCTCTTGCCTTCCTGGCCTCTTCTCTTATCTCTTTGATCAACTCTCTCACTATCTTTTCTTCTCATCTTGGTGTTTCCCAAGATTCTGACTTCAGTCTTCTCTCTTGGCATATTCTCCTTATCATCCTTGTTTAGATAAAAACAAAACACTTTTTTTGTGTGTGTGGTGATGACCAAGTAGACATCAGTCTACTTACTTCATTTGGGCCCAGGAGGTAAAGAATCCTTCATGATCTACTGCTGAATCATCCATTTTCTCTGTTTTTCAAGGGTCGTAAGAGTGAGGCTGAAAAGTTCTTCTTGAAGGCTATTGAGCTGGATCCCACCAAAGGAAACTGTTACATGCATTATGGTGAGTGGTTGATAGTTTTTTTCCATGTCCTCCCCCCCTCCCCATTTACCGTTAATGTTGATATGAGATTTAGGATTTGCTGGCAAAGAACATTTTGAGAGGGCATAGACTTCATTGCTACAGATTGAGCCTCATGGTGTAGTCCTAGTTTTTCATTCAAAGCAGGCATGTTATAGAGGGCTATGCATTATATTTTCCATTAATAATTTTCATAGGACTTCAATGGGGAGAGGCATTTTCACAGTTGTTTCTTTCAAGTCCAGTGTAAAGGGTAAATAAGGTCTCATCAGGAAAGCATCTTGCTCCTTGCCTGATGCTTGGTATATAACCAGAATATTAGCTCTCTTATATTTGTGAATGATAATATATTGTTCCTTGAGTATATCATTTTGAAGTTTCAGAGGTTTAAATTTTGACCACAAAATCTTGCTTTCTTGCTTTCTGGAAAATATAAATGTACCCCAGCCTCTAGATACCTGAGATTTGGGTCAAGGATAAACCATAAATGGTATAAAAGATGTCTTTCTCATGCAGTTCAGTCTTTGCCTTAATCAGTACAGAATGGACTTATATAACAACTCTGTCACACTCCACTCTATCATTAGGAGTGAGTCATGTGTTAAGTGAGGTGAAGTATATAGCTGGTTTGGTGTTGGGTAAGATGTACTTATTTCTACCAGATTTGTAGTTGGAATGGCTTTCAAGGAACCGAAAGACATTCACTTTTGCTGATCCTTTGGGGGAAAAAATGATTTTTTAACCACTCTTGGCTTTGATGTGTTATTATCAAGTAGTAAGCTGAAAGATGGGTGGTGATTAAATCTTGAGGAAAAAAACCCTAATATCCTTCTTCTTAAAGTTAATTCTTTCTTCCATTTTACAAATAGTAAAAATAAATCAGTGACAGGCTCTGAGTGTAGAAAAATGGAAATAATAGAATGGAGGATACACTTTACCAACCACAAGTCCATTTGCTTATTTACATTTTGCATATATGTTTATAAACTTAGGGTCGTGATGCTTTATCTTACCAGCATAACACAGCATGTAATTCCACATGGGTTATTGCATAACCACTCCTGATTTTGTTTCACGATGCAGTGTTATTGCCATGTTAAGTTGGCAGTCAACTAATTTAAGTTTGCTGCAGAATATATTTTATTTTTACAGGATTTCTCATATGAAGTATTTTAAATTAGACTTTCTCATGCATACTATTTTGGGTACCCCTACTGTGCATTAAAGTAGGTCCATGATTATTTTCCCTGAGTGCTAAAGAATCTCTTCTTATTGCAACTTTTGAAGTAGAATTTTTTCCCCTATCTTGCTTTCTGCATTTCCTTTACCTCAAACTAATTCTACTTAACCTTCTAATCTTATTTCTATAATTTTGTTACATGCTTTAGATATTTCACAATCAATTCCTTTAAATTTCATATTGGCTTCATTTGAATTGCTAGGGGAAAAAAATCACTGTTGTGTTCATTTTAAGAGTTTGCCCCCTTATTATTCTGACTTGTCTGTCTTTACCTATTTCTCTTTTTAATTTATTATTGTTTTTATATTACATCCTCCTGAATTTTTTTTTTTGTTTGTTTGTTTGTTTTCAGTGTTGGTGGTAGTGAGTAGTTCTCCCATGAGAAGATTTTGGATTTAGTTTTAACAGAAAATGCAACAAATTCCTTATTGTCTAGGTTACATGAAAGACAGTGATGATAACACACATCTGTAAATTATGTATTAAAACTGATTCTTCTTAGCACTCCTGGATTACTTAAAAATTTTTAGCACACATACATTGTTAGAAGTACATGTATTTTCTATGGGAGGAATGACTGCATAATTCAATATAATTTGATGAAATCGTTTCAGTACTTTTCCCCACGCTGGAATGGGAAATAAAAAGGACTCAGGCTGAAGCATCAAAAAGTGGTAGTTAAGGCAAAATAATCTACAAACGGACAGAAAGCCCATACGGAGTGCTTCATACGCCTGTCTCACTGTGCTCATGTTATAAAAAACGTACATTTCATTTGAGGGAAATCTACTTCAAATGACTGAATTTTAAAACTGGAAAGTTGTTTTCAATGGTTTAATATAATCTGTTTAACATAATCTGTTGTACAAATAAATTGACTGAAGCCTAGAGAAATGGCGTTGGCTTGCCTAAGTTAGTTGAAGTAAACTAACTTTTGGGTCCCTTGATAATCACCAGTGCCTTTTCTTCTCTTATGTATGCTCCATTTCTTTCACAACATTGGGAGACATACAACCAGATGTGCGGGTGGGTAAGTAGGCCGATATTTTTGATTAGTAGGTCATTCTATGCAATTTTAGAGTGCCAAATTCATATAAATCATAACAGCTTAAAATGTTTAGGGAAGGATTTTTATTAATTTTAATGTGTATAAGATGTGTCTAATGGTAGAAGGTACTGTTTCTTTTTCAGAAAGTGAGTAGGGCTATGTAAGAAATAAATAGGGTGATGTCATTTTTAGAAGGTGATGTGGTGGGAAGTGGGGTGCTTCTTGAAAGCAAGCAGGCAAGTAAAACATTTGTGAAGAGGTGATATTTGAAATCTATAAGTGTGAACCAACTCTTTGAAGAGCCAGGTAACAGCATTTCAGACAAGTAACAAAGTTCAAAGTCGTAGGCAAGAGCAAGCTTGTGTTCACAGTAGAGAAGGAAGGCTAATGTGACTGGATTATATTAAACCAGATGGGAAGGTGGGAGGACAAGGCTTAGCTCTGTCGACCAAGCTAAGGAGTTTGCATTTTCTTCCTAGGGAAAAAGAAGGGACTCTGAGGAGAAGACAGGATTAGGGGAAGGTGGAGGGGAACTCTATTGCTATGTTTTAGGCAAAGAAGATAGTTTGGACTTGGCAGTAGTTGTGGGAATGTTAATATTTATATTGAAATTATACACTTACCTTCTTTAGAAAATTCTAAGATAATTGAGAATGGAGAGTCCCTGTTTTCCGTTTTTGCGCCATCAATATCTAGCATATTGCCCTACGCACAGTAATGTGTAATAAATGTCAGTTGAGCTCAGTTAGAGGTAGTCTCCATTTTAATTGGATATGGATTCCAAAACGGACTGAAAGTTTGTTCCATTAGCATTTTTATTACTTCTTGTACTGAGAACGTACATACTATGATTTCTCGATCAACTTACTGGTTATAGATATTCTTAGGATATTTATACCCACAGATTGAATGAATAATACTTTCTCAGCTTAAAAATAAATGTTTAAATGAAATATACATGTTATTTTGTGTCTTTTTATAAAATGCTTTTGCAAACGCCCGTGAAAATGCCAGCATGGGTGAATTTTGTTCTATTGGAGATTCACTCTCCTGGGTGATTATGTGCTTGTGATTTGCTTGTTAATGATACAAGTGACTTTGAAAATACTATGCAGTTGGGACTAGACAGAGTGAAGTACAGGAATTTATATTGGCTGCAATGGCCATTAGAAGGCAGTGTTTAAAAGTATTCTCAGTTATTTGCATTTTTAATCCACTAGTTTTGTGTTTTGGGGAAGAGATTGCATTGCAGACTATCTTTTCTGCTTCAGGTTGGCTTGCCACAAAGAAAGCTAGACAGGTTTGTAAAACTGGTTCAGTAAGTTTGTCAAATGTAGGGCCCTCTAAGGGGCACCTGAGTCATTCAGTCGATTAAGCATTTGACTTTTGATTTCAGCTCAGGTTATGATCTCTCAAACCATGAGATCAAGCCCTATGATGGGCTCTGTGCTGACAGCGTGGAGCCTGCTTGTGATTCTCTCTCTGCCTCTCTGTCTGCTCCTCCCCCTACTCGTGGGCGTGTATGTGAATGCCTGTGCATGTGCACACGTGCTCTCCAAATAAATAAAAATAAGTTTAAAAAAAATGTAGAGCTCTCTGGTCCCTGTAGTCTCTGGGATGAAGATTCCTTATCTGTAAAGTGTGAACAAGTTGATGTGGGCTTTCAAAATGTGTTTCAGTGCTAGGATTTCATGTTGTTGCTAATATATACTCAATTTCTCACTAATCGTTCATCAAAACTTTTAAGGAATGTATAGAAAATATGTTTCAAACTATGGTGTCAGTAATAGTATAATGTTACATTCATAATGTCATCAAGCTTACAGTGTACCCCATGTCCATATGAAACAAATCATCTGAAGGCTTTATGGAAGGTAGTTTATAAATGTCAAAGATGAGGATTTGGTGGCTTACTGTCCCATGTGGGCCTGTAATTCATGGAATTCTCCATGGATTTCCCTATGGCTCCAATGGAAAGTTTCTGCCAAAAAAATAAAAGTTAAGAGAAGAGGTCTCTGTCTCTGTCTCTGTCTTTTTTTTTACAAATTACTAGAAAAACCATTTTGTCAAAAAGATATATTGTAATTTTTCTTTATGTGCTTAGTAGTAAATTTTATGTAGATCGAAACAAATTAAATCAAAATGCATTTATTATGAGATACCTACTATGTATACATCTGGGTAGATGGAAATTCATTAAATATTAAGGACAAAAGCATAAAAAGTGAAAAGGAAGCAGAGTATGATAAATGCTATTAGAAGTACTCTTTTATGTTGACCTTGGATGGTTTCTTCTTTTCTCAGCAACCTCTTGACCGTACACCTTTCCCCTCATTTTCTTCACTTTGGTTACTCTCTCTGGGTGAAGGTGTTCATTCCAAGAGTTCAGCTATGTAGTGATGAGTCCTGAACCTCTTAATCCAACTTAGTATTTACTAAGTTAGATGTAAGGAGACAACAGGGAGCTTGCAAACCGATGAGGGAGGCACACATTGTAAAAATAATCATTTAATTATAATTACAATTGGTTTTATAAAGGAGATATAGTATAATAAAGGGGCCTCGATTTGGGAGGCTGGGGTGCAGGAGAACTGTGCCTGATGAGCTGACACATAGGCTATATTTGAATGAATAGTAGTTCACCAGAAAAAAAAAAATGGAGGAACAAGTGGATACTTTGGAGAATAATCAAGCCGAGAAAATATTTGAGGCAGAAGGCACAGCGTATGTCTGGAGAATAGGTCAAGGACAGAACTAGGACCATAACTAGAAACTCTGCGAAGATACATTCTGGTTCCATAGAAGGAAGAACATCCAACTTAGGAGAGCTTCCAGGTTAGGAAATGAGTGCCCATTGAAGATTTTTCAACTGTAGATTTTTAAGGAGTTAGAGAGAATTCAAGCAATGGGAATGGAAAAGGACTGGTCCAGACAACTGTGAAATCATTTCTAATGTGGAGAAACAGTCATTTTGTTATTCTTCCTCTTGAACCCAAAGAGAAGTATAGAATTTTTAAAACTGTAATTATCTAGGTTATTATTTGGCTCTACTATCAATTTTAGAATCCTGAAAATGTGTTATTGCATTTATTCTGGTTTTTTTTATTTTGTCTTAACTCCTATGAGTTAGGAATAGATCTCAATGCCATTTGATTGAAATAATGGAAGTTCAGAATTTCCAAGTGACTCTCTGGATCCTAAATTTTCTTTTTTTTTTTTTTTTTAATTTTTTTTTTCTTCAACGTTTATTTATTTTTTGGGACAGAGAGAGACAGAGCATGAACGGGGGAGGGGCAGAGAGAGAGGGAGACACAGAATCGGAAACAGGCTCCAGGCTCTGAGCCATCAGCCCAGAGCCTGACGCGGGGCTCGAACTCACGGACCGCGAGATCGTGACCTGGCTGAAGTCGGACGCTTAACCGACTGTGCCACCCAGGCGCCCCAGGATCCTAAATTTTCAACATACATAGTGGGAGAAGAACTTGAAAAGTCCAGAACTTTCTACAACTAAAGTTCTAGTCTGTTTGTCTCTAGGATACTTTATATGCCCTTAAATTGCATTTTAAAAAGTAGATCCTTGTGGAAATTGTTAAAAAATTATATTTGATATTTCATCAGTGAACACTATAAGAGAGGAAGTTGAAAATATGTGATAAGTCGAATTGGTAAGAGGTGTGTAGTTACTTTTTATTATCATAATTAAAGCTAGTCAGTAGGTGGCAGTTAGCTGAGGTTGAATGTGTTGTAACATTTTATTTTTAATCACTTCAGAAACTCCAAGAGTAGTTTTAAAAATTAAATAGTGAACGAAATAATGGTGTTTCCTTGATTTAAAATGAAAATACATTTTTGGTGAGTCTGTGCAAAATTACATTGAGATAACGGTTATGTTTAATGCTTAAGACCAAAATATTTTGTTAAAATATCAGTATTTGTGTCTCTTTATTGCTCCAAGGACAGCACAGACAGTTCACAGGTATATAATTAGAATATGATGTTTCTAAATGTCATTCCAAACTACTTCGTTTCTTACCTCTGAATTTTTATTTTTAAATTTGTTATTACTACAATGTGTCTAATAGGTTAATATTATTTAATCTTCATACCTGGTGTGTATTTTATGTGAGGTATTTTTGAAAGCCTTTTGAAATTAAAACTAACCATGACTAAAATGGGAAAAACAGGGAAGGGATTCTCTAAGCTAATAAGCAAAGAATAAAGGAAAAATTAAAGGATTAATGTAAAAAGAAATACAGCAAAAGGACAAGCAGGTAAGTGATAAATAATTTCCATAAAAGCATAAGCTAAAACATCTGTCTACTTAAAACATGAGAAACTATAAAACTACAAGGGAAACAGAATATAAAGACCAAGGGATATGAACAAATAATTCCCCAAAGAGGAAATATAACAGATTTTAAAAGATAGGTAAACATAGAATTTCCTTAGAAATAAAGAAATTCAAATTCAAATAGCAATAAATTCCCTTGTTACTCTAGCATTTATTCTCAATAATTCTCTTGATAATATGTGTTAAGAAAATATTTTTTCTGTGTTTATTAACAAAAGGTAGTAATTGGGCCATACCATTGCTATTTATTAGAGGCAAAAATAGGAAGGCATCTAAATGCCTGAAAAAGGGAAATGATTAAATAAGTTATTGCTATTCCCATTTGATGAAATATTTAATATCCTAAGTTAACTTATAAAGAATATATAACACAACTGCCTATGTTACTGTACATGAAGAGTGATTAAATTTTGAAAAATAACCACATCATTGGAAAAGCAAAGCAAACAAAACCAAAGAAGCAATTTTAATAATAGATGTTTTAGCATTTTGGACTCTTGCAGCCATTTTTTTTGCAGGCTTAATATTTTCTGTTTATATTTTCTTTAATGAGTACATTTATTATGAAGGAATATATATACTTGATAAAATGTGAAAGAACAAGTGTCTTAAACTATTATTCAGGTAGTTGGTAGAAAAGATAGCAGGAAAATTATTATAGTAAACAAATAATTTTCCAAAACTTATTTGACAGAACTTAACATGTAGAATTTCAGATGTAAAAATTAAATGAGATAGGAATAAAAAGAGAAAGGCATCTTGCCTGAAATCTCTAGTAAGTACCACATTTCTGTGATGAATTCATCAAATATAATAATAACACAAGCATTTACTTAGGGCTTTTGTGTCCTGAGAAATTCTTGTGGAATTCTCATTTAATCCCCACAAAAGCCAGGTGGGGAGATTGCTTGACTGTCTCCATTTTACAGAAGAGGAAAGTGAAGTCATGAAGCTGTAAGATAAATTACCCAAGACTTCAGTGCCAGTTAATAGTAGAGGCAGCATTTGAACCAAGGGACCCTGACTACACTGTCTATGTCAACAGAGGACATGAACAGGTATATTTTCCATCCACAGATGCTCTACTGGTAGGTTTATTGATACATGAAATATATATCAAATACACTGAAAGTTGGGACTCACTCCCCCCCCCTTTTTTTCCCATCCCCTTGGGTGTTAGGTTTTCAAAATATGGATTTGGGGAGGGCACAAACATTTGGACCATTGCACCCACCACATTTCCTTATTAACTCTAAAAACAAAAAGAATACTATTGTTACAAAACATAGGATTAAGACGTTTCACAGTATTAAAACGATTAAATCAATTCAAGTAATATGGTATGACCTGACACCAGGGTTTTGAGAATTTCCACGAAGAAAAGTATTTGGTGTCATGCTGGGCACATCTGTGCTCATTAATGCTAGTGCTATTATTGAAGCTCAGTGTTCAACAGTTATGTCTTTGCACCAATGCTGGGTGTTTTTATGTACCTTTTGTTGTTTCAGCAATCTAACACTGTGCAGAAATCATATCCTCTCTATTTTACATCTGTGGGATTTAAGGTATCAGGAGTATACGTGGCAGCATTTAAAGGCCCTATGCCTAGCTGGTTGGCAGAGCAAGGATTTGAACCTCCTTTCACTCTAAAGCCTAGGATATGTTTATGGTTTGCCTTGCGCTTTCAACTGTATGCACTAAATGTGAGCCTGGTGAGTCCTCAGTGGTGACAAAGACCCAGAATGCTGAGATTTTGGAGCACTGCTTGGGGGAGAAACACAGGCATGGAGCTCTCATAATCATCTACTTCAAGGCTGTAGGAAGGAAGGCCAGCTTGAAGTCATCAAGGCAGGGACAGAGCCTGAAAGGTACAGAGAGAGAAAAGAGCTCACGTAAAGAGGAAAGAAAAGGAAAGATAGGAGGCAGGGCACCAGATGTCACCCCACACAGTGGTACTGACATGATCTCATTTACTCTCCCTGATAACACAGCAAGGATATTCCTGTTTGTGAAGTGAGGAAACTGTGGCTGCAAATCAAAGAATCATGAAAGTAACCCGAGTGGCCTTGCTCCAGAGGTTCCCGTACTGGCTGCAGTGCCTCACATAACAAAGATGGTCAGTCAGTATTTTTGCAGTAAAAGGATGACTGCCGAAGGACGATTGGCCTTTAGTTAGTTTTGCTCTTTCCTTTTCTCATCTCTGCTTCCATTTTTTGCATGGGAATAGAGTCCACTTTGCTTTAAATTGTAACTAGGTGATGCTTTGTTAAGAAAAAGGTACAGTTAAGTTCTGCCTCTGTTCATTGGGGCTGCTGTAACAGCACAACATAAACTGGGTGGTTTATGAACAAGAGAAATTTGTTTCTCACAGTTCTGGAGGCTGCAAGTCCAAGATCATGATGTATGCAGATTCAGTGTCTGGGGAGGCCTACTTCCTCATTGACAGCCTTCTCACTGTGCCCTCACATGATGGAAGGGGCAAGGTAACTCTCCGGGGTCTCTTTTATGAAGAGACTAGTCCCATTCATGAAGGCTCCAGGATTTCAACCTATCAACTTGTGGGTGGAGAGAGTAGAGGTACAAACACTCAGACCACGGCAACAATTTATATATGCATATTATTTTGAATCTGTCTTTGTATGGGACTCAAGAAGCCACAAAAGCAAGGTGATAAGAACTGAGTTAAGCTTTAGATTAGGGATAGGGGGGTGTAATGGAGTTTGGAATGTAGCTCTCCCAGCCCCTCTGTTAATTGCTCCTTCAACATGGTCTACCTTTTGCTAGCTTCTCTGTTCCTCAATTTCTTAATCTAGAGATGATTGCTACTGCCTCAGCTTGTGAGGATTTATTGACAATTCTGTAAAATAACTAGTCTGTCATATGTGCTCAGTTGTCACAATGACCATTTATTATTTTAAAATGGAATAGGACCCATACCGATACCTTGGAGAATGAATGAATCCTATAGAAAAAACTTTGGATAAGGTATATAAAAAAGAGACAGAGATCAGGGGGAAAGGGGACAATAAAAATCTAGATACGAAGAAAAAGAGGACTCTGTATCCATCAACATGAAGACAGAAAGAGAGAACAGAAAAGACACAATTGCTTGCAAGAAGAATGAGTATTATAGGTAACAAGTAATTGGGAACAGAGTGAGAGAACGAGCAAGGAAGACAGAGAGGGAAAAAGAGAGATACTGGTTTTCCAGCCTTAGCTATTTGGATTTGGTGATGGAATGCACTTTGAGATTCTTGTTTATGTTCTGCCTTTCACTTAATTGAAGACAGTTGTTCCCGAAGTTTGCTACCCTGCCATTAACTCTTCTGTGCCTCAGTGACACATCTGTGAAGGAACCCCTCAGAAGAGTCCATTGAGATGGTGTTGGAGGGCAATGAGGAGACTCAGAGCTCTTCCTAGGAAAAGGGTATAAGCATTTGGCTCTGGGAGCCACCCCTCTCCATTCTCATTGCCATCGTAAGTTAGTCTCAGAGGCACACTCCCTTCCTTACTGACTTCCCCTGTGTTTGAGACCTTATGTCTACCTCATTTCTTTCCTTACAACTCCCTTGTCTAGCAAATGACACTACTCACCTGTATACTTTGATTAGGTCACACTCTTCATCTAGTTATATCTTTCCCTTCGTCTTTAGGTGGTAAAACTCCTCAGATTGTTTAAAGCCCAGTGTGAGCTTGTTTTCCTTCATACAGTGCATTGGTTTATATAAAATATATATATATATTATTTACACTTATAGTGGGTTGTGAGGTTTCTCCCTCCCTGTCCCTCCTCCCACTCCTTCTTTCTCTGACATCTTTTTACTTTCTCCCCAGTCTCCCTTCTTCTCTTCCTCGCCTCCTTCTACTTCTCACTCTTTATCTGACAGTCTTCATAACTTCCTCAATATTTCTCTGGCATTTCATAACCCTTCTGGAAAGAGGCAGGGGAGAAATAAATGTAATAAAGCATCCGGAGCCTTCCTGACCTCCTTTCTACTTGAGCACAGAGCCTTGGCCTGCTGTTCCTCTAATCTCCTTTGCACCAGACACCTTCCTTGCCACCTGTCCAATTCAGGGCAAATTTTTGGTCTCGTGTTCATACAGGGACAAATAGGGGACCTCCCAACCTCAAAGTGACCACTCCAGATTGATCTCCTGGGTATCCCTTTCCTCACTCACCTGGTCCACCTGTTTTCTTGGCCAGTAACCACCACACATTTATCACGTTGGGTTTGTCTCAATAAACCAGAGCTGTTATTAAATCAGGCTTCCGAGAGCGCAAAAACACAAAGCAACAAAACTAATAGAAGGGAAGGGGAGAGAGACTGGTTTTAAAGATTAAGAGCAGGGACACTTGGCTGGCTTAGTTGATAGAGCATGTGACTCTCTTGATCTCGGGGTCATGAGTTCAAGCCTCACATTGGGCATAGAGATTACTTAAAAAAAAAAAAAAGTAAGAGCATACCTGAAATGCAAAGGATGCTCAGAAAGGGAGACACTCAGCAACCCTTCCTTCAGAGAAGCAAAAGGGAAGGTTCCCCTCCATATTTTCAATCCTTCCAAGTCTAATTAGCATACATTAAAACCTCTCGTTAGCAGCATCTTCTTTGGACAGCCAGTCTAACTCCTGAGCATCGGATTACCCCCTACCCTATCTTATCAGGTGTTTGTTACTCACCTTCCTGAATAGAAACATTTCAGGCTTGCTACAGTTCCACTTTACCTGCCTGGCTTGTTGCCATAAGACATCAACAAAATCAGCTCAAATATATCTACCATCTTCCACGGTTTTCCCCTGCTTCAATCTGCTGAATCTTTAAAAAAAAGATTAGATGCTTCTGGATATTGGTAATGTTCTTTTTCATGATCTGGCTAATAATTATATGACCATAGCCACTTTGTGAAAATTCCAAGTGATACCCTTACTTGTCCCCCTTGTGTATATTCAACTTTGATTATAAGTTGAACAAAAACCAAGTGTTTACACCATCCAGACACAATGCACTTAGCTTGTGATACCTTACATCTCCTCAAATTTACATCTCTTTTGCACTTAAAATATCTCCATAATCTCCTCTTTCCTCTACTAAATTGGAACTGTTTCAAGGATAAATGTTGCATTTATCTTCCCCCTTCTCTACTGCCAGTATCACCATATCTTATGTGTATTAGGCACGATATATGTTTCTTGGATTGGATACATTAACCCATTGTTTCTTCTTCTTTTCCCAGACTACTGAATTTATTCCAAAGTACAATGGGGTATAATAGATTTTAGTCAAATTGCATTAGTTTGAACTGTTGTGGAATTAGTATATCTTTGAAGGTATAATTGATGTCTGAGTTATTTGCCATGTTCTAAGAGAAATTCGGAGACCTAAAACCAGGGCTGCCATGTTGCTTATATTCATAGAGACCTCACTGTGAATAGCAACCTTGGAAATTTTGCAGTACACAGCATGTATGGCCATTTAGTGCAGCCCTGCCTAAAATCACTCTTAAGGTGAGAGGATATGAATAGACAAGTGCCTGGTGACCTATGCTGGCTGGACTCTAGCTTACACTTGCAGATGACAAAAAGTAGCCACATGGGGACATAGGTAATTCATTCCTGTTATTGAATGTGTATTTATTAAATCCCCACAGTGTGCCAGGAAGTAAGAGAGTGAGTCACTCTGATATCTGGAGAAAGAGCTCTCTAGGTGGAGGGAATGGCAAATAAAGACTCTGAAGCAGGAGTCTTTGTTTCTCCAATGTGTTAGACAAACAGCAAGAGGCCAGTGTACGTTGAATAAGTGACCAAGAGGGAGAGTAGAAGGAGACAAAAGAGATGAGGTCAGAGAATGGGTGGAGGAACTCCCTCCTGACTGTATCAGGCAGTGTAGTCCAAGATAAGGGACATTACATTTCCCTAAGTCATCTGTAGAATGATGGTCTTTGACTCCCGTTTTAATAGGATCATTCTGACTGCTGTGTACCCTTTAGGGTCAAGGGCAGCAGTATGGAGACTGGTCAGGAGGTAATTGCTGCAATCCAGAGTGACATGATGGCTTGAGACAAGGTGGTAGTGGTAGAAGTCAGACAATTCTGGATCTATTTAGATATCTGATGTCCTCTGCCAAGGGGAACTATTTAATGAGAATGTTAAGTTCACGGTGTTATTTTATAAATAAGATTTTCATTTGCCTTTGAACATTTTTTAAAGCTACATACGAATGATTTTTCCCAAAGAGAATTGTATTAGCATGACACCTATTACAGATTGTTTTAGCTCTTTAATTTAGTTACATTGATCAGAAGAGTGACTTTTTCATATATTTTAGTAAAAAATGCCAATCCCAACTAATCTAGGGAGTTTATTTGCAGAATTTTTACAAAGCAGTATTTGAGCCTTAGGCTTAAGGCCAACTTATATTGTGGATTTCTACCTTTCAGGCAGTTTTCTAAAGCCCGGAATTAATGAAGGCTTGATCGTCACCAGTTTGTCTTATTGAAACATTGATAAAAATCTACCAAGTTGTTTAAAGGGGTCAGTTAGAGAATTATCCAGAAAGGAAATGGTATAACTGTAATGCAGAAGCACTTGAATCTAGAACTGTCAACTGCTTTTTCCCTCTGCCTTTTTTAGCCTCTGGGGAGACTTCAACTTTTTGTATCTGGACCTCTAGAGAATGCTTTCTCTTTCAATACCCTTTTCTGTATTTCCCTACTCAGATTACTTTCTTTCATTGTAATTTCTCATCTTGTTTTTGCCTTTGTTATTCCTTTGATTGAAGACAATTAAATAAGATGATGATAATTAACTTGGGTAAGACAAATTATAAACCAAAGAAATAATGATAAAGCATGGTAGTACAATGCATACATAAGAACAAAATATATTTTACTTAAGATTTTCATAGTTTATTTGAAATTCAGCTCAGTTATCAAACACAAAGGATGTGCTTGTTTACTGTATATGAAAGAGAAGTGATTTCTCATAACTATTCTACATATGAAGGATAAAATTCTTAAATCTCCTTATTTTAAGAGTTTGAAAGAGTAAACTTGTATTTACTGCATATATCTTATTGATATAGATGTATCTTTCTATCTACACGTGTATGTGTAACCTGGCCATTATTTTTTGTAATATAGGGAAGAATACATGTAGTTGATTGACCAAAAAAACCTCAATCTAACTGGTGACTAATCCAGACAGAGCATCCAGATTATGGTGGAAAATGTTTATTTTGTTGTTCCTATCAGACACTGGTTCTCAAACTATGGACAGTGGAATAGCAGCGTCAATAGGTACTAGTAAAAAATTAAAGTCCTATTTATTACTCCCTTGTTGAATGAATTTGTTAGAGGAATGAATATACAATGGGGAAAAGTCTCTTCAACAAATGGCATTGGGAAAACTGGACGGCTACATGCAAAAGAATGAAACTGGACCACTTTCTTTCACCATACACAAAAATAAACTCAAAGTGGTAAAAGATCTAAGACCTTCAAGTAAAAGACCTGAAACCATCAAAATCCTAGAAAAGCCCATGGGCAGTGATTTCTCTGACATCAGTGATTCAGAGAACACTCTAGAAAAAACACTGTTTTTCTAGATATGTCTCCTGAGGCAAGGGAAATAAAAGCAAAAATAAGCTATTGGAACTACATCAAAAAAAAAAAAAACAAAAAACTTATGCACAGCAAAGGAAACAGTCAACAAAACTAAAAGGCAACCTACTGAACATGAGAAGATATTTGCAAATGACATATTCACTAAAGGGTTAGTGTCCAAAATATATAAAAAATTGATACAACTCAAAGGCCAAAAACCAAATAGTCCAATTAAAAATGGGCAGAAGACATGAATAGACATTTCTCCAAGGAAGATATCCAGATGGCCAAGAAACAAACGAAAAGATGTTCGACATCACTTATTATCATGGAAGTGAAAATCAAAACTTCAATGGGATACCACCTCACACCTTAGAATGGCTAAAATCAACAACCCAAGAGACAACAGGTGTTGGCAAGTGTCTGGTGGGAACAATAATATACAAAGCTGCTGGAAGAGTGAGTTGAGGCAAAGTCTTCCAGAAGGAGTAAGAGCAAATTTTGTTCCTCATTATTCCCCCAATGACTTATCAATATAGGCTTTTTGAATACTTATTAAAAAGAAAGCTAGGGGCACCTGAGTGGCTCAGTCAGCTAAGCGGCTGACTCTTGATTTCAGCTTGATCTCATGGTTCGTGGGATCAAGTCTCTTTCTGCCCCATCCCTGTTCACACACTGTTTCTCTCAAAATTAAATAAATAAACTTTAAAATTTTAAAAAAGAAGAAGAAACCTAGTGTGTCTTTATTTCCCTATTTATGTTGGTTCTCTGTATTTAAAATGCTTATTGCTCTTTTCCCCATTAATTTTGGGCTATATTTCAAACAAACAAACAAACAAACAATCATTGTATAAGATAACAGAATAATAATTCACTTTCAACCTCGATTCTCATTTTCAAGTTCAGTTTAAAAACAGACACCAAATGGTCCACACTGCATAATATTTTATGCCTTTATCATAGCAGAACACTAATGCTGGGATATTGAGATATATGGTCCGTCGAGAACAGAAAGGGGGGAATTATGCAAATATCTAATATGCTGCGGTATTGTTTTTCTGAATGTTAATATGATGAATGAATTCTGCTGTTAAAAATGATCATATGGGGATTTTTTCTGTTACTGTTTAGTAAAAATTACATGTTTCATGTGGTTTGGGGACCTTGCAAAGTGTGTAAATTGCATTTTGCATGGCAAAGCTGACATAAAGCAAAAGAAATGTTTTAAAATAATGATAAAAATTGTGTATTTACTGTTAAAAACTGAGAACAAACTGAGGGTTGATGGGGGTGGGAGGGAGGGGAGGGTGGGTGATGGGTATTGAGGAGGGCACCTTTTGGGATGAGCACTGGGTGTTGTATGGAAACCAATTTGTCAATAAATTTCATATATATAAAAAAATAAATAAATAAAATTAAATTAAAAAAAAAGAAAAAAAAAATTGTGTATTTAATTTTATACAACTAGTTAATGTTGTCATCCTTTTTTGTTGTTGTTGAACATTAAGATATGTTTGGCTCCCTCCCTCTCCAACTTTTTTTTTTTTCCTTCCCCTCCCCCATGGTCTTCTGTTAAGTTTCTCAGGATCCACATAAAACTGAGAGCAAGCTGAGGGTTGATGGGGGGTAAGAGGGAGGGGAGGGTGGGTGATGGGTATTGAGGAGGGCACCTGTTGGGATGAGCACTGGGTGTTGTATGGAAACCAATTTGACAATAAATTTCATATTAAAAAATAAAAATAAAAAAATAAAACTGTGAAAAAAATAAGAAAGAAAGAAAGAAAGAAAGAAAGAAAGAAAGAAAGAAAGAGAAAGAGAGAGAGATAGATGTGTTTGGCACTGACAGAGCTTGAAAGGCTTTGCCCTTGGGGCTTTGCATCTAAACTGACCTCTTAAACCACCAGTATCATTATCTGCATCACACAAGCTTCTTGCCATTTGTTTCTGTGTGGATAGTGTAGGTATCATGTCCCTCTTTTTTCTCTTTTTCTCTTCGTTTTCCTTTATATAGTTTTTTCTTTTCGGACCAGAGCTAGTGTATCTTATCTTCTTTACCCTCTATAGTCTGGAGTAATGAATTTTACTAAATAACCTTCATTATTCAGTTAATTGTTGTATTTTCCTAACTATTAATACAGAATACATTTCAGAGTTAATAGCTGTCTGGAAAGGGAAAAGAACAATTAATAAATCCCTACATTATCCTTTGTTTAAATATCACATAGTAATTAACATATTTGTTAATGCATTTACTTGGGTGAACATTATTTTTTGAAGGCAGGTGGCAATTAATATTATGTGTTAATTTGAAAAGCCTATAATAAGGGGTGCCTGGGTGGCTCAGTTGGTTAACATCTGACTCTTGATCTTGCTCAGGTTGTGATCTCAGGGTGTGTAGGATCCAGCCCTGTGTCAGGCTCTGTGCTGACAGCAAGGAGCCTGCTTGGGATTTTCTCTCTCTCCCTCTCTGCCCCTTCCCACTCATGTTTCTCTTTCTCTCTGTCTTTGTCTCTGTGTCTGTCTCTCTCTCTCTCAAATAAATAAATATTTTTAAAAAACATTAAAAAGGAAAAAGGAAAAAAATACACACCTATAATAAGAGTAACTGAAGAATGGGTTTAGCCTGGTATCCTCTACTAAGACATAAATGATGAGATAGTAATAATTCTCAGGATGCCATAGAGTATCTTATTCTTATTTTGCTGTTTTTAAACAGCATATACTTTCAGTTGAACCTCATATCAACACATTTATAGTTAGTATACACACAAATTTCATAAGTATTGTGTTCTTCTATTTATAAATGTAACTGCAGTTGGTCCTTGAACAGCATGGGGGTTAGGGGCACTGATCACTGCACAGTTGCAAATCTGTGTATAACTCTTGACTCCCCCAAAACTTAACTACTAATAGCCTACGGTTGACTAGAAGCCTTACTGATAACACAGACTGTTAACACCTATTTGGTATGTTATGTATATTATATACTGTATTTTTAGAATAGAGTAATTAAGCTAGAGAAAAAAAGTTGAAATCATAAGGAAGGGAAAATACATTTCTAGTAGTGTACTGTATTTGTCAAAAAATAAAGCAAAAACACAACTACGTATAAGTGGACCCATGTAGTTCAAACCTGTGTATTCAAGGGTTAAATGCATTTATGAATCTGTGTCCTTAATAATCTTCTGACCTAACAATTATGTTTATTTTGAGGCATGAGAAAGGCATAGTATTAGGTGACGAACTAAGAGAGTAATGTACAACTTTTAGTAGAAATACCTGAGAGATGTCTAAGTTCGGGTCTTAAAACTTTGTCACTGCATTTTAATAAGTAGGCTTGAAACCATAGGTTTATCTTTACTTACCATTTCTTACCAATTTAAGTTTAGAAATGCTTAAATACAAGCAATATCTGTAGCTTATTATAAATTCTTAAAACAGAAAATGTCTTCTTGTATCTTAAGACCAGTCCTTTTGGGTTAGAAGACTGTTATGCATTGCTTTGGTTTTCTTTTGAAAGGGCCAAACTTTGTCAGATAGGGCCGAACTTCATTACTTGTGCTGTTAATAAATCTCCAGCTATAAAGGAAAAAATCAAAAAGTCAGCCTATTCTCTCTGCTTGCCTATTTACATCCTTAAAATTGGACCCAATTCTTCTTTTTTTTTTTGTCCTTAGAATATGTTTCTGGGATAGTACCCTATATCAATTCTTGAGGTATAGTTTCAAAGAATAGTATGGCTCTATCTGCAATAATTCGAACCTTACAAAGCATACCTGAAAGTAATCTCAAAAATGTGAACTTATTAATATTTATTCCATGTTTAGTAATCAATCTAATTAATAGTGAGTAAATGCTAAATGGACCTTTGTATGTTCCTTCAATAATTGTAGTGCTGCTTGAATATAAGAAATGAATATATCTCAATATAAATAGCCTTGTTTGCACATATGCATAAGAGACAGTAGCTGTTTTAAAGGACTAATAATTAAAATAAATTTAATTCTTTTTTGTAATATATCTTTAAATGTATTCATTTTATTTCTTGGTTCGATAGTCTATAGACGATTTTTTTTTTAAGGACAAGAGAAGACCCAACTCTATTAATGTACCAGATGGGTGCATTGGGATGTCCTGCAATGAAGGGAAAGGCATATAAAATATAACCAAGTGAAGAGATATAGATGTACAGCATACATAAACCTTAGCTTCAGATCATGTTTACCGCTATTTTTATATTTTCCTCTGTAGCAGCTTTAATGGCTTCACAGGATTAGATTTGTATTTTCCAAGTTGAAGCTCACTTGCTTTTATACTTTACAGGTCAGTTTCTTCTGGAAGAAGCTCGCCTCATAGAAGCAGCTGAGATGGCAAAAAAAGCAGCTGAATTGGACAGCACAGAGTTCGATGTGGTCTTCAGTGCTGCCCACATGCTCAGGTTTGTTTTGCTACTATACCTTAGAAGACCAACTTTGTGGCTTTGGGAAGGCAATTAGGTATACTGATTCACCTGTCATACCACCTTATTCCACATTCTTGAAGTGAATTGTGCTTTTTACCATGCTAAAATCAGTCAGGTGTATTGTATTCATTAAAGTCCATGTGCACAGTATATGTAGGGCATATAAGCATTCAGAACTCTGAAAAATATTGAGACCCCTTTTCCCATGAAAAGGGAAATTCACGTTCCCTTGTGATTCCCTTCACACTCCCTTCCACATTCCCATGAATGTGGCATGTGAATTTATTTTATTATGTTTGGTGGTGGAGAGGATTGTCAAATACAAATATACCTAAGGCTTATCAAAGTCTCAAAATGGCCCTGAAACAATATATCTTTGTAGACCTTTTAATACTTCTATTTTCAGAAAGACATCATAAAGGATAATTATAATATTAGCAAAGCAATTAAAAGGCAGATCAACAATTTTTGTTGTGAATATAAAAAGAATGTTTAATGCATCCATAAGTGGTGTTTTAGGTTAAAGGAAATTGTTTTTAAGAAACTCAAATGATTTATACAGTTTTTTAAAAAGCAGTATTTGTTCTATTAGCAATATGAATACCCCTTCTCCCACAATTTCACTTAATTAAATACTACCTGAATTTCACTTAATTAAATCTCTATCTAAATGCTTCATTAGCTGACATTCACACTATGGGCTCTGCTTGGTTCTAAGGATAGGTTTATAATCATGTAGATTACTCTCTTACAAGGGAAGAAAAATACCAAAGGAATTCCTTCACATTTGGATGGCTTTAAAACATGGCATTTCAAGAAAAGTAGTTTTGCTTAGTTTTTATTTTGAGATCATTATAGATTTATATACAGTTGTAAGAAATAATATAGAGATCCCCTGTACCATTTATCCAGTTTCCCCAATGGTAATATCATAAAATGATAGTATAATATCAAATGCAGGAAATTGACATTGATACACTCCACTGATCTTACTGAGTTTCTCTAGTTATACTTGTATACCTGTGTGTATGTGTATGTATGTATGTATGTGTGTGTGTATGTGTGTGTGTATTTATTTCTGTGCCTTTTTTTTTTTATCACATGTGTACAGGCTTGTGTATCCATCATCATAGTCAAAGTACAGACTATTTCCAATACCTCAAGTATCCCTTGCATTGTCCTTTGAGAACCACTTGGCTTCCTACTTAGCTTTTTATAAGTTTTAAATAAATTCAAAATCTGAGAGTAAAGAGTGTACTGTGAGGTCTCAGTTGAATGTACTCACTCCACATTTAACATTTAGCATTCCTAAAGCTGGTATCTACAAAGAGAAACCAGTATTCAATCAACTATTGGTATATTTATAAAATAAACTATAGCCAATCTGCAAGAACCTTCAATGCAAGGATAATTTTTAAAGGACACTTCCATTTGCATGACAAGCTTAGGGCTGTTATAGGGAAGGAACTTGTTCATGAATAAAACACCATGCTTTTAGTCACAATAAACCATTTGCAAGGATGGATATGCACAACTTTCTACCGGCTAATTCATCTTAATCATAATAGATACTTTCATCAGTAAGGCATTTTGCTACATATTAAGTCAGTACCTGAAATTCAAAGTCTACCAATTGAAACCCATTATAAGAACATTACAAAAATAACGTCCTTGTTAAATATATCACTCATAACTTTTCCTTAGTTACCATAGTGCCAGAAACCAGTGGAAAATTTTTGTTATACCTTGGTGATGTAGAAATCTTTAGGATTTATTTTTCAGAACCTTCCTTCTAGCTTTCTGCAGTCTGCATTTCTCATTAAGTTGCAGTCAACACCTTCCTAATATTGATTGCAATTATGGAAACAGCAACCTGGCTATAGCCTACCCAAATTGGTGGCAGTCCCCATGAATGTTTTTACTCCATTTTTCTGTTTTTCCCCTTTATCAAATTCAACTATTTCTTGAGTACTTACTGTGCAAACTGAATAGCAACCTTTTCCCTTATTAATCAAGAGCACTTAGGACTTTGCTGAAAGGAGTAAGAAAGGCTACTGGTTTTGCCTTGAGCAGCATTATCAAAATCCTTAGCTATCAAGATCTTGCTTATTTAATGTTACATGTAACATTTCCTCTGGTAATGCCAAATTATTGTATATTGAGTTTGGTATTAATTCTCGCCTCAGAGCTCTGTTGTTTTGCTAGGTACTTAGGAGACAAAATTGGCAGGGTTTGGTGAAGGAAAAGAGTATAAGGCAGGGTATGAGGGAAAGAGCTGATGTCTCCCTGGTTTGTCTTGGTTGACTGGATTAATGGCTACCGTCCTATCCAAAATCAGCAATTTAGGAAATGTTGTAGTTCAAGGAATGGTTTGAACACATTAATTTAACTTACCTTTCCTTGGCTAATTCCAGTGAAATTGCCCAAAGAGTCTATTAATGAGGAAAAAATTGCTTATCACAAATCCAAAAAAAAAAAAGTTATTCCACCTGGATGAGACTAGATTGGGAGAGGGAACGTCCTGGGGCTAACCATCAAGGGACAAATCTTCATCTTATTGGGACCTTCCAGAGGCTTGAAATTTGAGAAATTTCAAACAGACCGATTTCAACTCTCAGTAGTGGATAGTGATCTGTCTGTGTAGAATTAGCACATAGAAAGTTTGAAATATAGGATTTCAAATTGTCAGTTCAGATAAGAATGACAAATCAGATGTATCCAAGTAAAGAGCCCTCATGAAAACAGTGAGATTTACATTAAACCCAAGAGCCACTTAGGCTATCTATAAATTCCTGCTATTTAGGTGATTCACAAGAATATTATGTGGTATGAAAGAATTAATGCTGTTTACCAAATGTGTAGGCCTTCCACCTTCAATAAACGTAAAAGGATTATATTTTTCTGCTTCTTCCAAGTTGAAGACCTTTATGGATCTTATTTGGGTTGTTGAATGTGTGTGGATATGAATATGTCACTTTTGAGCCAAAGCTGTAAGAGTCCAGGCCCTTCCCTTTTCTAACTTGGAAATTGTGGAAATTGATCCTGAAATGACCAGAGGCGGACAGACCTCCCTACTCATGTGCACTGAATGAGTGAGTGAGAAATAAACTTTGTTGTCTTACTTCACTGAGATTTAAGGTGTGTTTATATTATCACAGTGTCACCTAACCTAGCCTAACTGACACAGAAAATATCTTTGAAAATGAAATAGGTGGTTTGAAAGAGGAACAGTGTGACATTAGAAAAGATTACTGAGAGATTAATAGGATCTCTGAGATTATAACTGCAGTGGAGGTAATGGATAATTGTTAGACTGATAATTTATCTTATTATTATATTCTAAGTGTTTTTTATTTTTGAGAGAGAATGAGAGAATGAGAGTGCACAGGATTGTGAGGAGGGGAGGAGCAGAGAGAGAGGCAGAGAGAAAGAGAATCCCAAGCAGGCTGCATACTACATACTGATAACAGCAAAGAGCCTGATGCAGGGCTTGAACTCACTAATTGTAAGATCATGACCTGATCTGAGATCAGGAGTCAGATGCTTAGCCAACTAAGCCACCCCAGCGTCTGATAGGCTGATAATTTAAATAGAAGTTACAGGTATCTTTTCAGAACTTAAATCATAAGTACTAAAGACATCAAAATGGTGACTGAAAGGATAAAAGATTGGAGGGTGGATTGAGAACATTATATACATACTCATAATTACACATATGTTAGTATAATTATATGTAGGGTACAGGTATGTATATATACCATATATAGTGTATATGTGGCATGTATATAGATGTGATACATAGTCTTATTTGTGTATATATAAAGATGATGTATAGTTATATGCCATATATGTGTGTGTGTGGTCATGTTTAGCATTTATACATATATGTAGTTTTATTTGGTTTTGTATATATAAATGTTAACATAAATAGAAAACTTCTGAAGGCGAGCATAGAACACATTAGGCATTATCAACAAACAGAAAATTTCCAAGCTAGGATGAAGGCCTCCGTCATCGTATTGAAAGCAAAACTGCCGAAAATAAACCTCCTCCTAAGCTTGTCTTCATGTCTGGGTCACACTTTTTAGTTGCATACTGAAGAATTCTCTCTTGCCAGTTTAAGCAGAAGCAGAATTTATTAGGAGAGTATTCTGTAGCCCACAGGCTCTCTCTTGGGCTTGAGATCACTCTACACAGTCAGAAGTAATGCCCAACCAACTAGCTTTCTCTGGGACTCAGCAACTTTTGCAGTCCCAAGCTCCACCACCATCACCCACAAGGAACCAAGCAGAGCAAGCCCCACGTTCATTAGATGGTCCTCCTGGGTGCAGCCGCCACCCTGTTAGGCTTATTGCTGACCTTGTTTCTCTTGCAGCTGCATCTGATTGGTGAAACCTGAGTCATGGGTTGGACTCTTGGCTACTAGAGAGTTGGAAGATGAGGCAGTTGGCTTCTGCCTTCTTGGGAAGGTGGGGTCCACATCGTGGCTGATTACCAAATACATTTATAGGGAGGGTAATCACAGATGTCGAGTGGCCTCACATAATGAATATTAACCATATGTGTTGACATTTTTAGTACTTCAAATAAAATGGGAAAAGTACTGGATGCTTCCAGATGAGAGCATTATTAAAAAGGAGATTGGTTATCATCAAAGGAAAATAATCAGAGGAATTTAAAATGCTAGAACTCAGTAGAGTTATATCTAGAGAGTTGTAAGAAGAAAGTATTGAATCAGTTATTCTATTAGGAGCATTTTGTATGAATGAATTTACTCAGTGTTCTCCTAGAACTAGAAGCTAGAGATGGCACAAAGATACTTGGAGATACTGGGAGGCAGTCCAGAGGCACTAAAAACAAACTTTACCTGATTCACAGCATTCATGGACTCTGGCGGAATTTTTTTGTTTTTTCATCCACTTAACAGGGTAAGGGAAGAACAAAGGTAGCATTTATCTAAGTATGTTCTGTCTGCCTGGTGCTGTATTTTGTGTTTTATATCTGTCACTCTCTTAGTTATAATTGTACATATGTGAAGTAGACAACAATATTCCCATTTGACTTACGAAGATACTGAGGCTTTAAAAGAGCCCATATCTCCCACAGTTGGTAAAGTAAAGCTGGGATTTAAATTTAGTGTATTCTGGCCAAGTATAACTGTTTTTACTGTGTCAGGTTAGCTCCCTCATGTCTTTATGACTGGGTGACTATGTAGAGGCTGTGATTCTTGAATTTATTGTTGGAGAAAGGATTTATAGAGTAACAGGTTATCAAATGTGTGAGTCCTAAACAGTAAGACCCTTCCAATATTATTAAATTATCTCTTTATGATAAATTTTAGAAAAGTAGAGTTATAGTCATAGAAGGGAGAACTCCACCTTTGTACTCTCAAAGAGATACTAACTTCTTAGACTGGTACAGTGTCTGACAAAGGACACACTTAAAGCTGCACGAAGCATGAACTTCTCTTTTTTCCAGGACTAAGGGCCAGGTTGTCGCTTCTCCCTAAGGTAGTAAGGACCTGCACTGTACCAGCTGATTCCCATTGCTTCCCTGATTTCTAATGAGCAGAAGGAGTATTTGAAAAAGAATTGTTGTCTTTAAATTTCTGTACTGGACACAATCTTATATAATTAAATATGTTAAAATTAGAGACTTTAAGTATACTAATTTCTTTATAAATTCCACTAGAAGTGACATAAAATTGAAAAAAAATGTTTATTAATTTATCTTGAGAGAGAAAGAGAGTATGATCAGGGCAAGGGCAGAGAGAGGGAGAGAGAGAGAATCTCAGGAAGGCTCTATGCTATCAGCACAGTGCTAGACACGGGGCTCAATCCCACCAACTGTGATATCAGGACCTGAGCTGAAATCAAGAGCCAGCCACTCAACTGACTGAACCATCTAGGCACCCTTAAAGTGAAATTCTTAAGAAAGAAAGGAACCAAATCAAATTATTTCTCAAAGTGGATTGGAAATATGTACACACACACACACACACACACACACACACACACACACACACTGGAGATATATTTTTTTCAAAGCTCTCTTAGGCCTTTCGTCTTTAATACTTCCAAAATTACCAAAGACCCCTTGAAAAGTCATTGGATTCTTCAATTATAAATTGTACTTTACTGCCAACTTTTGGTCCAGAGGGGGTTTATTTCAACTAGGTTGTAATGGGTTGTAAGGTCTTTAAAGCAAAGGGCAGTGGCAGATGAGGTTGAAGGTTGCATCTTCCAACCGAGTGCCTCTCCAACATGAATGTGCATGTGAATCACCTGGGGATCTTGTTAAAATGCACGTTCTGATTTAGTATGTTTGGATGGTGCCTGAGGTTTTACACTTCTAACAAGTCCCAGGTGATACTTAACGATGTTGGTTCTCAGGTCACCCCTGCAAGCAAGTTCTATCTTGCCTGTCTTCTTTCCACCCCTCCCAACTCCTTCTCCTCACCCAAGCTTTATGAATTGAACATAAGTAGTTATTTACTATATATGCATATTATAACTGACATTGCCAATAAACATTTCCTCCCTTTTAATATCTCCAGTACATTTTGTTATATAATCTTTTCAGACATAGGCTTAACCTGTCCTTCGCAGCCCTGAAAGATCTGAGGTCATGAAAGAATAAACTCCAACTCTCAAGGGGCATCAAGAAGTTTCTAATTCAGGAATCTTTTGTGAAATTACACCATCAGCCTCGCCTTTTCCTTGATTATTGCTACATGTCTGCTTTACCTCACCATCTTTTATGTTTAGAACCAAGATGGATGTCAACAGATCATGTAGCCTATTTTTGATGTCTTGACAGAGAACTTTTCATTTAAGGTGATTTGATGGTTATAAGCAATATCTTCTAGGAGTTCTATTAGAAGGATCTTTTCTGCTTCATTGTTTGTATATATGTGTGACTCTGGTTTTGCCCTTTTAAGATTTTCCACACGCTTTTATGTCTTTGTTTATTTCAGTTCTACTTCTATTCCTATTATACAACTTACCAATTACAATTAAAATTTAGTGCTGCTTTGAGTAACTTAAGTCACACTTCAGTTTATCTGTTGGCAAGAACCCAGGAAAACTCAGCTACTGTTTCATTTTACTTTGATGATGTGAGAACAAACAGTTCTCTAGTTTAGAAGGAGAAAGAGTGAGGGGCCTGGGTAGCTTAGTCAGTTAAGGGCCTAACTCTTGGTTTTGGCTCAGGTCATGATCTAATGGTTTGTGGTTTTGAGCCTGCCATCGGACTCTGTGCTGACAATGTGAAGCCTGCTTGGGATTTCTCTCTCTCTCTCTTCTCTCTCTCTCTCTCACCCTCTGCCCCTCCCTGGCTTTCTCTCTCTCTCAAAAAATAAATAAAAATAAAGATAAGAAAAGAAGATGGAGGAGATGATTCCTCCTCAAATTATCCTTGAGAATAATCACCAAGACTTTAATAAAATATTATCTTTTGTATGAGTCAAAGTGGTTATTATCCATGTTAAGTAATTTTTAATTTAAAATTGACAGTTCACAGCTACTAATAATCATAGTCTTCTAAATGTTATTAAAGTTTTTTTATAATTTAAAGGAAGTAATTTTGAATTTAGCAACCTTTAATTTTATAATTCTCACAGAATACATACAAATGTAGGCAGTTATAAATGATTCTCTTAATCAGATTCCTTTTAAACATTTCACAGAGTATATTATTAAGTTGTTATTTCATAACGTAATTGACTCCCAAATTTTTTTTATATATCTTTTCTTTTAAGAATATTGGGCCATAGGGGCACCTGGGTGGCTCAGTCATTTGAGCATCTGACTTGATTTCGGCTCAGGTCATGATCTCAGGGTCATGGGATCGAGTCCCGTGTACGGCTCTGTGCTGAACGTGGAACATGCTTAAGTTTCTTTTTCTCTCTTCCTCTCTCTCTCTCCCCACCCCTACTGCAGCCCCTCTGCCTGGCTTACATGCTTGCTCTCTCTCTCTCTAAAATGAAAAAAATAAAAATAATAAAAATAATAATATTGGGCCATAAACCTGTGTTCCAAAAGATACTTTTCTATTATAACACTAGGGAGGGGAGTCAGATACATGAAATATATTTCTATATTGTTTAACAGATACAGGTTTCATAGTCCCATGTACAAAATGGAATTCTTTAGTAATCAAATAATGACATTTGTTTCTGACTTTCATTACTTTTTGTGTTCACTCTGAACCCACCTTTTCACAGATGGCAAAAAAATAAATTTTAAAAGATAGCCCAATCCAGTGAGTTTTTGGGAATTCAAGGTTTACTTCATAGTCCAGTTTACAAATACCATCTAGGCTTTTTTTTTTTTTTTTTTTTTTACTTCCTTACCTTTCCTGGCCCTGAGGGACCACAGATAATATTGAAGAGGGGAAGGGCTCTACATATATGATTGTCAGGAGTTGGCAATGAGATAGGAGCCAACTGATCAGCTGAATCTCCAGCTGATAAATCTATTATTGGCATAGATGATAAGGGACATAACTTTTCTTATGTTAATGTTAATTCTTAGGGGTGTCATGTTAGATGGGGGTAGTCACCCACTTGGACCCAGTGTAGCTTCCTGGTATGAATGATTTTTATTACTCCTTATCTCATTTCTGGCTTTATAAAGTCTGTTGTGGTTAAAAACTCAAGGATGTGTACATCTGGCCTGAGGGATTCCTTGGGAGAGCCACTGCTTTTCCTCTTTACCTACCTTCTGAGTCTTCTACTTGGACACGTGGGGAACTTATGATTGCCCTCCATATGTAGTTGTGACCCTTCTCTAAAAATGGGAGATTGTGGGGGTAGGGAAGTGAATATCCAACACAGTTCTCACTTTTCCTCATTCCCCCTTTCTTCGCCTTTCCCCTGAGTTCCTCCTCTTCCCCCTTCTTGAGGTATATGAAGCAAAACAGAACGGTGCATTTCATTCTGTTCTTACAACTATCATGTGCTCCATTTGGTCTGGTGAAGTTCACTTCTATCAGTACGGAAGACGGAGATGGAAGGAAGTAAACCTATAATTGCAAATGTCGTCCGTATTCTCCCCTTTTCAAATCTCATCTCTTACACTTAAATCATGTCTTTTAAACAGTATAATCAGAAAGCATATCTTCTTCCTTTCTTCGTATTTGGTGTAGAAAATTTTGTAGTCACCTGCCACAGAACAATATATCACATATCATTCTGCTACATATCGGTGTATACAAAGATATCGGCATGATCCCGTGGTTCACATACTTAGCTATAGAATCTATGACTCCCAGATCAGTCACTTACCAGCCATATAACTTTGGGGAAGTTATCGGCTTCTCTAAGCTTCATTTTACACATGTGTAAAATGGGGATTGTAATAGCAGTTACTTCATGGTGGTGTTGGAATTTGGAATAATCAATTCCTGGTATTTTATAAGTGATGCATAGAGGATTTAGAAATTTCCTGTCCTAGAGACAAAACAGTGAAGAAAGAAAGGGTATAGGTATTCAGGAAAAGTTATTCATCAGCTTCTTTAAATAGTTCTATCCTAGCAGTCTTGGCAACCTGGGTTCTGCAGTTAGTCCTAACAATTCAGAGGTTGAGGTTCTTTACAATTCAAGAATCCCCTGAGCAACTAGCAGAAGATTGCTAATTTCCTCAGTTTCAAATGTTGAATAATGATTCAGTAATTTTTGCGATTAAGATTTATTAAGCAGTCCCATGACGTTTCTTGCAGAGGTGAGTAAGAAATACAACATATACTGTAGAGTGGACACTGGACAGTTCCTCATGAATTTTGTCTCTCGTCTAGAGAATAAAACAAGAATATAAGTGAACACATGGTGGGTAGAATTGGCATACTCTTTCCCCTATAGTCCTAGAGTGAAAATTAATTTTCACAGTTATGTGACAAATCTGATAAACTCTATTTTTTTTCTATTTCGTTAGAATATCATCAATTTTACTTAGCTTAAGAAACTAAGACTCCTAAACTAGATATTTCCTTTGGGAATTAAACTACTAAAGACAATGAAGACTTTAAAAACTAACAACTACTTTTGGGGAAAAAACCTTTTTTTTTTTTCCAGTTGTGTTCATTGTTATTTTAAAGGCACATTGTATAGTGAATTCCTCAGTTTCTCCTTATCTACCTGATGAATTTAAATGTCCATAAAGATGAATATTAATGGTTGCTGTACTTCCCATGTTAGACATGTATTGGTCAATTTTGCTTCAAAGTAACTTACTTCTTTGTAGTATTAAGTTACACTAATTTCCTACCTCCCTGCCTTTTATTTTCCTCTGGAGAAAACCCTTCCAGGGCATGACCTAATGAATTCTGGTTCAGATTTCCAAATGAATTTGAACCAAAGTGATTCTATAATTTGGTGGAGCGAACCTTCATTAAATACCCTAGCAAGGAAATTTTTACTGTTTCATACCAGACTAAAGTACATTTCTTGACATATTGAAATTGAACTTCAACATTTATGAGAATATAAATTGCAACAGCACATTGTAACTGTCATGAGTCCAGTAGAGCCTTAGGTCAAGGGTTTTTACTTTCTCTGTAACCCCATTAAAAATAGCAATGTTTCTAATTATTTTTCCTTTAAAAATTAGAAAAATATGTCCTGGTCTCCAGAGAGATGTTATCTTCAGTTATTCGTATAATTTATATGGTTGCATGGGGTATGTCTTTATAGTTTTTATTTGCACTTGACCAAAGTGCAAATTCAATTTTATAGGCTAATTGAGCCTTCTCTTTTAAAATCTGAATGTGATTTTCTAATTGAGAGCATTAATTTTTGTTTCTGTTCTTTATTCCTGACCTCTTTGCCATCTTCTCACCCCAAAAGCTTCCCCACCCCCAGTCCCACCAGTTTGGGTATTTCTTTATTTTGTATTCAGTATAATTAACATACAGTGTTAATTACTTTGAAGTGTAGGATACAATGATTAAACATTTCTATATATTACTTAGTGTTCTTCAGGGTAAGTGTGCTCTTAAGCCCCTTATCTATTTCACCCAACCCCCACCCAGCTTCCCTCTGGCAACCACCAGTTTGCTGTTCTCTGTATTTAAGAGTCTGTGGTGGTGGGGGCCTGGGTGGCTCAGTTGTTTAAGTGTCCCGCTCTGCTCTCTTGGTTTCGGCTCAGGTCATGACCTCATGTTTCGTGAGTTTGAGCTCCATATCTAGTTCTCCACTGACAGTGTAGAATATGCTTGGGATTCTGTCTCTCCTTCTCTCTCTGCCCCTCCCCCTGCTCGTACTCTTTCTCTCTCTCTCTCTCTCTCTCTCTCTCTCTCAATGTAAATAAATAAACATTTTTAAAAAATGGTCTGTGAGGGGTTGTTTGCCTTTTTTTTGTTTGTTTGTTTCTAAATTCCATGTATGAGTGAAATCATATGGTATTTATATTTCTTTCTCTGACTTATTTCATTTGGCATTATACCCTCTAGGTCCATCCATGTTATTGCAAATGGCAAGATCTCATTGTTTTTTTATAGCTGAGTAATATTCCATTGTACTCCATCAGAAGCTTTTGAACAATTTCAAAAGAGACTACTCCAGTTTTACTTCAGACCCCAAGCCATTGATTACTATTGTTTACATTGTAGGTGTGCTATATGCATCATCTGACGTTGAATTTGACATTTGTCTATAGCATCTCTATACTCTTCAAATACAGTCACTGGATTACCACATACCAGCAAGAGCTTGTAGCTCTTATTACTTATCATCTTTGAAGGTTTTCTGAAGCACCATTGCATGATTGAAAAACATGCTACGCTGATGGCTAATTGGCCGAGCTTCCTCAGGACTCTGACACTTGATTTCTCCTCGTAACCCGTTGGCTGAGCCTAGGGGTCTGTTTTGAATTGCAAGAATAGACAATGCATTAACTTATCAGTAAAATTCAGTGGATCTTATTGTATAAGTCAACTGCACCACTCCTGGTATTCAGTGTTAGTCAAGATGAACTGGCTATTTGAAGGATGTGGGAACTACAGAACTCTCTATAGGCTGGAGAACGTAGCTTGAATCAGCAGGAGACAAGGTAGCCCCAGAAATGTGAAGAAGTAGGACATGCGACAGCGACTGTTTACGGGGCGGGGGGGGGGGGGGGTCTGACCAAGAGATAGCTTATTGCTTCCACTATTGTCAGTGAATTCTAGCCATTCTTTCATCTTCTCTCATTCAGAAATGAAAGTCCCAAGCAAGAACATGCAGTTAGCTGAGACTATGTCATGTGCCCACCCTGGTACAGAGAGTCAGCAGAGGAAGAATCTGAACTTTTTTTTTTTTTTTTTCCCCTGTAGGCTACACACAATGGATGGTTCCCCTCCTAAACTGGAAACAAAATGTATTTCTGGATAGATACAGACATTTTATTTTAAAAACTTAAGATTTTTCTGGGATATCATGTTGAAAATGGAGACTCCCATCCCTATAACATTATCTGTGTTAGATTAGAAAAGAAGAATAACATTTCTAATCCCTAATATGTAAATTTAAACTAATAATGCCTACTATTATGTTGAAATACTATTTATAATGCCTTAAACACAATAAGTACATTGCCTACATTCAATTTAATGTATTGAATTGCTAAAGCAATTTTTTTTTGCTAAAGCAACTTAAGGTTTGATTGGTATGATTGTAATATTTTAAAAAATTAATATTGGTATGACTGTAATATTGTAAAAAGTTAATATTTTAAAAAGGTAATGATTCTGTTCACCTCTCTGCAATTTTAAAATAAATGATATAGTTTGATTTTTTTTTTTTTCTCTAATCTTTAACAGGCAGGCTAGCCTCAACGAAGCAGCCGAGAAGTACTATGATCTGGCGGCCAGACTGAGACCTAATGTAAGTACTTCACTAATGAGAAACGTTACTCAAAGGGATAGATTCACAGCATGTGATAGCTTTAGATAAAGAAGTCTCCTGTTGCTGGGCTTTTTCCTCTCTGGTCCCTTATTCCGAATACCCACTAAATGGCTAATTCAACAATCAAATCTGCCGGTCTCAAGCCTCTTTCTTTTTGCAGAGGTACAAATTGCTGTTTTCTATCTTGTATAAACTGCCATACAGTTTTATCATTTGAATACACGTCTTAGTGTTATTAAATACTTGGCATCTGATTGGCTTTTAAAATTAGTTCCTTGAAAGTATTTTTGCTGTGGCGTTTAATACCTAAGGACTTCCTAACATCAGAAGCTTTTTTTGATCTTTACATACACTCAAACCTTGAGTCATGCCTCTTTCCTATTCCATGGTCCTCATTTCTAATAACTGTGCTTGTCAACTTTATCAAGTATGTTTTTATTAGAATTTTTCCCTGAGTAGTCACACTTCCATAAAGTGGGATGGATATAAATTAGATCATTACTATTGAAATAGAGTAACCATCTATGAGAAAATAAGAACTGGTTTTATATCTGTCTTCTAAGCCGTTTTTTATTCGCCGCACATCACTGACCTCCGGCGCGTTGCTTTTATTCTCATACACCCTGCTCTGCATCACCCTCCAACACTAAAACCTTCTCCCCTTACTCTCCAGATCTAGACTGTCTATTGAGAAATTAATTTTGAAACAGTAATGAAAATGCATGTGTGATGTGACTACAAATAATGGGATAAGTCTCATTTTTATACAGTAACTCATCCGTTGGGCAAACGACTATAGAGTGCCTGCTTTGTGATAGGATACAGAGATTTGATTTCATTCCCTAAAAGACTACATAATGTAGCAGAGAAGACGGAACATAATCAACTAGTTGAAACACAGTGTGGCAATTCCTAAGCAGAGGTATATACAGTCCTGTGGGAGCACAAAAGAGGAGGGTTAATGTTCCCTAAACGCTACCCACAGGGGGAGTAGCTTTTTTTTTTTTAAGCAGATATAACCACATGCAATCTTAGCCCTCAATGTCCGTGCCCCCAGTTTCATTAATTATGAGGTACTTCAAGAATCAGTGAACTGTTTGCAACAGAAGAAAATAATTCAATAGTTGTAATGGTAAGAACAATAATAGCTGAAATTTATTAAACACTGATTATGTGTCAGGCATCATGTTAAGTACTTCACTGATTTCTCACAACAACCCACAGGTACTTCTGTGGTCCCCGTTCTGCTGAATCTTGGAGAAATTAGTAACTCACTCAGTATCATAACTGGAGAGTGGGATCCCATGATAACCCAGGCCTCTCTGTGCCTAACAGAATGCTTGCTGGAAAAAATGCAGTTATATCTTAGGAAATGCAAACCAAAAGTCTAGGAAACGAAAAAGAAAAATGATTCCCTCATTTATGTATTTGGTAAATATTTACTGAGTACCTGTTAGTGCCAAGCGCTATTCCAGGCACTGAATACACAGCAATGCATAAAACTGACCTGAGTTCCTGTCTGTTAGGAGCTTACAATTTAGTCTGAGGAGATGAAGCAGAAAAATAAGTAAAGTATATATGGCATCAGACAATGATTAAGTGCTTTAGGAAAAAACGGAGCAAGAAAAGGGGAGTTTGGAGGTACAGGGAGAGATAGGCAGGGGGCATAGCTTTGTGAATGCCTGAGATGGGCCTTTTTTTATAGCATTATTTTTTTAAAGATTTTTTTATCGTGTATTTATTTTTGAGACATAGAGTGTGAGCAGAGAAGGGGCAGAGAAAGAGAGGGAGACACAGAATCCAAAGGTGACTCCAGGCTCTGAGCTGTCAGCACAGAGCGCTCCGCAGGGCTCAAACTCCTGGAACCTTGAAATCATGACTGAGCCAAAGTTGGCTGCTTAGCCAACTGAGTCACCCAGGCGCCCCTGTATAGCATTTCTAAGGGTTGAATATGAAATCTTTAATTATTATAACCTCAACTGAAGATGAGAATCAAGGGTTTTTTTTTTTTTCTTACCTTTTCTTTGTTCCCTTCACAATGGTTAATATAAGGCCCACAATATACATAAAAATGGTGAGGTTAAGTTCAACTTTTACTCACTGAATATCAGTCACTTGAGTATCACTTTTATTTTTGCTAAGTAGTTGATCAAATGGTCTTCTTCAGCACATTATAATGGATTAATGAGAAAAGAGCTATCTGAGCTATTTGACCTGACCTAAAAAAATGAAAAAGATGCTGAGGCATTCCAGATTTAAGCCAGACTCATGAGCTTGTTTATTTTAAATGGCCAGCCAAATCATAAAATCAATATTTAATCTCCCAACGTAAAGCCATTTTTTTCTGAAACCCAAAAAAGTTGCTTCATAAACATGCCTCGGAAAAAAAATGCATTTATTCAAATTCTACTTCCTTTATCTGGTAGCAATAAATTAAGTATTTTATGGATTCGGATAGAATAGGAAGTTCAAATTTAACAATAAGTAAATGATGTTACAGTTGTGGGTCAACAGATGTGGTCTTTCCCTAATCTGTTTTATGAATTGTGTTTTGGTTTTCTGTATGTAATCTAGGTAAGTAAGTTGCCACCATGGCAAGACTGATAAAATAAAGACATTGGCAGTAATATATGTTTGTGTTCTGAACCAAGGAGACCTATTTAAAACAATAGTCCATATAGTGATTTATTAGTGGTTAGCATCTGATCCAAATTAAAGCATCCATCGAACATTTATCTTGATCGTAGCTGTTATTCTCTTTGTCCTGAAAACATTCTATGTTATTTCTGTGCTTTAGCTTAATAAATTTCAGTTCCCTGCTTGGAAGAGGACACAGTTAACAGACCTCCATTCCCCTTCTCTCTAAGTAGTTTCACTGTCTTTTCTATTTTTCTTGTCTACACAGTAATCTAATCTTATTTTTCAAAGGGGATTTTCTTCTGTTGTTAGAACGTCCAACTGTAACAATCAGTAGCTGTATGTGGGGGACCGTTGGCAATGCTCATGTCAGATCATGATTGTACACAGTAAAATATGTGGCTGCAACCTTGTGTCCTGCCACTTACTATCACCATATTAACAATATTGTTATTTGTGGCATGTATTTCTCTCTTAATTAAATACCTGTTCCATTTTTTCAGTATGTCCCACGATGAATTTCTTTATTCCTTTCTATTCTACAAAAGCCATATGTTTTTTCATACAATTTGCTTTAAAACTGTCAACTGACTTCTTGGGATATTTTATGTACCAAGAATTCCAGTGAACAAATGCTAAACTAATGAAAGTCTAAATTAGTGGGCACACATAATTTTAAGTGTTAGATTATGATATTGTCTCTTTACAGAGGTATTCAGTATATTGTCATTTACTGAAGTATACAGTTACATTTTATTACCAAAATGGGACCATTAAATTTTTTAATTCTATTTATTTGATTTTTTGGGGAGGTAGGAGGGAATACTCTAATCTTAAATGTCATACTACATTAAAACATTTTTATAATGGGAAAACTCTTTACCAAAATTGCCATTTTAAGTTTTTCCACTCTTAGTTTTTCATTTGTGTAAATAAAACTGATCTCTCTGTCGAGGTTACTTTAAAAAGACAACACTCTATCTTCTCTCACTTATGCACATTAAAAAATGCTGACTCTTGAGGACTAGAGGGAACATTTAAATGAAATAGTTTTGTTCCTCCTGTGGGAATTAAGCCAAATTCTGCATCAACTTATGGATTTTTAATTTTTTTTCTAATGTGAAGAATGGGGAATTTGCATAATACAAAGTCACCTACTTGTACTTGGCTTTTAGCAAACTCTAGAAGCTAGAAAGAGGTAACTATTAATGATCCTGTCTAAAAATCTTGTATTTTTCTGGATGTAATTGTTTGCAATCTGAATTCATTTAATTTATTTTTTTTTTATCAAGTGCCAGATTTGTGAAAGACTCTATGCCAAGTGCAGTGGGATTTCAGTTATGAAAAATTAACCCTGACCTGGAGAAATGTACTATCTCATGTGAGGAGGCAGTGGAGGAGAGAATACTAAGATTCATATCCCCACAATTCAGGGCAGTAAATAATGCTGCATAATACGTACTTTGTGAATGCTGTAAGGTAGTGCTAGAAAAGTATTCAGGAGAGAGAAATCACTTTCAGCTGAACCCTAGAAGGCACTGAGTCTGAGTAGGAAACTTAGATAATCATGAAATGATAGGACGTTTATAGGCAAAGATTTTAGAAGGAGGAGGAGAAAAGAGAATTCTGGCAGGTAGGGACATATACATGAATAAGAACATGGAGCTGAGAAAATGAATGAAGCACAAGGAATAGTAAGCAGATATAGTATATATATTGGCCAGGGTTGGGGGCAGAGAGGAAGAATAGGGGAAGATAGAACTGGAAATGAAAATAAAACCAGATGAAAGGCATTGAATGCCATACCAAGAATTAGGAGTTTGTATTCCAGAAGTATGTTGAATAGGATGACATAATGAAAGTGATAAGTTAGGATGCCCATTTATAGGAAGAATGTGGGTTGCATTTGGAAAAGTAGAGTTGAAAGATGCCACCTTGGGCAAACCAATAAAAAAAAGTCATTGTAATAGTTTAAGCAGAAGGTATAATCCAAAAGTACAGAAACATAGTGGAATGGAAAAGAATATGCAGGGGAAATAAGTAGATTATTTGATGGATGTGAGTAGGAAAATTAGTTGGCCCAGTGAGTGTTCCAAAATTTTGAATATAGGTAACTTGGAAGAAGGAAAAAGAAATACCCTGAACGGAACTGAGGCAGTTGGAAGAGTATGTTTATTTCAAGACAAAAAGGTTAAGTTGGGACCCAGCAGATTCTGAGTAAGAAGTAGGATATTATATATGTCCATGGGACATTCCTATCAAGTAGGCAGTTGGAGGAAAGGCCCCAGTTAGGATTAGAGACGTGGGAGTTGTTTGCAGAAAGGAGATAGTGCCACAGCAGTAGTTAAGATCACTGAGGGAAAGCTGTACAAAGGTAGAGAAGAGAGACAATTTCAAATCCCTGGGAATGTCTACATTTGGAATGTAGGATAAGGAAGACATGAGACAGTGACAGAACATAGAAATCAGTATTAATGAGCAATTTTCAGTGCTGCTAAAGGTAAAGGAAAACAGAGACTAAAACTGTCCACTGATAATCAGAGAATAAGATGCCATTGGCCACCTGGTACAGTTTTGTGCCGGTGATGTGGGCAGAAGTTTGTAATGTGTTAAGGAAATGGAGAATTGGAAACAGAGAGTGTAAAATTATTCTGTAAGTTTGCAGGTAAATCAAAGAGACAGGGAAATATGAAAAATTGTCAAGTATATATTTATTAAATATTAAAGGCAGGTGTTGAGATGTGTGTGTGTTTAAATATTAGAGATTAAAAATGTGTCCAAGTACAGGATAGAGAAAAGGAAATACCAAAGATCCTCAAAGATCATTTTCTCCCCAGGGACTGGAGAACAGAAAGTAGACTGAAGATATAAAAGGGGGAAAAATTAGAAAAAGAGGAAGCAAAAGCTTAGGTGGTAAATTCCTTATATCAGTTATTTGCTTGTCTGCTGATCCTGTGGAAAGAGACTTTGAGGTCAAAGACCTGTGGATGGCTGGTGGGCTGAGATGGTCAGTAGGTAGTAATTGATATAGGTCTGGCATATCTATATGTGATAAATGCCAATAGAATAATAGTTTTGCAAGATATGTCATTAAGCCATTTATCATTTTGTGATAATTTTAAATAAAGTTCTCAAATCACTGGGAGATTACTTCTCATTTTGATTCAACCTCTCCAACTTTTATGCTAGATGTTGTATTCATTCTTTACCTAACATGTATAATATTTTATAAATGTTCTATCATGTGCAGTTATTATATATGAATTAAAGGGGAATCTGTTCCAAGGATCAGATTATCCAGTAGAAAATTACATACGTACATTATGCTTTTCCTAGGCACCTAGAACATAAATTATTTCAAGGCATTATTATAAAATCAAAGCCAATGTTATCCATTTGGGCTCTTTAGCAATGATTATATGTCAAGAGATAAAATGAGAAATATGAAATTCAAATAAATGAGCTTCCTACATAAGAGAGTTGCAGTTGTGTGATTATATGTCAAGAGATAAAATGAGAAATATGAAATTCAAATAAATGAGCTTCCTACATAAGAGAGTTGCAGTTGTGTTATAAGATGGCCAACATATTCTACAATGTATTACTTTCAATTTGGACTACCCTTTTTATGGTAAACGTGGTGGGGCGGGAGGGGAGGGTAAGAGGAGATGGCTATTCAGTAAAAATAACCACTAAGGCTGGGATTGGGGGGGCAGGTTAAGAATTGTTTGGACTGTACTGATGGAAGAGATAGAAAATATTTCGAGTTACAGTTGTTTATTGATGGAAAAGATATTCTTCCACCCTAATTAGAACAAAAGACCATGAAATTAAGTTAAACAGGACAGATTCAGATTTGACCATATAAGGGATTTTGGGGGGAGGAAATTACTGAGATTGTCATTTTGTTGGGGGGAAAGGGGGTGGGGGGTTTAATAATAATTTGTCTGCGAAGCAGTTAAACCACATTTCTGCTTGTGAATGGAGGAAGAACCATATGGCCTCTTCCAAAAGTTTCCACAAGCTTCTGTGATGTGGTAAAATTATATACCATGTGTCTCTTGACTTCCAGACATTAATAATATGTGGATCCCAGAATCACCAGATTGACTTCATGAGTAAAATGTGTTTTTATATTGCACATATATTTCCCACTCTCACTAGTTATTTCAGCTTCAACTGCATCTCTATATTTATAGTTAGAAAATGGAATGAGGTAAGTTAACAAATCCAAAATAAACTGGTTTCAATCAAGAGAGAAATTGCCATTAGTTTCCCCCCACATTTTACCTGGTTTTATTAAATGGGCCCAGAGATATCACCGAAATGAGACTGTTGTTTATTCACAGGTACGCAATTAAGTCAACAAACACTGACTCTGCTTCAGTTCATAAACAGGCTTCATCACATTGATATGTATATTTATGCACACATTGGGAGAAAAAAGATATCTAAATCTTGTCTAATTTCAGCAAGATAGATGCTCACTTTCCCTGATAGCTTCAGTTACACCAGGATCAATTTTAGTCTTGTCCCACCCATATCTGTCTTCAGACTCCTTTCCACTGTAGATCTTCTTCCCAAATTATTTAGACAGTGCAGCTCTTTTCACTTCACAAGTTACAAAGTCTAGTTTTTGGTGCATTTACCTCTCTCTGCTTACATTGTAGTTTGTTTTTTATACTTCTATTTTGAGTATATTAGATAAACCAGAAAGAAATGTATTTCTGAAGTTGTTGCTATTTTTTTTTTCTGTTTATTATCTTGTATAAATCTTCATGCTTAGAAGACAAAGATGGTTGGTTACAATCCACTTGTTTATTAACTGTTGGTATGGGGTAGTTTTCACCTGGGTCACATAGTTGGGCTAACGTAAGATGTATTTACAGGTTTTCCATACTTGGGCATTGTTATTCATCACAGTCATTACTTTTTTGAATGTGTGTATATGCACTATGTGTGTTTCAGAATCACAACCAGAAAAGGACGGGCTAGGGGGGAAGTGTGAGGCATGGGCAGGAACTTAAGTGGCTCTTGGCTATGAAGAAAATCAGCTGAGTACTTTAGGTTGAGGAACATCAAAACCTTTGGGAAATTCCACTTAATTATGTTCTCTGATTCCAAGCATGTTTATTTTTACTCAGATTTCTTTGTGGGGGTCTCCTTTGCATGGATTTATAACTATAATTATTTGAATCGTGGGACCACAAACTAAAATTGAATTTAGTTCTTTCTCCTTCAGGGTAACTGGATTCCTGGGGTTTTGGGAGAAAACTCAGCTAATCTAACCACACTGGCCCATATTCCTACCTGGGAGTATCAGCTAGGTGGGCTAGGAGGTACCACCATCAGAAGGATGTGCCCTTCCCCCACCCCACTCACCACATTCTTCATATCCCCTTTGGTTATTTCAACAGCTCGTTCCCCCCATTTGTATTATCCTTTTAGGCATTTATGTTTCTGATCCTTGGCTGGTCCTATGGGGCTAAGTTTTTCTAAATATAAACTGAAACATTAACCAAAAGATATGTGTATGAATCTTTATTACCTCCCTCTTCTAATGTTCCTGTAACATTTCACCTCTTTTTTTTGTTTGTTTGTTTCCTTATTTTCCCCCTACTCCTAACTCCTTGATATCTGTCGGAACTCTCTCTTATATATCTGCAGGTAAAATTATATTATACTTTACTTTAAAGATAAGTAAAAGTTGGGCAGATCCTGAAAAATTAGTGAATTGGTAGATTGATTTCTCCTAAAAGTCCTGTGTCCTTGTTCAAGAAAAAAAATTACTGATACTTTTTAAAAAGGTAAACAAGACTAGGGCTCTTGTGATTCATGCCAAGACTATCACAATGAGGGCAGGGAGAGATCACGTTCCACCTCAAATACAGTAAAGACACAGGATTTATAGCCAACAAACATGGGTGATAAAGAACTTGATCAGGTATCAAGGGTGGGAAGATTCTCACTACATGAATTTAGGAGGACTTGTGCTATGGCTGGGCTAGGCAAGCCTCAGACAAGGCCCAAGGATGAGGCCTAGTCAAAAAGAGGACTCAGAGGAGCCTGTCTGTTTTGGTCAAGGAGAGATGTTTTCATCGTGGATAACATTATTCTCCCAGACCGAGCTGTATAAATGCTAAATTTCCTATCATTGGATAATATCAGAATCAAGATTTTCTCTTTGTCACTTGAGTAGAATTTATTTAAACATCTTGCTGTAACATAATCTTTGCTAGGAGGCGCTGGAATAGAGCTGAAAAGATTGACATCTTTAAGAGGAGGGAAAATGTGTATGCTACACAGTTTTTCAGTCTTTGTCTTACAATCAACTGTTATTTCCTTGAATATCAAGTGCCAACAAATGGTTACTGTGATACTCAAGAGTTTTAGAAGCTATCCTGAACCTGCATTGTGGTTACATCAAAAATTAAAATTGTAGAGAATAGGAATTTATATTTGACCAACTCTCATTGCTCCTGTCTGGTTTTCATCTCCACTTTTGTTTTCACTTTCTTAAATGATCTCCACTGAAATAACACCCAGAAATGCAACTTTGCAGCATATGCACATTTTCTCTTTGAAGAGTAAAGGGCAAGTTAAAGAGGGCAAATGTGATGTCATTAGAGATCTCATGACAAGAAGGAGTTTGAAATGGTCACTCAGTGATTAAATTGGTTTCATCTGAAAAGTAACTTGCTCAGTTTAGGAATGCTGAATTTTAAAGAGAAGCAATTTTGAAAATATTTGTTAGAATGATTTACCAAATAATACATATGAGCTACTTCTAATAATTCATAACTAAAAAAAAACCAAATTCAGTGCTTAAATTACAGGCAGAAATAATCAACCGTGTTTTTGAAAGTGTGGTATGACAGATGTCAACAAGTTCTAGAATGGATGTGAAACATTATTACTACTACTGTTCTTTTTTTTTTTTCTTATTGCTCAATTAAAGCACTGTATCCTTATCTACTTAAGTATTTGATCAAAAAAAGAGACAGCTGAGGGGTGCCTGGGTAGGTTAAGCATCTGGCTCTTGATTTCAGCTCAGGTCATGATCTCGCAGTCATGAGATCGAGCCCACTTTGGGCTCTGCACTGAGAGAGGAGCCTTCTTGGGATTCTCTTTCTCCCTCTCTCCCTCAGCCCCTTTTCTGCTCATGCTCGCTCATTCTCCCTCTCTCTCTCAAAATAAATAAACATTAGAAAAAGAGACACAGCTGAATCTTCTCTATGGAATCTATTCTTGTGCTAGGTTATTTCTTGATTCCGTGTATAGTTTTCATTGGTTGTTTATATAAGAATACTAACAAACCCACTAAAACACCTGAGAATCCTCAACATATATTATAACTTAGTTTCCTGTGAGACAAATTATTTCTCTTAAATATATATAGTGCATTTTCCACTATAATTCCATAAACCAATGATTTTTTTCTCTTTTTCTTAACAAGATTCAGCTACCTGATAGCAAGATATCAGCACTGGCTGTGCTTTCACTTGTAACCACAACTGTGCCATCAAACTATCAGCAAATCAGACCTGCAGTAGTAACCGAATCCGTAATATGCATTGATACATCTTCATCCATGATTAGTTGCATTATTAAAATGATACCAGACATTACAGAAAAAAAAAAAAAAACTACTTGGAAAAATAACAGTATGAAACTAATAAAAGGCCATAGGATTTTTAACATATATTTCTGTAGGTCACTCTACTTAAATTCTAAGTACATGGACATCTATTTTAATTTAATTTTCTGATGGAAAAAGAGATTTATATTAAGAATTTATAACTTCTTGGGGCACCTGGGTGGCTCAGTCAGTTAATCATCAGATTCTTGATTTTGGCTGAGGTCATGATCTCCCTGTCAGCATGGAGCCTGCTAGGGATTCTCTCTCTCCCCCTCTCTCCCTGCCCCTCCCCCGCTCACATGCGCACATGTGTACCCTCTCTCTCTCTCTCTCTCTCTCTAAAATATACTTAAATAATTTATAACTTCTCACCTATAATTAGTTACTTGTCGCCACTTTAATATCTCATGTTTTTAAATAGAATTGATTGTCAAATTGGCTAACATACAGTGTGTAAAGTGTGCTCTTGGTTTTTGGGGTAGATTCCCGTGGTTCATTGCTTACATACAACACCCAGTGCTCATCGCAACAAGTGCCCTCCTCAATGCACATCACCCATTTTCCCCTCTCCCCTACCCCCCATCAACCCTCAGTTTGTTCTCTGTATTTATTAAGAGTCTCTTATGGTTTGCCTCCCTCCCTCTCTGTTTGTAACTATTTTTTTTTCTCTTCCTGTCTCCCATGGTGTTCTGTTAAGTTTCTTAAGATCCACATATGAGTGAAAACATACGATATCTGTCCTTCTCTGACTGACTTATTTCACTCAGCATAATATAACATTATTAGGCTTGTATTGAGAGCAATAGATTCCACAGGTCTTGAGGATGGAATTATTTTGCTACCCAAGGAGAATTAAGCACTTTAGTTAGTCTTGGAAATCTTTACTGTAGACATGTGTGTATGCTGAGTTTTCTCTTCATTAAATAATATGACACTATCATTTTATTTTATGGTATGCTGATTGACACAGTAGCTCCCAAATATTTCTTGCTTCTAGGGAACTTTTGTGGACAGCAGATGATGGATTATACCCTAAGCACTATACTGTCCTATCATTGCATTAAACCTATTCTTTACATTTGAATGTGTATAAACTGCCTCTCTGTGTTTGGAAATTAAGAACTTTTTTAATTCATACCTAATAATGTAAAAAAAAATAGCATTCACCTAAGGGGAATAATAATATTGACAAGTTTAAAAGTTGATAAACAGCTTTTATAGGTCCATATTTCCAAGTGTATATCTATTATGAATTAGTTGAAAATTTGTCTTTATAACTTGTAGAAGAATAAACATGATAATATTGGACACCAGAAAATTGTCTTTTTCAAAAATAGGAAATATAAGCCTTACAACATTCAAAGTTAAGTTCTACTGCATTTTTACAGATGGGGATACCAAGGCAGGATAACTTGTCCAGTATGTCACGGCTAGTCATAGAGCCAGAATGCAAAGCCAGACAGTCTGGCTTCAGAATCTGTGTTCTTAACTTTCTGCTTCTTGTATAAGATTGCCTACCAAAAATTCAATAATGATCACAAATAAAATCCTAGACACTGAAATCAGAGGACAGTTCTTATTTAAAAGGTGGTGATTCAAATTGTCTAGAATATTTGTATGTTAATCATTTTGAGGAGAACTGCTGTTTGGCAAAATTGGCAAATTCTTAAGGTTAATTCACAGACCCTTGAACATATGCTTATATCCACCACACTTCACAGTCTCTATAGATCCCAGTTGGAGAATCACTGGAGAAGTGACATGGTAGAGATTTTAAATGTAGAGAAGCAGAGTGCCTGTTATAAGTCAGTTTCTAAAATAGGCTCCAGGAGTATAATGAGAAACAAAGATGTTGTGATCCCTGCCCTCTCAGAGATAATAACAGATGTAGGCTTAGCATTTTATTGTTCCTTAATTTTTTCATGAGAGGTTTATCTAAGTTATGAGGCTTGAAAGTTTGCACATTCTACAGATTATACGACAGTACCTACAAACACATGGACTCAATCACCTTGTCATGTTGTGTGTTCAGAGCCCATTTAGGGACTTCAAGAAACACAGCAAACAAATTACTATTTTGTATTGCTTGAAATGTATTGATCACTTTGCCCTTGACTGCCTTGACTCATACAATCACAGTAAATATGCTGCTCATTTTCTCGTAAAGAAAATTTACTTCCTTTTCTTAATAAGCCCTGAGAAAAACTGAAGCAAGCAGAATGATTTCATGAAATGTTGCTTTAAGATTTGGAAGGCCAGACACTTTGGATAATAGGTTCTTACTTACCTGGCAGTTTCTTGGGAAGTTTTGCTATTACTGAATTTGATTTTGAAATGAGAGTGGTAGTAGAATAACAGAGATGCCTCATATCAGATTTGATTTTATTTCTACTACTATATGTTTATTATGATCTGGAGATATATTTGAGAAAAAGTTTATATATTAAGGTTATTGTGATTTCATGTCTAGTACAGAATGTTTGAATACAGTACAAAATGTTTAAATGCATAGGAATCTAAAATTTCCCTACACATCAATAAAGCAATATATATAATTTTTTTAAATAGTCCTTGAAAAGAAGAAAAAATAACATACCTAGAAATATGCTAAATCAATTGTAGGTTTTAAGCTGTCTGATAAAGTTGTATTAATAGACTATTACAGCAAAAAAGCTTTTATTAAGTCATTCAGAATCGATCTTTTCATCCTTAATGTTAATTTAACTAATTTTAGTATTTCTCTCATATATCTAAACTGAAGTTGCTGGATATGGTGAAGATGTTTGCATAGTAGGAAGTGCAGCATGAAGATATTTTATGACTCAATTCTTTTTTCTTAATGTTTATTTATTTATTTTGAGAGAGAGAGAGAGAGAGAGAGAGAGAGCATGTGCAGGGGAGGGGCTTAGAGAGAGGGAGAGAGAATCCCAAGCAGCCTCCGTGCTGTCAACACAGAGCCTGACACGGGGCTGGATCTCACAAACAGATCATCAGCTGAGCCCAAATCAAGAGTTGGATGCTTAACCTACTGAGCCACCCAGACACCCATGACTCATTCTTTTTAAAACTTCGTTTGAATTTTCAACTCTGCTTTAATGGAAATTTATTGCCTCTTCAAACATGTCATGCTTTAGCACCACATGTGCATACTGGAAAATGCTAGGAATAAGCAAAGCTCAGGAGGATGGGTGCCATCAGTCGCCGCAGAACAAGTCAGGGTCACTTGGTGAAAGCAGGGATACTAAGAAAACACTATGATGCATACCATCACTGAGGTTTGACAATCAAAGGACAATTTGTTATTGCAAGTTTTGAAGGCTTATATTGAACTAAAAGTTTTGAAAACATAATGGTGCATAATGCTAACTGATCCTTGATCCTTGGTATAATGAAACATGTATCGGTTTTTAGAATTTTAATATGTTGTTAGGAATAGCTATGGTTTAGCCTTTATGTATTGCCTTTCAAAAGTATAAATCTTAATAATGATATATATTTCATGTGTATTAAGAGCACCAAAATTTACTAAATGTTTAGATATCAACTGTAGTCTGCCCATGATAAGGCAGCGAAAGAAAGAAAGAAAGAAAGAAAGAAAGAAAGAAAGAAAGTTGTATATTCTCAGCATGGTATTTCACAAAGAAACTTTGGTTTTTGCCTTCCTGTATGTATAAAGACATGTATAGCACATGGGATTTGTCTGTTTACTAAGTGTTGCTATAAATAGTATTCCTCAATGACCTCACTGGTTTCCGAAGAGTAGTCTATGGCAGGGAACGCCTAGTGGAATCATGTCTTATTCACATGCCCTAGTAGGCAATATAGCTTTAGTTGTTTGGTCTCTGGAATCAAATGGTATGCATACTAAATCAGGCTTCACCTCCTCTGGCTCTGGGATCTAGGATCTAGGATCTAGCTTACATCCCTAACCTCGTATACTCACTCTGTAAATGGAGGTAATAATAAGCACCTCAGGGATTTATTTTTGGAATTTAACAATACATATAAAGCACTTAGAATGCTGCCTTGTCCATAGGAAATTATTTACATTACAGGAATCTATGTATTCTTTACATAGAATAATTTTAAATAAAGCAGTCAGTTCCACTTGCCAGGCTATGTAGACAAAGAGCAGATTGGCGTTTCCCATCTCAGGCTCAAGCATCCTCCTTCCTCAGGACATTTATACTCACTTTTTCCTCCAGCTGTCATTTTTTTCCTCCAGATAGTAGCATGGCTTATTCAGGCACCAACTCTAAAACTTGCTCGGATAGTACCTTATATCAGTGAGCCTTCCCTTCCTGCCCAATATGAAACACTCCTGCACCCCAAATGTGCCCTGCCTCTTTTATCTTGCTGTACTTTTTTATTTTCCCTTGGCGCTTATCATCATCTGTAGTGTATATATTTCCTTCTATGTTTGCATTATCTGTCTCCACTCCCTAGAACATGAGCTCTGCGATGGCAGGGATTTTATTCTCTGTACTGTGCTTTCCCCAGTACATAGAGTGGTGCCTGGAACACAGTCACTGTTCAGTCAGTATCGTGAAGGAATTCACACGAGGCTTTAGTCCTCTCAGCCTGTGCTGGCTTTCTGTCCTTTCATACTGTGGACGTCTTGCGGCACTGAGTGTGGCTCTGGTGTTTTAAATATGTTGTGTGCATCCTCCTCTCCCCCAATAAAACTTGGCCTCTAAATGTAAGACAACCACAGCATGGGCTACTCAGCACAAAACACAGTGAAATTTTACAATGCTGGAAATAAAACCAAAACACAACAAGACTAACTGCCAAGAGCACATTGAGAGGCTGTATGGTAGCTTAAGAGCCATTGTAGTGATTCTTAAGAGGTTTTCAAGGATGATGTTGATTTTTAACTGTCAATGAATGTGGAACCTTGAAATCTTCCGTCCCTGTCCCTGACATGCATTCCCCTGCATCTCTTGGTTCTCACAGCCTCTACTGGAGAATCAGGGGACAGTGATCACAGTGAACTGGGAGCTCTATTATTAAAATGAACTCATACTCTCATGAAATTCATTATCACTCAGGTATCTTATTAAGGTCTCTTATTAAGTGTTCATACATTCAGATTGTAAGACTCAGCCCATGGTGGAAGTGACAATAAACCTGATAGAATAAACATATATAAACCTTTGGGATAGCTGCTACAGAGCTCTGTATTTCTAAATAAAATACATTTGTTATTTATTATGTAGAAGAACAGCATAACTCTTAAATTTCTTTGCTTGGCCTGATGGCATGCATACTTTACAGGCCTCCTATTACTCTGAAAAACACAAACAAAATAATAAGGTAGAAGCTGATTTATAATGTGACGAAATCTTGACCATGGTTTTCAAAACATTTACCCCTAAAAGGGCATATCTCCCTCCCAGCAGGTAATTTACCCTATAAAAGACTTCTTGTTAAAAAATGACAGAAAGATTGCAGTGCAGAACATAAGAGTACATGAAAAAAAAATAAGAGATGAATAATGAGCTAAGAAGTTTTCCTCCCCATTAGTCAATTTTATGGAGGGGGGGCGGGAACCTTCATTTTATAATTTAGTTCCCTGTGCTGTTGTCTGTGGGTGACTGTTTCGATGTTTGTAGCCACAATAGGACAAAAGCACCAGTGAAAAAGAAAATGGCAGAAACAACAGGGGAGGTGCCCATATTGAAAGGGAAAGTGTGCCAGAGCCCTAATTTGACCAGCCACAGCCCTGTGAATCAATGATTTTGTGTCAACCATAAGAAGAGAGAAAACCCATAGTCTCTAAAAGAGAGGTAGCCTGTACCTTAAAAAACCTGACTGTGGTCAAGAAATAATTTGAAAGATGAAAATAACAAATTATCTAAACTAGTATGCATGCTTTCCAGGAAGGGTATCTTTTCCCAGACTCTTTAGGATGGCTAGCCTGGTGGGGAGTCTGTTGGGTCAGGAAGCAAGAACCAGAGCGTTGCCTGCACCTCCTATGTGGGGTTTGGTTATAATGTTTTTATTTTAATGGAGTCATTGAATTAACACCCCATCCCTAGAGAAGAGCACTCAGTCTTAGCCCCCTCCACAATTTACATTTGCTATTTGTTCCCCCATGAGTTCCACTGACTGAAGAAAACTAAAATAAGGGGGTGGGGATCAGGAATATGATTACATTTTTTAAAACTATGCCTTTGAGAAAATGCCTTAATGGAGTTTGTATTTGACCTCATTTCCCCCAACAGGTAAGGTTTGCCAAGCATTAGCCTTTATCTGCCTAATCATTTTCTCATAGCCTTTTTACTTGCCACTGAAAGCATAGCGTTTTAGTTACGGTCACCGTTTCCATCACGCTACAAACGATTTGACATCCTAGACTTCTCTTTGGAACTTCATTTGTTTGAAATCCTATTCATAAAACAGTGGGAAAATAGCGGTGTGTATTTACTTGAATTGAGAAGAATGTTTTGTATGTATGCCTTGAAAATATTTCTATGTCTATCAAAAATAACGTGGCATGGTATAGAATTGTTGAATCACTATATTGTACACCTGAAACTTATATGACACTATATGTTAACTGTACTGGAGTTAAAATTAAGAACTTAAAGAAAAAAGATACAGTGGCAGGAAAATATAGAACCCACAGAAAGAAATTAACATTTTATAAATTAACCATCTGTTTGAGTTCAATTAACAAAAGATACTGCAAGGCCTCCCTTAACATGGTATTCCTGAACTGTTCCTGGAAACAATAGTGTGAATTTACTATCCAATTAAAACTCATAAGAAAGTTGGCTTTGACATTCATTAAATAAACCCAAGATTCTACATCCACTCTGGGACTCTTTGTTTTAAGTTATCTATAATTCTCTTGCTTCCAATCAATGCTAATAAATTTTCTACCACAGCAAAGGCAATAGTGGTATAGTTCTTTTATTTACTATTGTGTGTGTTTTTTAAGTCTACCTCCTGTCATTGACCTTGAGCCCAAATGTTATTTGTTGAAAATAAAAATGCTAGTCCTGCCTTTGTGTAATATAGCGTCTCTCAGCCCTAGCTGCATTAGAATCACCAAGAGGACTTTTGTAAAAACTGAGACCTGGGTCTTACCAGATACTCTGATTTTAAACGGTCAAAGATAGAGCTTGTCATCCTAGTTTTTAAAGTTCCCCAGGTGATTCTAATGTGTAGTAAGATTGTGGACCACTTGGGGCGCCTCGGTTGGCTCAGTAGGTTAAGCATCTGACTTCTGCTCAGGTCATGATCTCACAGTTCAGTTGGTGAGTTTGAGCCCTGCTTCAGGCTCTGTGCTGACAGCTCAGAGCTTGAAGCCTGCTTCAATTCTGTATTTCCCTCTCTTTCTGCTCCCCACCCCTGCCCCCCGTTCATGCTTGCTCGCTCTCTCTCTCAAAAATAAATAAACTTAAAAAAAAAAAAGATTGTGGACCTACTAGTTTAAAAGCCTTTCTGTTCTGGATTGGCTTTGGTTCCATCAGCCAGTTGCATCTAAGCCACTTAACTATGCAATCTTGGGTTTGTAGTTTAACCTCTCTTTCAATTTCCTTTTCTGTAGCATAGGGCACTAATAGTACTTAAATCATAAAATCATTTTGAGAATCCAATGAGTTATTGAATTTTGAGCCTTTAAAATGGTGCCTGAAACATAACGTGTACAATACAGGTTAGCTGTCATCAGCATTATCATCTCAATTTTTAAAAATCCAAGTGATAATAATCAGGCTTTGGATTGCTTCCTTATGTATACTTCCTAACTTGTACTCTTCTGAAACATCTGCTCATTTGTGCTTTCACTATACAAGCATACTCATTGTATTGCCCTTGACTTACTTGCACTCCACCGGTTTTTACACGTGGAAAGTCTGTGTCAACACTGCATTTACCAAGTCTATTGGTGCCATTTTTCCAACAGCACTTGCTCAGTTCATGTCTCTGTCACATTTTGGAGATTGTCACAATATTTCAGACTTTTTCTTTATCACTTTTTTTAATGGTGATCTGTGTCAGTGATCTTTGATTTTACTATTGAAGCTATTTTGGGACTCCACGAACTCTGCCCATATCAGATGGTGAATTTAATCAATAAATGTATGTGTTCTGACTGCTCCACTGACCATTCTTCCATGTCTTTCCCTCTCCTTAAGTCTATTTCCTGAGATACAACAATATTGAAATTGGGCTAATTTATAACCCCACAGTGGTCTTTAATGTTCAGGTGAAAGGAAGAGTCCTACATCTCTCCCATTAAATCAAAAGCGAAAATTAAGTTTAGGGTGTGTGTGGTGTGGTGTGTGTCTCGTTATACATATATTTCTATTATATATACTGGGAAGCTTGTTGAAAGCCTCTGAGATAGGCTGAAAGCTAGGTTTCTTGGTGAGTTAGCCAAGTTGTAAGTGCAAAGGAAAAGTCATTGAAAAATATTAAAGGTGCTACTCCAGTGAACACAAATGATAAGAAAGTAAAGCAGCTCTATTGTTGATATGGAGAAAGTTCTAGTGGTCTGGAGGGAATATCAAACAACCCACAACATTCCCTTAGGCCAAAGCCAGGGTAAGACCCTAACTCTCTTCAATTCTATGAAGGCTGAGAGAGGTGAAGAAGCTGCAGAAGAAAAGTTTGATGTTGGCAGAGGTTAGCTTCTGAGGTTTGAGGAAAGAAGCCATCTTCTGGTCACAAAATTGTAAGGTGAAATAGCAAGCGCTGATGTAGAAGTTGCAACAAGCTTTTCAGAAAATCTAGCTAAGATAGTTGATGAAAGTGACTGCACTAAGTAACAAACTTGCTGTGTAGATGAAACATCCATGCCATGTAGAACTTTCATAAGTGGAGAGGAGAAGGCAATACCTGGTTAAAGCTTCAAAGGACAGGCTGACTCTCTCATCAAGGGCTAATGCAGTTGATGACTTTCGGTATTAACCAATGTTTGACCATTATGCAAATCCTGAGGCCATTAAGAATTGTGCTAAATCTGGGGTGCCTGGGTAACTCAATCATTTGAGCACCCAACTCTTAATTTTGGCTCAGGTCATGATCGCACACTTCCTGAGTTCGAGCCCCAGGTCAGGCTCTGTGCTGACAGTGCAGAGCCTGCTTGGGATTCTCCTGTCACTCTGCCTCTCCCCTGCTTACTCTCACTCTCTCTGTCTCTGAAAATAAATAAATAAACATTAAAGTTTAAAAAGAATTCTACTAAATCTACTTTGCCTGTGCTGTATAAATGGACCAAGCCTGAATGACAGCACATCTGTTTGCAGCATGGTTTACTGAATATTTTAGACCCACTGTTGATCTGCTTTGGAAAAAAAAATTCTTTTAAAATATTACTGCTTGGGGCGCCTGGGTGGCGCAGTCGGTTAAGTGTCCGACTTCAGCCAGGTCACGATCTCGCGGTCCGTGAGTTCGAGCCCCGCGTCAGGCTCTGGGCTGATGGCTCAGAGCCTGGAGCCTGTTTCCGACTCTGTGTCTCCCTCTCTCCCTGACCCTCCCCCGTTCATGCTGTCTCTCTCTGTCCCAAAAATAAATAAACGTTGAAAAAAAATTAAAAAAAAATATTACTGCTTATTGATAATGCACTTGGTCACCCAAAAGCTCTGATGGAGATGTGCAGTGAGATTAATGTTGTTTTCATGTCTCCTAATACAACATCCATTCCATAGCCTACAGATCAAGGAGTAATTTCAACCTTCAAGTCTTATTTAGGAAACATATTTCATAAGGCTATATAGTTGCCTTCATCTGAAATGGAAGTGATTCCTCTGATGGATCTGGGTAGTACATTAAAAACTTTCTGGAGAGGATTCGCAATTCTAAATACCATTCAGAACATTGCGATTCATGGGAAGAGGTCAAAATGTCAACATTAATAGAAGTTTGGAAAAAGTTGATTGCAACCCTCCTAGTTAACTTTGAGAGGTTCGAGACTCATAGCGGAAGTAACTGCAGATGTGTTGGACATAAAGCAAGAGAACTAGAATTAGAAGGGGAGCCTGAAGACCTAACTGAATTGCTGCAATCTCATGATAAAACTTGAACAGATGAGGAGTTACTTCTTAGATGAACAAAGAAAGTAGTTTCTTTTTTTTTAATTTTTTTTTCAACGTTTATTTATTTTGAGACAGAGAGAGACAGAGCATGAACAGGGGAGGGGCAGAGAGAGAGGGAAACACAGAATCGGAAACAGGCTCCAGGCTCTGAGCCATCAGCCCAGAGCCCGACGCGGGGCTCGAACTCACGGACCGCGAGATCGTGACCTGGCTGAAGTCAGACGCTTAACCGACTGCGCCACCCAGGCGCCCCATAAAGAAAGTAGTTTCTTGAGATGGAATCTATTCCTGAAGAAGATGCTGTAGAGATTGTTAAAATGGAAACAAAGGATTTAGGATATTAAATAAACTTAATTAATAAAACAGTGGCACAGTGTGAGAGGACTGACTCAAATATTCCAAGAAGTTGCACTGTGGGTAAAATGCTATCAAACAGCATCACACACTGTGGAGAAATCATTTGTTAAAGAGTCAATTGATACGGCAAACTTCATTGTTGCCTTCTTTTAAGAAATTGCCAGTCATTACAGCCTTTGGCAACCACCACCCTCATCAGTCAGCAAAAAGATTATGATTCCTGAAAGCTCAGGCATTTTTTAGCAATAAAGTATTTTTTAATTAAGCTATATACATTACTCTGTGTGTGTGTGTGTTGTTTTTAGACGTAATGCTGTTGCACACTTAATAGACTGCAGTATAGTATAAACAGAACTTTACATGCACTGGGAAACCAAACAATTCATTTGACTCATTTTACTGTGATACTCACTTTATTGCACTGGTCTGGAACCGAACCCACAATATCTTTGAGGTATGCCTATATTGTAAAACTTAATGAAACTCTTGCTTTTATTCTGGTTCAGCCATTTAAATGTTGTATTACCTTCACAAATTAACTTGATTTTTCTCACTATATCTATTGCATAGAGTTTGTATGAAAATTAATTTTAAAAATTGAATGATACATAGCACTCAATGAATGTCACTATAATTATTGCTTTTATTAGCTTTATGGTACTATTACTATTAGCTGTGGTGTTTCAGAAGACAACTAATTCACAATACAGCAGATATATTTTTGTGCTTTTACCCAAACTAAGTAATCACTTAGGTACAATAAGCACTCTGAAACAAAATCAAACAAGTTGTAATCGCCTGTTCTTTAGCCAGCATGATGCCTCTGTGGGAAGTATAAGAACAAAAACATAAGCCATAAAACCTTTTAAATTTTAAATCCTTAAAATCTTTAGTCTCATCCCAAAAATCACTTTGAAGTATCACATGGTGGTAAGCCCAAGAAGCTCCTCGAAATTCTAAATTCTGACCTCTTATAAATCATGACCTTTCAGTAGGCAGTGCTAACTCTTGGGGCTTTCAGTCATGTATTTTCACTTGATAAAAGCAAAACAAGGAGTTGACTTGATAGTGTAAAAAAAAAAAGGACAGAGTTGTGTCTTGTGCTTCTTTTCATATTCTTTCTACCCCCTACGTTTTCTAGAATTCAATGCATATACACTAGGATTATAGTCAGCATGGGCTCCTGAGTTGTGATAGAAGACATGGAGATTAAAGGCATATTTAGCATTTTTATGGCTTCATTTTCACACCAAATACTTAATAATTTGGTTTAAAAGTCTATGCACAGTCCTACTATACTATAAGATTTTTACCATGGTTCAGGTGTTTTAAGTGTGGCCTTAAGATATCTTAATTTTCAGGGGTGCTTGGGTAACTCAGTTGGTTGAGTCTCTGACTCTTGATTTCGGCTCAAGTCATGATCTTGCGGTTCAGTTCATGGGATCAAGCCCTGCATCGAGCTCTATGTTGACAGTGTAGAGCCTACTTGGGATTCTTTCTCTCTCTGCCCCTCCCCTGCTCATCCTCTCTCTCTCTCTCTCTGTCTCTCTCTCTCTCAAAAATAAACATTAAAAAAGATAACTAATTTTCAGAAGCATTAGAAGGGGAAGGTTAGATATAGATATACTTTCCTAGATTTAGTCTGTGTCTTGAAGAAATTATTTTAATCCATGTGCTGAGTGAAGGAGAAAAGAAAAAAACCAATGACAGTTGGAGAAATCAAATGAAATATATTCTAACTAAAGTTCTTTATTCTAACATATCTTGTGAAAGAGTGTCATATTCACGCCTTTTAGAAAACTCATTTGCTGTAATTTAATACCGAAGGTTTTGTTTCCATCGTTATGAACTAAGAGTCATACAGCTGACACGTCACAAATGTCTGAAAAAAGTTAACCTGTTTCACTAAGATGGTTCTTTAAGATCAACTCGCTCTTCTGACTTCCCAGAGTTTATGAGTGGTTCCATCATCTACCCAGGCTCTGAAGCAAGAGACAAAGCAGCCCCAAGTCTGCCATTTTGCTAGGCATTTCCATCTTTCATTTCTCAAATCTGCCTCCCCTTTCTCTATCTCTGCCAACACTGCCCTCATACACATCCTCAGTATGATTCTACCATTGCATGAGTTGTCTGCTTCCTTCTTAGACCCATTTCCTAGATTCTGACAGAGTGACATTTCTAACATGTAAATCTGATCATATTACTTTCCTGAATGAAGGGCACACTTGTCACATTCCTTTTACACCCAGCACTCCAAGACTTCCTTTTGTATTATGAGACTCCATGAAAATGCTTGTTAGATCAGCAAAAACATTCAGTCATTTTGGATATAACCCTAGACCTCAACATACCACAATCACCAACTAAACTTACATTTTCTTTAATAAATGACTGAACTTAACCTTTCACATAATTTCAGGGTTTCCGCCCAAAGAATGGTCATGTGTTCACAGAAGTGTCTGGGTGGTTTCTTAGGCACCATAGTAAGCCTTTTTCTGTCCAAACCCTCCCTGATCTAAAGCCCAGTACCTCCCTTCACTGCTCTTCTCCCATCATGCTTTGCCTCAAATTGCCTTCCTTAACTACCCTATGCACAGGGTACTGTTCTTTGGCTTATAAGTAAACTTATTAAAAGGTACTAGAATATGACCAAAGGTCATTTTACAGAAGAGAAAAATTTACTCCATGGTATTACCATCATTTTGTCAAATTTTATCCTGTTGATGAACATTACATATTTCTTTTTTTTCTTCCTAACTGCTGTTATAAACAGTGGTGCAGTGCTACTTTTTTAAAAAGTATTGTATTATTTGGGGCGCCTGGGTGGCTAAGTCGGTTGAGTCTCCAACTTCAGCTCAGGTCATGATCTCACGGTCTGTGAGTTCGAGCCCCGCATCGGGCTGTGTGCTTACAGCTCAGAGCCTGGAGCCTGTTTCAGCTTCTGTGTCTCCCTCTGTCTGTGACCCTCCCCCATTCATGCTCTGTCTGTCTCTGTCTCAAAAATAATAAACATTGAAAACATTTTTTTTAATAAATTAAAAAAAGTATTTGATTAAAAGTTATTATCATCTACATTCCCACCAGTACAATTGCCAGATATGAATAATATCCACCTTTTATATTATCATCAACCTGAAAAATAAAAATTACTATCTGTTATTTCAAATCGCATCCTTCTACTACTACGATAACATATCTTAAATATTTATAAATTAATCCTTTATGAGATTTATATGAGACTTTCAATTATATATCTTTTGCCCTTTTTCTTTACTCAGTTTTCTTATCAAGATGTCTATGTTTTCCACCATGACATGTGAGTTTCCTGTCTTGCTTAAGAGGACCTCTCTCACACTAAGATTTTGTTTTGTTTTTTTAATTTTCAGTTTAGATTTTTACTTCATGTGGAATCTACTTTTTTAAGGTTTTAGGGTAGAGTTCATATAGAGATGTTGCACAACTATTAAGAACACACCCTGTTTATATCATCTGGAAATGTGATTAATGAAAATACATGGTGTAGATTTGTCACTATATTTTAATACCACCGATTTATACACATGGAGGAAGGGGGATGAAAGGATTAATAAATAAGAGACAATAAGAAAATAAATAAGAAAGGACAAGTAAGAGAGAAAAAGTATTAACATGTATGTATTGGTTTGGATAGGAAGGAAAAATGGAAATCATGAACCTTCTTTGGAAAAATACATTTGTGTTCCTTCAAGAGCCATGCTTCTTCTCTCAGTGCATCTCTAACCTCTGTCTTTATGGTTGCCATTATGCTATAGAGATAACCCTGCCTTCTCCCAGAAGGTATATTTTTGCAGAATTTCTCCCACACAAAAGTCAGGCCTACCTGTTCCCAACCTCAAATCACGTCTAAGGCCCTCCATCTTCCGTTCTGTTCATCTACCATTCCTTGGAGCATGAGCCTCTTTTCCATGGTCACAGCTGACTGCACACACCCCTATCCTAATGTACGGAGAGCAAAAGAAAGTACGTTCAGGGTAAGGACACCCTTTTATGCAAGTTACACACATCCTTTCCACTCACATTTCGTTGGTGAGAACTTAATTACATGACCAAACCTAGCCGCAAGCAACAGTGAGAAATACTGCATGTAGCTGGCAACTATGTATCCAGAAAGAAGGAAAAACCAGATTGTAGTAGGGGAACAATCAGCAGTCTTCACCATATTACTTATATTATTTTCATTGTTTACTCTTACCTTTCCATTCTGTCTTACAAGTTTCTATTTATAATAGGTTATTTTGCTTAGTTCAATTAAGTAAAAAAAATATCCATGTTCTTGATATTAAAAAATGAACCTTTTTATCATGGGTCCCTTATTAGGCATCTCTGAACTAGCATCACATTGTATTTACTACAACTGTAAAGAGACAAGAAAAAATTGGGATTCCGTGGTCTCAAAAAATAAACAAGGGGCAAAGTTAAGTAAAAGCATAAGGTATTCTTCCTCTATGATTTTGCAAATGGATATTTGAAAACTGACTTGAAATTTAATGGTGGTAATGTGGCAACATTTTAAAGATGTGATGTGTTCAGTATTGAAGCTTCAGGGATCCCCACATTGTCTCCTGGGAGGCATGTAAGTAACTAGTGCTAATTCACTGTGTGTGTGTGTACACGGTCATCTATTGAAGTCTGTTTTACCTTAGAAACATGTGAAATAGCACAAGATAATGAATAATAAAACATTACAGAAGATAATCCTTGTAAATAGAAAATGCACAGCTAAATTTATTGTCATCAAGTCTGTAAGTAGTATTTTATGTATTATATTTTTATATTTTCTACTGTGGCAGAACTCAACCATGAAAGAAGAAAAGGGAAAGAGAAAGTAAAACACAACCCTTCAGACATCTCCAGACATTTCCATTTCCTTTGTGCCGGAGAGTTGAAACTGCCAAGTTCAGTGAATGAAACAGTACCTCCAGTGAATTCCCAAATGTATCATATAAAACAGGGAAGAAAAGGCACTAAAATATTTTTATAACTCTTGCTTCAAACTTTTTCTGTGTATTAAATAAGTTGTCAGCTTATTGTTGGGTTTGTTTCTGTGAGAGTCTAGAAAAGTAGCAAGGGATTGTGATCGATGGGTTTACGCTAAGCTTTTACCCACTAAATCTCTGCAGAGGAAACTCCTCTCCTGCTCCTCTTGCTCCTCCTTGAACAAAGGAGGAGGTAAATTAAGGTCTAGGAAATGAGGAGAAATTTAATAAGTTCCTTAAAACTAGGGCAGTTGTAAGCAGGGGAGGGAGAAGAGGCATATTTGAGGAATATGTAGGAGATCAAATGGGCAGCATTTGATGATTCCTTAACAGGGCCATGAGAATAAGGAAGAGGGAGGCGCTTGTAGGTTGTGTGACCAAGTAGATTCCAGCACTTGTTTAAATAAGGAGTCTTGTTTTTTATTTCTTCTTCTTCTTATTTTTTTTTAATAATTTATTGTCAAGTTAGCTAACATATGTGTATACACTGTAGTCTTGGCTTTGGGACTACATCCCTTACATACAATACCCAGTGCTCATCCCAGTAGGCGCCCTCCTCAATGCCCATCTCCCATGAAAATGAATGAGTGAATGAATGAATGGATGAATGAATAAATATTAAAAGCAAAAATAACTTAAAAGAAGAGCATTTGTTGTGAGCCTCTGCTCCAATAAATGAGTTGGTATATAAAGCACCACAAGTGAGAACTATAGGCACACAGGGCCTGTTTCATTAACAAGGGCTTTTCTGTTTAGCAAAGGGCGTCAAGAGAACCCCAGAGGTCTGAGTGGCTCTGATGAGACTACCCCACAACACACACCCTTTCTTCTCATCCTTAGGGGACTGAGGAGACCCTGGTCCCTGCATGTTCCTGGCAAGCTCCACATTATTCCTCACTGATACCCATAGCTCACCACCATCTCTGAGTTCTGATACAACTGCAATTAATCCTGTGTGCTGATGGACATTAACTAGACTTATTGTGGTGATCATTTCATCATATATACAATATCGAATCATTGTTTTGTACACCTAAAAATAAGATAATGTTATGTGTCAATTGTATCTCAATAAAAAATAATAAATACTAAATAAATAAATAAAATAGGGAATAATGAAGGACGAGCGTATCTGATATGCAAGATAATGCATTTAAGTTGACTATTGGCTGTCCTGGATTCCTATAGGCAACTAAATATAATCTTAGGGGAGACTCAGGACTGGAGATCCAGATTTGGAAGTCATTGAAAAACCGAGGGAGAACACATAGAATATATCTTCTAATGCAGAAAGAACACATAGGATAGATGTTTTAAACGCAGAGTCCTTGGGAAGATACCACTTTTTGTGATTCCCAAACTTGACATATTAGTGTCAGTTAGAAGATAAGTTTGCAAGTGTGACTACAAGAAATTCTCCAACAGGTGGGATGATTTTGTGTGTGTGTGTGTGTGTGTGTGTGTGTTTGTATGTCCGTGTATATATGTGTGTTTAAGCTAAAGCCTACAGTATTGGCTGATGGATTTGATGTAGGGTGTTAGAGACAGAAGTCAAGAAGACACCATGTTTTTTTGGCCTGAACAACTTTCAGAAGGATGAAATTGCTGTGTCCTGAGCTGGGAATGACTCCCCAAGGAACCAGTTTATTCAGTAAGTGAATGAGTGAAAGAAATAAGGAATGAATGATTTTTAATAGAATTGTAGCTTTAAAACTTTATCATAGTGACTTAACCGATGATAATGTGTTTGTAAGCCTTACTAAACCATTGTAATGAACAAACTAATTTATATTTAGTAGCTTCCCATTTGCATGTAAGTCATGCATTCTAAAGTAGTTGGCCTTGCAAGTAGGTTAAATATGCCTCCAGGAAACCCACTTCACAATATTAATTTGCTTAACAAGCTCTTTCTCCTTAGATATTAGAAATGGAATTTTAAACTCAGATGAGGAAGACTGCCTCTAGATCTGAAGTTAGAACTAATGACTTCTTACTATTATAAAAATTTGACATCATGGGCACGTGTGTGAGATAAAAACCTTGCAAATGTCACAGATGCACCCCTTTGAACCCACACAGATACCAGTTGCTTTTATTCAATTCACTTTATAGGTACTTCCCAGATTTTTCAAATATGCATTTTACATATTCTGAAAGGGTTTGCAGTTTATAGTTTTTAGAGAAACAGTTTGTTAGGAAGCTCCTCGTTGGCATACACCAAAGTACAATGGTCTTTCCGGTGTGAGAGATAACAGGCTACCAGCAAAAGACCCCATGTAGTGACTCCTTCATTGACTAAAGTCCTTAAGAAGCCCTGAGGACCTGCACAATCTGGTTTCGAGGGATGTTTGCTGTCACAACTGACGTTTCTTTTTCCTTTGCTCTCTGAGCACTCATCGGCCTGGTTTTCTGTCAAGGTCTTGAACATGCCATGCTTAGTCCCAACTCACATCTTCGAATTTCTGCTTCTGAATGAAGGTCCCACTGATGAAGATCTGTTAATTTCTCTCATCCCTCTGATCTCATTTGCTCTGAAGCACATTTGCTCCCTACACTTTGCTTTGTATTTATAGTGCTTATTGTACTTGATACTTATTCACTTGTGTGATTATTCGATTGTTCGTTTCCCTCACAAAGTATAGGCTCCATGAGGACAGAGTTTATGATTGTTTTGTTCAACATTGAACCATTACATCAGCACAGTGTCTGTCCATGGTGAGTGCTTAAGAAATAGTTACTGAATAAATATATATGTGCCCAAAGTCACATACCTAACTAGTTTCATTCAAGCTACTCGTCGTCTAAAGAGAAATTAGGGACAGATGAGTTTCAGTTTGCTTATGTGTCCTGGAAAGATATAATGAAGTTATTTATAACTAACTATTATGGGAAAATTGTCCTTCTCAAACACATACACGCGCGTGCGCGCACACACACACACACACACACACTCACCACATGCAAACACGAATGGTAGCTGAGCCTATAAGATATCAATTGTAGTACAACTGTACCTTATTCCTCTGTTTCCCTTGACTTTATGTTTCCCCACAGCTCAAAACTACTTTCTACCCATCTGTACATGGTTGTACATGGTTGTGCTGTGTACTGTGGGGCACTTCAGGCACAGCACGCATTCTTTCATTTACCAACTATTTATTGAGTATCTGTTCATTATCAGCACTGCTGTAGGTATTAAGAACTAGCAGTAAACAAGGTAAATAAAGTCTCCTCTATTTACAGAAAGGATTTTTTTTTCCTAGTAGTGAAAGGATTTAAAAATATAAAATACCGGAGCATCCGAGTTTAGCTCAGATCATGATCTCATGGTTCATGAGTTCAAGTCCCTGTTTCAGGCTCACTGCTGTCAGTTCAGAGCCTGCTTCAGATCCTCTGTACCCCTCTCTCTTTGCCCTTCCCCCACTGGTATTCTCTCTCTCTCTCTCTCTCTCTCTCTCTCTCTGTCTTTCAAAAATAAATAAACATTAAACATTTTTAAAAATATGAAATATTATTGAATGATGCTCACTATAAGGAAAATAAAGCAGAAGCTGTAAGAAAATAAGACACATGTTTTAGATTGGATAATCACTTTTTAGTTTCTCTAAAAAATGAGATAGAAATTGGGGATGAGATTGGAAATGAGGTTGGAGCAGAAGGAAGACCAAAGTAGAGGGACCATATGAGTGAGAAGAAAGGGCAAGAGCTGAGGTTGGAGAGATAAATAGTGATAGACAGGGATGACTTTGAATTCTAGTTTAAGTACAGAAGGAAACCTCTTGGGTGACTTAAGTGTGAGAACAAAATAATTTTATTTAAATTTTACAAAGCTGTCTGGGACTACTGTGTGGAGAATAAATTATAGGGACAAGCTGGAAGCACAGATTTAATTGGCCTTTGAAGTAGTCCATGCTGTAGAGGGTGATGGTTTAGTCCTAGGTAGAGATGGAAAAGAATGGAACATTCAGAATAACTGACTCCATCCATCCATCCATCCATCCATCCATCCATCCATCCATCCCAGAACATCACTTTCTCATGGATTCTTACATTAATTATCATATTTACTCTCCACTCAAGTTGGCCAAGATAATAATTTCAGTTTTACCTTCACCTTTCCTTTTCTTCACCCTCAACCAACAGATCACTATATCCTGCCAGATAATGACCAAAAATGGCTTGCTATCATAGTTCTTCTTCATCCCTCTTTTCACTCCCTGATTTTAGGTTCCACAATTATTTGCCTGAAAAAATTTAACAGGTTTCTAACTACTTTCTCTGCCTCAGATCTCAAGTCCCTCAAATCCACTTTTCAGACTTGCCTCAAGAACTGCATCTTTCTAGGGGCGCCTGGGTGGCGCAGTCGGTTAGGCGTCCGACTTCAGCCAGGTCACGATCTCGCGGTCCGGGAGTTCGAGCCCCGCGTCGGGCTCTGGGCTGATGGCTCGGAGCCTGGAGCCTGTTTCCGATTCTGTGTCTCCCTCTCTCTCTGCCCCTCCCCCGTTCATGCTCTGTCTCTCTCTGTCCCAAAAATAAATAAACGTTGAAAAAAAAAATTTAAAAAAAAAAAAAAAAAGAACTGCATCTTTCTAAATGCAGTGCTTTCAATAAATACGCCTTGACTTCTCATTGCGGGTAATCTTTTCCTACAATTTTTTTCTATCAACAAAATCACTTTTCTAACAAAAGTTTTAGTAAAAACCAAATATGTAAAAGATGAGCTCTTAGCAAGGGTACCCCATCCCCTGTCTCCGTGCATAAAACCACGGTACTACAAGGCACTGGCTGTTACTACCTCCCAACCTCCGGCACTACTCACCATCCAGGAATTCAATGTACTCTGAAATTACATGTACTTTAGCCTTTGTTCCTTTGAAATTCATCTTCCACCAATACGTCCTGCCCCGTTCTTCTCCCTGGCCCCATGAATTAATCTTTGAAAATCTATATCAACTATATATGTGTGTGTGTGTGTGTGTGTGTGTGTGTGTGTGTGTGTATTGTAATATTTTGTCGAATAGCAAGGAAAGTAGAAACAACCTAAATGCCCACTGAGAAAACTTGTTAGAGTATGTCATATCTTTTTAGTGAATTTAGAGTAAATTAGAGGATGTCATACCTTTTAAATGACATTTTTAATGAATATGCTATACTGAAAGAGAGAGGGATCCATTTCTGTTGCTGAGAGATAGTGATTTTTCTTCATAATCACCAGATTCTCATGCCAATATCCTTTTATAAGGGTTCAATATTTTTTTGAGACTTTTTTACTGTGCAAAAGAATGAAATATGACATACTCTCCTCTCCCAACTATTTCCCAGGGAGCTCCTAATTTCTTGATTAAAAGCTTAATTTCATTCTCTTTTCTTACACAGTAGGTGTTATTTTCTGGCATTTATGGTAAAGATTTATAACAGTAATGAAATTTTCCAAACTAAATAGAAACAACCCCATAGGCAAACAAATGAGTGCAATTTAATTTTTTTTCTATAATGAAATTCTTACTGTGTACAATATCCATGCAGTCTACTCACTTTGGATTTTAAGTGTATACTTGTGATTTAGAGCCAACATTTATACACACGCTGTTTGGAATTTCCTTGTGCTACTATTAATATATTTTACATTTTCCTAGAGTCCAAATTCCTCCAGCATTAGGAAGGAGAAAGAAATATATTTGTATATATGCTGAATGCACAGATATTTATATTTCCTCAGATGCCTCTTGAGAGTAAGCCAGATTAAGAGATTCTCCAAAGCCTAATACTGTTCTTTTTCAACTGAAGAATTCACAAAATAGAACTTATATTCCAAAATTAAAAGAAAAAAATACCGTTGACTTTCTTACAGTTTTAGCTTACCTTACCTTTGTAAATAATGTATTTTTTGTCCTGGATTTATTTTTTTTCTGCTAAAGAAGTACCATCTCAAAGCTTGCACATTACCACTGGAATCTTACATCTTTTGGTAACATGCTGCAAAAGAATAGCTAACATTTCTGTAGAGTTTTACAAATTTACAGATGGTTTGTATACCTACTGTATTATTCCTCATAATACCCAGTAAGGAAAATGACAGCTGTTTCCCCTGGGGTTTGTGTTTTGTTTGGTTTGGTTTTGGTTTTGGTTTTCATGTAGGAAACTGACTTGGCAATGTTGGCTGATTTTTCCAAAATCATACAGGCAGCAAATGCAAAAGTAGGGATTAAAGACCAGGTCTTCCCACTGCTAATCCAGAACTGTTCCCACTTGTCGACTATATATTTGGTTTTTGATACCTTTGTCCTAAAACATTTCATTTGGAAATAAATTTATCAACACCTTTATAATCTAAGGTCTTTCTGTTATTGTCAGCAAGAATGATCCGTTTGAACAGAATGTAATTATGTAGATAAAACAGCTTGGAGAAAAACCCTATTGTAATGTTTCCTAAACTAAATAACTTATGTGGGAGCTATTCTATATTATACGTATTTAGAAAATGATTCTTTTTAACTAACAAATTCTAGCAAGAATGGGCTGCAATTAAGATAATCTTTTCATTTCTAACACCTAATAAACCCTGAAGTAGCTCTTATGAAACCTCTGGAACCTTCTCCCAGAAAGTAAGCATGTCACTACCAGCACGCTCGAGATACTTATAATTGATTAGCCAATTATTTTGTTATTGGATTGCTTTAGCAGCATTGTTGTTCAGACTTAATAATCTTAGTTTCCCTCATACTTTAGTGGCTATCTAAAAATAATATTGATCAGGGCACCTGGGTGGCTCAGTCACTTGAGCATCTGACTCTTGATATCGGCTCAGGTCATGATCTTGTGATTATGGGATCAAGCCCCATATTGGGCTCAACACTGAGCATGGAGCCTGCTTAGGATTCTCTCTCCCTCCCTCTCTGCCCCTCCCCTGCTCTCTCTCGCTCTCACTCTCTCTCTCTCTCTCTCTCTCTCTCTCTCTTTCTCTCAAAATAAACATTTTTAAAAATAAATAAATAAAAATAATATTCATCACATTTTAATCACTATTCACTGACTTGATAGTCAATAGGACTATCAAATCAATAGGACTTGATAAATGAAAAGCAGATTTATAAATCAAGCCCATTAAAATAACAGGCATTTAGCATGATTGCTAGTGACATTATTTTACATTCAAAGATAAAACTTCAATAGAATATTTGGTGTGATTAAATAATCTTGGACAGCAGTGTTTTTGTTTTTTTGTTTTGTTTTTTAATGCCTAAGCAGTATAGTTTTAACCCTACTGTTTGTGAGCAATGGGCCAATTGTAAAGATATAAATTTTATGTTTCTTCAAGTAGATATTTACTTTTATTCTCAGAGCACATGAAGCAAAAAACAAAAGCTAACTCAAGAATAATTTTATGACCCGGGGCACCTGGGTGCCTCAGTTGGTTACACATCAGACTTTGGCTCAGGTCATGATCTCATGGTTCATGAGTTTGAGCCCCACGTTGGGCTCTGTGCTGACAGCTCGGAGCCTGGAACCTGCTTCAGATATTCTGTTTCCCTCTCTCTCTGCCCCTCCCTCTCTCTCTCTCCCTCAAAAAACCCAAACAAAAAAACAAAACAAAACAAAACAAAAACCTTAAAAACAGAAAAAGCATACAAAATTCATGTTGGTGCAAATAGATTTTCTGTATCTGTCAATACCTCTTATCTGTCATTCTTTTCATCTTTCAGTTACCCTTACGCCTTTAAACTATAGTTGTAAGATATTGTCAACCAGGTCAACCCAAATGCTTATGACAAATATTGTGACCTACTACCCATGTTTACCAAAATGAAAACAATCACCATCATAATAAATTGGAATAGTAGAGTGGAAAGGGAAGGGAAAATGAAGTGGAGAGAATTGGGGTTTGGGCCCAGCGGTACTGAATACTTGCTGTGTTACCTTGAACAACTTACTTTATCCTTCAAGATCCACATTTCTCTGGTCAATGGCAAGGATCAAATGAAACTGTGTAAACAATGCACTTTGAACAATTTAAAAGTAGCAAACAAATGTAAAGTACCTGTGGTATAAATAATGAGAGATGATGATGATGATGATGATGATAGACTCTCTGACCCATTAAGACACTAAGACTAAAGAAGATGTAGAGGCTTTGTACATAATACATATTTAACAAATAATTGCATTGAGAATGAAAATGATTTGCCATGTTCAAGTTAACCATCAGCTAATGCTGATTTCCCTTGGGAAATTACATATAGAAAGCTGGTAACCAGTTAATATTGTAAGGATAATTCCAAATTCCTGCAGTTGACAGCGATTCCTAAGTGACTAGCATGTATACTGACATTTGCTCCTTGCAGCTGGGTAGACCTTTGCCACTTGCAGGTCCTTAGAGTGTGATGCCTGTAGGTGCATTTGTGCCCACATGAGAAAAAGTTTGATTGAGGTAGACAACAAGAAAAGTAGGGCAAGAATCCCTTATCCATCCTGTGAACCTCAGTCCTGGCAGCATGGAAGTAGGCCATTTTTTTACTCTTTCTGTAAGTAAAGAAAGGAAAAAATATATGTGTTCTGTGCAGAAGCAATTTTTGCCCCTCTGATTTGTTGCTTAATGATAGAGAGAATAGATGAAGGAAAGCAAATTCGTTCTCATTTTGTCGAAGTGAAATTAGATTTTATCTTGGCAAGACGTAGAATTGCTCTGCTGACAACATAATATCAAACTGAAATTTCCTTGAAATATAAGAAAGGGATTGTATCAAAACACAAAGTGGTCATGCATGTGATAAGTGTTCTTTTTAAAAAAATGTTTTTATTTCAGTATCATTGACACATTAGTTCAGGTGTAAAACATAGAAATTAAACTTCTCTATATACTATGCTGTGCTTACCACAAACGTAGCGACCATCTGTCACCATAAAATGCTATTACAATACCATTGGCTATATTCCCTATGTTGTGCCTTTTATTCCCATGATGATATGTTCTTTACAGGAAAAGCACTACATACTTTTTTTTTTCTTTTAAAGCACTACATACTTTTGATAAACTGTGCATTGTGTAGTGGTTCTCAATTGTAAGCTAAACAAAGTAGAGTCCTGCCCAAAGTGGTAACATTCCAGGAGGATGTCAAAGTGTAGCTCTCTGTATGCTTTTACTTGTGTTGTTTATCTGAATTTGCCACTTCCTCCCTTCCCTTGTATTTGAAAACATCCTAAGAGCAAGATCCACTTTCCTTCTCCTATTATTTAGAATGGAGTTATATACCAGATGGAGGCTACATAATTGTTATTGACCAGCTCTTCATTAATATGCTCTCGAATTTTGAAGCCAACTCTTAAAACTGTCAAAATTTCAATGACTTTTATAATTATAAAGACTTCTACTTCTTATCAGCACAGAAGACCACAGAAATTCTCTCCTCAGGCAGAGCATGGAATAGTATTTTTCCACATGAAGTGGTATTAGGCTTTCAAGAGCAAGATAAGAACCACTCTTCCAAGGAGGGAATAGTGGTGAGGAAAAGAAAGAAAGAGAGAAAGAAAGAGAGAAAGAAAGAGAGAAAAGAAAAGAAAAGAAAAGAAAAGAAAAGAAAAGAAAAGAAAAGAGAAAAGAAAAAAAGAGAAAGGGAAACTTTGAACTGGACTTTGGGATACTGAGTAGTGAGTCACTTGTAAGAAGAAAAGAGAAGAGAAGAGAAGAGAAGAGAAGAGAAGAGAAGAGAAGAGAAGAGAAGAGAAGAGAAGAGAGAAGAGAAGAGAAAAGAAAGAGAAAGGGAAACTTTGAACTGGACTTTGGGAGTCTGAGTAGTGAGTCACCTGTAGACGCAGGGTTATCCTGAGCATGGAGTTCAATAACGACCCTGCCTTCTAGCTAATGAATCTTGTGCCTGCACTGATGTGGTGAAATAGAGCTTGTAAATAAGTCAGAACCCTCAAGGGTGAACGTGGTGGTTTTAGGTTGGTAAAATTCTCTGGCTATTTGTAGATGCAAATCCTCTCTGGAGAAGAGCATCCCCAGTTCAGGCCTTCTGGATTCCCCAGACTAAGATCAAACAATTAATGAATTGAAGAAAACTCAAAAATCACTAGGACCCCAGGGAACTAACCACCATGAGTGAGAGTCAGCAGAAAGCAAATACTGAGACCTCTAAAAGCTACAGGTATTGAAATATCAGGAACAGAATATAGATTAGTTTTGTATGAAATATATAAGAAATAGACACTAGAGTGGTCTTGAATGCTTGAATTCAAAGCTCAAGGGTTAGATTAAATATCAGATTAGTCACAACTGAGAATATTAGTGAAATTGAAGGAACATGGGAGCAAATTACCTAGGATGCCACATAGAAAAGGAAAATAAGGAATTTGAAAAGGAAGTAAGAAACTGGAGAGTATACAGTGAGAATATCTAATATCTATTCAGAGCCCCAGACATTGAGAACAGAATAGTGAATATACCAAATTTCCTTGGTTGACACAGCACAATATACCCCAAATTGAATAAATAAATCGAAGTCTATACATAGACTCATCATGGTATATTATAGGAAACCAGAGGCAAGATGATAACCTGAGCCAAAAAGAAAATGTACCTTTGAAGGAATGCTAATTTGACCAAGAGCACATACAATTAACGTAACCCTGAAAGACACAAGATAATGAAATAATCTCTTTAAGATGTGAAAAGAAAATTTCTGTAATACTGTCAGCAGCTAGGAATATTTTTCAACAATGGTGGTGAAATAAAGACACATTATGTAATCAAAAATTGAAAAATATTACCATCAGTAATCTTTTACTAAAGAAACCTCTGAAGCATCTACTTTAGGAAGAATGGAAATTCCAAAAGGAGAAGTTAAGATGCAAGAAAGAGTGATAAGCAAATAAAACAGCAAACATGAATATAAATCTAAATAAACATGGTGTAAGCTAATGACAGTGATGATTTTTGTGTGTTTAATGTTGGAGCATAGGATGATGTGGCATCTTATTCACCTGTCCCCGCTTGATTTCAGCCAAAGATATATGGCAGAAGGGAACTTTTTCGTAGGGTGTGTGGGACTTTTTTTGACTCATGCCAATGGGGAAGCCCAGCGGAGTCTTGATGTTATAATATATTTTTTAAATGTCAAGTATAATATCTAAACACATAGATTATATTAACATATTATGTAAGTGAAAATGCATAATAATGAACAATGAAATGTATGCTTGTAAACCCAATATAGAACTCTGAAACTAACCTTTGCCAATAACTTCCATCTACCTCTGTGCTTCTTCCCTATCCCATCCCCTTGTCTCTCCCCACATGAGATAATCACTACTTGAATCACCACATTGAATCTCGAAGTTTAGGTTTCATGATTTCATTCAACCATCTCACTACCTGACTACCATCTCCATCTCTGGCACCAACACCACCAAATTCTTCAGCTATACCCGGGACCTACAGTCCATGGAAATCACCAGTGTTTCAGTGTCCTTGCCCACATTATACCTCATATCCCTCCTTATTTAAATAAGTTCCAAGACCAGTCATTGATAATCACTCCACTGCACATAATCTTGACTCCTTTGCTTAGTTTTGTCTTATCAACACCTGGCTACATCCATCTCTGCCTGTTCCATGTCTGTATCTTGAAGCTAAACATAGCTAGAGCAAAACACAACTTGTCTTAAAGTTCAGGATCACTAGCCTCAAGTTAGCCCTCAGTGCCAGGTGGCAGTCATACTATCATTTTCTAGTCCATTCTCTCTGATATTTTTCTAGATAACCGTACTTAACTCACTTATCAAAAATTTCCAGCATCTCTTTCCCCATCATCACACTCAACTAGACAACCGTGTATCCTTTTTCATTGAGAATATAGAAGTAATCAGAACTTTCATAAGCTTCCATCACCACATCTAACCATCTATTAGCATCTGTGCCTTTAAAGGACACCCTTTTCCCTATTATTATAAATTGTCTATACTTCTTGCTCAAACAAGTTTCTTCATTTCTTCCTTAGATGCTTGTGTTCTTAACTATTTAAGGACATTAGTCCTACAGTCGCTTCCCTCCTCCCTCTTTTTCACTGTCTTTCTTATATTAACAGATTTTTCCTTTCTACCAAAATATTCCATCAACATTTAAACATGTTATTTCTCCCCAAATTGGAAAACAAAAAACCTTTCAAGCCTGTTTATGCCTCTAGCTACCATTCCATTTTTTCCTTCTCTTTATGGCATAACTTTCTATTTTCATTTGGAACTACTCCAAACAGGCTTTTTCTCCAATGATGTCACCAAGACTGCTCTTGTCAAAGTTACAAGAACAACACTCAACAACATTAAATCCATTTGTTCTCAGTTCTAATTTTACTTGTCCTATCAGTAGCATTTGACACAGATGATTACTCATTCCTCCTGGAAACACTTTCTTCCCTCGGTTTCCAGGATTCTTAGCTCTGGTTCCTCTTAACCTTCATCCCCCGGCCTGTTCCTTCCCATCCATCCAATCTCTTGACCTTGAAATTTTTCCTTTTTCTTGACCCGCTTTTCTCTGTATCTTCACTCTCTCTGAGATCACATTCTCTCTCATGACTTTAAATGGCATTGATATACTGATGACTCCCAAATTTAAATCTCCAGCTGAGATCTCTTCTTTGAACTCTAGACTAATCTACCTGGTGTTTACTTAGTATTTGCACTTACACAGACCCTTCAAGCTACTAGTTCAGAATTGAACTCCTGATCTTCTTCCCACACCTTTTCCTCCACCTTCTTTCCCATTGCAGCAAATCACTTCATTTTCCTAGTTGCATAAGCCAACTCCATTGCCACTATCCTTGTCAAAGACATCAACATCACTGCTAATCTGTAATACAGCAGTTGACTCCTCCTTCATTGGTCTGCTTTCAAAACAACATTCAAAACATGTCAGATCATGTCATTCCTTGTGCAGTTTGCTCCCTCACCTCCAGTTCTTCACTCAGATGCTATTTTAAGACCTTTACAAATCCTCTTATTTAATGTCGTATGTGAGGGTTCAGCATACTTTTGTTGTAGTGGACCAGGCAGTAAATATTTTAGGTTTTGCACCCCTAAAGTCTCTGTCACAACTATTGAGTTATGCCGTTGCAGCATGAAGGCGGCCATAGACAAAATATACCTGATTAGGTGTGACTATTTTCCAATAAAACTTTATTTATGGACATTGGCATTTGAATTTTATGTAATTTTCAAGTGCTATGATGTATTTCTTTCCTTTTGAGTATCTTCAACCATCTAAAAATCTACATTTTTAAATGGTCTAACTCTGGGCTGGATATGATTCCCAGGCTGTAGTTTATTGGCCACCCTCCTCACATACATTCCTTAAATGGTTTCTTTGCTGTAGTTTTTATCTTTTCATGCAGCACAGTATAATATATTACATGTTTTGTTCATATTTTCGTGTTTATTATCTATGTCTTACAAATAAGATATAAGCACCATGAAGCCCAGGATTTTTAACTTGTTCTGTGTACTGCTGAATTCCCAGTATAGGTGCTCAAAAATTATACGTTGAATGAATGCATAAAATGAATGAAAAAGTTATATTTTCAAAAGAAATAAAATTGGCTATAATGGATGAGATAATTGAAGAACTTAATTTTATTTTAGAAATTATAGTTTTGAATATTATAGAGAGATATCATTTTAACCATTCACAGACTGCAAAAGGCTCCATCGTTGACTTTCTTATTAAATTCTTCATTATTATTTCATTGTTATATTTTTTTTTCATCTTCCCTAAACCTCATGTCTTTAGTTAAGAGATACCTGTCTATATCAGTTCCCCTTTTCTTGGGATGGCCTTGCTTCCTGGTCTCTCATTGTTCTCCAGGTTTTGTAGATAAATAGACCTACAAGATTAACCACATGGCCTCCTGCTTCTCAGCTGGAGGCTGCTTTTTCCATGGCCACTATAAGTGATCATGCTTCATAGCATCGTGGACTTAATATTCTAAGAATATTGACTTCATAGTTACCATTTCATTCCTACTTTGTTTTGGATGAACCAAAGAAGTGAACAAAGTTCTTGAAATTCTGTCGCTGACTGAAGTAAATAATAGTGTTAAATTATAGGCATTAGAGCATAGCTGTATTTCTCTAAGCCATTTCAACATACTAAAATGGGATTTAATTATTATATGTAATGGACATTAAACATTTATGAGATAAATGGCCTACAATTTAATTAGTCAAGTATTAATAAGATAATTTGTTTTAAGAATAATTAATGTGTAATAGCAGAAAAAGATCTCGCTTCTGGTTTCTTACACAAAAGAATTAAAAAGATGTGCCTTCTACTAAAGACCTTTTTGTTTTACTTGTTCAATGTGAATCACAGGTAGAGGTGATATGTAGTCAAGTTTTTCTGTAGCTAAGTATCAGATCACTATTCAAGGTTGTTGCATTGCCAATAATTGTTTTTTGGGGAGGTAAAAATGTACTACTGTGTGACTTTATAAACATATTCGATATATATTACATAATCATTATGGTTCCCTAACTCATTATTGAAGATGAGTCTAAAAGAAATCAGAGTTGGTGTCTGAGTATTAACCACTGGGTTTAAAATAATCTGTTTTATCCCCTCTTCCTTTTTAAGTCGCATTTGGGTTGTTATTTGTGGCATATGAGTGAATAAGTATCCAATGTATCTGCCTCAGGCCAAGTATTTGGACTCTGGGTCTGTGTTATTGCCTTATTGATTGCTTGTTATCTGCTTGCTTGCTTGTTTTTATATTAACTGGATAGACCAAAGAAGGGAGGTAAGAAAGTAAGGGTGTAGCATTTTCAAAAATGAAGTTACTCAGAGAAGAGGTAATAACATTGGTAGAGTAGGTAAGGCAATACAAAATCTCTATCCTATACAATTTTGGAAGCTGTTGTGCAGAAAAATGTCATCAAGCCAGTCTTTAAAACCTTCTTAAAAGTATGGAAATATGCTAACTGTTCAGGCTTTACATTAGATGATGGATGCTATCTGGATGTGGCAATCTCAGGTATGAACATCTCAAAAATAAAGGCAAAGTGTGCAATTGAATGTAGAGATCCTGAGGGTAATACGTGAGCTTATACTGTGTGAGCAGCAGCGGTTCTGCCATTAAACCTCCCTTGATTTGCTGTAAGTTTAGATACACACAAGCCGTGTTTATTTTTACATTTTCAGCAGGTGTGACACTTTGGCAAGTGTATTGGCTTGGAGTACAGCATGGCTTCCCTGTGATTGGTGGGTCCTGATGGAATGTTTTCTGAAATGATGGGTGAAGACCTTGCATCATTATTTTTCCAAGCGTGTATCAACAAAGCCTTCATCCTATAAAAGTGCAAATAGAATGTTATGCACCAGGCACCATGTTTACATTTTATTTTTAGTTCCTGGAAAGATTTCTAGTTTCTGGAGGAATTGCTTGCTCCTTCTTGTTATGTTTGATCAGGTCATCCTAACTCAGAGTGTTAGCAAAACTTTCCACTTGTGGTGTGCATGAAGCCTGTGGTGAATTCTCTTTATGAAACACGTTTCTTCATGTTCGTTCTGCGGGTGGACAATTGCTGCCTTCTAATATCATGTTGAAATGTGATTGATCCAAATGATAGTGTCACCCTTGAATGAATCATGCTTCTTCACTCCATGTGTTGCGTGAGAGGAAAAAAAAAATGTCTTACCCGTCCTTAGAGTGTGTCTGCCTAACCTAAATTTCATTTAATCCACTGTTTTGAGGTCTGTGACATGCTCATTTCCATGTTTTTTTTTTAAAAAGGATTATTTTCAATAAGTCCTATTCAAGAACAAGTCTGTCATTTCACCAGTATGCAAACTAGAATCTCTCAGTTGACCTCCCTCCGATCACACCCTATTTATTGGCAAACATAGAGGTCAGTTGGAGAAGTGATATATACATAGATTAAAAAAATTTTCCTGGCACCTGTCAAATCTTTACTTCAGTTGAAACTTTGATTCTGTCAAGGTAGTATATCTGTAGCTCTTGCTACACTGTGTTTTTTTTTTTTTTTTTTAAGTTTATTTATTTATTTTGAGAGAGACAGAGACATCACAAGCTGGGGAGGGACAGAGAGAGAGAATCCCAAGCAGCCTCCGCACCGCCAGCACAGGGTGTGATGCCTAACCGACTGAGCCACCCAGGTGCCCCTTGCAGCATTGTGTTTTTAAAAATTCAGACAAGCCCCACATGTGTGCACCTAATCTTAGCTGGTCCACACGGGACCCCCTGAGTGCCAGCCCTAGTCCCCCATGGGGTCCCATTTCCACTCCGACAAGATGAAAGAAACTATCATGAACCAGGAGAAATTCATCAAACTGCAAGCACAAGTGTGCTTTGGTGGGAAAGGAACTGCTCGCCCAAAGAAGGTGGTTCATAGGACAGCTACCGCAGAAGATAAAAGGCTTAGGTTCTCTTTAGAGAAGTTAAGGGTAAACAGTATCTCTGGTTTTGAAGAAGTGAGTATGTTCATAAACCAAGGAACAGTGATGCACTTTAACAAACCTCAAGTCCAGGTATCCCTGGCAGTGAATGCTTTCACTGAGACAAGGCAGCCAGCTGACCGAAACGCTACCCAGTATCTTAAACCAACTTGGTGCAGCCTGTCTGAGTAGTTTAGGAAAACCTTGTGAATTTCTGCCCAATCTGTGGACGGAAAAGCACCACTCACTACCAGAGAGGAGGAGGAGGATGAAGTTCCAGACCTTGTGGAGAATTTTGATGAAACTTCTAAGAATGAAGCAAACTGAATTGGGTCAACTTCTGAAGAGGATAAAACTTGAAGAAGTTACTGGGAACTGCTATTTTATATTCAGACTGCTTTTTAATTTGTTCATAGATCTGATAAAATCTAAATCTCTAATAGTTTTAAGCCCAAGCCCCTTGGACAGTGCAGCTCTTTTCAGTTTTTGCTTATACACAATTCATTCTTTGCAGCTGATTAAGCTGAAGAAGCCCAGGAATAAAGTTTGAAACAAGGTTAATGAAGATCATTACCTAGTAAAAAATTAATTAATTAATTAATTAAAATTAATTAATAATTTAAAAAATCAAAAACAAAAACGCAGATGATCATTTTACAGAACAAAAAGGGCCAGCCCCTCAAAAAGAAAAAAAAAATATTAAAAAGAAAAAAAAATCTCTCTCTCCTTCTGTCTCCCATGACAATGAAGTTCTAAAATGTTATAAACTCAAATCTCAACTTCCAGCATACTCTGAAATACACTTTATTGGATATAAAATACCTGATATGTAATATTCGATATATAATAAAGCATCACTTTATTAGATATATTCGAACTCATGCTTCACACATACACATGTGGATGGAAATCCATTAGGCTGGAAATCCTTCTGTGCAACACAATTATGATGGAGAAAGCATGAGCGTGTTCTAACCTCCCCTTCTTACCAAAGAGAAATGAATAAAGTGTAGAGTGAATTATGTTGCTTAGGGTACATTTGGACTAGAAACAGACAAGGAATTTGGTTCAAGGAAAAGTAAAAGAAAATGCTGTAGGTTTTGTGTCAGCTGTCTACATTAGTAAGGGAAGACAGCTCTTGGTGTTTTAGAGATAGAGATGATTTTGCCTGTGTGCAGATTCTTTACTAAATTTCATTACTTTACTGTTTTAATGTTTTTAACCTTCAGTAAGTTCTACTTATTTTTATTCTTCTAATCTTGCATGCACTTTAAGTCCTATATTTTCTCACTTATGTAGAACTTTTATTTGTAGTTTTACTTCAAATAATGAGCTATGTGCTTATCGCAGATCAAGAAAAACAGCGCATTGATTGCATGTTATAACAGCTCTGAGTGAAACTGAGGTGACCAGGGATCTAGCTTTTCCATTCGGATCCTATGAGAGATGTGATGAAATTAAGGGTGTCAGGAAGACCTGTCTTTGAAATAGGATCTTCTTTAGTACGCAGTAATTTCTGAGTTCATATTCTTAATTTAGTATGTGCACTTTAAAATCTGTTAGAAATAACTACCACCTTTGAAAGGACTCTGTTACGATCACTGTTTGCTATCCCCCTAACCACAGATTTTGGCATTTTGATTGCCATCGAAATGAATAGCACTCCACATTGTGTCAGTCACACCCTCATAAAAGTTAAATGAACATTCTTGCAACACCCGCTGGGATGGGACAGATGTAGGAGAGAAGGACTGAGCACACAGGATAAAATGTGTCACCGAGAAATTGAAACTACTCCCTTAACACAGCGTTGTGTCTTGCTTGTCACCTATACCTCTTTTGTTTTATTCAAAGCTATTTCAAAGACACAAATAGCGTGTTGAAATGGAGAATCACTGTAAATCATTTCTATTGTCTGTCAGGCTGTGCCTTGCCATTGCTAGATTCCCTATGTTGTTTTTCCTCGTCGTATGTACACTTGGTAAATCATTTTAGCAGAGATACTTTATTCAAAATACAACTATAGTCAAAATATGACTACAAAGAACTATCATTTCTAAACTGAGAACATCGCATTGCATGTGGATATCTGTTTTATCATAGACCTTTGTAACAGATATTTTAGTTTATTGTATCAATATTTAATTTTTTAGTACAATTTTTTTTTATCCATTTTGAGTTGGTCTCAAAGGTTCAACAGCACAGATATCACTAGTGACATCTTATTCTCCAAACTAATTGAAATTCAGACTCTTCTATGTTAGGGCTCTCTCCAATGTTGGCTCTACTCTCAGTTTGCCAAAAAATACTTTTAAAAAGTAACAAGTTGATTTTGATGTGACACCAATTTCAAAAGTTTGTATGCCATTCTCCCTTTGGAAGAATTAAAGTCTTGAAGCAACCCGACAATTTATCTTGTGTAATAAATAGCCTAATAGCCTTAAGGAAGGAATCTCCCCTCTCCTCTATAGCTCACCCTTACAGACATGTCTGATTCTTCTCTGTAGCAGAAAGATTTGTATTCACACGCTGGACTATAAACACCCTGAGGGCAGTGAATCCCTTGGCGAAGTGTCTCCTATTAGTGTTTAGAGCAATGCTTAGAACAGTGCATGGATAAGAGTTACACTGACCTCATAAGTCTGAGGGACATCAATGAAATAATGAATGTACACCTTTTAGTGGTTTGTGAGAAGTGCCAAATGTGCAATTAAAGTTGGCTAAAACCCCATACAGACTAAAAAAAATACTGTTCTTGTTCACCACTTATCTAGAGTATCTGACAGCAACATTGACTTATAGTGGGTACCTACTCAGTGTTTATTAAGTTACATTGAGATCAAGTTAGAATTTACCTCTTCTAGGTCAGCTCTTTCTGCTAAATCATATATTTTTTCTTCTTTCAGCAAGGATTCATTGAGAATTTCTTTCATATGCCAGAGCCTGGCACTAGCACTATAAAGACAGTTAAAATAAATTCACTGTCGGTCTCACTCTCCAGCAAAGACAGATGCTTATAACAAGTAGATATAATTCATTGTGGTAAGTGTTGCAATTAATGTATGTAGACAGTACTATGGGAACATACAGCAGCAAGCTATGATTAAGGGATTGTTAAAATCCCTTTTTAAAATGAGCAGAAGTTTGTTGAAAAGAAAATGGAAGAAGGGCTTTGTCAGAGAAACAGTCTGATAAAAAAAATAAATGCTCAAAATTGCACATGGCAGAAATAGAAGTTTCACATGGCTCATGCAGAATGTATATTGAGGGCTTATTTGGGGTGCCATGTCGTAATCTGTGTCTTAGCACCAGGCTGAAGAGTCTGGATTCTTTTCTGTAGGCACCTGTAGGTTCTGTAGGTTGACGCTTCAAAACCCCATTTATATTTTAAAAAAGACAGATGGCCAAGTGGGAGATAGATAGGGGTGAGCAGGAATCAAAGGTGGGAGAACAAGAGGTGGACAGTATTTAGGAACAGATGAGATGCCACGCCAGACGGTGCCAATAGAAATGGAGGGTAACAAAGAGAGGGATAATATGACACATATTGTTCACTTTAATTTCTCTTGTTTTCTCTAAGTCGAATAGCTAAGAAGGGAGCCAGAAAGCAGATAAAGAAGAGAAGCAGGCCATAAAGAAAGATCAGTTCTGTGTGGGGCTAAATAGGAGCTGCCAGCCTCTCCCACATCCAGTTGTCCAAGATTCCCGTCATTGCTGTGCGACACTTTTGTGGACCTGGTGCCCTTCTCTACTGCCCAGATTTGTGTCATCGTCTCACCCACGTTGAAGGTGCACCTATATCAAAGACTTGCCATTTTGTGCATAACAGATTGTCCATCTTGGAAACAGTGCTCATCTGGTTGTTCGTCTTGGGAAAGTGACTCTGACCAGGAAAACACTAGGCCAGACAGTCCTATTTAGGAGCTGTTTTGAGGTAGTAGGAGCTCTGTGGAATTCCCGTTCAAACACCACCAAGTGGGTGACAGCCCTTACAAAACTGATTCTGTCTAAATGTTAAGGAACAGGTGGATCACTAAAAAGAAAAAGGAGAAAGCTAATAAATTTATGAAAATGGTATTGGCCTCTGTAGTAATCGGGAAAAAGAAATCAAACACAATAAACTATTGTCTTACAACTTTCCATTTGTAAAAACTGAAAGTCAGACAATGTCAGTTGTCGTTAAGAATATGGAATAAAGGGGCCCCTGTTACATGTTGAGGCTAATGCATTTGATACAACCACACTGAAGAAAAATTTGATAATGTCTAGCAAACTTGCAGATCATCTGCTCCAACAATTCCAATCCTCAAAACTCTCCCAATAAACATGTGTAGAGATATTCACAAGAATATGGATGACAACCCTCCTCTAAAGCAGAGTTCATCCTTAAGAGAGTGGGTTTTCATTCAATGGAATTGATATAAAAGAACTAAACTTTATATCCATCAACATGGATAAGTCTGCAAAACAAAATGTTGAGCAAAAAATCTAAGTTTCATGTGCGTGCTTGGCAGGATGACATCTCATGATGGGTGGTTTTAAAATCAAAACTTATAAACATATAAGATTATACATTTATTATGGGTACACAAAAAATAAAAGTGAAAATAGACATTGGAAGGTGAATACCAACTTCAGAATAGTGATTTTCTTGAGAGAATGGGGGGTGAGTCCAGGAATAGGACAGTGAGATATTTGGGGGTTTCAGTTGTCTTTATAAATTTTCACTTGTTAGGCAAGTACATAGTTCTATTGTATCCTCTCAAAGTTTTGTTTGTATACCTATAATATTTAGAGTAAAAACCCTGCATATGGCTTTCCTCACATATTCATTCATTCATTCATTCTTTTAATCTATCACCTGTTAATCTATTCAGCTACCCATTCACGTATTCTTCTTTCTCAAAGTAATTTTATTTAAATAATCCAAGAAAGGGTGATTAGGGCTTAAACCAAGTAGAGAGAAAAGGACAGAGTATAATTAGAAGGCAAATTTAAGGGAGATAATTGGGTAAAGTTGTCAACACTTAACAACTAGATGTAAGTAGGTGTGTGTGTATGGAGTAAGGCAAGGAATCAAGGATAATTTATTCAGATCTCTAGCTTGGCATTGACCATGAAGCATGCCAAGAAGACAAAGGAAGAGGGGTAACGTTGGAATAGAGGGGGGATGTGGTATCAAACTTTGTCTGGGTTCATGGTACACTTTTTTCCATAATCCTGACAGATAATCTTTAATTCAGTAATTATTTATTGAATATCTGCCATGTACAAGGCACAATAAATAGAGATCCTTTAAGTTTATGCATAAATACTCTTTTTCATGAATATGTTTTTTTTTTAAGTCCAAACCATTATTTTTTAGGCATCATGGTGCAGTTACTGCTCCACTAAATTCAATTGGGTAAGCAATTTCAACTGAATACAGTTGAATGGCAGTGTGCAGCCTTCGTTAACTACTTGAAAGAGAGTGAGAATCCATTAAAAACTTCAGACTGGGTAAACTCATTTAAGTTTGCAAATTACATTCAGAAGAGAAGTTAAATGTGGTTATCTTGAAAACATCCCCCCAAATTGTAGTGTAGTAAATAATAATTGGATAAGGCTAACCTCAGAAATTCTTCCTCAAAAGTTATTTAGTTCATACAACAGTAAATATACAGCTATATGGATACATTGAGCAATTCTTTGGATGGAAATAAACATATTTGTAAAATTAGAAGTTTTGGAAAAATTTGTAAAATTTGTAAATTTGTAAATTTAGAAGTTTGTAATTTGTAAAATTTGTAAAATTAATTTGTAAAATTAGAAGTTCAGATATTTCTGTCTTCATCTTTTTCAAAACTTCTCTTGCCTATTGATTTACCTTCACAAAAAGGAAGTGGTTACAGGGAATAATGGGATAAGAAAGCCCAATTACTGTGTGGGTTTCCAGCTCCCACATAAGCAGACCATTTCAACCAAACCCTTTTCCTTTTTCTAGGCTCTACCCAAATTTTCTGTTCAAAGTTCTAGATTTTAGTCCTGTTCTCAATAGAAACATGAATGTCCAATCCTGAATCCTCATATGGCTTTACTATTCTTCCTCCGTAGATATCTTTCTCTTTCCAAGACTGCATAATAGGCAAAGACCAGGAAAATGACTTTGTCTTCTAATCCTGTGTGCTGAGGATACCCTGTGAGCTCAGCTGAGTTCTTTGGGAGCCTCAAAAGTGTTAGTCTAGAATCAGACCCGTGCAATCTTGCCTTTGCTCTACCCCACCCCACCCTATTATTTGAGTTTGCTTACTTCCTCCAGTGTTGGAGAAATAAACCAAAGGCCACAGTCAAGTAACAATAAAGTTGTAATTCCCTGGAGACTTGAAAAAAGATGTCACTTGTTGCCTCAGCATGGCAACCAATTAGCCCCTTTGATGTAAAGCGTCTGTCCTCTTCGAGGAAACAAGAAAGGTCTGGTTCTCCTTTCTGGTCTGTCATTTGTTGTACAGAGCCATAAGCCCCATTTTACTGGGTTGCAAGCTACTGCCTTTGTTAACCTGCTGAAAACTTCATCAGCTGTCTTTAATCAAAGAAGATGTGCGTGAGGGACGACACCAGCAGTTGTGGTTGGGTTTCTGTTTCCCAGCCCATGAGTCACAGCTGGCAGAGAGCAAGGACACCAGTGTATCGTCAGACAGCCAGTCACCTGAGCTTCTTTGATTTCAGTTATATAGCTAGGTAGTCCTTAATTCTGTTTAAAAACCTCTACATGCTTCTGTTTGGCTATGAAAAGGTTTTTCCTCTCCTGTCTAATAATATTTGGTCATTTATGGCTTCTGTTTATAATAAAGTTTCATTTGCACATTTCCTACTCTAAATACTTGCCTGGCCAAAAGAATTCACTTTATGACAGGACAGACATTTGATCTGACATTCTTTGTTCTGTATGGGACTTCATCCTCCTCTAGGAAACTTCGTCTCAAAAGATGTAAAATAATATGATCTAAGATCAGGAAATGACCTCTAGAACACTGCTTCTCAAATTGTAATGAGAGTGCAAAACACCTGGGGATCTCGTTAAAATTCAGATTCTGATTCGCTGGTTGGTACCTGAAATTCTGCATTTCTACCAAGCTCCCAGGTGATGTTGATGCTACTTCCTGGACTAGAGGCAAGGCTAGAAGACCCATAGGCACTCAGTCCCTTGGGCATCCAGTCAGCTACCCCCGGTCACGCTGTGAAGGCTTGTCTTTGAAGAGAGAAAACAACCATGTAACAGAAAGTGGTCTATATTGAGTTTTATTCTTAAATTTTTATCAAACACATGAAATTGTTTATGTCAAAGTAACTGTTGACAGTTTTAAGCAGTTACCTAAGGCTTGTACCTAAGTACTTGTTGATTAGGTCACTTTTGAGCATACATGCAAATTTCCTCAGTCTCCACTCAACTCAAGTAAGAGGCTATAGTGATGTTTTAAAAGCATTGCATAATGATGTAAGTTTGTAGGTTTGTAAAATAAAAACTCTTTTTTACTCTGGTGAGATAGACATATTCAGAAAAATACGTTACATCTAAACAAAGAAATCTATTAGCTGCCTAAAAATAGTATGTTCTTAAACATATACATTTTTAGTTTACTTGGATTTTTACTGTTTATAGAGTTGGGCACCTGGGTGGCTCAGTGGGGTGTGTCCAACTTCGGCTCAGGTCATGATCTCACGGTTCGTGGGTTCAAGCCCGCGTCAGACTCTATGCTGACAGCTCAGAACCTGGAGCCTGCTTCAGATTCTGTGTCTCCCTCTCTCTCTGCCCCTCCATTGCTCACTCTCTGTCTCTGTCTCTCTCTCTCTAAAAAACAAATAAACATTTAAAAAAAAAAGCACAATTAAAGAGTATATGTGAACTTCTATTGGATCTGTTATCCATTTTAACCCCATAATGTCAATTTTTGATTATTTCTGCTTAATGAGTAACATGCTAGGGTAACATGCTAATGTAAACATGCTAGTAACATGCTAATGTAAAATTAAAGTTATTCCATGTGGCACCTGGGTGGCTCAGTCAGTGACATGTCCAACTTTGCCTTAGGTCATGATTTCCCTGCTTGTGGGTTCAAGCCCCACATCAGGCTCTGTGCTGACAGCTCAGAGCCTGGAGCCTGCTACAGATTCTGTGTCTCCTTCTATCTGTCCCTTCTCCAGCTCTCTCTCTCTCTCTCTCTCTCTCTCAAAAATAAGTAAACATTAAAAAATTTTTTTTAGAAAAGCAAAATTAAAGTTATTCCAAAAACACTATGATAACTAGCACTCAACTCATTTTGATGACAGATGTCACTTCCTAATTGTGTTATTTTAGATGAATATTAACTTTTCTTTTTAAAGAAAGAAGTGACTTGAAGTACTCTGAGGACAGAAGAATCTGGGCTGCAGTTCAGTAGCAATAGTAAAGCCTATTTATGTGGCTTGGTTTACTTCACCACCTGTCTTCACCTCTGTCTCTTCTGGTTTAACCTAAGAAAGTCTATAAAGCTAGTAAAGGTAGAGCCAGGTCACAAATCCACAGGGTTTGGATTCAGTAGTTACTCAGGCACACTCACAGGAAATTCTGCTTTCTGTTTCTGAGATGATAGGGAGACAGAAAAGAAGAGGAAAAAGACAATAATGTTGTATTCTCATGTAACCTTAGCAGCAATTCTATGCAGCAAGTAGTGTTATCATTCATTTCTATAAGAAATTGAAGTCTCGAGTGTTCCGTCAACTTGTCCGAGTGCACACATCTCTGGGGCAGAGCTGGCCTGGCACTCAAGCATTGTGACTCTGTAACTTTTGAGTATTTTTAATAATCCCCTTGAGTTGCGATTATAGTTAGGCACAGATACTTTAATAATAAAGTGATTCAAGAAATAACGACTATCCCACTGAGCCATCTGGTTTCTCTCAGCCCCTGTCGCTGGGCCTCTTCTATTTCTGGTTAGCCAGGAATGGTCTCCAACCGTGATTCTCCGTCTCCATTTCCTCTCTTCCCACTCAGGATAGCGGAAGTCTGAACATTTTATCTACTTAGCATCTCTAGTAATTCAGGCTGTGAACACACTTTGCCGTCACTGTAGTAGCTGTTTATTGATAGTTGTGCTGAGCTCCGTGAGGGAATAGAATTGAGAAATGCATCCATGCATCGAACGACTCAAGATAATAATGGGTGGAATGATAACAAAGTTCTGTTAGGAAGACAGAGTAGGTGGTGTTTTAGGTTTCCAGTGTGGACCTTCATTGCACATGTAATTTAGAGCTATGTTTATTTGGCTTGGGGTTTAAAATTAGAAATTGACCATCTGTATTTTTCTTGATAAGTATGGCGTCATCCTGACCAAAAGGTTTTTGAAGGTCAGGAATAGCTTATATTTGCAACATTATTTTTGGAAGAGAAAAGAGGATGTAGACAAGTTTGAAAATAATGCCCTATAGTTGAGGACTTAAGAGAATTTTGCTGTACATCCACAGACATATAGTGTAGCCATTGGAATAAAAATTGTAAAGTATGTATAAAAACATAAAAATGTTTTTATAAAAACATGCATGTGCTATATACCTCAAGCAGATGAAAAGAAGGAAAAGTGAACTTGACATTTGCAAGTCTATTACATACATGTACTGTACCACATTGTTAAATGTCTCATTTTATCTTTCTGACAACATGAAAAAAAGTTGATGTTATTTTGGTATTTCATAAATGAAAGAATTGGGCACAGATATGTTAGGGGACCTCACCAAGGTCACAGTCAGTGGTTGAGCAAGAATTCAAACCCAGACCTCTTAAAGTCCAAATCTGATCATCTCTTTCCAGTTGGTTTATTCTGAGCTATTCAGCCCTGCCCCTAGCACTCTTTTTGGTTCAGAAATAATTGTTTTTACAGTAAAGAGTGGAGTCACATGAATTCAGCTGAAAAAATGCATGCATTTTGTGAAAATACTAAATTGTAAAAATTATTGTGAATTATTTTACACTGCATCACAGAGTTGCCAGGACAATTACTCTGTTGACACCATCTGTAAAATGAAAACACAATCTTAGCATAAACACATTTAGTTTTATCTGATATTTGAAATATGCATTTGTGTAACTGCCAAAATATTAGCTGCTGTATGTTCGCCAGAAAGTTCGAGCAACAAGACAAGAACAGAACTGCCTTTATTTGTAGATAGCAAGCAAAAAAAATTTTTTTTCCCTTTGGGAAGGACTTTTGTTGTTGTCAACCAATATCTCAGAATTTGGGGATGGAGACCCTTGTCTGAAACTAGTGGTACATAGTTTTGTTTGTTTTGTTTTTTAACTTTGCCTTTCATATGATAACTTTGTATTGCAAATATCACATACTATAAAAATTTTTGTGTTTGAGACTCACAACTACCTTTAAAGAAATAATAAAAAACTTTTCTGACAAAGGTTCCATTTTTCTGCACCACATTTTATCTGTTTTGGTATGTTTTTACTTTGCTGTGTTTACAATAAACATTCACCAGGAGAAGTTTAAAAATTTGACTTAAAAATAAGAACTTTGTCTCATTAAACTACTTGGGTTAGATTTGGAAAGGACATTAGTGGTTACATTTGAAATTTTTTTTCAGAGCGTTTACCTTGAAAACATCAGTAAAATTGTACAATTTTTTAACTTACTTACTTACTGTTTGTATAGATGGCCTGGAAGATTGCTAAGGAGAGGAAACAAAGAGTGGGTGGACGTAAATTTGTCAACTTTTCCAACTTAATTTTTTTATTTCTTGACATTGAGTTCACAAAAGAAGATCAATTCTATCTGAAATTGTATGACTTTTAACTGTTTCCTTAGAAAAGTACAGTCTGACTAGGCGACGAGGTTTTCATATGTAACCTATGCCTTCTCATTCAAGAAGAATATTTTCGTAGCTGCCTGCACTATTTAAAGCACAGAGTAAACCAGCTGTTTGAAAACTTTTTGTTGTTGTTGTTATTCCTAGTTATCTTGATCTATTTGTATAAATTGCTAAATTGCTTCCATAAAATGCCTCCAGACATAAGGGAATCATTTGCATAAGTGGATGAAGACTTTTGTCTTCCATGAAGGAAAGCTTGAAACAAGCCTCTTAATCATTTCCCTCCCTCTCTGGTTCCAGTATCCGGCTGCTTTGATGAACCTGGGGGCTATCCTCCATCTCAATGGCCGTCTCCAAAAGGCCGAGGCCAACTACCTGCGGGCACTGCAGCTCAAGCCAGATGATGTCATCACGCAGTCCAATCTCCGCAAACTGTGGAACATTATGGAAAAGCAAGGCTTAAAGACATCCAAGACCTGACACAGGAGGGCAGTACCTCCTCCTCCTCCATATTTTAAAGCTGGCTTCGTTAGTGAACAGAACTTCCCAGCAGTGCTATGACAAGAGCTAGTGTGGACTTCCAAGATGGGGGCAGAGGTCACTGGGGTCACTGCCACGTCTGGGAGTATTCACTCTGCTGTTGGCACAGCCGTTAACACCAAAAAGGGGAACATTGGAAACCTCCTGAAGGACGTAATTGTTACCCATAGAACTATTATTAAACCAGAGCACTTAAAACAGGATCTTACGGCATTGGGGTGGGAGGTGGGCAGGGAGTCTAAGTTACAAATTTTGTTCATTTTTGAAAGCTAATTTAGAAATTATACTGTTCCTTAAACACTGTGAGAGGAAGTCAGAGTGTCCATTCAGCCCTGCTAAACTATTAAGATCAAGTGTTAATAGGGAATAATTAAAGTGTCGTGTGAATCCCAGCGTGCCGGCCGGTTGTCCTGACGCTGCTGTCTTCCCTCTTTGGGACAGCCTGCTTACCAATTTGTGAAACTTAGGGGAAAAAAAAATTTTTTTAAAGTATGTCAAGATCTGTCAGAATCTATAGTTGTTTCCCGACTAGGGCACATAACATTTTATTATTTGGATGTCACAGTCTTCATTTCTTTTAGACAGCATTTGCTTTTCAATGTTCTGAGCTGAGGTAACCATGTTTCACACTGGCATTGCTGGAGAGGTTGGGGAGACCTTTTACATGTCCAGCAGGCAATTTTTATTTTTAATGTCACCAGCATTTCCCCCCAGACTGCCTAGGAGAATTCACTGTATTAATTCTTAGGCTTTTGAAGTAGCTATACCTGGTTAATGCACATGCTTATATAAGGATTAAATCTAAAAGAGCTTAAAAGTGTTCTAATTCCAATAACTAGCCAGCAGCTATTAGACAAAAGGGAAGTTGCTGTGTGCTTCCCAGATGTGGTTAATGGTTAAAAAATCAAGTCTGAACAAAGGAGTGTATAATAATGGTTGCCAGTGATGTTATATTTTGGAAAGAATTGGTATAAAATGCTAATCACTTTCTGATAGGTTCCTAGACAGCAATGCTAATAAGTTTTTAAGGAATTATTTTTTTTTATATTTTGCTCATCCCAAAACACATAAAAAATGAGCTACGGTATAGCATCAGCCTTTGTGTTTTTAGGTCTTCTGCCTTGCGCTTTTCACAGTTAAACTATTTTTTCACTAGCAAACTGGTATTTTATTCCTTTACCTATTAGTAACCACTTCAGTGATCATTACACAAGTAAAAATGAAGTAGAGAAAAACATTTATTGAACATTGTTTTGACTTGCAAACTTTGCTACTAAAAATTAACTTTGCAAAAAAAAAAAACAGTTCACTATCAACTTCATAGAGAAAGTAGCTATACAATACCCTACATATTTATTTATTTATTATTCTACCATAGCAAAATAACAAAACTTGATTCATTAAGTCAGTTCTTTGCAACTGAAAATTAGCTTTTTTCTCCTTTCCTTCAACTTTCATGTATATATATTGGGCAGCAGCCCCACTAAAAGGAAGCTGGACATGCAAATACATCATATTTTGTTTTCTCCATATTTTATATGTTTTACTCTGTATCTGAATAAAGCGGGATAAAGAATTTAAAGTAGTGTTCCTACGGAATTAGTGTTTTTGTAAAAAGGTCAGATGTAGTGAGAGAGGTTTGTTGATGGCATTAGTAAGAAGGCCCTCCTAATAGGTATATTATTTTGTAAACATTTCATCGAAGGGCCAGAAAGTTAAATTATAACTAGATCACTGTGTCTTCAGGATGATATTTAACGTTTAACAACAGCAAACCCGTGGTCAAACCAAAAGTGTGGGTTGAAGTGTATTTTTCATCTTTTAACGCATTGGCAATTGCAAAAAAAAAATAAGTAAATAAATAAGGAATTTAATATAAGGATATAGAGATAAATTCAATGTCTAACAGTTTTATTTATTTAAATAGTTATTGACCTATGATGACTTCCTAGTCTTAACATTTTATGTCTTTTTGTTGTTAATGTTCTTCCTTTCAGACACTTGGTTCTTAATAGGTTCGCTGATTGCACAGTAGAGGCACTTCGAGTTGACCCAGTCCCCAAGTAGCATTAATAATTGGGCCTGTGTCATAAAATGCATGGATGTTTAATAGCAAAATGTCCCTGACACCTTTCACTACAGGGCTGGGCTTAGTAACTGACCAACTTGGGGGGAGGTTGGGATGGGGGGCTATAGAACATGGTCAAAAAATGTCTCCGCTCAGGGATTTATGGTGGATTATTGCAGACAGTGCTAAAAATATAGAGCACAAGACAAGTTTACTAAATTAAAGTTTTATTTTTTGAGAAACTGTTATTTGTATAAATTATCAAGATTTGTAGGCTTTCCTTTTGTAGAAATAATTGTTTTATGTGCCAGAGAATTTCAATTTTGTTTTCAACAATAAAGCATTGATAACAAATATGTTGTATAAGCCTTTTTTAAATCTTCTACAGCAACAGCACTTAACGTTCTCATGGATTTTAACAGAAATTGAAAAAAGTTTTAAAAAGTAGACATAGAAAGTCAAACAGAGACATATCATGGCTAATGTATAATCAATAATAATTAATCATTAATTTTTAATCGTTATAATAATATTAAGGGTTCCCTATAACACCAGATTTGCCACCTTCCAAAAACAGATGGCACAATTTTTGTTTTATTGATGAGCTATAGAAACGGAAATATCCCAAGCATGACTCATTCATAGGTCATTTGGTTAAAATGGCCATATTAGAAGACCTGATACTCAAGTCCTGATCCTAGAGGAAAGCACAACACTATTTTGTTGAGAGACAGGAGTACGACACATTCAGGTATCAGTTATAAGAAAGCATTGGGTTCTAGACAAAATTTGGTAGTCTTGTTAACGTTGTCATTATATAATAACATAATTATATATAGCCTAATTCCTTTATTAGGGATAAAAGTTAGCTACAAAGATTTTACTTTATGTTAAACATCATATGGATGTGCAAGGTTGTATTCCAGCTTTACATAAAAAAGCCAGAGCTCAGAGGTATGAAATTAACTTGTCCACGTCACAAAGCTAGCAAGCAGTAAGCCTGTCCCCGTAGTGTCCTGTGCTCACATGCCCTGTGTCATGTGAGCACTCAGGCTGTGAACCCAAGTCTGGAGACGAGGTTTCTCGTCCCCTTTGGCATTTTCTAGCTATTCCATCTTCCACAAATCACATTCCCTACCCCTCACACTTAAGGTGATCATGAAGATTAAAGGCAATTCCTGTGGTCTAAATGTTGATGTCCCCCCAAAATTCGTATGTTCATAGATTATGTTATTAGGAGGTGGGGGGAGCAGGCGAGTGACTAGTTCATGAGGGCAGATCCCTCAAGAGTGGGATTCATACCCTGACAAAAGAAGCCCCAAAGAAGTCTCTCGCCCCTTTCACCATGGGAATACAGTGAGCAGCATGCAACCCAGAAGTGGGACCTCAGGTGACTAAGCTGGCACCTTAATATCAGACTTCCAGCCTCTGGAAGAAAGAAGTTTCTGTTGCTTATAAGCTTTAGTCTTTGGTACTTTGCTACAGAAACCCAAACAAACACAGAGGGAGCACATGAAAAAAAAAAAAATGTAAACATTTAGACCGTGAGAGCCAGAGAGGATTTCAGTGAACATGTTAGACCTATTTACTTTCAACCTAAAGAACATAAGGTGCCCCCATACCAGGTGGCTTAACTAAGCTCCCCAAACTAGTTAGGGGTAGTTACATGACAGGCTATTGAAATCTCAATTATTAATTAATCTTGCTACATGCAGTAATTGCATAATTCTGTTTTTAATGTTTTTTTTTAATGTTTATTTTTGAGAGAGGAAGAGAGACAGAGCATGAGTAGGGGAGGAACAGAGAGAGAGGGAGACAGAATCTGAAGCAGGCTCCTGGCTCCGAGCTGTCAGCACAGAGCCCGACACGGGGCTCGAACCCACGAGCTGTGAGATCATGACCTGAGCCAGAGTTGGATGCTTAACTGACTGAGCCACCCAGGTGCCCCCAGTCTCTTTTTTTTTTTTTTTTTTTTTCAACGTTTTTATTTTTGGGACAGAGAGAGACAGAGCATGAACGGGGGAGGGGCAGAGAGAGGGGGAGACACAGAATCGGAAACAGGCTCCAGGCTCCGAGCCATCAGCCCAGAGCCTGACGCGGGGCTCGAACCCACGGACCGCGAGATCGTGACCTGGCTGAAGTCGGACGCTTAACCGACTGCGCCACCCAGGCGCCCCCCCAGTCTCTTTTTAAATCAAGGTACAGCTTTATCTTAGATTGAAAGCACTCTGCTTTGAAACCAGTAAGGTCAGGGGCCATGTCTTTCTTTTTTGGCACGGTTCCTTCAGCCTGGCACACTGTTGAGTAGAACATAAAATACACTATAAATTAGAATTCCATCTATTATTTGCTCCTTATCAACTAGATATTTTTGAAAGTCCACTTTCTAAAAAGTTGAGACTGGGAATTCAATAACTCTTTTCACTTGATGTTCTCACCTTAGGGCTGCGTTTTCACATAGTAATCATTTCTAGTACAAAGAAAGGAAATGCATCTCAGTCTCCGTTATGTTTGCTATTACAAGGGAGGAAACTGGGTTTCTGGGGACAGTTTAATTATTACAGTAATTCCAATTCATTCATATGTACCTTTGGAATATGAGTTTACACTTAATTTAAATATTTTCAGTATTATAGAATTTGCTTCCTACTATTCACAACTCATGGGTGTTGCTAGAAAATGGCATAAGCATTGGAACTGCCATGCACTGTGAGGAGAGAAAAGTTGAAGTAGCAATGCAATTGCACTCACTCTGCTCTGCTTAGCTTTGCAGTAGAGAAAGATGCATGTGGACCAGGACTTTAACCTTCTTGCCATGTCATTTTGGGTGGTCTTCCTGCACGATGTAATCACAGAGGCCTTTGAGTTGGCTTTCATTCCATTGGCCACGTCACCACATATTGGCCTTCTGCTGTTGTTGTTCTGTAGAGCTTTGAGATGTATTTTTCCCCCTGATGTACTGCTGGGATTTAAATTTCCGTTCACTTGAAATTTCTGTGACAGTTTTCTTCTAAGTTTTGAAAACATTTCCTCAAGTTTTTATAACTGCTCCCTGGTATTATTGTGTTATTTGTCTGCTTCCAAAGAGTGGACAGAAGAGCTTTTGTTTAGCAAGAAAATTGTTAGGTCGAATAAACAGTTACGAATATGTGAGACGACTTGATGGGGTCACTATTAAATACCTATAGGGATCTAAGAAGTTGATATATCTGAAATGGTGTTCAGGAAAAGTGTCTAGAGATCCTAAAAGGAGCAAAAGAATGGGTAGACACATGGGGAATTGACTAATAATTGCTGCTAGAAATAATTAAATTTTTGTCATAGAAGTGGAGGATTGGATTAGAACACTTTTGAGACTGTGTCCTTTTGGGCTGCCCAGTAATCTGCCAAAATTGAGCCACTGTGTTATAGGGAAAACAGTGTTACAAATAAGAGATTGGTTTACAATATAACCACTGAAAAAATGTTCAACCAATTGAAGTCTAGGTTAGAACTGGCTATTTATTCCAATCTAAAATGTATTTAATTTTTCTCCTACCTCCTTTGGATTTGACAGGAATTGCACTCATTCAAGACAAAGCTGTCAAACATTCTCCAGACAGACGGAGAGAATAGAGTTCCATGTTCCAAGTAATAGCTCAAGACTTCTAGAGACGCTTTTTCTAATAATTTCTATCATGTGTCTTCCTTTTCCATCCTAAAGGACGCAAAATGAATAACTCCTCTGAGAACTTTCTCTTGGTAATATCACTGAGCAGCTAGATACTATAATGTAGTTGTCGAAAATGTATTGAGAAGTCAAGCAATTTGTTTTCAAAAATACCAAAAATATTGACAAAGTGTTAAAATGCCTCTTTCATCTGGATCCTTCTCTTGTATCATGTAAAAGGCCATTTGTGACCAGAAAATCAGAATTGGTAAGGAAGGAGAAGGATGAGTATGTATTCATGGAGACAGGAAACAAGTGACTACCTTTAATTTTAATGTAGGACCTTGTTATAATCTCTTTTAGCAAACAATGGCCATATTGACTCTAACAATAATAATTAACTTTTTAACTCTGCAGACATCAACTGATTAAATTACATTAAGACAATTAATAATCTCAATAGGTTTTCATTTTTTAATTCTTTTTATTTTAAATATGTTGTTTTGCTTACTGTTTGGCTATTTTATGTTTCCTTTACAATCGACTACTCTTTTGTAAATGTGTCTTTGCCTGTATATTTTGTGATAATGAAAATTTGGGAAATTCCACCGGAATTATGGTGTTTCAAAATATATCTTTAAAAATCTGTCCTACACAACCAAGTATTGAGATGTTACTACATTCTATTAAAATTTAATTGAATAATTTTGTATTATATGAGATGGAAAAGTACATCAATATTATGTTTTATTATATCCCATCAGGTATCACTCTCCCAATTATCCTGTCAATGATATTTATAGAATGTGAATATACCAGCAAAGCCTCTCTTTCTACAAAGTAAGTCAAGGAACTTTTTGGTTAATTTGTTGTCACTTCTGTTTCTAGAACTAATGGTTGTTTGGACTTGTATTTGTTCCAGAAGTTTGCTCTGTGAATGATGTTGAAGATGAGTCAGTCTGCTGCTATTTCTCAAGTGGTCACAAAGTGATATTCGTAGAAATGCTAGTAGTGACATCAGAGAGCAAGAGAAAACATTAGATTTGACTTGACCTCTGCACTTGACAAATGAGGAAGTTGTTGTTTGGGGCAAATGCCATAGCTACACTTACACATTCACAATGGATCCAATGTAGCAGGGAACATGTTGAAGTATGAACTACAGGTTACATGTTTCGTGGCCCAATACCAACCATCCAGAGTTTGTAAAAACATCTCTTCTTTGGAGTGGAGGGTAGACACAAAGCTTGCCAGGAAAGATTTGATCATGGATTCTTTATGGGTTGCATACATGGAAGATATTACTGCCTGAAACTCCTATATCACTAAAATTCAGTTTGGGTCCCTCGTTTAAGACATGAACTCCATTTCAGAATAAATTTATGAAGCATACCTAACCAAACACAGCTGGTCTAAGTAAAAGTGGTACACAGAAGTATTAGGGTAGATTAACCCATTTCAAAGGTCCATTCCTGTCATCTGATGACAGTGCTCAGTTATTTTTTCTGACCTGACCATGGTGTATCAGGTCCAAATGATTCAAAGTTCATTTGCCTATTGCAGCAGGTACAATGTGTAAGATTCCAGGACACATAGACGTATTAGATGGTGATCCTTCATGAAGAAATTGGCAAGTTTTTTTTTCTCTCTCTCTCTCTATTTTACCTGAGTCATTCTATGTGCCATTAAAGATTTTTGGAGCATACTAGCTACTGAAAGCTCTTTATAGGTCAGAGAATCATTGTAAAGTATGGATAGCATGTATTTTTCTATTGCAATATAACAGCAGTAAATATATTTGCTACAAGTCTTTATGATTATTGGCTGATCTATTTGATTCTCTTTCAATCTTGTCCACCTTCTTTCTGTCATACGCGTGTGTGTGCATGGGCACACACACACGAACACACACACTCACTGGGTAGCTGGGAAGTCTGCAATTAAACATAAGTCCAAACATTTGATCCTCCAAAGAGGAAATCATTATGGGGAATGTGACATAATTTGAGGTGTTTTGATTAACAGAGGAAATAAAGTGAGAGCAAAGCTTTTGTCCTTGGGTGAGTGATTTAAATCCAGACAAGCAGGAATCAAAAGGATATGAAGGAAAGCATTTCTTAAGATACTGTTATAAACACCTTAGCAAATCTCTTTTCTCACTCTCCTATGCCTGTCACAATCAAGCAGCTGCTGTGATTCATCAAATCACTCTTTTATATAGGGCACTTTCCTGTCCTTCTGCAAATGGAATGCCACTCAGATAAAGAGAAGATATGACAAATGTAGATTTGTTACCCTCCATTTTCAGGGTAATTACCAAATTATCAAAAGAATTACCACACTGATCTTTAGATATTTTATTTTTAAATGTACTTCCTCTTGGTGATATTAAAATGATCAAACAATGTAGATTTTGTACAGAGAACAACACACTCCAATTCTGAGCACTGATGAAAATGAGGTGACCACAGTAACACTCCAGTTGTATCGCCTTTCTTTGGCTTTTGCTCCCCAGATGACATTTTGTCTCAACGTGGCAACTCCATTCAACTCGCTTCTTGAAATGTCAGGGCAGTGGGGCCTTTCTCATAGCTATAAATCTGAATGAACAGAGTTTCATCATCCTTTCACTCTGAATGTCTTATTTCCATTGTAATTATATTTTCTGTATGCAGAGCATTTTTGAGTTTTCAAAAGGCCTCATATTTTTTATATTTAGCTTTTGAAAACAATCTGACAAAGTAGGCAAGAGAAACATAATTATCCTCCAATCCAAACTCCAGATGAGGAAGAAAAGCTCAGGAAAGCCATATGACTTGCCCAAGGTCACATTCAGAAGGAAAACTGATCTTTCTCCAAATCTTATGACTTTGGTTTAAACCCTGGACAGGCATTGATGGATATGGACATAATCAATACACTAAGGGTGTCCCGCTCCCCTTTCTTATTCTTAGTCTTTGGGGATCAGATAGGATGAAGGAGTGTTTCCATATGAAGTGCCTTCACTCAAAACTAGAGATGGATTCCAACTATATCCCTACATGGGGAAAGGATTGGAGAACAAGAAGAGGTCATTCAATTATAAGAATACGTGGGCTCACAACAATTTCATTTTTTCCCAGCCGCCTTATCTTTGTTTGTCAGTGCTGGGAACTTGGTATTAATTTTTTCTGTTACAATCTTGGGCCTCTTGAAGCTTGTTCTTGCAATCCAGCTGTCAGTTGAGCTCAACCTGATGAGCCATCCCATCTTCCATGGGGTGTTTGGTGCTGCTCCCCAGATTTTGTGAATACCTACCTCCCTTGTTCTGAGACTCTGAGCCCCCTGCTTGTACTTTTCTCTCATGGCCTTTTACATTCCCACCAGTAATGTATGCAAATTCCAGTTTCTCTATATCCTCACCGGCACTTGATATTTTCTGCTTTTTTTGATTACAGCCATCCTAGTGGATGTATAGTGGCATCTCATTGTGGTATTTATTTGCATTCCCCTGATTACTAACATCACATAATTTAAAAATTTAAGATTTTAATTTTTTTTTTTTTCAACGTTTATTTATTTTTGGGACAGAGAGACAGAGCATGAATGGGGGAGGGGCAGAGAGAGAGGGAGACACAGAATCGGAAACAGGCTCCAGGCTCTGAGCCATCAGCCCAGAGCCTGACGCGGGACTCAAACTCACGGACCGCGAGATCGTGACCTGGCTGAAGTCGGACGCTTAACCGACTGCGCCACCCAGGCGCCCCTAAAAATTTAAGATTTTAATAACAAAAAGTTCTCAAGTGAATTGGGGAAATGAGAGACAATATTATAAAATATTGAATAAAGAGAATGTTTTTCTCTTTTCTCTAAGTAACTTTAATATTAACTAATTTAGATAATGCCTGCCTTATAAAACTTAACTCTTTATTGGTGTTTGACTAAGGGACTTTTGCAATTCATCATGCTAGAACAAAGAAAAAAGTCCCCCCACCTTATTATACACCATATTGCCTCAGAACAGAGTTATTTTTCATATCCCTTATCTTACAAACTTATCCCATTCAGCTATACTTATACAAATAATTGTAAATGCCTCCTACTGCAGAATTTAATTTTGATTGATGGAAACCCAGTCTTGAACCTACAAAGAGCGTGCTGCTGAGGGAACCAAAAAATGAGACAGATGTTTAAGAACATGTGTATTCTATTTCACCTTCTAACTTTAACTGGAGATAATAAATGAACACCAACAAAAGAGTCCGTATGCCAAAGTTTTGGTTTTGAATTTGGTGCACTCAGTAAGATTCTTTTTCAATTAATAATAAACAGTAAACTTAGAATCCATAAATACCTGATATATATAATTTGTAAGGCGGTTAAAGTTAGTCACTTTCTGTGCAGACGTCTATGCCAAACCCTATTAAAAGTTTCATCAGGTTAGGAATTTCTTATCTAAAGGGTCTATGTGCCCTTGCTCTCCCCATAATTGTCTTCAGTAGAGTGCACTTGATTAATGGACTGTTTCATTTTTCAGGATAAAGCTAACATTTTCCTTTTCCCAGCAATGCTAGCAAATTACTTGATTAATATCAAAAAGCTCTCATTCACACATAACCTTTGAATAAACAAGTTGTGATACTGTTGGCAACATGTTAAGAGGGATTCCTGTAAGTAGGCTATAAAGGAAATTGCCTTTGTAATTCAACGTATAAAGAGGAAGCCTGTTTTTTGCTTGCTACAAATCTCCCTCCCTCCCTCCCTCCCTCCCTCCCTCTCTCTCTCTTTCTCACTCTCTAAGTGGAGAATGTATAATGAAATGTAGCCAAAGCAGAATATGCTTTCTCAATGCTGGGGTTCCATTTGCATTGCCTTCACCACTGGAAGCCCAGGAAGAAAACTGTGAAACACTTATGGAACTTGAACAGAGTTTCTAATTCATAAGTTTACAGTTCTCCAGCTTACCCTTAAAGTGTGGCAACAGAGAGTAATCCACACCGTATTGATTGAAAGATAACCCTCCAAAAGACTTTTCTAATATTAATTACTTAAAAACCCAGGGTCTGGCTACCAGCTACTCTAATGGAGCAGAGAAAAGCTCTTTATGAATAAGAAAAAAAAATGTAGATTAAAGTGGAAGAAAGAGAAAGGAATTAAAATATAGCCGTATACCGAATACTTTATACGAAAGTTTATGCATGTAGAAAATAAAAACTACTCTTAGTCGCAGCATTGTTAGCTGCCTATCCCGTGTTCATTTCTTCTTTAGAGATCTATTAGAACACCACTATTAGAACTTTGTCGTAGCTTTTTGCCCAGATCCAGTTGATGGGTTGTCCTTGGTCCCAGCCAGGGATTGGCAAACTCTGGGCTCGGGGGCCAAATCAGGCCTACCATCTGTTTTTATATGGCCTGGGAACTGAGATTAGTTTGTACATTTTTGAGTGGTTGAAACAAATCAAAAGAAGAATAGTGTTTCATAATATGTGAGAGTTATATCAAATTTCAGTGTCCATAAATAAAGTGTTATTGGAATAGAGCAACACTCAATCATTTATGGATTATCTATGGCGGCTTTCATGCTAGAACGGCAGAATTGAGTGATTACAACAGAGACCGTATGGCCTGCAAAGCCTAAAATATTTACTATCTGGCCTGTTACAGAAAAAGTTTGCCGACCCTTGGTCTAAGCCAATTGTGATAGTCCTGTCTCTTGCTTTTCCAGGCTCCAATCCAGCTGGCAGTGCCCATGTGACAATGAAATGCAAGCAGAGGTCTGCTGGGGAAAACTCTGGAAAGTCTTTGCTCTCTTCATAAAAGGCTGGCATCTTAACACCCCTCAGGTTTTGAAAATAAAAGTGAAATCTGGATGTGACAGCAACCATCTTGCAACCATGGGGTGATGAATATAAAAGTAAAAGCTAGCACCCTAGCAAAAAAGGAAAGGACCCTGAGTACCCGATAAAGTTTGTAAGCAGCTGAATCAAGGCCAGTACCTGCTTTACTGCCAGACTTCCCATTATGTGAGAAAAATTACCCTTGTCTGTAAGGCAGTCCTCATTGGGCATTCAGTCACCTGCAAGCAAATGCCTTTCTTACCGACATGCCCTCCTCTTTCTTTCCTTAGGTGTAGAACCTCGTCAGTCTTGATTGCATAGGAAGACTTGTGGCAGCTGGAGAACACTTCCCGGTATTTTTATAAAATGCCCAAGTGAGTAGCCATCCAATCTCTCCACAGGTAAAGTCACTTGACGTTGCTCATCCTACCAAACTAGTCTCCCCAGTGGCATTATCTTGATACCTGGGAAAGTGATTATGAGAACAGTCTATTTTCCTTTGTCATTACAGTTCACAGCAGAAGTTCGTTATACAGATGTTGATAGTGGCACCCTTCTCCCTGTACCCACCTCCCCTCCACCTAAGTTACACATTCTACCTTTTGTTTCCCTGGATTGTTTAGGTTAGAATGTCTTTCCCCACTTATATATATGTATTATGTCAGTTTATGTACTCAGCTCTGGGCTTCTTAAGGACAACACCATGTCTCATTGACCTCTGTCGTTCTAGCATCTAGCAGAGTGTCTCAGATAGGTGATGAAAAAATGAATAGAAGGAAAGTAGGCAGCACAGTTGTTAGATTAAAGAATACAATGTGGAACACAACAAATAATCCTTTTTTAAAATTATTTAATATTTATTGGGTTTTGAGAGAGAGAGAGAGAGAGACAGAGTGCGAGTGGGGGAGGGGCAGACAGAGAGGGAGACCAAATTTGAATCAGGCTCTAGGCTCTGAGGCATCAGCACAGAGCCCGACACGGGGCTCAGACTCACAAACTACGAGATCATGACCTGACCTGACCTGAAGTTGGATGCCACCCAGGTGCCCCAAATAATTCTTTAATTTAGCAGATATTTACTGAGTGCCTAATTTGTGCCCTTTTCTGGGTGATGGGGATAAAGTGATGAGTAAAACTAACATCATCACAAAAGCTAGCATTTATTGAGTACTTTCTAAATACTAGATACTATTCTAAGCACTTTACAAGTATTGGCTTGTTTAATCCTGACAATAATCCTGTTTTGGGAGCACCTGAGCGTCCGACTTCAGCTCAGGTCATGACCTTGAGGTCCGTGAGCTTGAGCCCCACATGGGGCTCTCTGCTGACAGCTTGGAGACTGGAGCCTGCTTCAGATTCTCTGTCTCTCTCTCTCTCTCTCTCTCTCTGCCCTACCCCACTTGCACTCTGTCTCTCTCTGTGTCTCAAAAATAAACATTTAAAAAAATTTTTCAAAATCCTGTTGTCATTCACATTTCACAGATGAAAAACCTGGGACACAGAGATGTTAAGTACCTTGACTCAAATCACATAGTTATGTGCTTGAGTTAGAACTGGAATTTATCTGCAGTAGATCTAGTTCCAGGATACTACTTATTATCTTACACCATATTTCCAAGCTGCTTCTCTGATACACTACGTGCAGGGAATATGGTATGAAGAAAACAAATGTCCTCCATTATGGGATTCCAAACCATAATAACGTAAGATAAGGTTTGTACAGTGGAGGTCTAGATCCAGCATGCGAGGTTTTAAGTCCTGGCTATTGCATGTACTATATAACTTTGAGTATATTAACTAACTTCTCTGTACCTCAGTTTCCTTATTAGTAAATTGGGATCATAATATATTCTAACTTAAAGTGTTATTGTATGGATTGCATGAATTAATGCATGTAAAGTACTTAAAGAAATGCCTGGAATATTTTAACTGTAAAATAGAGTTTGGATATGATTATTGTTATTGTTGTGGGTGGTTTTATAATTATTACATTACAATAATAGTTACATAGCTATTATTACTATCCCTATGCTCAAAGAACATGTAATCAGATCATAAATTAAATTATCTCACAGATGATTGTATAGTAACAAATAGTGATTAGACATTAAGCAGGTAGATCAGTCAGGACTCTCCAGAGGACTAGAACCAAAACCAAAGCCAATGGCATAGATGATTAGATGATAGATAAGATAGATGATAGATAGATAGATAGATAGATAGATAGATAGATGATAGGACTATTATAAGGAATTGACTCACAAAATTATGGAGCCTGAGAAGTCCCATTAGTCCCAAGATTTGCTGGAGAGCCAGGAAAGCCAATGACATAAATTGTGGGCTCAGTGAGACTGACCTTTGCCCCAGGTCAAAGATAGGCAGAGAGAGAAAATTCTCCTTTACTCAGTCTTTTGTTTTATTCAGTCCTTCAGTGGATTGGATGAAGCCTGCTTGCATGGGAGCATACTCTGTTTAGCAATTTAAATGTTAATTTCATCCAGAAACACCCTCATAGACACATTCAGAATGATATTTCGCCAAATGTCTGGGCACCTGTGACCCAGTCAAGTTGACACATAAAATTGATCATCACAATCGCTTCTCGGCCTTTTGGCTAAGATCAAGTGTAAAATTGATCATCATAAGTCCACCTTTTGTTAACTTGGCACTGATACGCATCTCCTTAAACTATACTTAATCTCCAAATACAGATCATAATTCCACTGAACATGACAACTATTCTGCAAATAACCACAAATACAGTAACCTCTTCCCTAGAAGAGAAGGTAAAATCCTTGAGTGATGTCTATTCCTTTCCTTGATATCCCATAATTTAAGTACTATGATGTAAATTAACAATATTTATATTCTGGGATATGAAGTCAATGCATCTTATGTTACATAAGCATATAAGAGAAGGAAGAAAGCAATATTTGCTTAGTCTGTAGGTATACATATATATCACATACACACACAAACATATTCAAAACAAAATAAAGAGTAAATAGTCATGACAATTACAGTCTTTGTTTCTGTAACTAGTCACATGATCATAGCTGGTATTTATAGCTACCTTTCCCCACTACCCATTCTACATTCCCTTGGCCTTTATTAAGTACCTCAGCTGGTCTTGGTTCTTTACCTAGTGGGGTGATCTAAACCTCCATTCCTGAAGGGCATGGATCATTAGTAGTCCTGTCTGGATTGGGTTGTTATACTTTTCCATTGACCTTAATCACAGGGCATGGTAATACTAAGAGATACCCTGAGGAATCTCTTCTATTCCAGATATACTCTTTCTCACCTCCATTGTGGAGTAGTAGTCCAATTTCCCCTTGGTGGTCAGTATCAGTCACTTGAGCCAGTCTTTACTTGTTGATTCAGAGGCATGAGGAGTTTAAAGTGGATGGGCACCATTCCTAACTTCCAGTTCAATGGAGTCATTGTTGTATCCCCTAGTGAAAGCATTCCTTCTCTGGAACTAAAACTCCCAGGCCAGTAGAGCATAAGGTGACAAGAATAGGAAGAAAAAATTTTCTTGTGGGTTACAGGCATAGCTTGGAGATATTATGGGTTTGGTTCCAGACCACCACAGTAAAGCCAATGTCGCAATAAAGTGAATGTCGCAATAAAGCGAGTCAAATGAATTTTTTGGTTTCTTAGTGCATATAAAAGTTATTTTTACACTATACTGTAGTCCATTAAGTGTGCAATAGCATTTATGTCTAAGAAGGTTGTATGTAATGAAAGGAAATGATACACTGGAAACTGACATGGAGAATTATGAAAAAGAAAACATGAATACAAATGGAAAATTGAGACAAAATAAAAAGATTGCAAACCAATCTTTTTGTTTAATTCCTCAATATTGAGTGAGAACCCTTAGGAAAAAAAATATAACAGAAGCCCTTCTCAGAAGATTTTAAGGGGCAATAAAGTCAAAATGAAGACTGACGGGGTTTTCAGGAGCCCCGACATCTCATTCTAGCTCTGGCACCCTCTTCAAACCAGTTAGGAGCCCTTGGTCTCAGTTTTTTCTCATATGAAAGGACACAAAATTGTTAAGTGAAAAGACTCAAAGTTAAGAATCAGCAATCCTTAAGTCTTTCTCTGTCACTTGACCTTGGAAAATCAAACCTTTCAAATCCTCAGTTTTATAATCTGTTAAATGGAGATAATGTGGAACTGCAACGATATATGTGATGTGTTTCACAGAGCACTCCATGACATTTGAAAATGTTCTATAATGGGAGCTGTTTAAAAACAAGTTATCGAAGTAAGTCATCTTTAATGTCTCCTATGGTTCTAAATGCTGATTCTTTGAATGGACTCATTTATCATGTGACATGTTAAGAACTGTGACTCTTTTATGTGTTTGCTAGAAGAATTTCTCTCTGAATCACACAACTGATTGCATTCTTGGTTTAACCACTAGGGGACTAAAGTGAAATAACTACAAACCTACAGCAAAACGGACTGTAAAAGTGTAAATCCTTGTAAAAGAATGGGCTACAGATGAAAAGCTTTGCCTTATTTTCAAATGAAACTAAATTTGAGACAAAAACTTAAGCCAAACTACTACAGTGTAAAAGGAAAGCACGTAAGAGCTCTCTAGCTCTTTCTCCCATTTTCTGCTTTGCAAAACATGATAATAATTCTAATAAAGAATTAATTAGAAAGCTACTTTATATCCCAAAAAATTATGATGAAAGGATAACTCTTCCAATGAACATCATTGAAGTTTATAGGAAGAAAAACAGAGTACTTTTTCTAGGGCATATGATGGTTTGCTGGATGGGGTACTGGTGCGGAGAGATGGGGTCTGTAGTGATTGGCCCCGAAAGCGTCTTAGATGCTACCAAAAGAATAGAAGAATTGGGGATGGGATAGAGACAAGATACGCCATTTATTGAAGACCTACTAAGTGACTCAAACTGTGTCAGTGGCTTCCCTTTGTTTTCTCGCTTGACTCTTTCATCATTCTGCCAAGTAGTTCAACTCTTTCTAACTTAGCAGGAGGGAACCAAGATTACAAGAATTACAAGGATTGAGAAACTGTCCAGGATTCAAACTGCTGATAGATAAGTAGATATACTGTGAGTAGAAAATGAGTTTGTCTGACTCTAAAACTTATACTGTTTCTCCTCTGCCAGGCTGAGAGGGTGTTTCTCTTGGGGAGCCAGCTGCAAACCTATTACAGCCAGGCTTGCTGCCATTTATCACCGCTGCAGTATTTGCCATCCTTGTGATTGGGACACAAGGTGTTTAGCTGACTATGCATGGCAAAGAGTTTACATCTCTTCCTTGATCTCCTCAGTGGGGTGCCAATGTGGGGAGCAGCAGTAGTGAAAACAATCTAGGCAGGTCCCAAGGATGCCCGCAGATGGCCTCTTGTCACACCTTCTCAAGTTCTCTGCAGAGAGGGGAGAGGTCACTGCCAACAATAATGTTAAAAGCCACTTGTCCGAAAGCAGTACTTTTATCCTTCATTGAGAACTTCCGTACATATACACTTTGCACACATATATATTTTGCACACACACAATTCCATTAATTCTCATGGTCATAATTTGTGGTTGTGAGGAGGATACTAAAGCAGAGAGATCGAAAGTGCTAGGAAGCGCAGACTCACAGACACAAACCAAGGTCTCCTAACTACTTTCTATTACAATCCCAAAACTCTCTAGATGTCTGTCTGTTTTAATATAATTTGCCAGTTTCACTGGGGAATTGCAAAGCTTACTTCCCGTTTGAAAGTAAGATCCTTTACTTCCTCAGAAGAAAGCTTCTATATACAAAACATAATGGCATAGTAATGAGCTCCCTTGACTGAATCAACCATCGATGCATACCCTCAAGTATTACCCTCCCTTGGCTTCCTACGGTGTCCACAGTAAAGATCAACAGGAACAGTAGGAGGCTGGGAGAGCATAGAAATTGAAAGTTCAAGAAGGTTGAATTACATATAAGAATAAGCCCTTATGAATAATGAAATCTTGGTTCAGAAAAACCACCTTTTTTTGGAAGAGCCCCAGGGTGGGAAGAAATGACCCTGTTACTTAGATACAGATCTGAAACTATGAGCGATCTCTCCCTTTTTAGTTTCTTGTCTTTCGAAATGTGTGATCCTGCTAAAACAGTCCTTGGCCAATTGAACAACCATGGAACAAAAACATAGATGGCATTTGAGTAGGTAGGAGATTCTGAGAATTTTTTTCGATGAAGCTTCTCTGTTTTCATGCTAATTGTATTTGATCACTGATATCTTGAGAGCAGTGCAAAGTATTCATGGGAGTTGGAACTAATGTGTATCAACAGTTTGATGTAAAAAATAATTTCTACCCACCTTGTATTTGCTGACAAGAGACGAGAAACATTGTTGTGCAAATATAATAGGAAAATCCCTTTTGGGGCTCCTGATGAATCATGTAGTAAAACATGAGATTTGGGTACGTGATTGATTCATTTTTATTTCGTTATTGAAAAACATCAAGAGCTAAAAACCGATGGAAGACCAACCGAGTTCATCACAGATATTCAAAATTATAGACGTGGAGAAAAGAAAACATCTATGGCAATGATTCTGAACTAACACGGAAAATGAAACATTACTTGATCTCAGATTACTTCTTTTAAATCAGCTTGGGAAATGACATAACCATATTTAATTCCTCTGAGAAGAATTGTTCGGTTCCAACCATCTGCTAAATTAAGCAGCAGTGATTATAATGAACATTTACAACAGACCCAATTCAAAAGAGGATAATAACTTTATACATAAAACAAAGTCCTGGGAGGCTGTTGCAATCTCGAAGATGAAGATCAAAATTAGGAGAACAGATTTTTCAGGGTACTGGAACGCTAAGGGTGGTGAAGGTCAAAGTGCACCTCACATTTCCTTAAATTCTTTATTTCCTTTTAGGAGAATTAGCCACCAAGTTCCATCAAACTACCACTTGTCCAGATTCTTTCCTTTACCATGTTTCAAAAGACTACTAGTTTTTCTTTTTCCAGGTGGTAATGTAGATTTTGTTTCTTAACTCTTTATTTTCTCCCTCTCTGTACAGGTGAACGAATCTCTGTCATAACTTCTAACAAATTTTAGGAAGACCCAACAAATTAAAATAGCCAATCTGCTAAGTACCAGTAACCCTGAGAGATGTATTATTAATTACTCTGACAGTTCTCCTCTTTGGTCCTTAAATGGACGTTCAATGTTTCTGCAGTTTTCTGGCAGTGTTTATATATATATGTGCAGGTCCACACACATTTTCCATGGAACCAGTTGCCTTATGATAGTATTACTAAGGTGACATAATAATAATAATAATAAAATAATGAGGAGGAGGAGGAGGAAAAGTAGATTTTTGGCTTCGCCTGCTTGGGAATGCTGCCTATGTCCATTCTTCAACCAGGGAACCTATTTTCATAGCACAGGGTCACATTTTAAGTATTGACAGGACTCCTCATCAAAAAAATGAAAAAAAAATGTGTTTATGCGTAGCCTCAGATTCACAGAAAATAAAGTGCCTTAGAATTTCTTTTCCCTCTAAATGCCAACAAAGCTAATGCAGCAGCGGCACTAAGGCATCTGAGAGAGAACTAATTTATGCTTTAGATTTTCAAAGACATAGTTCTAATTATGTTGCTGCCCCACTGACAGAATATGAAAGCCCGATAAAAGACTGACCTCCCTCTCTTTCCTTATGCACACACCCACCACTGTGAAAGATATTGAGTCTTTGCAAGAGTCTCACTTATGAAACTCCTTAACTGCACTTTACGGTCTATGGAACAAAGTGGTCTGGAAATTGATTAAAAGCACTAATTATTGTAATTGTATTTAGAGATGTGATTGGCAGGGAAGATGCCGGTAAAACTCTAAGGGTTCTCCATCTCTAGCAACATGCTTACATATTAATTTGGTAGAATTAAACATGTTAAGATTACATAATGAAAACAATATTCAGATTAGGAGTCCTAGTGAGTTTAATAAACACAGAGCTCCTAAATGTTCTTCCTTCCTTTTATATCATCAACTGTACCTAGTGGAGTCAAAGGGAAGTTTAACAAGACTTTCTTCCTCTTTCTGGGACTGATATCCTTAATGCCATATTGGGATGATTCATTTCAAATGATATCGAACTTTGTGAGACCCTAAGATCTGTGAGAAAGTATCTACCTAATATCCATCCATCCATCCATCCACAAAACACTTATTCATTCAACAAATACTTCTTAAATCACTACCATATTCCAGACACATAGTGAGTAAGAAAGATATAGTTCCTTGTCTCATGTGGCTTATATTCAAAATAGAAAAGACAGAATACTGGAAAAGAATGATTGATTAGATACTTTCGACAGGCACCGTGTCAGCATCAACAACGAGGCAAGATTTTCACTCGAGTGCCTGTCCTAGTGACATTGTAACCTGGGCAAATGGAATCCTAGTCTTTCTAAAGGTTCCCACGCTACATCAGTGACTCTGAGGCAGAAGTCTCCAGACCCAGGAGACCACATTGCTGGTGTAGCATATATCTCTGTGGTAACCAGGGAGGATAAATGCCATAGCTTAGATGATGAACAGGAGTGTCAAGAAGAGGTAAGCAAGCGCTCGGTGAAAAAGCTGGAAGTGTACCACAGCCACACAAATGGCCATTGTTTTTGCTGAAAGACGTGGTGTTCCTCTCATGACAAATGTTAAATTGAATATCATTTTGCTTGTTTAAATGACAGGCGGTAGGGATTGTTGCTTTGACTTTCAGCAAAAAAAGTGAACGCACATCAGACGGAGAGAAGGGAATAGATGAAATCCTGATCCTGCATCTATCTCCCTTTCCTCTCTAGAAGCAACGGTTATCTGAGGTTTTGCTTCTTCCCCGGGGCACTGACAGTAACTGCTTAGAGGGCCCACAAACTTTAACGCCCTCCCCGGTCCGAGGATTTTTTCCTTTGCCAACCTGCTCTGTTGCTGCAGATGTTGCTCTGGCAGACAGCAATAAATTTGCAGGTAAACAGGAATTTACAATCTACTTCAATGTTTCTATACTAAAAATCGTCTTTCTGCGTTAGCTTTCCCAATGGTTGGCCTATGCTGAACTAGCTCTTCAATTCTGAGGCAATATTTGCTCTGTCTTGAAGAAGAACCAGCTTCATAGCTGAGTGGATCTTCTGCAAATGAATGCATTCAATGAATTATTTATCGAAACTCTTGGGAATATAACCGCTGCCTTGACAATAACATAGCTTTGGAGTGAATTATGGGGTCTAGGATACGGGCCCCAAGGAATTTCTGAGGAGGAAAGGAAAGTAATATGTTTCATAACAACACTGGGATAAGAGCAAGAAAAGTGAGAAAGATGATAGTTTTAAAGAGCTGCCTCTTTAGACTGCTTATGTTTTAATGATCCATGCCAGGTTTATATTCAAAAAGGATATTCTGGCAATGAAATAATTAACAGAATAACTAGAACAACTGGCCAACATTTGGGAATTCAGTCAATTCAGGGACTTAGGATCATGTGGACAAAATAACTCATTTTATCAAAATCAAATTTTGGGGGGAGAGATATTTCCAGACATGTTTATTCAGCTCTGCACATTTACATAGCATAAATAAGTAATTTTCTTAAGATGTAGAACATTTGTAGCTACTGCTAAGGTATAGACAAAGTTGAACCCAGATGTTTTTACAGAAAGTCATAGATTGTTTACAAAGCTTGATCTCTTTTTGCCTTATTGGAAGATCCCTTATTTGCCTCTGCCCTTACTTGTATATCAAACACAACTTGCATGTCTGCATTCTAGATGCAACTAATAGCATGTACCTATGATTTCCAGCTTTGCCACCTCACATGGAATTGTGACAATATTTTACTCATCAAGTCTTCATTTTGTGATCTAGTGACCAAACACTCAAGTGTTTGCATGATAGGGCAGCCATATGAGTAATGGTACTTTATTTTTATGACTCTGCCCTACCCACTCTGTGATAAATTGACACCTTTTCACAAGGGCTTGTAAACATAGAGCTCCTAAGACATGGCATTCTGCCTTTGGGGTCACTTCTCTGATTGTTCCAGTGATGTCTCCTGCCCCCTCAAAAGCCTAGTGTTTGATTCCAAATCTGGTTGGCCCTGCTTCTGGCTTAGACCATTGTGTGACCTGTCCCTGTTCCATTCTACACCAACTATGACTCCAGATGTATAAAGCTGACTTAATATCATCTCAGACCACATGTACTTCCATGGGTCACAAGGCCTTGCTGCTCTATGCTCTCAGTCTTTTAGAGATCTGTGGTAATGGGACTCTCATTTTATTATTATTTTTTAAATTTTCATGCCTTTTGCCATAGATCTCCAATGGTCTATTAGGAGTTGGGAGCTGGACTGCAGGATCCAGCACCCCCTACCTAGCATTACTTACAAATGTTTCTCTGACCCTTTCATTCTCCGGTGACTCTTCATTGAACATCTACGTACTAGGCATTGTACTAGGCACTGGAAATAGAGTTTTGGACAAGACAGGCATCGTTTTTGCCCTAAGGGGGCTCAGGGAATGACAGATACAAATAAATAAGCCACTCAGTAAATTATTGTTTAAAAGTAGATGTTGAAGAAATAATCACAAATGTAAGAGTTGTTTCAAAATGGGAAGTAGAGAGTGCCATGAGAAGGTATAATGAGGGAAAACTAACCTCAGAAGGTCAAGGAAGGATTCCTGAGGAAGTAATATCTAGGCTAAGATCTGAGAGATGAGAAGGAATAAAATAAGTAAGGGGCTGTGGGAGAAACTGGGGAAAAATAATGGTGCCTCAAATAGAAGGAAGGTGTGTGAGGATCCTACACTCCCAGAGAGTGAAACCCACCTGAGGAGGTCAGACGAGAGCGGTATACTCTCTTCAGTGAGACTGGAAAGGCCAATGAAAACCAGATAGAAGGGTCTTGTAAATCACAGTAAAAGGCTTGCACATTGTTCCCAGATACGAGAAACCATTGAAATTAAAAATATTTCAAAATATTAAATATGCTAAAGGTCCAGAATAATGTAAAAACAATCCATTAGATGACTCTTAGTCACCGCTGAGCCTGTTATTTTGCATGTACTTCACTTTATTTTTTTAGAAATAAAATGTTTCATTTCAGCTAGAATCTCAAATCCATATCCTTTCTCCTCTTTCCCTCCCTTTCTTTCCAGATAACCACAATCCTAAAGTTGGAGTATATCATTCTTGTGCAATGATGAGGTATCTCGTGAAACTCAAGATATATAATCCCCATGACCCTGCAATTTGTCTTCTTGCTATCTGTTTTAGAGAAACTCTCATGCAAAAACACAAGAGGCATTTTCAAGAAACTTAATCACAGCAGTGTTCACCAGAATAAAAAAATAAAAGTGGTACCAACATAGCAGCCCTCAGTAGAGGGATGAATAAAGAAACCCTGGTTTAGTCACACAATGGCATCCTATTCATCAGTTGAAAAAAATGTCTTAGAGCTTATGAATTGATGAGGATAACGTTAAAAAATGAGATGCTTCGTTAAGAAGGCAAGTTTCAGAATAATATATAGTATATATTTCATGTATGAAAAACTTAAAAACATAAATAAAATAGTATCTATTATTTGTGGAAACAGGTATATGTAGTAAAAATATAAAACCATTAAAGACTTCTAATCAGGGAGATACATAGTAGAAATTGCATTTTAAAAGTTCAGTCTGGTTATAGTTTTGAGACTGCAGTCAAGAGGGTAGAGTTAGGAAGATATTACATCTTAACTATAGAGAACAACCTGAGGGTTGCTGAAGGAAAACGAAAAAAAGGAATCTACTATAGTAGGATAGTTGAACAATGACTGTAGCTGTGATTAGGGAGAAAAGTAGACCAGTTCCAGAGCTATGTATTTATTTGTTGTTTGCTTTTATTTTAGAGAAAGAGTGTGTGACCAGGGGAGAGGGGCAGAGGGAGAGAAAGAGAATCTTGAGCAGGCTCTATGCTTAGCATGTAGCCCATTGTGGGGCTCGATTACACAAACCTGGGATCATGATCTGAGCTGAAATCAAGAGTTGGACACTCAACTGACTGAGCCACTCAGGTGCCCCATCTAGAGCTACTTAAAAGGTAGAATTTTTAGGATATGGTTTTGGGCTATGACAGTGTGAGGGATGGGAAGGAATTGAGTGACTTTCAAGTTCCTAGCTTAAATAATTTGGTCACTCGTGCTTCTATTTACTGATACAGATGACAAGGACTGAGGTGACAGCTTTGGGAATGCCTGGAGATGATAACCAGTTTTTTTGAAAAATAAGTTTGAGTTGCTTTCTCCAAGCAGATACGTCAGGAATGTATGAAAATAGGTCTAAATGTCTATTGAGAATTTGGAAATTCAGATGGTTTGTGAATCATCGGCATATACCGTGGGAGGTAATTAATTTTGTAAGAGTAGCTGAAGTTGATTAAATAGAGTACATGGGATGAGAAAAATGTATGGCCTAGGACCAAGCCCTGTGGACAGTATAATGTCATGCTTGCCATGGAAGCTGGGAAGGAGAGGTCATAGACATAGGGGGAAAATAAAGAGGGACTATGGAGTGAGGAAGGCCAAGGGAACAAATTATTTCCAGAAAAAAGTTGTAGCTATCAGTTTTGAATGCTGTTAATATTTTGAGCAAGAGAAGCAATGACAATTATCTGTTGGATTTTGCTATGGTATCATTGGTAATCCAAAATTGAGCATTTTCAATGTTAATTATACTTCAAATGCATACATACATACATCATATATACATAAGTGAGCATTTTCAGAAGAATGTTTGAGCCAAAAGCCATGTAGGGTGTGTTGACAATTAAATGGAGGAGTGGAAATGGAGACAAACAAGATGTACAGACATCTTGAGTAGTTTGGGAAGGAAAAGACGATAATAGGTAGGTGCTAGGGGCCTAGGAGGGGGTAGGGAGAAAGGAATAAGTGTTTTGTTTTTATATATTTGTTTCTTTATCAGGCAAATTTGAACATGTTAAATTGCTGCTGTGAAGAATTCAGTGAGAAGGGAGAGGCTGAAGATGGATAAAAAGATAACCAGTGGGTGAATTTCCCCCCAAACTTCAGAAGATGAAATCCAAATCATTCAAAAATGATTTTTTTGTCGAATTAATTGCTAAATGAATTGGAAGAAGGATTGCATTTCTCCTGAAGTAGTGGGAGAGGAAGAGAGATGTATGTGGATGTCAATAGGCTTACTGATTTGGGTAGTGGGAAGTTGAGAGTTTTCATTTCTGATTGTGTCTAACATCTCTCTGAGGTGGGAGGTGAAAACATCTGAAGAAAAGGAGAGGGGAGGGTTTTAGAGGTTTTAGGAGAGCAGAGTGTGCAATATTTGTTGGGAATAATTGGAATAAAGGCTGGATAGGGAAACAACATAGAATTTCTGTCACTGTTTAGTTCCAAGTTGAGGTTGGAGATTTTGAATTTATGGTGGTGCTAATCTCCTTGGACCACACTGTGTATCTACACTCTATTCCCTTTGGATTAATTCTTTCACAAGAGTCTTCTCATTTCCTCCCACAGACAGACTACCCCTCCAGATGTGCCACACATGGCTGAATTTACGGTCCATATAAAGCTTTGGTCAGCTTCTGGGAACCTACATTATTTTTTTTTTAACTATCTCCAGCATCATCGAAAAACCCTATATGATGGTGCTATTCTAAAGCTTAGCTATCTCTAAGTGTTTTGTAGGCATTCATGAGCTTCCAAATTTGTTGTGTTTTTAAGCCCCTGAAGAAAGAATTCAGTATTTCAAAGCTCTCTATGAATGGCAATGTGAGACTAAAGAGTTCCATTTTTTTAGGAACGATTATACACTCTGTGACAAAGGTTTCACCAACTCTGTGCTGGAAATAAGGGACCTGCAATGTGCCTCTAGAGTGTGGCAATGTTTATGTTGTACACATTTTTATTGTTGTCATTTAGGCATATTTTTTTTTAATTTTTTTTTTCAACGTTTATTTATTTTGGGGACAGAGAGAGACAGAGCATGAACGGGGGAGGGGCAGAGAGAGAGGGAGACACAGAATCGGAAACAGGCTCCAGGCTCTGAGCCATCAGCCCAGAGCCCGACGCGGGGCTCGAACTCACGGACCGCGAGATCGTGACCTGGCTGAAGTCGGACGCTTAACCGACTGCGCCACCCAGGCGCCCCTAGGCATATTTTTAATATGGGAAAATGTAATAGGTATTCAGAAGTCTGAGAACACTGAAGAGTATTCTATTATGGTTACTGTGGTCTGATTGACTCAGCCGCATATTGTCACACATTTGCTTTTCCATATATTCAAAAGAACCAATGTTTTCTTTTTAAAAGTGACTTCATCTTCCATCATAAATGTCTCTACTCTAAGGCCTGGTGAGAGAATTCCTTGGAAACCAAAGAACATTTAGTCATTTAGTGTGTATGTGGGTGTTTTTCTCTTTAATTTATGAAGCCCTTTGAACGAGTAAATTAAAAAGTGGTGTGTTAGTATTCCACATTTGAGAATTTGTTTCATAAGCAAGTTTATAATTTACGGTGTTTGTGATCTTCTGTGAAAGTTATGTCTATGCATTGTGAATACTTGAACCATTTTTGCTGGATTTTGATCAGAAGGATATAGAATGATCTTCAGTTGTGGAGTGAGAAAACTTGAGATCTAGTTTTAACTCTGATACTAACAACTATAACCTTGAGTAAGTCTTTGTCTGAGCCCCAGTTTCCTGACCTGTGAAAAGAGGAGTTTTATTAGGTGACTTTTAAAATATATTCCAGATCTTAATGTCAATTTTAGGAGTTGATACAGCTGTTTGGCAGCATTAAAAAAAAAGCCTAATATTGTTAAGGTTATTAATTCTTATATGGTACAATTAAAAACATGCATGCTCAAGCCTGGGGTTTAAGGTCTTAGTATTCATTCACTCACACATATTTTTATTCAATAGTGAATATCAGAAATTTGGGGAGCAATGATGAACAAAGAATTTATCAGTCCTCAGGCAGTTCTCATTCTAGCTGGGAAGACAGACATGTCAGCCAATTATTGGAATAAGTACAGATGATCCTGCAATAATATTTACATCTCAATCTTCTTAGTATATCCAACTTACTATGTGAAATCTTCATTTGGTTATCGTATAGCACTTCAAACTTCACACAATTGACTACTCTGCTCTCAAAACCAATCCCTCTGATTTTTTGAGGGGGCGAGGGGAATAACAGCACCATTCAAGTAGAAATCTCAAAGTAGAAATGATCAAGTAGACCTCTAGAAGTCTTGCCTGATTTCTTCCTCTTCTTCATTATTTGCAACTAATCCATCAGCAAACTGATCAAATTATGTTCAGAGCTTTCAACTCCCACGGCTACCACCCTAGTCCACCATCATACCTTTCCTGGACCCCTGTAAGGACTTCCTTGCTGCTCTCCCTACGGCTAATTTTGTCCCATTCCAACCTATTCCCCAAATGGAAATTAGAGCATTGTGTTAAAATATGAATTCAATCATGGTGCATGTATTCCTGGAACCTCTATTGACTTCCTGTTGTATCTCACGTGAAACCCAAGTACTGGCATGATCTGCCCGTTCCTACATCTCCAGTATCATCATGACACTTTCCCGCTTGAACATAAAGCTTCAGCCTAGGTCAAGTTGTTCTTCTTCAGGTTTCCATTCTGATATCGTTTTCTCAGAGATGATTTACTCTCTAAATAGATTGTGCTTCCTCACCTCTTTGTGTATTTCATTAGCACCTGCTCTTTTTCCTTCAGATCAGTTACCATAACTTTGAACTTGACCATATTTTTATTCCCTTATTTATTGTTTGACTTACCCACTAGAATGGCATCTGTGTTAGAGCAAGAGATTTGTTAGTTTCATTTACTTAGCTTCTATCATGGTTCTTATTGCATAAATTATTAAATATCACTTGCAAAAAAATCATCCCAGTTATGACATTTTTATATTTTGCAACCTGAAAATATTGAGGAAATTAAAGCAACAGGTATTTCTTGACATTTCTTAATAATGTCTCTAAGGCTGTTACTAATTATGCAAAGATTGGCATGATTAAAATAACAATTTGCAATTTGTTTATTATTACATTCTTCATTCTTTAAAACCATGCATCTATGAAGAACCATAAAAAGAGAAATTATTAATTGTACCAAGTCCAATTCCATTTTAGTAGTTATTCATATAGCAAGTTGTGGAAGAGTTTTAATTAGTAATGCACTTAATGACTGTCTAACAAATTTTCATACCATTCAACTTTTACTCCTGTACTCAAAAAAATAAACAATGACCTTCCTTCTGATTAACTTTTTACTCATAAAAACCTAAGTACTAATATGCTGGTAAATTGCCATCAGTTTTGGTGTGAAGTAATTTGCTTATTTTTGGTCTTTTCTATTACATTGTGATCTTATTTATTTTTACATAAGATCTAGCATCACATCATGATGCTAAATCTTACATTTATAAATAATTATTAAACAGAAGGGGAGATATCAATATAATAAATTTTTCTCATTTATATAGCCATTTGGTGTTAATGAATATTTGTGGGTGATGCAAATTACAAGCCTTATGCCTTGAAATATGCCTATGGATAGCTCACATTTTATAATAATAAAATATAGCATACTTTCAATAGTAGATATACAGAGGACTACTTAGACTCTGTTAATATAGAGCTATCTCTCTCTTGTGGTATTCTCATTTCCTGGAATATTCATAGCTCTCCTATAAAGATACACCACATCTCCAACAATCTTGGTATGTAAAAGTCTATCACATACTAGGTGCCTAATACAATTTTGTTGACCCGAAGTGAAATAGTTCTCCAAGTTATTCTTCAGTCTTGCAATGCTTATACTCTATGCCATAGGAATTGTCAAAACAGATCAGAATTCTTTTTTTTTTTTGTATTATAAAAATAGAATAATCACTAACATCTTAGGATTATTTAGATTTGAGTGCACATATTATGAAGTCAAAATTACAGAAGCATATACAGTGAAAAAGAAATTTCTGTCTCACCTCTCTTCCCCACTGCTCCATAATTCTCCAGGGATTTCTGGTATCACCAGTTTCTTGCATATCTTTAGAGGTATTCTACAGAATCCAGATGAGTATACATGTTCATTATATTTATACAAGTTAGAGATTTGGCTTTCATAATTTTTCACTATATGTTATACCTCTAATAATGTAGAGTTCCTTGTTCTTTATATGACTGCATAGGATCCTATGGAAGGAGGCTGCAATATTGTATTAACTAATCCTGTATTGATATTGAGTGGTTTTCGATCTTTTATTCTAAAACTGCTTGTTTTCGTTCACTTGGGTGGCTATCACAAAATGCCACAGATGGGGTGGCTTATAAATGACAGAAATTTATTTCTCACAGTTCAGGAGGCTGGAGGTCCAAGATTAGGATGCCAGCATGGTTGGGTGAGGGCCCTCTTCTGGGTTGTAGAATTATCCTTGTGTTCTCACATAGCAGAAGGGACAAGAGAGCTCTTTGAGGTCTCTTTTGTAAGGGGTATCTTGCATCAGTGGGGACAGATTATAGCACTGCTGTACTGAATATTCATGGATGTTTCTGTGTGTGTATAATTTCACACATGCACATATATCTTTACCCAAAATATTTAGAAATAGCATTACTATGTTAAAAGCTATGTCCATTTTAAGTTGAATAGCTAATGCCCCAGAGATTTAATGCCATTAATTTACATTTGGACTTGCAACATACAAGGATTCTTTTTCTCCATCTCATCAAGAAATTGTGGATCAAAATTTTGATATTTGTTACATCAGTATTATTATTATTTTTTAGACATTGATCTAGGACTCTAGCCTAAGCAGTAAGATATGAATCAGAAACAAGAGGAAACAATTTTTATATTTCCTCTGAATTCCTCTTTTAATCTATCATTACTACTTAAAACATTGGTTGCTTCAAACTCTAAATTGTTTTCCAGTGGTAAGAATGATGCAGTGCAGACCTATCATATATTTTTACCTAGTTCTTCTTGTGCCTAATGGCATATGTTTGTTAGTGTATGAACTAAGTCTGTGGTGATGGAACAAAGAAAGTCTAACTGACCTATAGAGGATTTTAATGCATTTTTCCCTGATTCACTTATTTCTTTTCTGTGTATTTATTTTTGAGAGGAGGGGGCATGCTTTGGAATGACATGCTTATCAACTAAAAGAATGTAGCACATGTTGGTCACCATTACCATTTTAATATGAAAATTCATATCCTGAATGGTGCCAATCTCTTTAAAAATTGCAGTTCATTTCAAATGTTATTTTTCTTCACTTACTTATTTTGCTATCACTGGGTAATGTGACACTGACAGAAAAGTTCAACAATAAGTTTCCGTTTTAAACAGCCATTTAGAAGCTCAACATCTGAAGAAGTTCATTATCTGTGTGCAACATTCGGTGTTGAACTAATTTGTAAATCTCACAAAAACCTTAGAAAATATTTTAATTTGATTTCTATTAGAGCATAATTTCTATCATGCCTGCACCATCTATCCTTTTTTTTAAACATGCCCTTTTGCATTAACGTGCCGTCTCAGGCAAGCTCGAAGAATCCTTTACAATAGTGCTTTATCAGATCTATACCACAAATACTTGCTTATTTGTATGGTCATACTTATATTCATATATTCAATCACTTACTAACAAGCACTCAGTATGTTCACTGAGCTGATTCCTATGGGATTTAAACAAGATTATTAAACATGTATTGCTTGTCTTTGGAGAGCTCATATTTTCAGATGTTGAAATAGAAACCATGTCAATACTTTCACTGGGAATTTTGTTTGTACCTCTCAGTTTCCTTTTAGACCTGAGATTAGATAGATAGATAAATATATCTGTATCTGTATGCATTCTATATCTACGTATATAGAAGGAGAGAAAGAGTACAGTCATAAACATCTTTTAAACATTTTAAAATTACAGAAGTTTATGTTCACTATATAGATATTGAAGAGTAGAGAAGACATAAAAAATAGAAAAAAATCCCATCCATTAACTTTTAGAGAAAGGCAACCACAACTCGTATCTTGGCATACTCTATATCCTTTTCATCTTTTCTCTAAGTATGTTCTATTTTGTTAAGATCATACTATAATATTAACTTTTGTTGTTTCATTCAATGTGTAATAAATATTATTACAGTACTTTTTACTTATCTTTTTCTTTTTTTAATGTTTATTTATTTTGAGGGGTGGGGGAAGGGGAGAGAGAGAGAAAGGGAGTGAGAGAATTCCAAGCAGGCTCCACACTCAGCACAGGGCTCAGGCTCACGCACGGTGAGATCATGACCTGAGCCAAAATCCAGAGTCGGATGCTTGCCTGACTGAGCCAACCAGGCGCTCTCTACAGTGCATTTTAAAAACTACAAAATATTCTATCTATAATTATATCATAATTTACTATGACTCTACTTTTCATTTTTTTTAATGTTTACTTATTTCAGAGACAGAGGGAGACAGAGCATGAGAGGGGGAGGGGCAGAGAGAGAGGGAGACACAGAATCAGAAGCAGGCTCCAGGCTCTGAGCTGTCAGCACAGAGCCCGACGCAGGGCTCAAACTCACAGACCGCAAGATCATGACCTGAGCCGAAGTCCGTCGCTCAACGACTGAGCCACTCAGGCGCTCCACTATGACTCTATTTTTAAATACCTGGATTATTTCTACTCTATGTTAATATATAACACACTGTGATCACTATCTTGTGGTATGCATCTTCGCGTTTTTTTCTACTGGGTAAGTTCATTGGACCTTATGATAGAGATATTTTAATTCATTTGAGATGTGTTGTAGCATTCAGAAAGTTTAATAATTTTTAATAATAACTAAATTTACTGTGAGTATTTCAGGCATGTTTTCTCATGACTCCTTTTTAGTAGGCATTATTATTGATCCTTTAAAACTCAAGGTATTAGAGAGCTTAAGTAACATGGCCAGTTTTACAAACCTTGTTTTTGCTGGGACCAGTTTTCAAGCGTAGATTTTTCTGGCCATAAGGATATACTTAAATAATAGGTATGTAATTTCTCACAGTTCTAGATGCTGGAAGTCCAAGATCAGGGTGTTGGCTTCTTCTGAGACCTCTGTCCTTGGCTTGCAGATGGTTGCCTTTTCGCTGTGTCCTCACACGGTCTTTCCTGTCTGTATACATGTCTGTGTTCTAATCTCTTCTTATAAGGACACCAGTCATATTGGGTTAGACCTTATTTCACCTTAATTACTTCTTTAAAGACTCAGTTATTATTATCTGTAGATGATATGACCATATAGCTAGAACTGTACCCCAGCTTGAATTAGCTGAAAATCTCTTCAAATTTTGAGGTATTTTTTACAATACCTCATTTACATTGATTTCTTCTTGCTCCTTTCTCTTTGGGTATCTCTAATCTTTTATCACATAGAAATATTTAGCCTTAGGATCAATTGACCATGAAACAGGAGGTTTTATATAATACAATTTCAAAAATGTAGGTATTCACCCATTAATGGATCCTGGGATCAATGTGGGGGTAAGGCGAGTGTTTTGCACAAAATAGAATAGATCAGAAATTAAATAAGTTTTGTTTTGTAAAAGTTTTGTTACCATTCTGTGTGTGTTAAGTTGCAATAAAATGTATTTTTAATTGTAGGTATGTAACAAAATTTTTTTCCATCATTTTTTTTTTTAGTGAAAAAAACTTCTTAAACCTCCTTCAGCTGGGGTATACTATTTATTCTGACAAATGGCCGAACTACTCCCTACCTTAACACTGAGACCTCTAAAGATTTTATTATATGGCATAGACTGACCTTGGGATTCAGGCAAATCCATCAGTATTAGAATTTCAATGGCACTGTGTGTAATAACTGCCCACATTGGCTCTTAGCTTCAGCTATATCTTCACTGGGGATCAGATGGTATTTCTCAGAGTTACTTTCTGGCAATGAAATCTGGGAGAGCTTCCATCTCCCAAAGGTTGAGCAATATTGGGTTACTTCTTGAACTTTTTCCTGTCAGCCTTGTGGTCTGGTTCTAGGTGAACAGTGCCTGGGTGATCATGATGATCTGGTTGCATCATACTTTATCACATTTAATGCAGATTTGAGAGCCCAAGCTGGCTCTGAGGAGCCCTTGGCTTGGGTTGGAAACTGATCCCTGATGCTGGGGACCTCAGTGGTCAAAAGGTCAACCTTCGGTCGTCAAAACAGGCCTACATCAGCCCACTATTCTGGTGCTTTGCATAATTTTCTTCTTCCCTCAGTGTAAACACCTTTTGATTTTCTCCCTCTTCTTTTTGGTTCGGCTTCACTAATCTGTTAGAGCTATGTAGGCTCTGGGGAATCCTAAGCTTTTTGCAGTCAATCATGCCAATGTGCTTATACTTCATTTATTCTGACTTGTTCTAGTCATTTCCAATTCTTCAAACTGCACCCCACATAACCTTCCAAATCTTGATACAAAAATCTTTTGATTCTGTATAAATATTCAGAGCAAATCTCTTTCTAGTGTTTATATATGCTTATAAATAGAAAAGACCACACATCTCTCCATCTTAAGCTCTTTTAAATGAAGTGCAATTTTCTTCTATAGACATAGAGATTTGGGGGCATTCAGGTCCCATATAATTATAGTACTCAAATCCTATAAACTCCTAAGTCATCTCTGTTACCCATCTACTTGTGAGGCTTGATGTACTGATACAGTACTCAGATTTATAGTATATTGATGACTCTGAAGTGTTTTAGGTGTATAACATGCTAAGTATAAATGTTATACACCAAAATAAGTATTTCCCCACACCCTAAGTTTTGTCATTAGTCTGAGCCAGATCAGAGATTTCAATGATAAAAGTAGCTAAATCATTCTACAAAATAGATATGAGACCAAAAGGGAAAGATTTTGAGATAACAAGGAGCCTGGTGGACCAAAACTTCCTTTATAATATACTTCATGACCTCCAGATGTTTCTCGCTCCAAGGGATCGTTTTTTGAATGATAAACAGACCAAGGCTCTGAACCAGTTCACACATTTCTGCTTCATATTCAGTGGTGTGTGGGAGCTTGCACCTGTTGACTCAGGAGAGCCATTTGTGATCAACTATTCCCAGCCTGGCCTTTAGTGACATCATGCTAGTGAAAAAACATCAATGTCGAAACTGGCCATAGTAGGAGTATTTATACCACAGAAATCGGCAAATGTATGCAAATCAGTGCTTTTTGTTTTGTTCATTTGCCTTTAGAAAACATTTACCAGCACAAATCTGTTTATGTTTGTTTTTTTGTTTTTTTTGTTTTTTTTTTACTTTTCCTTTACTGGGAAATAACATAATTTATTAAGATACATCATGTGTGGAGAGATTGGGTAAAAATGCAGTTTCTCATCTAGGTTTACACACAGATTCTCTTGGATTATTTCATTAGAGTAACATTTGCCAGCACTGTGTGCATCCGTATTTTCAATAGGAATGGCCAGTCTTGAACTCTACCTTAACTCTCTCAACTGTGAAAAATGAAAAAGTGATTGAGGGGGGTTTTCTGTGATCTTATTCTAAATTTGATGTGGTCTGTCATCACACCTCTTGTCAGCTCAATGTCCACTGACTTGCCCCTCTCAATCATTACAGGGATGTAATTTTGACTCAGTTCTAAGCTGATAATTCAACTTGCTGCTCTATTTACAGCGGACCTGCATTTAGAGCACATATTCCAGACAGAAGCCCTCAAAGATTAATCTGAATATAGCTGGACTCACTTGGAAACCTCTGCTCTTGCTTTAGGTTGCACTGAGACCAATCTGCACATTCAAGGAAACAAATAAGAACACCAATGTAAATTAAAACACCACACACATAATACCTACTTAACTCAAAAGCACAGACAACTAATGTAGACCTTTATCAAAAGTTTTGCGATTAGATCTGAGGTTCTCAAGTGAGGTTGGTTTTGCCCTCTGGGAGACAATTGGCAGTGTCACAATTTGCAGGCAGGGATGCTATTTCTAGTGGCTAACACCTGCTGCTAAACTCATCAAATGCATTGGAACGTCCCACAGTAAAGAGCTATCTAGGCCCCAGTGTCAATGTGCTCAGGCTGAGAAACCCCAGACTGGCTGGAAATGGGGCTTACAAGACTATCACCTTGTCAAACTTTCTTAAAATTCATCTTAATTAGCTCTACTCTCTGTCTTTGGCAGCTGTCACGTCTGTTTCCACAACTCCAATCTTCGGGCTGCCCCACCCTTCCTCTCAGAGGCCGCGCTTCCTTTTCTCATTTGGAACAATCTAGCAATGACTTATGTCTTTTCTTGACTCCCAACTCCCCTGCATTCTCCAAAATTATCTTGCCACTCTACTCAGCAGAGATGAGTTTCCTTGAAATCTATTTTCCTTAGGAAGTGATGGAAAAGGGGTAAGGGGCATTGTAAATAATAAACGTGGTTCTCTTTTTATATACATGGGAGAGTTAAGTGGATCTTACAATGCATGAGTAATATCTTTATGAATTTTATATTCGGTTTTTTTTCTATTCAAGTTTGTCATGCTTTCTACTTTGTTCTTTATTTGGGTAATTAAAAGGTAATAACTCAGCAGGTGGATTTTCCCCCAGCTGTCAGAATTCCTGCTAAAGTATGATTTAGAACACCTTGACTCAAAAGGGACCTGACAATTAAAGTGGTTTTTTAAAGAATTGCACGACGAATGTTCTTCTTTAGAAAGTTTATTTTCTATCCATTACCATACTTTGAAATAGAATTACTAATTGTTATTCAACTATATTTCATTACAGTTAATTGGCTTCTAACATTTGAAAATGATTTACTCCCACCACTTCAGAAGCGCTTAATAGCAGCCCCTACATCATAATCTTGACAGAACAGCTTCGTGTTCTTTCCTGATTACATTGTCTTTGCAATTCCAAATTTAACAAGGGGATTGCATTCTTGAATTTTTGTGCTTTGTGAATTTTTTTTTTAGGAAGAATAATATGGTCATGCTAAAAGAACGCTGTAAATTAGAATCTTAAATCTTTCTCCTTCCTAAATGATATTTCCAAATTTTATCATTCAGAGAGCAACAGGTACAACTGGCCTCTGGGAAAATGCAGGCAGGCTTTTACAAGAGCAGTTATACATGAGTGGGTATAGAAGCACTTCAGAGATAACTGATTCCTCCTAGACAATGTCATCTGCAACTCATGGAAATCAAATGTGGAGCGACATACATCAAAATCACTGGAAACCTCATGTGTCTTCAAGAGGAAAAATAGGTAAGCAGAGAATGGGGAATGGAGCAGTTACTATCCCTCATTAATAAGAATCTAAACAATCAGATCAGACCATGCTTCTGCTACTGGGTATTCATAGGCAGATCACTTTACTTTTTGAAGCTTCTGTAAAATGGGAACAATAGTGCCTACCGTGAATCCCTCGCAGTCCTGGGTACATGATTCAGTGAGTTCATTATCTTCATCACTGTTTATTGAAAATCATGCATGTAATAGACACTATAGTAGATAAAACAGATATAGGGGTGAACCAGGTAGGCAAGGTCTTTTCTCTTTTGTAGCTTATTATCTTGTACTCTGCCATTCAAAGAGCAGTTCATGCTCATAACATCGACACCCCCTGGGAGCTTGTTAAAAATCCAGAATCTCAGGCCCTCCTCAGACCTCCTGAATCAGAATGAGTATATTAACAAGATCCCCAGGTGATTCATATGTACATTAAAGTTTGATAAGCACTGGTCTAGCAGGTATTATGAACACTAATTCTGAATTTAGGAAAGTGCTACACAAATATTTTTAGAAGGCCAGTTACAAAATAAGAAAAGGAAGATACACAATGTATTTAAAATTTCAAAGAAATATATGCATATGTTCTTCTTAAATCAGATAATTTCTGTTAAAATTATGGGGAAAAGATACATTGTAATTATTATTTATATTATTATTAGACATTCATCTTAATACTAAAGGCATTAAGAATAACGTCAGGAAAATATATGAGATTTCCAGAGGAAACTATCCATGGAAACCTCACATAAAAGAAGACAAGAGAATGAAATTACCTGATTCAAATCAGTTTAGGTCATTCTTGGAAAATATTATCTTAGAGCACTTGCTCTCTGTGGAATTGCAAACAAAAAAATCATAGAGGAAAACGTCTTCCCTTGTGTAGGAGAAAGTATAGTTAAGACAGATAAGAAGAAACAAAGAGATGAGAAAGGAAATAACAGATCGCTTGAGACAAGAAAAGGGTCTGAAAGGGAAAGAATAATTCAGAAAGTGTATACTTTGTGTCCTGTGGGTGCTCCAGACATCAAAAATAAGAGTATAATCTATTTCAGGGCTTTATATTCCTGAACAGCCGGAACAGCCACAAACTACTGCCAGTAATTTAGCAGAGATGCTGTGTCAAGGACAAAATCCACACCCCCAACCTCATACTTAACCAAATTGCATGCAATTGCCTACGACTAGTCCTTCTTGGAATCCTCTTATCATGGCAAACATCCCTGGTATTCTAAACAGTGTCATGAAGGGGGGGAAATAAAAATATCATGAGCCTGGGGCACAAATTTTCTGTGGAAACAAGAAAAAAATTGAACAGCTCTACGAGAAACTGTTGTTCATATGCAAAGACAGTTGTAAACCTTACAGACACTCTACATGTAAAATACACACTCTCAAGCATTGTTTTCTAAAAGTAAATAAATACACAAAGGTGACTTTTGTCATTACAGTGTAGTCAGTTTCAGTATCAGTACTGAGAAGATTCCAGAATTAACCCTCCTATTAATTGATTTTAAGTTTGCTGGAAGAACACAAGTACTGGAACACAGCCAAAGTATTGTGCCAACAGTGTAGGATTAAACACTCCAAATTCTGCTACTTGGACAGCACACTATTATTCATTGAAGGAGTGCTTAATAATAGAAGAGAACCCAATCCACTTCACCTGTCCTCGGGTGGTATTTACAGTATGATACCAACAGAGCATCGATACAGCTATTTAGCAAATATTCGTTAGGCCATTAATATGTTTCAGTTGTAGTAAGGTGCACAAGTTTTCAATCAAAGATCTGAAAACCATGGTAGGAACCAAATGAACATCAATCTTTTGTGTGGAAACCAACCCCACACTTATCATAGTTCCTGTAACTGGACTGTGTAACATCCCCATCAGCAATGTTATTGCCTAGATGTCACCAATAGTGAGAACCATTAATTGTAAGTCTATTGTGTGTCTGGAGTCTTGTATATATAACAGTGACATGGGGTATGGAGGTGAGAGCATTCTCAAATCAGAGAGGCAATGGATGATTTAATAATGTTGAAGTGGTAAACAGGAGATAGATCTGAAGAAATTAGAGAAATGCAACGGAGACATTTAATGGAGAGACATTCCACCCTAAAACGAATTGATTTTTAGGAGACGATCAGAGAGGCCATGGGAGGAGCTGTAATTAAAGAGATAAATGGCTGAAATTTAAAAATAAAAAATGATGAAAGACACCTACTTCCAGGTTCAAGAAGCACTGTCCTACCTCAATATCTAGTAGGATAAATAAAAGAAATCCACATCTAGAACCAACATGGTGCAAATATTAAATTCCAGAGACAAAGAACAGATCTCAAAAATAGGGGGAAGAGAGATTACTTATAAGGGAACTACAATTAGATGGGCAGGCAATTTCTCAATAACAACGAAGAATTTCTCAATAATGTAACTGAGACATCTGGGAAAATTATCAAAATGTTACAACTGTCATTCTCGAATTATATTCTCAGTGATTTTTCTTTTTTTTTTTATTTTTTTTAACATTTATTTATTTTTGAGACAGAGAGAGACAAAGCATGAATGGGGGAGGGGCAGAGAGAGAGGGAGACACAGAATCGGAAGCAGGCTCCAGGCTCTGAGCCATCAGCCCAGAGCCTGAAGCGGGGCTCGACCTCACGGACTACGAGGTCGTGACCTGAGCTGAAGTCAGACGCCCAACCGATTGAGCCACCCAGGCGCCCCTCAGTGACTTTTTTCAAGAAAAAAAAAAGATGAAATGTAGGTGTTTTCAAGGAGTAGAATCTTTATCGATAAGAGATCTTTGGGGCGCCTGGGTGGCGCAGTCGGTTAAGCGTCCGACTTCAGCCAGGTCACGATCTCGCGGTCCGGGAGTTCGAGCCCCGCGTCGGGCTCTGGGCTGATGGCTCAGAGCCTGGAGCCTGTTTCCGATTCTGTGTCTCCCTCTCTCTCTGCCCCTCCCCCGTTCATGCTCTGTCTCTCTCTGTCCCAAAAATAAATAAAAACGTTGAAAAAAAAATTAAAAAAAAAAAAGAGATCTTTAGTAGTGGAATGTCTATGGCATGTATTTCAAGATTAAGGAACACACCGGGAGGAACATTGACCTTCAGAAAGGAATGGTGAAGAAAGTGATAAAGCATATAAGAAAACCTAAACAAACGTTTTACAGAACAATAATTATGATACTTTATATTAGAGATTTTTTTAAGTTTATTTATTTTGAGAGAGAGAGTGTGCGTGAGCAGGTTGGGGAGGGACAGAGAGAGAGGGAGAAAGAATTCCAAGTAAGCATCATTCTGCGGAACCTGACACAGGGCTCAGTCTCACGACTGTGAGATCATGACCTGAGTGGAAACCAAGAGTCCGACGCTCAACTAAGCCACCCACGCGCCCCTATATTAGAGATTCTTAACCAGAGAAACTTGTGAACGTGTGGACTGACTTACAAAAATGCTCAGAATAGCCTTTTGAATAATAAAGGCTACATACTAATTGCTTTGAAAAAAAACAAGTAGGAGGAAAAGGGTACAGTAGTAATTTGCGGGGGGTTGCTATTGAGGGGAGAGCTGCTTAAGAGAAAAATGAAGCTCCCTCTGAGAGGTGACCCCTGAATGATCTAAAAACCCTGACTATTTAAATCTGAAAATCAAGGGCAGGACCCCAAACTTGTGGTGATTTTATGTAAGTATGAGCAACTGGCCGGTATTTCTCTTTCTCTAGTAACTTAAGTATGATAGTGATAGCAAGATTAAAAAAAGAAAAAAAAGAAAAAAGATCAGTCTAAATTGCAGATGTGGATAATTGGACTGATATTTGAGAATCCTACATTCTAGGCTGGACAAGATATGCAATTTTCTCTGCCTTCGATTTTATCGATTATAAAAGATAGAGTTGAATTAGATGATGTCTAATGTTCTTTCTAGCTCTAAAATATAGGATAAAATAAAGGCCAATTCGGGGCAATTTTTCTTGAAGAGGTGATCAGAGTAAGTGAAATACATATATGTATGTGTAAAATTTTAAACCTAGCTTGTTGCCACTTCATTGTTAATACCATTAGTAAATAGCAATATGCCTGTTCAAATATAAAGCAAGTTTTTCTTTAAAACAGTGGAATTTTCATTGAAATATTTTGTATATTCATATCCCTGGTTCAGCTGTTTGGGTTTTCATATGCATAAAGATCAATGTCCATTAATCAAATGGATTTTAATATTCACAGTGAAGTGGTCATTTGAAGTAGCCACATACTAATTTTCTATTAAATGAGAATCTTCTCAGGGATAAAGCAAAGGTGGTTTATGTTCCTCTGAACTGGGCAATAATTTCTCAGATTCTCATGAACCCATGATTTTAGTAACTGAATTCTGATACGAGAGAAAAATGGAAGACAATATGTTTTTATTTGTAGCATGATTGCAATGCCTGATTTTTAGATATAAAGTAAGGAACTGGGCTTTCTCCATAATTTCATACCCTAGCTTATCTCATGCAGTCAATAAAAGGCAGCCAGAGTTAAATTTCAGTTTACTAACTAGAAGAATTATGCAGTATTCTTTGCTTCCTATCCTCTTTGAACATTTTAGTGGCATTAAACCTAACTTGTCAAAGGCACTGCCTCTAATGATTGACAACATATCACAGTTCAGATAGAAAATGTACTAAAGCATCCGCAATACCAATTTTCCTTTCTTCTCTCTTACACTGGCCAAAAAAAAATGAAACCATTTTTTTCCTATTATCATTTCATTGTATTGAAAAAAAATTTTTTTTGAAGTTGGATTTTTCAAAGAAGTTACTTGAAACAAACATGTTCTATCAAATCTGATTCAGGTGTCGCTTTAAAGAAGGAGTTTCTTGGGGTGCCTGGATGGCTCAGTTGGTTGTCTGACTCTTGATTTTGGCTCAGGTCATAATCTCATGGTTGGTGAGATCGAGCCCTCCATCGGGCTCTGTGCTGACAGCACAGAACTTGCTTGGAATTTTCTCTCTCTCTTTCTCTGATCCTCCCCTGCTGGCTGTCAATCTCTCTCTCTCTCTAAATAAATAAGTAAATAAAGAAGAAAGAAAGAAAGAAAGAAAGAGCAAGCAAGCCCCTGTGGCAAGGAACAGCTTCAAAGCTAAAAATCAACATGCTACATTTTATAATTTTAAATTTCAAAATTCTTTTTATCCCTCATTTTAATATCTACTTCCTGTTTATCTGTCTGAATTAAATATATACTTTATTTAAATATAGAGGTGGAACTATGAGTGTGACTTTAATTATGAGAGTTAAAAAGAAAAGACTACATCTTGGCTGCAAATAATTAATACTCTTTGTATTTTTGAGAAATGAAAAATGATGAGCAGGTTTCAGGGTAATTTATGTATAAGAGGAAAGGTGAGGAGCTAATCTATTAGCATATTAATTAAGTAGAGTAAGATTAATATTTCATATAATCATTTGTTTTAATAAATGTATTCAAGCCCATTCTACCTGTCAGTGAGAGATGATGTGTTTCAGGTTTTAAAATGTTGTGGGACCCTATAGTATTTTTGAAATGTGCTTCACTGGATATTGGTCCTGCATATAAAATTCCACATTTGTCCACATTTGTCTATGTAAAAAAATATTTCAGCATAACTACTGGTACCATTTGTGCACTGCTTTTCATTTAAAATAACAAAAAAATATATATTTCACATGAAACTACACTTAAGTTTCATGTGAAATTATTATTTGACTTTTTTTGACCTTATTTATTGATGCTTATCTAAGGCTGTTTTGTATTCATTTTACATATTTAGACAAATACACACAACATTATTTTCAGATTAAATTTGTTTACAGTTTATTTTGAAAGAGATAGTTCTGCACAAGACACTTAAGTTTTCCTCCACTTCTGAGATTCTGTGATTAATTAAGCTGATATTGGAATCTAGTCTGACTTTAGAGACTCACCATGAACAGATTAAGGGTAACTAGGCTACAGTGTGGAAAATATAACATTTACTCTTCAAAGTATCTTAGAAACAAATAAATGAAAATTGTAGCCATCTTTTATTAAGCATCTATTAAGTACCATGCACTATACTGGATTTATAAATCACAATAGTCCTTTGAATAAGTAACAATATTTATAAGAATAAATATTAATAAGAAATTTAGAGGATGCCTGAAAGGGTCAGTCAGTTAAGTCTCCCACTGTTGATTTTGGCTCAGGTCATGATCTCATGGTTCATGGGAAAGAGCCCTGTGTCGGGCTTTCAGCTGACAGCACAGAGCCTACTTAGGATTCTCTATCTCCCTCTCTTTCTGCCCCGCCCCCACCCACGGGCACATGCTGTCTCCCTCCCTCCCTCCTTCTCTCCCTCTTTCTCAAAATAAATAAATATTAAAAAAATAAGAAACTTAGGTTCAGGGAAATTAAGTAAATTGGTCAAGGTTTTAGAATTATTAAGTAACAAAGCCAGGATTCAATCCCAGAATTTTTTGATTCCCAATCCTAGACTCTTCCCAATTTACCACTTCTAATGTCACCAAATGCTTCAAGATCATTAAACATTACTTTAATCAAAACCATAGGGGCTTAAATAATAAATATCTGTTATATATATATTTATATTTCATACAGTCAGAATATTATATTGTTATGTAAAGAGTTAGTTATAAATACTTTTGAAGCAAGTAATAATTGTCATCTTTTAAAATATTTTCTGTAAAATGCAACATAGAGTTCTATGAAAGGAGGTTGCTTGCCTGGTATTATCCACCCTGGGCACCAAAAACTTGATTGCAGCAGCCAAGTAAAGTCTACCTCATAAAATATCTAGAGAGAAATTTATAACAGAAATTCTTGCGGATAATGATTTAGCTTTAGGTCAATGAAATAAATGAAATTTAGAAATGTATCACTAGAAGGTTTACCTAAGAATAGGAATATACCACAATTATAAATGACATATAGAATGTGATATTTTTATAAACATCCTATTATGCTATACTGAGGAAATGAGGAGACTCTTAGGTCACCGTGACTAAAAAAACTAAGGTCCACACTGTTTTCTTTCATGACTTCACTCGCTATCTCTAATCAACGACTTCCATCCACGTTTATAGCTCCCATTAATTTTTCCCTTTATGAATCTCCTTTGTAAGTGTATTCAATTTGATATTAGTTACTTAGCATTTCCCCTTGAATCTTTAAAAAGATTGTTAAATTCAACATATTCAACAGTGTCTAACATCTCCCATAGCCACTCTTCCTTCTGGATTCCCTAACCTAGCATACTGTAATCTCTCTATAGCTGCAGTCAGAAATCAGGCATCATGCCTGATTCTTCATTCTCCCCAGTGCTCTATATCTGATCCATTTCCAGTGCTTTTCTTTCTATCCTCTAAATAGCCTTCAAGTCAGCCTATTTCTCTCTATCCCTATTCCTACTTCCTGAGTCTAAGCTAACAAATCCTTTTCATGGGCGACATCAATGGCTTCCTAACTAGGCTCATTACATCCCACCACCCACACAATCCTTTCTTAGCATGGTCACTAGAGAAATTATTTTCAAACATGATTTTTTTGTCCTTTCCCTCCTGTTCTTAAAACTCTTCAATGTCTTCACATTGCTCCTAGAGTCATAGCTATATTTTTAAACATGGTCTACAGGGCTTTATATACATGATACACCTACCTCAACTTGAAACTCTTTCCAGTCTCCTGCCTATTTTACACCAGCTGTATTAGTCTCCTTTCAGTTCCTGCTGTATGCCATATTCTTCTCTTCCTTAAGTCATTTCTTATTAAATTAGTTGGAATTAAGGTCTGCTGTGTGATGGAAAGCCCAATAACACCGGATTAAATAAGAGAGTTTATTTCTCTTTTACATAAAAGCTTAGGATTCTAGGGATGTGTTTGCTGAGACCCATGATTCTTCCACCTTGATGCTCCACCATGTGTATCCTCAACCTCACTGTCTAAGTGGCATCTCTGATTTAGGGGCAGGATGGAAAAAAAGACAAAGCAGAAGAGGCAAAGGGTCCATGTACTCTCTTAATATTCCTAGAAGCACCATATAGCATTTCTGTATCCATACCATGTGTCAGTTTTACATGGATAGCCATACCTGGATGCAAAGAAAGCTGGGAAATGTAATCTTTATTTTAGGTGCACATGTCCAGCTAAAAATATTTGGGCTAGACAATTTTCTTTAAATGTCTTCACTTCTTCCTCTCCAAGTTGTTGTGTCTGAATCAATACCCTGGAATATAGACAATCTTCCTACTACTTGAGAAGAAAGAGAAGATGGATATAGATAGACAACATAAGCATAAGCCAGGGATACACGAGTTCTCTGTATCCCTGTCACCCCATGTTACCCACCGCCCTTAGCCTGGCAATTCTTAAGCACCTTATATCTCAGTCTGAAGCTGTTTCCTTAAGGAATACTTCTCTGACTGTCCCCCCATCCCCACATCCAACATTCCTATCCCAGCACTTAATTAGGTTTCCTAATTAGTATTTTTAATAGACTTTATCTTTTAAAGCAGTTTTAAGTTCACAGAAAAAATAAATGGTGAGTATAGAGGTCCTGTGTACTCCCTGCCCCAACATATGCACAGCCTCTCCAACTTTCAACACCTCCAACAACAGTGGTACATTTATTTATTTTTTTTAATTTTTTTTTCAACGTTTATTTATTTTTGGGACAGAGAGAAACAGAGCATGAACGGGGGAGGGGCAGAGAGAGAGGGAGACGCAGAATCGGAAACAGGCTCCAGGCTCTGAGCCATCAGCCCAGAGCCTGACGCGGGGCTCGAACTCCCCGACCGCGAGATCCTGACCTGGCTGAAGTCGGACGCTTAACCGACTGCGCCACCCAGGCGCCCCCAACAGTGGTACATTTATAACAATATATGAAGTTGTATTGACACATCATAATCACCCAAAGTTCATGGTTTACATTAGGGCTTGCTTTTGGTGTTGTGCATAGTTTATGTTTTGATAAACTTATAATGATGTGTATCCACCACAGTATTATACAGAAACAATAGTTTTGTGCCCTGAAAATCTCTGCTCTTACTACTCATCCCTCTCTTCCCCCTAATCCCTTAAACTACTAATCTTTTTTACTATGCCCATGGTTTTACCTTTTCCAGAATGTCATATAGTTGAAATCATATAGCATATAGCCTTTTAAGGTTGGCGTCTTTCACTTAGAATTATGCACGTAAAGCTTCTCCATGTATTTTCATGGCTTGATAGCTCATTTCTTTTTAGTGTGAATAACATTCCACTGTCCAGATGCATTGCAGTTTATTTATCTGTTCACCTACTGAAGGACATCTCGGTTGCTTCCAAATATTGGCAATTATTAATAAAGCTGCTATAAACATCTGTGTGCCAGTTTTGGTGTGGACATAGTTTTCAATTCATTTGGCTAAATACCAAGGAGCATGATTGCTGGATCATATGGTAGGATGTCTGGTTTTGTAAGAAATTGCCAAACTGTCTTCTAAAATGGCATTTTGCATTCCATTTCCTATTGTTCCACATCCTTACCAGTTTTTAGTGTTGTCAATGTTTTGGATTTTGGCCATTTTAATAGGTGTGCAGTGGCATCTCGTTGTTTTAATTTGAATTTCCCTGATGACTTATGATGTGAAGCACCCTTTCAAATGCTTATTTGCCATCTGTATATCTTCTTTGGTGAGACTAAAGTCTTTGGCCAATTTTTTAGACAGAATGTTGGTTTCCTTATTGTTGAATTTTAAGAATTTCTTCATACATTTTGGATAACAGATCTTTATCAGATACGTCTTTTGCAAATATTTTTTCCCCTGTCTGTGGCATGTTTTTTATTCTCTTAACAGTGTCTTTTGGAGTGTAGAAGTTTTAAATTTTAATAAAGTCTAGCTTAGCAATTATTTTTTTCATGGATTATGCCTTTGGTGTTTTTTCTAAAAGTCATAGCCATATATAAGGTCATGTAGATTTTCTCCTACATTACCTTTTACAAGTTTCTCCTACATTATCTTTTAGAAGTTTTATGTTTTGTGTTTAGGTCTATGATCCATTTGGCGTTAATTGTGAAGGATTAAGGTTTGTGTCTCAATTATTTTTTTTCTTTTTTTTTCTTTCTTTCTTCCTTTTTTTTTTTTTTTTTTTTGCATATGTCCAATTGTTCTACCATTGTTGAAGACACTATCTTGGCTCCATTGTATTGCCTTTTCTCATTTTTCAAAGATGAGTTGACTATCTGTAGACCTATTTTTGGGATTTCTATTCTGTCCCATTACTCTATTCTTTCAACAGAACTCCTTTGCTCATTTTTCAAAGATGAGTTGACTATCTGTGGACCTATTTTTGGGATTTCTATTCTGTCCCATTACTCTATTCTTTCAACAGAACTACACTATATTGATTACTATAGATTTATAGTAAGTCTTGAGGTCATGCAGTGTCAGTCTCTTCTCTGTTCATATTTTCTTCTGCTCTGTACATATTGTGTTGGCTATTCTTAGTCTTTTACTTCCCCATATAAACTTTAGAATCAGTTTGTCCATATCTACAGAAAAACCTGCTGGGATTTTGACTGCTATTGCATGGAATGTGTAGATCAAAATCAGAAGAACTGTTATCTTGACAATAATGACTCTTTTATACATGGACATGGAGTAACTCTTCAGTTTTTAGGTTTTTTAAAAAATTTCTTTTATCAGAGTTTTATAGTTTTCTTCATATGGTAGGCACATATTTTGCTAGATATAATATTATTTTTTCTTATTTATTTATTTATTTTAAATATAATTTATTGTCAAGTGGCTAACATAGTGTATACATTGCGCTCTTAGTTTTGGGGGTAGATTCCCATGATTCATTACTTACCTACAACACCCAGTGCTCATCCCAACAAGTGCTCTCCTCAATGCCCTCACCCATTTTCCCCTCTCCTCCACCCCCTCACCCCCACCAACCCTCAGTTTGTTCTATGTATTTAAAAGTCTCTTAGGGTTTGTCTCCCTCCCTCTCTGTTTGTAACTATTTTTTCTCCTTCCCTCCCCCCATGGTCTTCTGTTAAGTTTCTCAAGTTCCACATATGAGTGAAAACATATGTCTTTCTCTGATTAACTTGTTTCACTTAGCATAATACCCTCCAGTTCCATCCATGTTGCTGTAAATGGCAGGATTTCATTCTTTCTCATTGCCAAGTAGTATTCCATTGTATATATAAACCACATCTTCTTTATCCACTTGTCAGTTGATGGACATTTAGGCTGTTTCCATAATTTGGCAATTGTTGAAAGCACTGCAATCAGACAACAAAATGAAATAAAAGGCATCAAAATTGGCAAAGGAGAAGTCAAACTTTCACTTTTCACAGATGATAGGATACTCTACATGGAACCTGAAAGACTCCACCCAAAAGCTGCTAGAACTCATCCATGAATTCAGCAAAGTTGCAGGATATAAAATCAATGTACAGAAATCAGTTACATTTCTATACACCAATAATGAAGCAACAGAAAGAGAAAGCAAGACATTGATCCCATTTACAACTGCACCAAGAACCGTAAAATACCTAGGAATAAACCTAACCAAGATGAAAAAAGATCTGTATGCTGAAAACTGTAGAAAACTTATGAAGGAAATTGAAGAAGACACAAAGAAATGGAAAAACATTCCATGCTCATGGATTGGAAGAATAAATATTGTTAAAATGTCAATATTACCCAAAGAAATATACACATTCAATGCAATCCCTATCAAAATTGCACTGGCATTCTTCTCAAAGCTAGAAAAATCTTAAAATTTGTATGGAACCACAAAAAACCCTCAACAGCCAAAGTATGTTGAAAAATAAAACCAAAGCGGAAGGCATCACAATCCCAGACTTTAGTCTCTACTATAAAGCTGTAATCATCAAGACAGTATGGTATTGGCACAAAAACAGACACATAGACCAATGGAACAGAACAGAGAACCCAGAATTGGACTCACAAATGTATGGCTAACTAATCTTTGACAAAGCAGGGAAGAGTATCCAATGGAGAAAAGACAGTTTCTTTAGCAAATGGTGCTGGGAGAACTGGACATACAACACTGTTTTTTTTTTTTAAATGTAGTTATTCAGGGGCACCTGGATGGCTCAGTTGGTTAAGCATCTGACTTCAGCTCAGGTCATGATCTCGTGGTCTGTGAGTTTGAACCCCACGTCAGGCTCTGTCCTGACAGCTCAGAGCCTGGAGCCTGTTTCAGATTCTTTGTCTCCCTCTCTCTTTTTTGCCCCTCCCCCACTTGCACTCATTTTCTTTCTCTCAAAAATAAACATTAAAAAAATTAAAAAATAATATTTAGTTATTCAATTATTTCCAAAAAATTAAAACCATCTACCTTTCCAGCTAGACTGTTAGTTACATGAGATCTAAGCCAATGACTGCATTGTTTACTATTGTATCTCTTTTGATACATAATGGACACCTAAGAAATACATATTAAATAAATAGAATAATGAATGTTATATGTGCTGAGCAATATCACATAGTGAATGCTGGAGTTATCTTTCCAACATCTATCTATCCCAGATGGATGGTTCAGCCACATGGTATTAAATTACCCCTTGTCAGTGATTTGTCCCCAAAACAGCATTCTGTCCTATGAAATGTTAGACGTGCTGGGGGATTTGGAAGAAAATAGTCTCATTCTTAAAAGAGCCGCTGGAAGAGGTGCCTTCATAGGCATGTTGCTGGATCTGGATCCAAAGCCTGGAAGTTGTGCAGCTCTTCTACCAGCAGCACCAGCATGAAGATAACACCAAGGATGGATGTGTGGAAAGACTGAGGGAAAATAAAGCCCAAACTGATCCTTGAATAATGTAATTGTGTTCCTGAATCAACCAATCCAGAGTCTGCTTTTCTCTGGATGTCATCTTCTGTGAAATAACCCATGTTCCGGTTGTTTAAGCTAATCTTAGCCTCTACATTAGGAGAGCAGTTGGGTATTTTAAAAGTATTTAAGTTCAAAAACTTCCTGTGTGAGGTCTACCTAAACTAAATACAAATACCCTCAATTGGATAGAAGCGTAAAGATCATGATACTTCTTTGTTGACCCTATTTGATATATCCACCTTCTTCTCACACCCACTTCCAAGAGTACACTATGTGCTTTAGTTCTGCCCTAGGTCATCTTTCAACATATATATTAACTAGATTCTGCTAGATATTAAGTATTTTTATTTTTCTATGTGTTATGTATATTTTCTTTAAAAAATCCAGGATATAATGCATATCACCACTTTAAATTATTGGGGTACAAAAATAATGACCTCAAATTTGACCACCATAAAAAATATAGTCTTATAGAAGAGTGTTCTTAGGGGCACCTGGGTGGCTCAGACAGTTAAGCGTCCAGTGTGGCTCATGTCATGATCTCGTGGTTCGTGCATGGGCTCTGCACTGACAGTATGGAGCCTGCTTGGGATTCTCTCTCTCTCCCTCTCTCTCTCTCTCTCCCCTCCCTGACTTGCACTTTCTCTCTTTATTAAAATAAAGAAATAAACTTTAAAAAAAAGAGTGCTTTAAAATCTCCTCATATAGTCTTTGCCTTTTTAACTTTTTATTATCAAATTCCTCTATATTTTTTTTTAAGTTTACTATTTATTTTGAGGAGGGAAGGGGCATAGAGAGAGGAAGAGAGAGAATCCCAAGCAGGCTCGTGCTTAGCACGGAATCTAACATGGGGCTCGGTCTCACCACCGTGAGATCATGAACTGAGCGGAAACCAAGAGTTGGACACTTAACTGACTGAGTCACCCAGGCACCCCTAAAATTCCTCTATATTATACGCATATATGCACACACATACACATACACAGACCCCATCACAGTTCCTCTCACATTCTTTTAAACTTCAACAATTATCTTTGTGCTGCCTGTGTAACTTTGAAATGAAGGGAATTAGAATGTTAAGTGGATTAAAAGGTTAATTGCCTAATTTTAGTTTCTTTCCTGAAAGGACTATTGTGGCCTATTCAAGTTTCCTGTCTGGAAGCTAGGAATCTTTTGAAATATAGTTAAATGAATTAGTCTTTACCTCTAAGGTTAACTACTTTTACATAATAGTTCTAATGTTAGTTTCTTGGTAACTGATATTTTTCTTTTTCTTCTATTGTTTTTGGAAAATTATGATCTCTAAACTTTGTTTCTATTAACAATTATATTGAAACAATATTTTGGAAAATGCCATAAATATTTGAATAAACCTTTTATATTTCCTATTTTTTTAAGATGCTTACAGTCTGGAAATAAATAAAAATATCTGAAAAATTAGAACTATTTCAGAAAATGTTCCATTTTCTGTTTTTAACTCAATACTTATGGTGACAAAGTGGACCTTCAAAGGTGTTAGAAAAATACTTAATTTGCAATATCTTGCATAGAAAAAACCTTTGATATGTCCCAGTATAATTCTCTAAAGTACTGGTGAAAAATTGCAATTATTCTCAGCATACCATTAACATTTAAGCATCTCACATTCAGTAATGGGAACTTGAAATGTTTTATGTCTTAAATGTCCCCAAAGTAGTATTTGCTTGAATTTTCAGTCTTTGCTTACATGATAAAAATAAAACTAGTATTGATTTGATTGGGCTCAGTTCCTTGAGTTTCATCCTGGCTGATCATACTTTCATATCTACACATTTTAATATCTTTGATTTGAATTCAGGGATATTTAAGACATGCTGTTTCTATGGGATATTAAAGCACTACTCTGAAGAGATGACATTTAAAAGCTTGACTATTGATTCCACTCCTGTATAATTTTTAGTAATTTATAAAAGTAGAGAAAAACCTGTGGTCAGGCTTTCAGAGTTAATATCTCCATTTCATGAAGTTTTTTTTCTTTTCTTTTTCTTTCACCAATTGAGAAGACAAGGTCTTTAGATAATGAGTTTTAATTCTTCTTTTCTTTCTAAATAGTCACCTTCATTGGGAATGTTTAGACATTTCCATGAAGGAAAGGTAGTGGAAAGAAAAGTACCCAATGTCATTGTCAGGAAAGAAAGAAAGAAGAAAGCCGAAGTGATAGAGCCTGATGGAGTAAAGACAGGGGGAAATGCAACAAGAAGAGAGAAAAGAGAAATACAAACAGAGAATAAACAGCACAATGAAAAACGCCCATATTGCTGATGCAGTAAGTTTGCTAGGCCAGGGTGGAATTCATCTGTGGATGAGGTGGTAAGTAAAGAGAAAGGGCAAACAGAGTTGACTGAGTTGGGATGGGAACAGTCATTACCTCATGAGAACATTTATATGGTTTCTCTCTAAAGGCCAATAAATTCACACATGACCTGGCTGACATGAAGCACTGAGCAAAATGGGTCAATACATCAGAGCAAGTCTGGTAGAGAATTGGTTCATTTCCTGTTTCTGTGGTTGTTTACAAAATTATGAAATATAAAATATGCACGGAAGAGTATGTTAAGGTTGCAAAGCGATGTTTCTCAAACCTAGCTCTTACGAATATTGATGCCCAGCACCTGAAGATAATTAAATTGATGCTGGGGCACCATGTTTTGTTTTTTTTTTTTTTAAGCTCTTTAGATAGCATAATGTGCAGTCCAGATTGAGAGCCACTAGGAAAAAGAATGGTAATGAGATTAATGCTCCAATCCCCATCACAAGTTCAAGAAATATAACATTACCAGCTCCTTAGAAGCCCTCTATGTTTCTCTGATGGAATTACCAGCCACTCCCCTCCCCATCCCAAATATGCAAAGGTATCCATAGTCCAGGATTTTATATTAATCATTCCTTGCTTTTATATCATGTTTCTCTACATATTTTAATTTTTAGTTTTCTGCTCTTAGATCTTTTTATAAAGGAAGCCAACGCTAAATACAGTCTTCTGTAATATAATATTTCACTGAGTTAACTTTTGGAGGTGAATCTATTTGATGCATATAGGTCCCCCCTCCCCCCAGTTTTATTGAGACATAATTGACATACAACACTGTTTAAGTTTAAGGCATACAACATACTAGTTCTCTGGCCAAACAGATCCAGTGATTGTGCTCTGCAAACTATTGGCCCTTCCTGCCCTTCTCTCAGCTCCAGCTCCTCTGGGCCACACAGCTTCCAGATGTTCTTGCCAGCCCTTCTGGTCAGATGGTGCTGGGACCCACAGGGGATGGGTGGAGCTGTCTCAGCTCCCTTGCCTGGGTGGGAAGGGGAGTGAGCACTCCAGGCAACTCTAACAGACTCCAGTTAGAAGGAGTCAGGGTCTACCCATAACCTTGGCTATGAATTAATCCGCAGTCTGTGTGTAGCACGGGAACCCTTCATGCCAGCAAAACCTCCTGGCTTTGCTCTGGGGGCCATCAGCCCTGCCTACCCGTCTCTTGGTTTGGGCATTGCTCGGCTACATAGCTTCCAGGAATTCCTGCCAGCTCCTCTGGTCAGATGTGTCTGGGAGGCACTCCCCACAGTAGGTGGGGTAGTGACTCAGCTTCTTGCCTGGGCGTGGGCAAACCACTCTCTTGGGATGGCAGAACTCCTCGTTACAGTATGTGAATCAAGCAGGCCTTCACTCTGTGGAGTCCCCTGGTCAGAGGCCACCACTAACTTGGTGCTGCAGATGAGTAAAACCACTGGTTGGGATTTCTGCCGAACTTCGTGTGCTGTTTGTTGCTAACCTCCCCCCCCCCCCCCCCCCCTCCGCCGCCTCGTTCTCCATCACAGTCAGTTTCCCAATGATGGAGCCTGGCAGATTCCCCTGCAATCCTATGGGGCAAGGTGAAAGTAGTGACACGCACAGAGCCAGAGTGAAACACAGTGCTGGGGATGTGGGTGCTGGTGGTCCCTACTGGGTTCTCTTTTCCCGCAGGAGTAGCTGAAGGCTCAGGGGAGTCCTCTTCATCATGTGGTGTCGTGCTGGCCTGAGAGAGGGGTGATACAGCCAACATCTCTTTCACATCGGATGGAGTCTGTCTTGGTATCTGTGGTGCAGCGGGGGGCGCTTCAGCCTTATCCCCACATTCTAGGATTTGCTCAGCGGATTTGCTTGTTCTTGAATATCTGTTAGTTTTTCTTCCAATGTGAGGAAGTGAAATAAGAAATGACCTATGTCATCATCTTGCTGATGTCTCTTGAGTATAGTTATTGTTCTTTCATTTTTTATTGTAGAATAATATTCTGTTATATGAATATAAACCATTACTGTAATATCTTGTAGTACCTTCTGAACACTAGGCCTCTGTATTTTTGCCATGGCCAATTGATTGTAAGGAAATCTTATAAGATTGTAACTATGGACTAAGGGAGCAGGGACAATGCAGCAGCATTATCTGAACTGTTAATTCCTTGTGCCTTGAAGACTTACTTTAGGCTGATATCTTTTATATCCTTTCCAGTTAGTTGCGAATTGCTGTTCAGCCCCTTTAGAGCAAAAGGATTGTAGCACTACGCACATGACTTGGGATCTGCTGGTTCTCTCATCTACCACACCATGCAGAAAACTGCTGCCCTGATAGAACAATGAAATGGATTTTTTAAAAAAAATTTTAATGAAACATTTTTTTTTAATTTTTATTTATTTTTTGAAGGAAAGAGAGACAGAGCATGAGCGGGGGAAGAGCAGAGAGAGAAGGAGACAGAATCTGAAGCAGACTCCAGGCCCTGAGCTGTCAGCACAGAGCCCGATGCAGGGTTGGAACTCACAAACTGTGAGATCCTGACCTGAGCTGAAGTCAGATGCTTAACTGATTGAGCCACCCAGGCACCCCTGAAATAAGCTTTTAAAGATGCAGCCAAAGTGCCTGCTTGGAGATGATTTCCTGCAAAGAAAGGGCACCATCCTCTAGAACACAGCGTATATCTTAATTAGAAACATGGAAACGTGCTCTGTCTCAGAATGCAAAGAACCAGAGGCAATGACTGGAAATAGGAGTAGCTTCATTTACCATCTCTCTTGGTTATCCACTTGGGGATTTGATATTTCCTGAACCTGGGACTGTAAATGTATGCAGAGCCTAGTTCCCAGAGAAGGAATGCTTCCATCAGGGAACAAAGTCAGATTCTTGTGGAGTTTTATTCCATGGTTGCCATCTGATCACGGATGTGATTCTCATTCTAAGAGTCTAGCTGGCAAGAGAAAGAGTCGCTATATTGGCAAGGGTAACTGACTCTATTCCTTAGGAGAAGACAGAAATTCTGTTAAACAGTAAAGATAGAGAAGAGTGAGTTTAGAACCCAAATTATCCAGTTTTGTGTCCTTTGACAATTCTTTGCCCAATTTTTATGGAAGTTGATAAAGGGAGCAGCCATGGCCACGGAAAGACCAGGGACCAGAGGCTCAGAATTGGTTCCAGTGTCACCCTACCACAATACACCCCTTAACTCAGCAGAGGAGCTAGTCAAGGGTGAATCTGGAATGACAAGCAGAGGAGAGAGACAATGAACATCAGAACTTTGTCCTTGTAAAGTTGCATAGAAAAAGAGGCCAGAATCCTGGAGGAGTTTTTTCCCAGATGAGTGAACTTATGTAAAACAGGTGGATTCAAACACACCAAATGCGGGCTTTAGTGGAGGCTGCGGTGAACCAGCCTGTGGTGAACCCAGATGCCCCACCTATTTCCCCAGCTGCTAGGAATGTTGACGGCTGACAACTCACAGCTGAGTTCTTGCTTGGTTGGCGGCCAGAGAGAGCTGCTTTCCCCAAGTTTATGTTTGTTCCCAAAGGCAACTGCATTCAATGACAGGTCAGCATGGAGGTAAAAATGCCCAGCTCCTTTGCCTCAGTTTGGGACGTCTCTGAAGGCCAGTCCCAACTCCACGGGCTCCTACAGGATTGACTAAGTCCTCTCTTGCAAGCATGTCAGTTCTATTCCCACTGCTCAGTCCTGCTTCCCTCCCTGACAGTGATTTTCTGAGAGCTCCCACTAACAAATCGGACTGCGGATCTTTTCATCAAAATCTGTTTGCCTGGATACCTGAACAAAGACAATGTCCTGCCATCTTTTTCATTTTTATATGGGTGTGCTTTCTCACTGTTTTTCTTTTTGCTTCAGTTTTTATTTTATTTTAATTTTTTTTTCAACGTTTATTTATTTTTGGGACAGAGAGAGACAGAGCATGAACGGGGGAGGGGCAGAGAGAGAGGGAGACACAGAATCGGAAGCAGGCTCCAGGCTCTGAGCCATCAGCCCAGAGCCTGACGCGGGGCTCGAACTCACGGACCGCGAGATCGTGACCTGGCCGAAGTCGGACGCTTAACGGACTGCGCCACCAGGCGCCCCTGCTTCAGTTTTTAAAAACCTATTTACTAGTTCACGGAAAAAAAACTAGAGCCTAGCCTGGCTCACTGTTGTCAGTTGGACCCAGTCTGCTGTTCAGCTCCTCTTTTAATTTCTTAATTTCAGATACTTTCTTTTTTATTGACAGAATGCTGATTTGATTTTTCTTTTACGGATTTTAATTCTCTCTCCACTGTTTGCCCTGTTTGGTCTCTCTTTTTCTCTATTGTTTTTAACATATTAACCATAGGTGTTTGAAAGTCCTTGTTTGTTACTTCTACTACCTGGGTCATCTCCCCTCTGCTTTTTTTGTGAGGGTTGGTCATTTTTCCTCATCCCTTCATTTCTAGAAATTTCATAATGCATGTTGGACATTGTATATAATTCTAGAGGCTTTAGATGATATCATCTTCCTTTGTTGGTAAATAGAATGAAAGTTGGAGCACCTGAGTCCAATCAGACATCAATCAAGATTGGGGCTGGGTTTCAGTTTTAGTAAAGTCTGTTCATTTCTGCTTGCCCCTTGCTCATGTTTGCTGTGCCTCCCTTCTCCCTGCATGGGGTTTGATACTGTGTCGGTGGATCCATGTGTCAGATTTGGAAGACTGCAGAAAACTCAGCTCTGCGTTTCAGAGATCTGAGCCCAGCTCTCCAGTCTCCAACTTGCTTCAACATACGGCAATTTTCCTGAAGGCGAGACAGTATGTTTGAGGTAGGCCACTTCTACAAGACTTTCTGGAGATTTCACTTCGGCTTCTGGAAGCTTTTGGCTTAGTTTCCCAGCTTCCTGTATAAGCACCAAGGGGTAACAAATACTCGGTGAAGAAGAGGAGTTGTGCATTTCCCTCTGGTTTCCAGTTTGTCATGTTAGTCCCGCAGACCCACTCACTGTTTTGGTAGGTTCTCTTTTCCAAAGCTGGGGCTCTGACTGATCGAGCCAGTTCTTCAGCAAGCACCCAGAATCAGAAAGTACCCATAGGGGAAAGAAAGATAAAAATCCTTGCTTACATAAAAGGGTTTTTCTTTTTTGCTGGATTTTTAGTGTGTTGCTTCTGAAGTTCTCTGATGCTTTATAAAAATATATTTATAATTTATCTGGCTCTGTCCAGTTTGCAACAACAGTACTTTCCTGTCCTGACCTATTCTGTTCTAGAACAGAAGTTCCCTTGTCATCGGCTTTTAATTCCATCAATTATACATTGTTAATATTATTGTTTGGTAAAGTCAAACTTTCAATGATTTGTTGTTTGCCATTTCCTGTCCTCACAAGTCATTTTTCATCTTAGCTTTTTAAAATTGATTTCTTAAAGTACATTCCTTGGAGGTTTCTTTAATGAGCATTTGTTGGTGGTAATATTCTTACTAAATGTTTGCATAACAGTATCTTTAATTCATCCCAATTCCCGAAATATGGTTTAATTGGGTATACACTTCAAGTTATTTTTTCTCTCTGCCTTGAAGACTTAATCCAATCCTCTCTTGCCTTCCATTTCTGAGAAATATGTTGTTGGTCTAAATGTAAGTCCTTTCTAAATGTTCTGTTGGATTTTTAATATTTGCTTTTGTATTTGGTATTTCTTAAGTTTCTCTGGATGGGTCTGATTGTAGATTATTTGTTTATTTGACTTATTATTAATTTTTATTGTGTTTGGGATGTATTCAGCTTCTGGAATCTAGAATAAGAGTCTTTTATCAATTCTGGAAATCTCTGTCATTATGTACAATATTCTGTATGTCTTTTTCTTCAGCTCTCTTTCTAGAAGTCCAGTTAAATGTTTATTATATTGTTTCACTGTATCTTCTAAATCTTTCACTCTCTTGTAAAAAGCTACGGCTTTTTTCCCAAGTTTTATTCGGGATAGTTTCTTCTGATCTACCCACCATCTTACTAGTTCTCTGTTTAATTATATGTAACTAGTTCTCCTGTTGATTCCATTCAAAGAGTTTTAAATTTCAAGAATTTCTGTTTGGTTCTATTTCTAATTACCAACTTTCATAAGTATACTTTGGAACATCTGAATCCAGCTTACAAATTTCTTAACTTTCCTATTTTCCGTATTTGTTTTATGTCTTTGCTACATTCTAAATATTTCATTTCCTTCAGTTCATTTGTTCTTCAGAGTTTATTTCCTGTCTAATCTGGAGTTTCTAAATTCAGTTGTTACATTTTAATTTCTAGAAGTTATATTTGGTTCTTTCCAAATCTGCATGGGAAATTTAGAGATCATGGTAATGCTTAATTACAATTCTACTATAATGTTTTATTAACATAAACATTTATAATCTCTCTGATAATTCTAGTATTTGTAGCTTTTGTATTTCTGCTTCTTCAGTTTACTGCTTCTGCTCTCTCATGCGTGTGGCTTTTTTTCCTTCTGTGGTTTGATATTTTTATTTGTAATATAATCCTAAAATTGTATCTTTAAGAAAATGTGATCTTAGATTTAAATTTTGTTTCCAGGGGGAAATTTTGCGTTTCACCTGCAGTGTACCTGGGAGCTCTAACAATTTGGGGACGCTCTAATTTTTTGCTTGAACTTTTCTTCCCCCACCATACCTATTGGTATTAATTCCAGCATTATTGTATTCCCCCACCATACCTATTGAGGGCAGGTGTTTCTATTATTTTTCTCTGTGGAGCAAGATGTTTTTAGGTTTCTTTTTTTCCCCTCTTGGTACAATGATTGTAATAATCAAAATTATTAGACTAAAGGTATTTAAAAGTAAGCCCCCAAATTTCAGTGACTTAAGAAAATGATGGCTGTTTTCCTCATGCCAAGTCTGATGTGGAGTGGGCTGACTTCCCACATTTTTTAACTTGAGTATGTGGAACACATTACCTCTAGAGAGCCAGGTCTGGAAATGGAGTACATTATTTCCACCACATCCTACTGGCCAGACTGCTGTCACACAGACCCAAACAAACTGCAGGAGAGGCTGGGAGAGTCTTCCTCTGTGTCCACAAAGAGGAAGCGTTACGATGAACGTATGATATATTCTCAGTCACATCCACTCAGGTTGAAAGGCTTTCAGGTGTCCAGCGTTATGTGGAGGTCTCCATTCTGATTTCCTAACTTTCAGGAGATTTAGAATTTTTTTTTTCTTAATGCTTCCCTAAATCAGTGCTGGGGTCAGTTAAAATCAAACTGTGGATGCCAGTTTGAGTACTTCAGGGCTTGCTGGATTTGTACTTTGTTGACAGTTTTGGCCTCTGAGAATTTCCCTTATTTTTCTGCCAGCTTATCCATGAATTTTTTAGAAGTTTTTTTTTTTTAAATGTACATTTTGCGCGCTATTCTTAGGTATTGTGTACCAGCAAGATTTCTGAGGGCAACTAATCTGACATATTGCAGAAAATGGAAATCAACTTCAGCTTTTGAGAGATTATTGACCCTAATTGATAGCCGTACACTGTGCTTCTTCATGTTGAGGAAGAAACTGGGTGATTTGCTCATTTCAAAAGAGTCTGAAATGTTAGACCTACCAGATAGCTGCTCCTGCTCCCTAGTAGCTTGCTCAGTTTTATATTTTATATGAGAAAGCCAAGTTATTCCCAGACCAAGTTGTTTGAATCAAGTTTCCAAGGGTTGCTTTTATCCAGCTTTCAATTAGACCATGACTGGTATCACTTTTTTGGTTTTTTTTCTTTTTAAGATCTACTTCAGGAAGTTATAGGGGTGTTCAGTCCGAGGATAAGAAGAACTGATTACATAACACAACATAAATTCATCATCACTTACATTCCAATTAAAATGAGGTAATATGGAGGCGCTTGGGTGTCTCAGTGGGTTATGTGTCTGACACTTGATCTTGGCTGAGGTCATGATCTCATGGTTTGTGGGTTCGGGCCCCACATCGGACTCTGAACTGATGGCATACAGCCTGCTTTGGATTCTGTCTCTCCTCTCGGCCCCTCCCCCGCTCCTTTTCTCTCTCTCTCTCTCTCTCTCTCTCTCTCTCTCAAATAAACTTAAAAAAATTTTTAAATGAGGTAATATAAAGGACATCCAATATTGAAATATAGAGTATTAGTATCTCATTATTTAAAAAAAAAATTCAGTAAAGCTCCCTTGTTAGGAAAAAAAAAAACCTGAAGACTTAAGAATTAAGATAAGTGGGGGCTCCTGGGTGGCTCACTTGGTCAAGCGGCCTACTTTGGCTCAGGTCATGATCTCCAATTTACCAGTTCAGTGCTGACAGAGCCTGGAGCCTGCTTCAGATTCTGTTTCTCCGTCTCTGTCTGCCCCTCCCCTACTCAGGCTCTGTCTGTCTGTCTCTCTCTCTCTCTCTGTCTGTCTCAAACCTTAAAAAAATTTTAAGGAACAAATTCAGATAAATGGTCCAATTCAAGATTGTTCATTGTGAGTTGTCATAGTGGTAGATCACAGACTAATCTAAATGCAATGTTTAATTACTTGTAAAAATTGTTTCGTATTTTCCTCAGGAAAATGATTTCTATGACATAGTTGATTTTGCTTAAGCTCAATGGGTATTAACCAGGGCTATATATTCTCATATAGTGTCAAATGAATTTCTGTTGTAAAAACATGGATTAAAATTACTTTTGCCAATTTTTGCAAACCTTGAGGCAACATCAGATTGAGTTCCATTTAGAATTTTAAGTCTAAATTAGTTGTAATTAATTCAGTGATTGATAGTCTCTTGTGTTTTTTGTTATAACATTTCTAAAAGAGTCTCAATTTGGAGAAAGTACTTTAGCCAAAATTTTCTGTTTTCATGAACTGATTTCACAGACTTCACCATAGGCATCTTTTGTAGAGTAGAAACAGTACCGTGTAAGGCAGACCTAAAATTGTGCCACTCTTTTATTGTAATCTTGTCTTTTATCCCTTCAAATCAACAAATTGATACTTCCCAATTGTTAAAAACTATTTTTCTATATTGCTTCCTTTAAATACTTCACTTTTCTTCCAATTACCAAGAAAATTTGATGTTATAAGCTTTGTTAATTTAAGCTTACCTTATTGTAGCCTCAAATCGTCAAATTCATGACATGTACACCAATATGGTTGCCAGTGTGGTTCTAGAAGGTAATTATTGCTTTTTAAATAGGACTGTTCTTGAATCATTTTCCTGTCTCATAGATTTGAGAGATAACATTCCCTCATTTCACTCATGTCTTTCCATGACAGTTGCATGGATAAGACACAGTAGTTTATAAATAGTACTTGTAAGTCCAATTAAAAAATAACATGTATTAGTGTTTGTGTTAAAAAGGAAATCCTGTTCTATGGCCATTGTGCTGATTTTCTCTTAAAAGCTGTTTTTATTTTATTCACAATTTCAGCCTGGTTTCCATTCTCCATCACATAAGTCATAGCTATGACAAAGGGAAAAGAATGTCTGTGAAACAAAGATAAATTGGAGATAGCTAGGTACAGAGTATCAGCACCAATGGGCAGCACAGACAGGAAGGCAGAGGATTTCAGAACAGGATGACAATGCTTGCATTGAAGAGGTCAGGAAGGATCCAAGGAAGTGGTAGGACTTGAAATAGTCTATTATAGTTACTCTACTTTTTTTCTTTTCCATGTTAAGACCCAAGCTTCTAAACATTTTACAGATGACTTTTTTTCTTTTCTTTTCTTTTCTTTTCTTTTCTTTTCTTTTCTTTTTTTTAGTAGGGTTATTTTACTAGGTTAAGTTGGCAAAAGAAACTTTTATTTATACATTAAGCACTTGGAAAAACACATCCTATAATTCAAGCTGGTAGATTTTTATATCTTAAGGCAAATATTATCAGTGGATCCCACTGAGATTCTTTCACTAGAGAAATTTTTCTGTGGCCAAAATTTTGTCAAAAAACATTTGGAGGTTCTTAGAATTTATACATCGATCCCAGGTTAAGAAACTCTGCTTAATATATTATAATAACCCAATACCAAATGAATCAAGTTTGAGAGTCTTAAGAAAAAGTAGACTACAAGGAGAGTGAATGATTCATTTGAGTAGTTTCTACCACCTTCACTGTGTCTTTCTGTAGCTTTGTGTTGTTATTTTGATTAAAAGTATTAAAATACTGGGTGCCATGTATTCCAAGATGAAATAAAGTGTTCAGGGAGCCAGCTAGGTTAATGAGTTCATTAAAAATAGTAAGGCTGGTCCAAGTTGGTAATTTGTCAAAGGGAGAGAAGTGATGAAAAGGAGGCCAAAGAGGGTTTCCAGAGATCCAGAATAACTAACTTCTGATGAGAGTTGTGTATATTAATCTGTTTGGGCTACCATCACAGAGTTCAACAAATTAAAAAACAAATTTATTTTCTCACAGTCCTGGAGGCAAGAAATCCAACATTAAGTTTCCAGCTGAGTTGGTTTTTGGTGAGGACATTCCTTCTGGCTTGCAGATGGCTGCTTTCTTGCTATATCCCAACATGGCCTTTTTTTCAGTGTGTACATGGAGAGAGAGCTCCCTTTAAGGTGTCTCTTCTTATAAAAACATTAACCCTATTGGAGCAGGACCCTACCCATGTGACCTCATTTAACCTTAATTATTTCCTTAGAAGCCCCATTTTCAAAACACAACGACACTGAGGGTTAGGACTTCAACATAAAATTGGGGGGGGGTGTAGGCTGGGGAAGGGGAACACAATTCCCTTCATAATACTGTGTGTCTCATAGTAAGCTTATAAGCCAATAAGGAGTAGCCAAGAGTGTTTATCAATTCTAATTTCCGAGCCACCTCTGTTCAGCTCATCTGACCAAATGAATGTTCAAGAGTTTCACTCACATATTACTGAAACAGAATTTCTAGGATTTGGGCAAAAATCTCAATTTTAATAAGACCAGGTGATTGATTTGTACACCAAGTATTGAAAATCAGTAATTAGAATACTCAGTAAGAGTTGCTGCTAAAGAAAAATCAGTAGTTTCCATCAGAAAAAGCATTTTACTGAGCACTTACTAAACTCTTGTGTATAAATGCAAGCTTCATAAGTACCGTTGCTGATACTTTTGTTGCACTCAAACTGTGAAAATGGTATTCCTATCCTCCCCCAGTTTGCTAAGAAGTTTAGCAGTGCAGATTAATTTGATCAAAGGCTTTTGATCATTTGGGCCCATTTGAAAAAGAAAAAGAAAAAAAAAGAGGGGGTTGTCTGTGTGGCTCAGTTGGTTAAGCATCTGACTTCAGCTCAGGTCATGATCTTGTGGTTCATAGGTCTGAGCTTCGAGTTGGGCTCTGTGCTGACAGCTCAGAGCCTGGATCCTACTTCAGATTCTGGTTCTCCCTATCTTTCTGTCCCGTCCCTGCTCATTCATTCTCTCTCTCTCTCTCTCTCTCTCTCTCTCTCTCTCTGTCTCTCTCTCTCTCTCACACACACACACACACACACACACACACAAATACAATGAGCATTAAAAAAAATTAAACAGGAAACAAAAGAACTTGTTGTTTGCTATTGCAGTTGGCATGAATTCCAAGGAGTGATTAGAATTTAGTGACAAATTTTGAGAAAGGTAACAGATTTCTTATTGTGTAAGAGAATCCCAATGCATGATTAAGAAAAACAAAACTTTCCTTTGAATTTTAAATATTCCTCTCAAATTGCCAAATTTACATGTGAGGAGAATGAAAGGGAAGCCTGTCTTTTATTTGGTGGATTGAATATTTCTCTATCGGACATCCAGGGGCAAAAATCAAGCAGGAGAAATAAGCTGCTATTTGCAAAGTGTTAAAACAACAGCCAGATTGTTTCTTCTTCACTTACTGTGCACAGTATGGGCTGGCACCACTGTGGTAGCTTAGAAATCTCAAATGCTGTCAGGAAAAACAAACCAAACCCTCTAGATAGAATAAAAGGGTGAAAAAAACAAGCAAGGAAGAGACCAAGAATTTATCTGCAGTTAACAAAAGAATGATATATTTGCTAACAGAGTGGTGGAAACTGCTGTGTGAGGAGGGAGAAAGCTCAGGAAATGTCTTTCTTCCATTCTGCTGTCTTTGTTCCTGATTGCAGCATAAATGTTTGTTTAATTAGCAGTGAATTCTTTTAAGATGTAAAATTTCCTTAAATACCCCAAAGCCTGTATAGCCTACAAGATGATGTGGGCTTGAAGAGTTCATGTATTTGTTAGATGTTTCGTCAAAGAAGTGGCTTATAAAGTTTTTCAGTGAAAACTGAGCAAATGAAAAGAGAGAGAGAGAAGGGAAATTATCTTTTGTTACCCTAAACCAAAGCTATTTACCTGGAGTATACTATAGGGCAAATATTTCTTGTGGTAAAGGATCTCTCTACCACTCTTTCTGTCGCTCTTTCCCCTGTAAAAAATAGACCTTTGGAAATTTCCTTGTGGAGTGGTTGTAGTATCAATTGCCCCCATTGCATGGACAATTTCAGCATAAAACACAAGTTTAAGTGCTTGAAGACATTCTGGTCACAGTGACTGGAAAGGTCAACTTCCTCCCCAACCCCACCCCATGAATCAATTAGCTGAAAATCTAAGTTGCTTGACTGAAATGATCAAATAATCTATTTTATTTCTTCTATTGTTTGACTGGTTGTCTGCATTTCTTTTTCTTTTTTTTTTACTTAGTGTAGGACTGATTTTATCCTGATCATTTTGATAGCATTTTCAGGGAGGTAGCTTGGTGGTAAGGATCTGTCTTTTCCTCTCAATTAAGAGTGCAAATGGGTTTTCACCTTTAGAGGTTCAGCACATTATGTGGGTTTAATTTAAAAAACTAGAGATGAGAAAAGAGTTGGTACTACTAAGACATATTAAGTGTGAATACTTTGATAGAAATTTCTTGATAATAGACTTAATAAATTATTCATCTCAAAAAACAAAATTCAACTGAGTAAATTTCAAAGATCTTATTGGCTTTTTTCAATGATAAAAAGGGGCTCCAAGGAGCTGTACAAAATGAAAAACCTTCATAGGCAGACGGGAGTCAGACCAAGGAGGCAACAAGTAGATTGATTCTGTCAAAGTCACTTTCCTTTAGAGGATGACAGGGTCTACCAGGCAGATTACTTAACTAGTGCTCACCATTATAATTAATTCTGGTTTGGTGATATGGGGCTTAGCATAAGTGACTCCATTTTGGGTCCATTGTCTTGTTTTTAATACTCAGGAAATAGAAGGTGTCACATTAAAAAAGCTTTTGCCACTGGATGACTAATCTGGACTGTGGGGCAATCATTTATATTTTTGTACCATTGAGACACTTAGAAAAGGCTCTCATAACTTCTAAAAGATGACAGAGGAAAAATAATGGAAAAATGGATTTAGAGTTAATATACTGGTTAACAAAACAAGTTCACATACCAATCCTGGGATATTACCATAAGCATAAGCTTCTAATCTTAAGGATTTAGTAAAAGTTGTATAGTTATATTTCTGTGAATAAATGCGGGCACTTCAATCCTTTCAGCCACTAAATCAATCAGCTAGCAATAAAAGGAGCTGAGTTGGAATAGGGAAGTAACTCAAACGATTTCATTTTTTTTGGCATGAATGCATACTTCATTGTTTTAGCAAAGTTGTTTTGTAATCTGAGGTTGTCAAATGTTTTTGTATGTTTGTGTTCGACAGACTGCTCCTGGTTATGCTTTTGACTGGTAGGTAGATGCTCCAAAAATAGTTTTGAAATAATGAGTGAATGAATAAATGAAGCCTTCTTAAACATCCTAAGAAAAAAAAAAATTCAATTGACCCTTAAACAATGTGGGGATTAAGGATACTGACCCCCCAGGCAGTTGAAAATCTTAGTATAACTTTTTTACTCCCCTAAAACTTAACTACTAATAGTCTGCTGTTTGACTGGAAGACTTATTGATAACAAAATCAGTGGATTAACACATATTTTGTATGTTTTATGTATTATATACTATAATCTTACAATAAAGTAGCTAGAGAAAAGAAAATGTTATGAGGAAAATCCTAAGGAAGGGAAAATAAATTTACAGTACTGTACTGTGGATAAGAGGAAATTTGTAGTTCAAACCTGTGTTATTCAAGGGTCAACTACATATATGTATATATATATATATATATATATATATATATATATATAACATTACATATGCCTAATATGTTTTATATTATATATCATATAACTGTATAACTGTGTTTACTAGTATCCGGTGATTTGAATTGATTACCCTATTCTCTCTTTTGGTTTTTTAAGTACATTTAGTTTTTAGCAATCTCTACACCCAACGTGGTTCTCAAACTCATGACCCCAAGATCAAGAGTCACATGCTCTTCCGACTGAGCCATCCAGGCACTTCCACCCTATTCCCTTAAAAAATTTAATCCTCATTTTGTTCTGTGCTTTCCTTTGTCCCAAGATTCACTCTTCCATTGCTAACCTTTGGCTTCGCTTTTGCGATTGCTCCCATGAATGTTTTATTTCTTCATAGAATGTTTCTGACATACTTTCTCCTCCTGACTTAATTTCCTTTGTCTACTGAGGACACTTGGTCCATGAAGTTGTTAAACTAAATACTGCTCATTCTCTGATAGGCCCAAGTTTTTTTTTAGATGTACTGTATTTTTAGATCAATTAGGCATTCTTGAAGTATTTTTTGAGTGATTTTAATGAGATTATTATTCTTCCTTCTCTCAGTAAAATCCATTCATTATTCCAGACTAATAGTGTTGAACTATGCTTTCCTACTTTTTGTGGCTCTCTTCTCAGGTCATTACTCACTCATATTTATCAAGAATTTTGCTTCTTCTCTTAATCTTTCTCTTTATCCCTCTCCCAAGTTCAATATCCCTGTTGCTGGCCTGCCTGATTAGTGCCTTTGCATTAGAATTTGTTGTTCCATTCCAAAAGGTGTAAGCTATGTTCTACTCATTACATGGTCAGACCATAGATCTGTGTATCATCTGGAACTGTGAGACAACTGAAATTCCAAACTTCTTCAATCTTTTTCATAATTAAAACTTCCAAACACCTCATCAGATTCCTACCTTTATCATGTTATTGAAAATGCCTTACTGTACTATTACAACCATTCTAACTCCTGAAACCTTCCTATATTTTTCCTTAGAATACTCATCACTATTAAGAATTATATTATTGATTTGTTTGATTTATAAACTTTACTTCTCTCTCTAGAATGGGAACTCTTGAAGGATAAGAGTTTGTCTTGTTAACTAATAAATCCCTAAAGCTTACAACAGTGCACAGTGTAGAGTGGAGATTATCTTTCAAAATAATGAGTGAATAAAGTAATTCCAGTGAATCAGGGTTTTGTTTTGTTTTGTTTTGTTTTTTAAACAATTGTATATCAGGTTAACTCTATCTTTCAATTATATGTACATCTGCTTTTGCCAGGTAGAACTGGCTTCAGACTCAGTCTCCATGGTGGGAATGATTTCATCATGTGACTAAAAGATTATTTTCCCAAGACTGTCTCGGAGGTGTGCACATTTTAGGGTGAATGTTCCTTTAGAGTATGTTTACAAATACAAACTATAGTAAATTAGGTACATGTATTTTATTATTGAGTGACACTTTATAGTCCTGTCCACTTCTTGATCACCCTCAGTAGAAAGACTGCAAACATTATAGAGCCAAAAGAACTGCACACTTAGTTCTTTGTAACCAGAGGTATAATTTAGAAGATGATGTATATGTTACAGAAATTTTGGAACAGAGTCTAGATAAATGATGCAGGAAACTCATTTTACATTTCACCCAGAAGCAAGAACATCCTCTAATGCATTTTCGTTTTGGTCATCTAAGTAGGTTGCTTTATTTCCTTCCCTTTGCATTTGAGGATGTAACTCTACTAAAGAAATTTAATAAACAAATAAATGTAAAATGAGAAGTAATGATAGGAGCTTTCAACCAGTGTTGGCGTTATTTATTTATCAAGTATTATGTAGCATGTAATTGAGAGCTCTGTGACATCAGGAACATTATATTCTTCCTCCGGTCCCTCCAAAAGCAAAACACTGTGCCTAGCATTTGGCAGACAACATGCTTGTAAAATGATCAATCAGATTTTCACTCGAGATCTGGTATCTGATGTACATTTGCATTCATTTTCTCAAAATTACTTTTTGCTTTTCTGATTGTCTTTTGTTGTTGTTAAAGGCACTCGTTCTATGAAGAGTTATTTCATTATGGTTAAAAACTATGTAGCTGTAAATACATAGTCTCACAGGAAGTACATCTTAGAACCAGAATTTTAGGACTGGAGGGGTCATTAGAGAACAGTCAGTCCAAACATTTTATTTTACAGATGGGCAAAAATGTCCCAGAGAGGTAAGTTGACTTGCCTGGGGTTTTACAGCTTTTAAAATTGGCCTAGAATCTGGGTCACTTAGTGCTGGGCTATTTCTGTTATATTAGATGATTGTGCACCATACAGCACATTCAGAAAGTAGTAAACCTATGTTATGCAATGTTCTCTAAGGCAGGGACTCCCAAACTTTTTTGATGATACACCCTAAAAAGTAAACAACTTGAGAATACTCTCAGCATATCTAATATTATCTGTTAATAAATCACTAAAGTGTTGTGTATAATTTTCATAATGGAAATTTAAAAGAATAATAGAGTAATAATACTCAAATAATTTGTTATTTTTATGAAGCATACTAACATCCTTTTCTGCTTTCACCAAAAATAATTATTAATAGAATTTCCAAGAATTTGAATTTGAATATACATTTGACTATGCTTTGTTATTTTTGAAAATCTTGGTTTAAATACAATTTGATAAAGTGACTTAAAAGTCAGGCTCAGAGTTCAGTTTGACTCTTAGTTTTAATGGCTTTCCTATTGGAAGAATATAGGGTATAAACTTCCAGTTGTGAGTAAGTGCTGGAGATCTAATGCACAGCATGATTAGTTGACAATACTGTATTATCCACTTAAAAGTTGCTAAGAGAGGGGGCACCTGGGTGGCCCCGTCAGTTAAGTATCTGACTTCGGCTCAGGTCATGATCTCGCAGTTCGTGAGTTCGGCCCGAGCCCTGCATCAGGCTCTGTGCTGACAGTGTGGAGCTTAGAGCCTGCTTCAAATTCTGTGTCTCCCTCTCTCTCTGCCCCTTTTCCCTCCTTCCCTCTCTTTCTCCCTCTCTCCCTCTCCCTCAAAAGTAAATAAACAGTCAACAAAAAAAGTTGCTAAGAGAGTAGATTTTAAATGTTCTCACCACACACACATATACACAATGGTAATTATGTGAGATGTTAAATGAAGCATTAATTGACCTTATGGTAATCATTTCACAATATATTCATGTATCAAAATATCACACTGTACACCTTAAACTTACAGAATGTTATATGCCAATTATATCCCAACAAAGCTGCAAAAAATACATGTAAAATATAAAAAAAAAATCACTGGCTACAGCTAGTACAACATGATAATAACTTTTAAATTGCATTCACCAATTATGTAAAAATTTGTAGCTGGAATTCATCTTCTTCCCATCTCTTCTGGGATTCAATAATTTATTCTTATAAACAAAATCTAGATGTCAAACAAATGTAACTATTGAAAAACTTTCCTTTGGATAAAAGTGCACAGACATACGCTTCTATTGTTAAATGTTGATATGCATAAATTTTAATAACTGCACGCACAAATATTTCCAATTTTTTTTCTCTAGTATGCTCTCTCAGCATAGTTTATTTGGAAAACAATTATTGTTTCATTTATTATTAAAATTGTTCTCTATACACATGTTCATTGTAACTCATAAAAATTCCCACTTCAAAAGCTTTCTAAATAATTTTAAGATTTTGAGCAACTGACTATCAAATCTGATAAGATTACCATTGTTGATCTTCCAATATGGTTGATGGAGCTTGTATTTGAGAATAGGGAAAGAATCTGTTCTGCAATTTTTGTATTCAGTTTTACCCCCTTCCCGTATCATCAACCCATAGTTTTTACAGAAATATTCTGTAGTTATTTGCCAATTTAATGAGAATTAGTCTAGTTAAAACTGGGTAATATATAAATCTCCTCCCTGATTATCTGTCCATTGAGATACCCTCTGTGTTGAAAGCAAATGAATGGGTGAGACCCACTGTGACAAACCCTGTAGGGTCAAACCTTCCACCCTTCCTTTGGGATAGCAATCCTTCGGGACATAAAACTATCTGAATTGTGTTTTTGGACATAGACTGAACAAGATCATCAGTGTGAAATCATATTGACAGTTAAGTACCAGCAAATATTGACTTTTACCATTCTTTTAATTAAAAATATAAGTAGAAATTTTAATATTTTTTCCGTCACCCTAATAAATCATTTTTCATACACGAATGGGTGCCTTTAGTCCTCTTTACAGATTCTGTCTTTGTGGTGCTGCTTTGCTTATCTTGTTTGTATAATCTTAAAACCAGAATCAAGATTTTTCTATTCTAGAGAGAGATTATTCAAACTACATATATATCCAGATACAACTAAGATAATTATCTCTTTTTTGGTTCAGTCATGGCTTCTCTTTGGGAGTTGTCAAAATTTTGCTGATGCTTTGAGTGTCTTACTTTGATTTATTCTGGGATGCTATTTTTCTTGTATTGGGGATTTAAAAATTTTTTGATTTAAATTTGAGTTAGCTAACATACACTCCAATATTGGTTTCAGGAGTAGAATTCAGTGATTCATGACTTACATACAATACTCAGTGTGTGTTGGGGATTTAATTACTATTTGCAAAACAAAACAAAACAAAACCCCAATTCTATCATCTGTAATTGTTCAGAGTTTAAGTTTCATTGATACTTGTGATGTACTTTATACAATATGGCTAACAAAATACCCAGTTTGGATTGTTTTCTTTATTTTGATTATTTTAGAGTGATTTTCATTTTGCTCTGTAAACTGTTCAAGATTATGTGATTGGAAAGGTGATAAGTTCAGATTGGATGAAATGCTAATGACATGACTCTCAGTGTAGCTCTACTATGTACATGTCATATGTGACTGTCATTTAGGATTTTTTTAACATTCAATTATAATTCTTGAAAAAATTGGGGTCTACATATTTTTCATTTTCCTTTATATAAAATTGAAAGCTATTATACTAGGCCTTTGAAAGGAGGATCTTAAATGTGATGATATAAATATAATTTAGGTAAATGAATACATAGGTATTCAACTATGTTATAATACAGATTCCTACCTTGCACCATGGAGACAAACTCAGAGCAAAGATTTAAATGTAAGCCTTAAAACTATAAAACTTTTAGAAAAAAAACATAGGAGTGAATCTTCATAACCTGGATTGGGTAAAGTTTTTTAAGTATGACAGCTAAAGTAGAAGCAATTGAAAAAATGGACTTCATAAAATTTAAAAACTTTTGTGCCTCAAAGGACTCCATCATGAAAGTGAAAGGACAGCCCACAGAGTTGGAGATAATGTTTTCAAATCATATATCTGATAAGGGTCTAGTATCCAGAATATATGAAGAATTTTTACTATTAACCAAAACAAAAGAAAAACCTTAACAAATGGGCAACAGATCTGAATAGACATTTTTTTCCCCAAAGAAGATATGCAAATAGCCAATAAGAACATCAAACAATGCTCTACATCATTAGTCATCAGGGACATGCATATCAAAACCACAATGAAGTATCATTTCATACCCACTGAAATGATTATAATTTAAAAATATGTAAAAGGAAATAAGTATTGGTGAAGATGTAGACAAATTGGGGCTCTAATACATTGCTGGTGGAAATGTAAAATAGTGTAGTGCTTTTGGAAAGTAGGCAAATCCTCAGAAAGGTAAACATAAGGTATTTGACTCAGCAGTTCTACTTTTTGGTATTTAAAAGAGCACTGCAAACAAATGTTCGCAGAATACCAAGACGAAAATATTCATATTAATATTATGATAGCCAAAAAGTAGGTACAACCCAAATGTTCATCAACTGATGAATAAACAAAATGCGCTATATCCATATAATATAATTTGGCGAGAAAAAGGAATGAAGTACTCATACTTTCTACAGCATGGGTGTACCTTGAAAATTGATGAAAATTATTTCTCTCCCCAGAACAAAAAAATTCTGAACACACAGTCACACAAATTTTGCCACAAATTTCTGGGCATTTGCAAACCTCCTAAAAAATGTTCCCAAAATTCTAATTCTCATGACCCCAAGATAAAAATCCTTGGTGTAGGGGCGCGTGGGTGACTCAGTCGGTTAAGGGGCCAACTTTAGCTCAGGTCATGATCTCACGGTTCTTGGGTTTGAGTCCAATGACGGGTTCTGTGCTGAGAGCTCAGAGCCTAGAGCCTGCTTCAGATTTTGTGTCTTCCTCTCTCTCTGCCCCTCCCTGGCTCATGCTCTGTCTCGCAAAAATGAATAAATGTTAAAAAATTTAAAAAATCCCTGGTCAAAAGATGCTGGATGAAATAATTCGATCACAAATAATCCCAAAGGATTTTCAAATATTTCATATTTTCATAATAGTTACAACATTTGAATGTTAATAACAGCCAACACAACTACAACAATGGCAACAACAAAATGACATTTACTGATACTTTATGCTAAGCTGAGCACCATACTTTAAAACCTTTTTCTCATTTAATTTTATCTGCATCACAGATGAATCAAAGCTCCCAACTTTCCTGTTTCTTTTTGTCCAATCTGCAAAATGATGATAATAAAAACCACTCTGCCTACCCCACAAGTTAAGAGTGAAGTGTGTAATGTGGACGAGGCACTGGAGTAGAAAGTGAGGAATTCTTGGTATTACTTCAAGCTAATTCTGGAATTAGCTTATACGATTTTGAATATTTATTTCAAGCTTCTGAACATTAGTTACTTTATAAAGTGAGAGTGCGGCTAAGGTAGATTATGCTTTTAATTTCCTTATAAGCTATTATGTTATTTTAATTTAACTTAAATTTGTGTTTATGCATAGTGTACACCTACACATGATATTTAAAGTAAGGGATAATTATTTTTAAAATACATTTAACAAATGTATTTCCAAACCAGATGATATTTTGGGGAGGGAGACTGAAAATATCCAGTGTGTATGGGCTCCAGGGACAGGACCTTATGGGGATTAGAGACGGTAGGAGTCCAAGATAAGAAAGGAAGTGGCTGCTTTGGGGATCTGGTTAATTCTCCCACAGCAAATGTTTTTTGTTTTTGTTTTTCCAAGGTGGAAAACAATTAGTGCTAACCATTTGCTTAAGCACCAGAGGGACTCTGCAAAAGGATTAGCTAGAAGCTTTTAAAAGAAGATCAAGTGACTTTTGAATGTATTTATAGAATAAAAGCAAAGTCTAAGCTGAGCTGTTCCCATGAAGTCTTATTTTCTGGGTGAAAATTTGCCTTAGCTATGACTTTGGTGTCTTCCTTCTGTCTGAGTGTTTCCTGAGTCACATGTTGAGGCAGAGAGAAAATATCCAGCTGGAAAATTGGTTCCTCTCTAAGAACCTTCTAGAGGAAAAATGGCAAGTGGAATTAATGCCTAAAGAATAAGTCTCTCCAAACTGAATTTATTTCTTCTGACAACCGGGCAAAAGTGCTCTGGAGATCAAGTTGTACCCAATCAGGCATTTTGCTACTGAACTATCAGTTATGTGGTTAGAAATGGAGAAAGATGTCTCTGGATAATTGAAGAGTAGTAGTCAAGAAAGGGTCTCGAGAAAATAAGCAATTGGGGAAAGGGGGAAGAATATAAAGAGCAGAAGGAAAAAGTGGAAGAAAGATCAGAGACACTGGTAGTTTTTACTTAGGGAGTAAATTGTATCTTACACAGAGATTGAGGGAATGGGATAGCGTTACAGAAACATTTAAATAGAAGATGTTATGAGCCTAGCCTTTTTCTCTTTTGTTTGCAAAGAAAAGGGCTTTCCAGTTTTAATGTATTCTTGTTTGAAATAAGAAAGTTTAAATGGAATGAATGCCTCTTTCCTTTGTTTGATAAACTACCACTTTAACGATTTTGAGACCCAATTTCAGTTTCCCTTCCTCTCAACTTTCTCCACTTCTGAGGAATTGGTCTCTGTTCCTTTATGCTTCTGTTATGCTGTATATATTTCTCTATCTGTGAGCCACATGCCACGTTGAATTAGCAATCATTTGCTTATCTAAAGGTTTCCTGTAACACAATGAGAACCTCTTGACAGAGGATCCTGTTTATTAGCCACAAGCTAGGTCCTGGCACATTGAAGTCAGTCAATTTATGAAATGATTTAATGAAAATTTATAACCCGGGGTCTTTAAATTTCAGGAATGACCATACTGATGGTGACTGTGATGTGATTTTGTCATCTACTCAAAAGGATACTTTTATTTTGATTCTGAGGCTAGTGATACTTCAGGCCTTCTGAATTAAGCCTCTAGAATTTCATCCTCTTTGCAGGTTGAGGTAGCCCTTCTGCTCTTCTAGGGCACTTATATAGTCCAGAGGACAGGATGACAAAAGAAAAATGTATTTCAGGATTTTGCAAAAATATGATCCACACAAAGTAAAGAGACTTAATAAAGTCTCAGCAGGAGTAAGATGAACATAGGTTGTAGGGAAGAAAGGGTAACACACAGACGCTAACCTAGAAGTAGCGTAATGATGCTCCGTGAGCGTGAGTATTAAAAATGGGTCACCAACTGTCCTTACTATTCCCACTGCTCTTTCCCTGCCTTATGTATCAAGGCAAGTGGACATGGAAGACACCTCGTGGACAGAGAAAGATTGTTGTTGACCTAGGTCCCAGTGGTTCCGTGGGTCTGAAATAACAAAATCAAACCATAGAAGGATGAAGGAAAGAACTAATCAAAAGAAAGTGAAAAGGCATTCCACTTGAAAACTGTAGTGAAAGGGAGAGAAATGTAAGCGAGCAGAACAGTTGGGTCAAGAAAATGATTTTCCTACTCAGAACTGAGAAAATGCTTATATTTTTAATGTTTATTTATTTTTGAGACAGAGAGAGACAGGGCATGAACGGGGGAGGAGCAGAGAGAGAGAGGGAGACACAGAATCCGAAGCAGCTCCAGGCTCTGAGCTGTCAGCACAGAGCCCGACGCGGGGCTCAAACTCACAGACCATGAGATCGTGACCTGAGCCGAAGTCGGAAGCTTAACCGACTGAGCCACTCAGGCACCCCAGGAAAATGCTTTTAAGTTTGAAAGTCTCATACAAAGACCCCTAAGTTCAGTAAGATGTGAACAGGAAGACGGATAACCAAACCACAGGTTACAAGCTGCTTTGTGAAACTATCATGAAATTCAAGATAGAAGAAAGGAAGAAATTTAGAAATTAACTTTTTCAGAAAAACGCTAATCTTTCACGTAAGATTAAATATTCTTTTGTACTAACTAAAGCCTGTGTCATTGGTTATCAACCTCATCAGCAGTGAGTTTGGCTTTCATTTCTCCAGTCCTCCACTGACCTTACATTTTTGAAAAAATATTGCTAGCTCAATTACATTTATTAATAATGACACATTTCTCATTAAATAAATATTATAATAAAAGAAAACTGCCAATCAGAATTTCTCATGAGCATCAAATGAGAAGTGACACCACACCGATTTATTAAGAATTCAACTGAAAACAAAGATAATTTAAGTTCTGGTTAGTCTGTGCATTGTGATCTTAGATAAGTACATACTTTATTAAGCTTCTAAATGTTATTAAAAATAGCTTAAGATGTCCCTCGCTTCCTTGCGTGGTTTCTCAATAGTGGCACTGTTGACATTTGTGGCCAGGCAATTCTTTGTTGCAGGGGGCTGTCCTGCACATTGTAGGATGACATTTGTGGTCAATTTGTTGCAGGGGGCTGTCCTGAGCATTGTGGGATGTTAAGGAGCACCCTGGGTTTTCCCCACTAGATGCCAGTAGCACCCCCTACTCACGATTATCAAAAAGGCTTTGCAAATATCCCCTAGGGAGCAAAACTAACTCCAGTTTTGTTACAAAAAAGATCTGGGGTCCTGACTTGAGAGCCACTCACCTCAAGGGATCAAGCAGCCAGAGAAGTGAATAATGCCTAGAACGAAATAATGCATCTAAAAGGAGGAATAGAGGAGATGGTAAAATGGAACGGTTCACCTTTCACAGGAAGCAAATGTTGCTTTAAGAAGCATTGCAAAGCAAGGCTGTCATTTTTGTAGTCTCTGATCAGGACTGTGTTCTACAGAGCATCAAATGACTTAAAGTCAAAGTCAGACCACACAAATTGAAAAGTAGGGGGGAAGCCTCTTTGAGGTCCTTCAAACTGATTGTTTAATCCAGAAAGAAAGAAGCAATTATAAAGAAAAAAGGAGGAGGCTATGGATTCATCAGTTCACACTGCTTCTAATTCAGTGGGAAGCACTGCCCATCACAGGTTTGCAAAAGCAGAGGACCGATAAGAGTTTACAAGCTTTTCAGTCTTGTTAGGAACAAACCTTAAATTACCTGATGTGCTGTCCAACTGTTAAAAATGCCCTCTGCAAGTAATGTGTATTGGCCATTTTCTTTCTATCACTTCCTGAATTTGAGGGTAGAATTCTAAGCAAAACCTTTCCTCCCACATGGCTCCATTGTACGGTATACATATCGTTTCCCAGTTTTCAAGACTTTAGTGGTTATTAAAGTGATTGGGTAGATTTAGTAGTGTTCACCAGTGTTCTATTTTTATATTTTGCCACAATTTTCTGCACATTTAAAGATTAAGTCATGTTAAGAGAAGCCAAGAATTAAAATTCAATTTGAAATTTTGCTCATCATCACTATAGTTCTGTTAGCTGAAGAGTGAATTGCTGGGGAGTGTGCCCCTACGTGGGTTTGAACATGTAGCAGGCCATATGTCACTAGTAGAACTGGTTTGAGCCACATATCCCTTGGGGCAGAGTAACTAGAAGTGATCTCAGATTCTGTGATCAAGTCACTAGTTGTAAGCTACACAGAGGGAATCGGTATTGTCTGAGAAGAATGAACGCAAGGCTCTGACATCATCATTTTCACATATAGGAATGAGGAAGAGCCAGAACATGGTTAGGTTAGCTCCACTGAAGTCTCTTTTTACATAGTAAAGGGACAGTGCATTCTAATGTTACTGGTTAAGTGGTTTACTGTTAATGCTATTAATTACTATGATTGCCTCCACTATTATCACTGCTAATCACAAAAAATAGCAGTAGCTTCCATCAATTTAGGAGGGTCTACTCTATGCCGATTCTTGACATTTATTAAAAACATGATTTCAGATCCCACCCCACCCCACCCTACCCCCGCCATTGCCTGTGACTAGTACTAGCTCCAATCCGGAGATGAAGAAATCACATTTTGGAGAAATTACTTTCTGCAGGTCAAATTCTATTAAGTGGTAAAGCCTGAATTGAGCAGAATTGCCTATCTCCAAACTCCAAGCTTTTTGTTTTTGTTGTTTTGTTTTTTAATATATTGCACAGAATCCGTAACAGTTCCCATGAAGAAGACAAAGAAAGAGGCAAGAAGAATGCCAAAGAGCTAGCCTGTGCACCTGTTATTTCACAGAGGATCAAGAATATTCTAATTCTCCACCCTCCCGCTCAGTTGAATATTTGGGTAGAGAAGTGATTTTCTTTCCTTCTACTTGTTGTTAACCTTTTGTTAGCCTGTTTGTTCCCAGAGATGAGATCATACATATAGTCCAACTTTAGTGGTATATTTTAAAATGTAGTTTTTGCCCCATTGAGGCACGGTGAGGGAAAGTTCAGTTTTGATGAGCATGAGAATCATGAGTACCCTTTTACTAATAAATGTGTTCCTGTCTAAAGCAGAAAGATAATCTAAATGACAAATCCAACCAGTGCATAATTTTGGTGATATTAACCAAGAATAAAACCTCCTGAGATAATTAGCAACGTCTTTATTCTCCTTGCTGCTTTGCATATTTATACAAGATCCTTCTCTGACAATTTCAATTTTTTTTAATTTTTTACATTCATTTATTTTTGATAGAGACAGAGCACAAGTGGGGAGGGGCAGAGAGAGAAGGAGACACAGAATCCAAAGCAGGCCCCAGTTTCCGAGCTGTTAGCACAGACCCCGACGCGGGGCTCGAACTCACAAACCGCAAGATCATGGCCTGAGCTGAAGTCAGACACTTAACCGATTGAGCCACCCTGGTGCCCCTTCTTCTTTGACAATTTCAAAGCCAAGGCAAATAAATATTTGTTTAAAAATACCCAGGCTCATATTTTCTTATATCTACTTTTGTAATGTTCAACATTTCTTATTGTGATAAATGTATGACCCTGCATACACATATAAACCTTTCTATTCATTTTAATTGTTGATTTTTGTCTATGATAAATATAAAAGTCACCCTTAAAATGTGGAAAGAAGAATGTGCTTGTGAAGTATCATCTATTTAACAATGTCTAGGAAGTGGCTACAATGTCCCCAGCTAGGTACTATGGGTAGCAAATGTAACTGGGTTCCTGCCCTCATTGGACACAGGTTGGGGGAGCAATATATATGCATATTTCTTTTGCTTTGCTTCCCTACTACCCTACCTCTCCTGGTCTATTTATGCTTATGGAATACCAGGGGCAGAGGATTCAGAGTCAAACTGAATTGTATTAAATCTAGTTCTGAGCTCACCCTGAACCTCAACTTCCCATTTGTAAAATAGGACAATCATACCTACTCTAAGGGATCCGTGAGATGTCAGGTTGCATGAAATACTGTATGTAAAGACACCACCCTAGTGCCTGAGGGAGAGACACTTAATATTAATTTTATTACCACCATTTCTGTTTCTTTATAGCATCTGCATCCCTGCCATCACATAGTATCCTCTGTGGAACTCTTGTTTATGAAGTCTTGAGGGATGAGTATCTATGGATTCTTAATTCTGAGATGCAAGTATATTGGATAAGGAAAATGAGAGGCTTGAAGGCCAGAAACATGGGTATCAGGGGATCACATTTCTGAGGATTGAGGGTCCTCACCCTATGAGGCACTTTGTTTCACCACTTCATGGAGGTAGAGTTTTCCACCTATGTTTTAAAGATACTAGTAAATTGAAGTCCCCATTAAGTAAAAGCATAGCTAAATGGTAAAAGAAGGAAACCATTAATTTGGAGAACAGAAAAAAAAAAGCATCATGGGACTAAATACCTAGCTCTTGTAGAAACAAGAGCAGTTTTTCCTCCCCAAGTAGTTTTCTGGGTATTGTAGCAGATATCAGAAAACCATATGTGTTTGGCACATAGTTGATGTTCAATATATATTTTCTGAACAAACAAACACAAATTAATAAAAAAATTCTTCCTTTGATTAAATAAGATTTTGAAAGACTCCAAGAAATAAAGATAGGCAAGTTAGTTAGGTAATAGTTTTGTATTTTATTGATATTGGTGACTATTAGAAACCTGTACTAATTCTACTTGTATTAAAACTTTGGATGATACATGTTGGTTTCAGAGCTGTCAACCCAAGAATACATAGGCAGCTACTTTCTTTTTTTTCTTCCAAAACTTTATTTAAATTCTAGTTAGTTAACACATACTGTAATATTGGTTTCAGAAGTAGACCTTAGTAATTCATTACTTACATATAACACCCAATGCTCAGCATAACAATTACCCCCCTTAATACCCATCACCCATTTAGCCCATCCTCAGTTTGTTCTCTATCATTGAAAGTCTCTTATGGCTTACTTCCCTCTCTCTTTTTTCACCCTTCCCATGTGTTCTTCTATTTTGTTTCCTAAATTCCACATGAGTGAAATTATATGGTATTTGTTTTTCTCTGATTGACTTATTTCACTTAGCATAATACAATGGCAAGATTTCATTCTTTTTTAAAAATTTTTTGTTAATGTTAATTTTTAAGAGAGACACAGAGTGCAAGTGAGGGAAGGGCAGAGAGGGAGAGAGAGGAAGACACAGAATCTGGAGCAGGCTTCAGGATCCGAGCTGTCAGCACAGAGCTCGGCATGGGGCTCGAAGCCATAAACTGTGAGATCATGACCTGAGCCAAAGCCAGACACTTAACAGACTGAGCCACCCAGGCACCCCTAGATTTCATTATTTTTGATGGCTGAGTAATATTCCTTTGCATTTATATACCACATCTTCTTTATCCGTTCATCAGTAGACAGACACTTGGACTCTTTCTATAATTTGGCTATTGTTGATAGTGCTGCTATGAGTATCAGGGTGCATGTACCCTTTCAAGTCTGTCCTTTGGATAAATATCTAGTAGTACAACTGCTGGATCGTAGGGTAGTTCTATTTTTAACTTTTTGAGGAATTTTCATATTGTCTTGCAGATTGGCTGCTCCACGTTGCATTCCCATTAACAGTGTAAGAGGGTTCTTCTTTCTCTGCATCCTTGCCAACATCTGTTGTTTCCCGAGTTGTTAATTCTAGCCATTCTGACAAGTGTGAGGTGGTATCTCATAATGGATTTAGTTTGTATTTCCCTGACGATGAGTGATGTGGAGGATTTTTTCATGTGTCTGTTAGCCATCTGGATGTCTTCTTTGGAAAAGTGTCCATTCATATTTTCTGCCTATTTCTTAACTGGATTATTTGGTTTTGGGTGCAGAGTTTGATAAGTTCCTTATAGGTTTCAGATACTAACAGTTTATTAGATATGTCCTTTGTAAATATCTTCTCCCCTACCATAAGCTGCCTTTTAGTTTTGTTGATCGTTTCATTTGCTGTGCAGTAGATTTTTATCTTGATGAAGTCCCAATAGTTCAGTTTTGTTTTTGGTTCCCTTGCCTCTGGTGACATGTCAAGTAAGAAGTTCCTCTGGCTGAGGTCAAAGAGGTTACTGCCAGTGTTCTCTTCTACGATTTTGGTGGTTCCTGTCTCACATTTAGGTCTTTCATACATTTTGAAATTATTTTTGTATATGGTGTGAGAAAGTGGTCCAGTTTCATTCTTATTCATGTTGCTGTTTAGTTTTCCCAATACCACTTGTTGAAAAGACCATTTTCCACTGGATATTCTTTCCTGCTTTGTTGAAGATTAGTTGACCATACAATTGTGGGTCCATTTCTGTGTTTTCTATTTTGTTCCATCGATCTATGTGTCTGTGTTTGCGCCAGTACCATACTGCCTTGATGACTATAGCTTTGTAATATAGCTTGATCTTTGGAAAGATGAGGCCTTGAGCTTTGCTTTTCTTTTTCAGGATTGCTTTGGCTATTTGGGGTCTTTTGTGGTTCCATACAAATTTTAGGATTGTTGATTCTTGCTCTATGAAAGATGCTGATGGTATTTTGGTAGATATTGCATTAAATGTGTAGATTGTTTTGGGTAGTATAGACATTTTAACAATATTTGTTCTTCCAGTCCATGACCATGGAGTGTTTTTCATTTTTTTGTGTTCTCTTCAGTTTCTTTCATAAATGTCCTATAGTTTTCAGAGTGTAGATCATTTACCTCTTTGGTTAGGTTTATTCCTAGTTATCTTAATGGTTTTGGTGCAATTGTAAATGGGCTCAACCTCATTTTTTTTTTCCTTGCTGCTTCATTGGTGTATAGAAATGCAACAGATTTCTGTACATTGCTTTTATATCCTGTGACTTTGCTGAATTCATGTATTTCTTCTGGCAATTTTTTGGCAGAATCTTTCAGGTTTTCTTTATAGAGTATCATGTCATCTGCAAATAGTGAACATTTGATTTATTTCTTGCCAATTTGGATGCCTTTTATTTCTTTTTGTTGTTGGATTGCTGAGGCTAAGACTTCCAGTACTATGATAAATAGTAATGGTGAGAGTGGACATCCCTGTCTTGTTCCAACATAACTTTTCCACAGAGGGGAAACTTAACTACCTGACTCAATTAAAATTTTTCAGACATCTTCTATCGCAAATTTAGCATTCTAATCTATAATGGCAATGTAATACCTTATTGAACTGACAGGATTTCATTCTATTATCATGAAGTCATATTCTGGCAACATTAGTCAGAAAATTGTGTTACCTTATAAAAAGAAGCATTATCCATTGGCTTAGGAACTTCTCCAAACATGATTAATTTATTCATAGCTTCTAAAATGTGTGACATGGTACCTTCCATTGGAATGCTCTTGGCTTCAGTTTCCTCAACTGTAAAATTAATGACTTGATATTTACATATTCTTAATTATTTAGATAATTTGGATATTCTTAAGGTTACTTCCAGTTGTAAAAGTCAGATTCTATTGTTTAGTTATGTCAAAGGAAACTGTTCCTCATTGTTGAAATACATATATTGTATGTGTTCAAAAGTCCTATCCATAGTATACTGAATTATTCCTTCAAATTTTAGCTTGACTGATGATTCCATGCATGGGTGTAGATCAAGGATATGCAAATCATGGTCCTCAGGCTAAATGTGGCTTGCTACCTATTTTCATGAGTAAAGATTTTTATAACCTTGCCATACAATTTTGGGTGCCTGTGTATGGCTGCTTTCACACCACAATGAAGAATTAACTAGTTGTGAGAGAGTATATTGCCCACAAAACCTCAAATATTTACTATTTAGTCTTTTACAGAAAAAGGTTGCAAAACAAAAATATACTTTTATGTATGTATTCATTTTATTGAGTCTTTTACAGATTTTTATTGCTTGCCCTATAATAAGAATTTTTGTTGTAGGTATTCTTGGGTGTGTGTATATGTGTATTCGGTCTTTTTGGCAGTAAATTGCACCTTTGTTTCATTCAGTTTTCAATCTATTTTTCTGTTCCACACTAGTATTTCAATTGATTTTACATTATGTAGACAATTGGTAACTAGTCATTGAACTTAAAAGCCAGTAATGTATGGATAAACAGTTCTGCTGCTATTTAAAGAGGACTGTGAATTAGCTTAAATAAAATTTGTACTTTTGTCCACGAAAACCCTGTCAATGGATTGAAGAGCTCTATCTAGTTCTATATATCTTTAGGCACTTGTACTAGAATATTTCCTTTTTTTGCTAACATCAGAAGAGAATAAACAAGTTATAATTGATCATAGATTATTTTTACATTGATCTTTATAGTACTTCTGTAGACTGAAAAGTAAATCCTGTTTGATAAAATAGAGGATATTTACACTGCTCTTTTCTCTCAAAAATGGCTTTTTCATTTAAGGGCCATTACCGGTTTTCTCCTTGCTTTCGTTCTTCCATTTGGTGTGGTGGAGGGAGGGGAGACTGGAGAAATAAGAGAATGGCAGAAGCTATCACGGTCTGAAGTGCAGGAGGAAAGGGCTCTGCTTTAGTTAACATTTAGGTCTGATTGTTACTTAAACTCCACAGTTCCCCTCATCTCCTCAGGAAATTAGACTTAATACAATTTTTACAGTTGAGTCTATTATATGAGAGGATGATTAATGAAGATGACATTTACCCTGATTGTTGTGCTCTTTAAAAAGACACTCTCCATGAAGAGCTTGCATTTCTAGGCTCCAGATGGAGATGACATTCTTTGGGGAAGAAATTGAGTTGAACTCCATTTCACTAACCACATTTCCAGGTACAGATTACTATCATGGTGTTTCTAGTCAGGCTCATCAGAAGAGATGTTTTCTTTGAAATACAGCACGCATCAGTGTCTGAGCACTAAAATTATATGACCTCCTTCTCTCTCTCTCTCTTTTAAAGTTCACTGAAGACAGTAGAATTCTGCCTTAAATTAAACTGAATTGTTTGAAAAATTCCAGGAAACTTGTGTTGGAGAAGCTTCAAAGGGTTCAATTGGATCTTAAATTGGAGATTCAGGACATGAACATCTAAAAGCAGACAGGGTTTATATTCCACAAAGTTACCTTTCAGGTCAGGCAAGCAGAAGGACTAACCGACTGCTCTAGTCTTTAAGGGATTATGATGCCCTTGTCCCTTGGAAGTGGCATTCAGCTATTTTGTTAATCACCATGAGGTATCAAAAACCTTAAATCTGTTTTGGAGTTGCAGGAAGCTAAGCAGGCCAGAAATCATGCTAATCTAATTGCAGTGTGGTTTTGTAGATATAGAAATCAATGTTGAATTTGTACCAGGGGAACAAATTCAACAAAGGGGGAACTTGTCTGAGTTTCCTTCCTGGACAAGCAGATACCCTGGTTGCTGGGCCCATAGAAGATTTATTTGTTAATTAGTTGTTTATTAATTGAGTTTTTCACACACATCAACCACTGTGTGTATTCTCATGGAGCTCACAGTCTAAGTGAGCCCTAGAGGCCTGGTCTGAGCTCCTTTGTAAGTAGGACAGATCCACAGGACTGACTTGAGGACCCCAGATTATGACATCCAGTGAGATCTAAAAAAAAATATTTTTGAGGGGACAAATCTGAAAAAGAAAATTGAGGCAGATAGTACAAATGAGGCAAGACTGAGAGGCAGGATTTAGGTATAGGTCACAAGACTATACTAGAATTATTGGCAGATATGAAAGTCTTTGGGTTGGACACTAGGATAGAGAGATGGGATAGGGGCTGGGGCCAGTGGAGTGTGTGTGTGTGTGTGTGTGTGTGTGTGTGTGTATGTGGAGAAATCTTTCAGAGCATTGAGCTGTCCAGGAAGAACTTACCTTTTATTTTATTTTATTTTATTTTATTTTATTTTATTTTATTTTATTTTATTTTCCTATTTTATTTTATTTTTTAGAGAGAGAGAGAGAGAGAGTGCACAAGCTGGGGAGAGGAGCAGAGGGAGAAAACAAGAATCTTAAGCAGGCTCCACACTCAGCAAAGAGCCTGATGTGGGGCTCTGTCCCCACTGGGATCATGACCCGAGCTGAAATCAAGAGTTGGATGCTCAACTGACTGAGCCATCTAGGTGCCCCAGAACTCACCTTCTTATTAATGCACAGTAGTCCAGGGGAAGAGCCTCTGAAATAAAATGCAGACTCAATCACAGAAAACTGTAAGGAAATGGTTTTATTACTTTTAAGTCTTTGTTTTACTGTCTCAGTTTAGGATATCAAAGTTATTACCCAACAGTGACCCCTTATGAATAGTCTTAAGAATACATGTCATGGATTTGTAATTAGAGCATAAATGTTTTCATATTCATTATTGCACTTAATGTACTTTGAAATAGTTTGTGCCCACTCAGGTAAAATGCTTTCCTTGCAATTACATTTAGAGTATTGCTTAGTCAAGCTTTTCCCTGTGGGTTGTGAAAAACATCAACTTTCTTTTAATGTCATAAGTACATGATCACAAATCTCAAGTGACTAGAGTTCAAACTGAACCTTCCTTAGAAACATTTGTTTGCCACTCTAAAATAGGAGAAATGACATCTCTTTTCCATTCTATTTATTGTTAGTTACCACCAGGACATTGTCTCATTGGAATGAAAACTTCTGGATCAGAAAGAACTTATGTATCAAAACCAATTTAGGAAGATACTACTCAGCATTAGGATATGCCGAGAATATAAAGAGACTCAAAGAGAAGACCTGTCTTCTTAAAGAGACGATGCATTTCCTCAAATATATTTTCATATTTCTATAACCTAGATGAATCTGATTATAAAGTAATTTCACCAGACACAATTATAATTTCTTTTATTCCTAAAGCTGTCATTTAATTAATGAGGGGCTTTGCAATTGAGGGTGTTTGGGACCTAAGAAAACATGGTTCTTAAGATTCTTTGATGTTTTTGTGTTTCAGAATTATCTGCTCTTTTGGATCTATCTCATTTCAAACCATACGTCTGCAAAGCCTTCTAACCCTGGCAAAGCAATCTGATAAAATCCATTTTAAAAACACTTTTGCTTGGCTACTTTATCCCTATGCAGTTCCTTTTCCTGTTTCTTACAGGAGCCATTATAATTTTTCTTAAGTTCTTCAATCCATCCTTAGACCTTCACTGTCAAAAGATGACTTTTGATCTTTTGGAATAAAATGGTCTTGCTCAGATTTTCTCCCAGTCTCCACCAAACAAAACTGCCTTTACCAATTATTACTTCTATTACTCCCCTGTAAGAAAATGATCTTTTCATCCATTCCCATCTCATTTGTGGCTTTGTCCCATTACTGACTCTCTCTTTCTATAACATCTTCCATTTCTCTGGATTGATTCCTTCTCTTCAAACTAAATTTAAAAGAAAAATTACATAAACTACATTTAAAAGAAGAAAAAAGATCCCTTTCCCCTACATTTATTTGTTTACAGGTTCCCTTTCATTTTATCTATCATGAACCTTATAAAAAAGATTAAATTCACTCTCACTGCTGCCTACCCCTGTCTCTTAGACATTTGTCACAGTACAGAAGTCTGAATTTACCTTATTTTGAAATTGCTCTCAGTGGTCAAGAATACTGCCCTGGTTACAATGTCTAATGATTTTTTTCTCAACATTTATACTTTTGACACATACATAACTTATGCTGGTGACCTCCCCCAGGTAACTGCTACTCCTGTTTCTCATAGGAGTTTATTCTCAGCATCCTTAACACACTATTTTGAAGCATTTTTAGTTATTGGTGACTGTCAAGTTTCCATATCATTCTTCATCTCTTTTGGCTTTGAAATTTCACTCACTTTATTATCTTCACTTAATCTCTGACATGTTAGCATGGCAAAAACATATCTCTCTCTGCATCCTGGATATTGTCACATAGAGGGGTACTTCCAACTCAGAGTGTCCCAGCTTACTTTTAAAACACAGACATACAGGAGACTGCTAGTCACCATTGATTCTTCCAAGCCCATTACTAACTCAATACATTAAATCAACAGCAAGCCCTCCTTATTTTACTTTAGAAATGTCTTTTCCCGATCTCTCCTCTTTTTTCCATTTGTATTACAAAATCGTTAGCCCAGTTTCTCATTGTCATTAAAAAACATATTTAATTTCCTTAGCCTGTCTCAAAGCTGTTCAAATCCTATTTCTAAACTGAAACTTTCAGTGTATTCTCCTGATGCTTCTCCCTCATTCTTGCCACTGTGGGTCATATATCATCTCCTGGATAATAATTTAAAGAATAAAATGTTGAACAGCTTACTACTTGTATGCTTTTGATCATTTTCTTTTTTCTGTTTGCAGTGCTTGTGTTTTCATGGCCTTGTAAAATTCTACCCATTTATAAATTCCAATACAAGTATCCTCTTCTTTGTGAAAAACTTTTTGTGTGCTTAGGCAGAAATAACTCCTTTCTCTGTTTCTCAGCTATGGCTCTTTTGTTTTTAAGTAATAGAAACTCAGTCACATTAGATTAAATGGAGAGAGATTCAGGAGAAAGAAAATGTGCTTTACATACATTAACCATTTGTATGAGCTGTCTATTGCTGTGCAACAAATTAGTCTGAAACTTAGTGGCTTAAAACAATACATATTTATTATGTCATATTTAATATGACATACTATTATAATACTTTATAAGGGGCAGAAACCTGATCATGCCTAGCTGGGTCTTCTTTATGGTCTCTCAAAAGACTGCAACAAAATGTCAGTCCAAGGCTTATACTTTTATTTGAAGCCTTGAATAGAAAATGATTGACTTCTGAACAGTCTGAGTAACAATACTATTGTCTGTGACAACATCTACAAATAAACAACAGGCATGATCTTTTAGGGTCTTTCATCAAAGTTTGGGGCTGTTGTCTTTGATACACATTTGTGTTATTGTGCCTTAACGCAAAGAGTTTGGTCTCATTCTGTGACATTGACAAGTGCTCAAAATGAGAGATATTGGTAATGGCCTCTCACACTATTTCTCCATTTTGGAATATTGTCCCTTAGGCACCTTTATATTTGGAATATTTGCGTAGACTACAAACCTACCTCCTCCTTAAAGTTTGGAGTGATCAGTGATCATTCAACATATGTTTATAAAATGTGTGTTATATATGAGTCAAAGGGATGGATATTAATGATACTATGAATATGATGCTTTTTGCTCCTCAGGGATTCTGTCCACTGGGGAAGACAACTTGGTAAACAGATATAAAATCATTGAAAAATGTATTGGATATTTATAGGGAGAATGAAAAGTAATCTCCCTTTCCTTGAAGGTCTAAAGTATTTGTATTAAAGAAATACCTTAAATTACTTGTTTTAGAAGTTTCTATATTTGCCTCATGTCTTATATTAGCAGTAAATTCTTGAAGAGCATGCAACTGAATATTGTTTCCTTCAAATCTCAGCTGAAGTATCTATTTCTAGTAAACTTTCTCTCACTTCCGCCTTCGTATGCCTCATTTTTCCAAAGCATATGGCTATATCTCCACCTGCTTCTCTAGACAGTAATTTTTTTTTAATTGAGGTATAATTGACATATGACATTATGTTAGTTTCAGGTATATAACATAATGATTTGTTTTGTATATATTGCAAAATGATCACCACAGTAAGTCTAGTGAACATCCGTCACCCTACATAGTTTCCACTTTTTTTCCTGTGATGATAACTTTTAAGATTTAATCTTCCAGCAAGTTTCAAATATGCATTACACTGTATTTAACTATAGTCATCTTGTTGTACGTTACATCCCACAACTTATTTATTTTATAACTGGAAGTGTCTAACTTTTGACCTCCTTTAGCGATTTCACCCAGCCCTGCCCCTTCCCTGGCAACCACCAATCTGTTTTGTTTTTTTTTTTTAATCCATTAGCTTAGTTTTTTTTTTTTTTAAACGTTATTCCATATAAAAGTGAGATCATAAAGTTTTTGCCTTTCTTTGTCTGACTTATTTCACTTAGTATAATGCCCTCAAGAACCATCCATGGTATGCAAGTGGCAAGATTTCATTCTTTTTTATGGCTGAATAATATTCCATTGTATATATACATTGTATTATCTTTATTCATTCATCCATCGGTGGACACTTAAATTGTTTCCATATTTCGGCTATTGTAAATAATACTGCCTAGAACATCTCAGTGTATATATCTTTTTGAGTTAATGTTTTCTTTTTCTTCAGATAAATACCCAGAAGTGGAATTACTAGATCATGTATTCTATTTTTGATTGTTTGAGGAACCACCATAATGCTTTCCATAGTAGCTGCACAAATTTACATTTCTACCAATAGTGCATAAGGGTTCTGTTTTTTCCACATCCTTGCCAACACTTGGTATTACTTGTCTTTTTGATAATAGCCATTTGACAAGTGTGAAGTGATACCTCATTGTAGTTTTGATTTGCATTTATTTGATGATTAGTAATATTGAGCATCTTTTCATGTTTCTGTGGGCTATCTGTATGTCTTTGGAAAAATGTCTTTGGAAAAAGGTCCTCTGCTCATTTTTAAATCAGATTTTTTTCACTATTGAGTTGCATGAATACTTCATATATTTTAAATATTAACCTATTTTCAGATATATGACATGCAAATATTTTCTTCCATAAAGTAGGTTGCCTTTTCATTATGTTGATGGAGACTATAAGTTTTTTTTATGGGAAAGAGTTAGAGTTCCTATTTTAATCCTAAATTTTCTGGTACTGTACTAGGTCCTGGCTACTGAAAATAAGATTCTTGAACTGGCCACATTGGTATCACCTCTAAGTTTGTTAGAAATGTTGGCTCTTAGGGCCCAAGTTAGAACTATAGAATTAGAATATGCATGTTTATGTATCTCCAAATGAGTATGTGCATATGAAATTTAATTAACACAGTGGTGGAGGATACAGAGTATCACAGCACAGGGTTTTTCAAATGTGTTTGAAGAGTCATTAATATCAGAATCTGAATCATTGAATTTTGGTTAGTGTGATGGTTTAGTGATGGGCAATGGTGGTGGTAGTGATGGTGGTTTATGAGTTTGTAAAAATTCATCGCCCTTGACCTCACATCAGAATCTACTAAAAAATGTAACATTCATGTTTTTGTTTAACATGTTCTGCAAGTTAATTTTATTCGTGTAGAAGTTTGAGTAGAGTCTAGGTGAAGTGTTCAACCTCTGGAGTCAGTTCCCTGCTTTCTCCTTTATAATATGGGATAATGATACTTCCCATCTCTTTGACTTACAGAGTTGTTAGAAAGATTACGTAAGTTACTATACACACTGCTTGCTGCTTAGTAATCGTATAGTAACGTTAGCTGCTAATAGCTGTAACACATACTTGGTATTCATCAAATGCACGTCTGCCTTATAAAGTTACTGGCAGTGGTAGCTACTCAGTAAATATTGTTTTTACTTAATTTAATTTCTTCTTGTTTACTCCTTTGCCCAAACTATATTTTGTAATTTTTTTTCTTTCCCTGTTTCTTTCCTGCGACTCTCCTTTTCTTTGTACCTCTTGCAATATCCTTCATAGTGTTTAGTGCAAAGAAATTCCTTGATAAATTTGGTTACATGAAACATTTGCTGATTTCAGTAATAAGAGATAAGAAGGAACAGCAGGGCAAAGAAAGATAATACCATGACCCTTAGAGAAGAAGTGGGAGGAAGACAGTATATAGATAATAAAGGTGCATGACTTTATAGCCAGTCTAGGAGACAGCCACAATTCAACAGGCCCTTAAAGTCAGCCACGGAAAATGAATTTTCACAGCCACCTAGTCATGGCAACTAACCGTCTGGATTGTTCTTAAAATCTTCTGATATCAGTGTACCTCTAAATCAATATTTCCTAAATTATTTTTAAAGCCAAGGCATATTCAGTCCTCAAACTTCCATATTACTAAATGATTCATTGTTAAAAATCAGAATTTCCAAATGGAAATAATTTGTGAGCCCAGAGAAAGGAAATTTCAAGGTATGTTTTGGTAGGTAGAGCTTGTAAAGCAGCTTTACTAAATCAGAGGAGGTTCAAATTTAAAAGAGTACATTTATTTAAAATACGTCATTTTGTATCACTTCCTTCTTTAAAAGACTTGAATAGGGGTGCCTGAGTGGCTCAGTCGGTTAAATGTCCAACTCTTGATTTCAGCTTAGGTCAGGATCTCATAGTTTGTGGGATTGAGCCCCACGTTGGGCTCTGTGCTGCCAGCCCTGTGCTTGGGATTCTCTCTCTCCCTTTCTCTCTGCCCCTCCCCCTTGCACGTGTGAACATACGTGCATGCTCTCTCTCTCAAAATAAATAAATACATGTTAAAAAATCCATTTGAATAGGTTAGCCTTGCATTTGTAAGAAAATATGAACTCTGCTCTACACCAACAAGGCCTTTTGGATAGGCTTTTGCCTATATCTCTCAAGTCTTAGCACCAACTACCTAGTTCACTGCTCTAGCCAGGTCTCTTTACCATTTCTTGAACACTGTATGGAAGTAACTCAGTAAATACTTATTAAATTGGATGGGTGGATAAATGAATGATAAATTGTTGAATGAATAGTGTGAAAATGAAATAATGTTTTGATTTTTTTTTTAATTTTGAGAGAGAGAGAGAGAGAGTGCACAAACTGGGGAGAAAGGCAGAGGAATGGAGGGAGGGAGGGAAATAGGGAAAGATTGAGAGAAAGAGAGAATCTCAAGCAGGCTCCATTTTCATGTGGAGTATGGGGCTCAATCCGTATTCATGTGGATATGGGGCTCAATCTCATGACCCTGGAATTATGACCCAAGCCAAAATCAAGAGACACTCAACCAATGGAGCCAGCTAGGCACCCTGATTTATTTTTTTCTTTAAGGCTTTGCCTATGGAACCAAATTTGAATAGAATATAAACAAAAGTTTTGCTAGTATAAGCAGCAAGCTTGATAGAGTTGGGTTACTTTGTGTATGGGACTGTATCATTTTTCCTATAAATTTAGTTTCCTTTTCTATGAAGCTGGGTCACAATTTCTCATTCTATAAAATAAATCTACTTCATTTAATCATTTGCCTTCCAAAAGAAATGTTTGCTTAAATCAGTTATTCCTTAATGTTTTAGACTGAAACTTTAGCTTAATTTTCAAGAGTGGCTAAATGTATACCTAAATGCATTTCAACTGGAATTCTTTTTATTAATTTGGGAAAAAAGGCAAAGATACTTTTTTATTAACTAAATTTATGGAAGGTTTGAATTGATAACTGAAAAGTTATTTTAGTGTTCTTTGGATATTTTTTTAAATTAATAGCCTCTACCCTGGCAACTTTAAATATGCTTAAACATAGAGATTTAAGTTGCAAAAAAGGTCTCAGTTTAGCTTTGAATGAATCCAGAAATACCTTTGAAATATTTATTTCTACCACAAGAAGATCCTTTTTAATAGCCAATTTTATTTGACTGTCTTTTCTTCCTAATTTATAATTAATCCTTCTAGTAGAAGACTTGGTTTAGAAACAAGGTAAATAAAAATAATCTTTCTGCTTGTTGAGCCAGTTATTTGTCAACAGATGGTTATATAAACACACAGGGTCAACATTGCTGAAGTTCAAGGTAACTATGATGAGCCTTTAAAACTTCTCTAACACCACAGGGAGCTGGCCATGGCAAGGCATTTATCCACAGAATACCATACCTACAGAAAATGTTCACATATCACTGAGAACCTTTTTGTGCTACTGTCCTATAGTGACACCACAGATACAAATTAGTCTCTGTAAACCAGATGTTCTTACTCTGTGGTAACATTTAAGTGGTCTGTGGGTGAATGTTTGAGGGTCCTGGAAACCTCTGAAATTGTATACGAAGTTTTGGAATAATTAGAATGTGCATTTTCTTGAAAGGGAGTCTGTAATTATTATCAGATTCTCCAATATCTCCAATATCTCTATAATTACTTCTGCGTCAGATGTGGTTTACTTGACTATATTTCTCACTAGAGTTTAATTACTACCAAATATGAGGTTTACTCACTGTTGAGACCCTGTTACCGAGTTCACTACTTAATAAAGAAAAGGCTGAGTAAGTGAATAAATGAATGTATGGTTGAGAGGATGTACAAATGGACTATATCATCTGTTTCTGGCATCAACCATCTTGTTATTATGGTATGGCCCTTCCATTCAACTTTTTACTTGGCTTGGGGGAGGGATTAGCCCCAGATTGTTTGCTCTAAGTGTTTCATGTTTGAGTCCATTTAATGGAGTGTTTATGCTCTTAAAATTTCTATAACAGATTTAAGAATAACTTTTAGCATATTGCATAGTAAAACCATTTAAATTCTTATTCTTGTGAGAATTAATGAAGCTAACAAAGTATTCCAAAGATGTCTTCTCTCCGAAATTGTTCTGTTATATTTTTACGTGCTTCCTTTGTAAAAGAATCATGTTCTTTTACACTTTTACCATTTTCATCCATCATTAAATTGACATTATATTTAATATAATAAACAAAACACGAGGAAAACATGTATAGTATAATATTGTAAAATATTCTCAACATTCCTTCTTTCCTGAATTTAATGACGATTTGATAAGGGGACCAACTGGGAACCAAAGTGCTTTCTTATGGTTTTCTGTATATTGCAATTCAGTAAAAATTTGTAAAACAACATTTGATATTGAACTGTTTTACCAGTTCTGCAGAAACTTTGTGCTTTTGAAGAGGGAAGGATGTGTGTATACAGGGGAAGGGAAGCTTTAGAGCAAATACTTCTGATTAGACCCGGGCTTATATCCAGACTTGGAGGCATTTTGATGACACATTCATTTCTTCATGGTGAAGTAGTAACACCAATATTTGGTTTGCCCCCTTCTACTCAGTTAAGGAGCTGAACCAGTTCTAACAGAGTTCCTTCTATTGTAGTATACAGACACTGAATGGGGAATCGGGTATACAAAATTTCTGAGCCTAACAATATACTAAGATTCACAAATAAGTTCACATCTTAGGGTTAAACTATGTGCCATGTATCCTGCAACTGATGTACTTGGCGTGGAAAAAAAATAGAAACACAGATATGCACCGTTCACATAGAAAGGAGCAGAGTGTGTGCTGAAGGATTAGGTATTTTTCTCTTAAGCTATTTTTGAATCAAACTAAATTATTACCTTCAGCTATAGAAGATAACCTTTTTCTTCTTTCAAAACCATTGGTATAAGACATTTTAGTAAAATAATTCAGTTGTGTTTTCATTTATCTAAAATAACACAAAAAGATCTACCAACCAAGATTGTAAAAATATGTTAAAGCATCTGTTGTGAGTAGATTATGCTATCCCCCCACTTTGTTTCTATTATCTGTTTCATTAAGAGGCAATACAACTGAAGGTCTAAATTTTTGTTTCTAGACAAAATGAATGCTTTGAATATAGAAACCACGTTCGTAAGATTTAGAGAGTACATTAGTGGATCTTTAGAACTATTTTTGAAAGTAATTGTGGCAAGGCATGCTGGTTCTTTGTCAAAATTTGTTGGTTTGAAATTTCAATGTGAATATAAAAACTAAGCAAAAAGAAGAAGATGAGAAGACACACAAAAGCTACTATGCTGGAGTGTATAGAGTTAGAGAGTTGGCCCAGCACCCATGACAAAAGAATCCAAATCAAAAGAAAATTATACTGAACCAGAATACACAACCAGCTTTGCGAGTATGAATCAGCACAACTTTTAAATTTTCATATGAGTGGGGACTTTTATCTCAAGGAGGAATGTTAGGTGTTAACTAATTCTTCCCTTCAGTTTATGAAAGAGCAAAGTCAGATCACACTATGTATGGGCAATAATTATTTGTCCGTCCAAGGTCATATGTCGGTTTCCTGTCTGAGCTAGAACTAGAATCCTGAATTCTTTACTCCACGTCTTTACCACAACGCACTACTTTCCTGTGAAAGTTTATATCTGCTGAAATCTGTATATTAATATCTATGGTAAAATACATGTATTTTTATTGTAAATATTTATTATCTCCAAGTTACTGTGGTTAGAAATCGAGGTGCAACCCAGCTGGCTCCTCCTGCTCCCAGGATACCACAAGGCTGTGATCTAGGTGTGGGTCAAGCCTGTAGTCATCTCTAGGCTCAGCTAGGGTTAGGATCTGCTTCTAAGAAAGCTCACATGGTTTCTGTGGGATTCAGTCCTTCACACTGAGCACCTGTTGCTGTTACTCAGAGGCTGCCCTCCATTCTTTGTCACAGGGCTGCTCATAACATGGCAGCTTGCTTCACCGAAGTAAGAAAGCAAATGAGCCAGACAAAGCACAAGAGAAAGAGAAGGCACAGTCTTTTAAACTTAATTTTGATGTTTCTCTTTATTAGATGCAAGTCCTTAGATCCGGCTCACACATCAGGGCATGAACACCAAAAGGTAGGCATCACTACGGGCCATTTTATTTATTTATTTTTTTTTTATTTTTTATTTTTTTTTTAAAATTTTTTTTTTTCAACGTTTATTTATTTTTGGGACAGAGAGAGACAGAGCATGAACGGGGGAGGGGCAGAGAGAGAGGGAGACACAGAATCGGAAACAGGCTCCAGGCTCTGAGCCATCAGCCCAGAGCCTGACGCGGGGCTCGAACTCACGGACCGCGAGATCATGACCTGGCTGAAGTCGGACGCTTAACCGACTGCGCCACCCAGGCGCCCCACTACGGGCCATTTTAGATGCTGCCTACAACGCTGACCAAATCCCATGCTTTGTGCTCTTATAGATCACTACAACTCCCTCTGCAGAATTTCCATGACGATGCTATTATGTGAATGGAAAAGTAGATTGAGGAAAAGGCAATGGGTGGTGGTAAAGGCTATTGTCCTCATGTGCACGATTTTTCATTAATGGTTGTTATCTCCCTTGACTGCGAGTTCCATGAAGGCAGATGTTTTGTACTGCTAATCCTTGTCACTGTCCCCTTCCCCCAACCCACACACTATTATATCTCCATGATCTTTTAGAGTTAACAGCGCTAATAGGAATATAACAAATATTTTATAAATAAATGATTGGATTGTTCCCAGGGAATATTAACCTTTCACACAGGTCCCTGTTGGGGGTGGGGGGTGGGCAGAAATTTGTGTATAAAGTCAAAAGCCAAAAGAAGTAAAGGCAGTTTCATAACCTTTAAGAATTCTTTGGTGCCTTGTGTCTTCATACACCAGACATGCCATATAGTATATATTCACTACCAAACATCATTATGAGCATGAAATTTATGAGAACACACAACCTCTTGGGAGCAAGGATAGAGTGTTATTTAATCACTCACCCACTGATCAATTAGTGCAGAGATCTTGAAGACCTGTGTGTGTTTCAGGTTCAGTCAATGCTTTAGGTGGTCTACAGTTAAACGTACAAAATGTTCCTTGATGTGAAAGAGTGAAAGAAGTTATTATCTAATCGGTGGATTAGGACTAAATATGAAAAGGCAATGACTGTTATATTTATATTTTAGGTGTGAAATGAATGGAAAGGACAAAAGTTTAAAGAGGGAAGAGAATTTTCAGTTGAACTGATCAAGGAAGTCTTTCCAACATTTCTGATAGTTCATTTGGATCTTCAAAGATGGCAGGATTTAGGTGGCTAAGGAGGGCTGGGGTGCAAGAGAAATTTTTGATGAAAATACTGTGGACATGGACACTTGGGTGTCTCAGTCAGTTGAGCATCTGTCTGTTGATTTTGCCTCAGGTTGTGATCTCATGGTTTGTGGGACCGAGCCCCGCATTGGGCTCTGCTCTGGTAGCACAACGCCTGCTTGGGATTCTCCCTCCCTCCCTCCCTCTCTCTCTCTCTCTCTCTCTCTTTCCCACTCCTCAACTTGCATGCTCTCTCTCTCAAAGGAAATAAGCATTAAAAAAATACTATGGACAGCAAAGAGGCTGACATCAAGAAGTTCAATACACTAGAGGGATAATGAGGAAAAAACCACAATGCTTAAAGGAGTTGCAGTAGCATTGAGGTTCTTATTGGTTTTATTTTGAAAGGCAGAAATGTAAGGGTCAGAACAACTTGTTTTTCTGAAGGCCTTTAACTCTGGCCTGTCTCTAAGATGCAAAAGATACTAAGGCCAACCTTGGTAAATTTTGGAAGAAGTGGCTAGAATCCCTAGTTTGTTTCTGAATTCTGATTACATGAAATTATCCTCTGAATCACCCCACTAACCTTTTGATTCAGATTTTTTTTCTTCCTCTTTCTCATTAGATTTCAGTTATTTGAGAAAGCAGATAAAACAAATTTAGACTGCAGAGTGAATGACTGATATTTATGGAACTCTCCTGAGGTGTTTACATTTAAAAAATAAAAGCATTTTCGGAAGGGGTTAGTGCCATTTATTTCTCTGAGAAAATGAAAGCTTACCTGGTATCTGCAGGTTTGGGGAAGGAAGTTAATCGTGTGCGTCCACCTCTTTTAAACATTTAGTTTCCTCACAGGGACCTCACAGCAGTTTGTGTTCAGTTCACACATCATATCATCTCTATTCAGGTGAAACCAACTATACTTTGTTCACCGCACTTGTATAGGCCCCTACTTCTAGGGCACAGTGTATCAGAGGGTGTGTTAGCCTGCTCAGGCTGCCACAACAAAATATCAGATTCTGGGTGGCTTCAACAACCAAAATTTATCTTCTCACAGTTCTGGAGGCTACAAGTTCAAGATCAAGGTGTTGGCAGGTTTTCTCCTAAGAGGCTCTTATCTTTGGTTTGCAGAGGGCTGCGTTCTCACTTGTCCTTATGTGTCCTGTTCTCTGTGTGCATGCATCATTGATGTCTCCCATCTGTCTTCTCATGAGGACAGCCATTAGATTAGATTAGAACTATACCTTTAGGAACTCATTCAAACTTCATTTCCTCTCTAAGACCCCGTCTCCAAATACAGTTATGTTAGGTTTTGACATGTGAATTTTGGGGACACAATTCAGGCCATAAGCGATGGTTACCTTTCACTAAGTAACTGCACAAAGAAGAATCCTAAGGTTTTTTCTGTGCAGTAGCCTTAAAATGTATGAAGTCAAGACCCAGTGTATTTCAGTGTAATAAACATTTATTGAGCACTTGTTGGGGACCAAGAACTGGGTACTTAAACACTCCAAGGCAGCAAAGTCACTCTTACACCCCTGGCTTCCTCAATGTAACAGATGAAACAAAAGAGTAAATACAAAATTACAAGGTGTGATGATTAATTTCATTTGTCAGATTGGCTGAACCACAGTGCCCAAATATCAATTCTGGATGGTTTTGTGAAGTATTTTGTAGATGAGATTAACATCAAAATCAGTGGACTTTGAGTAAAGCAGATTGCTTTCCATAATGTGGGTGGGCCTCGTCTGTTTAGATGATGGTCTTTAAAAACATTTTTTTTAACATTTATTTATTATCGAGAGACAGAACATGAGCAGGGGAGGGGTATCTGAAGCAGGCTCCAGGCTCTGAGCTGTCAGTAGAGAGCACTATGCAGGGCTTGAACTCACAAACCACGAGATCATGATCTGAGTCGAAGTTGGACGCTTAACCAACTGAGCCACCCAAGCTCCCCTAGATGATGCTCTTAATAGAAGAGAAGATTGACCTCTCATGAGTGAGAAGGAATTCTGCCACTGACAGCCTTAGGACTTGAACTAGAGCACTGGCTCCCAACCAGGTCTCCAGCCTGCTGGCTCACCTTGCACATTTTGTACTTGAAGCCTTTACCAATCAAGTAAGACAAATTCGTTAAAATAAATCTCTCTGTGTACATATAAACACATCCTCCTGGTTCTCTTTCTCTGGAAATCCCTGACTAATACACCAGGTAAATTTTAATAACAGAGTGTACTCTGTTCCTTCAGTCGGCTGACCTCCCTTCTGTGGGCTTCACCTGTTCAGGGGTGAAGGTATGTCTCCTTCAGGAGGTAAGGACAGATGCAAGGAGCCAGAATGTCAGTTTAATTGAACTCTGTTCAAACCACTAACCGGAATCGGCTTAGGTGGTGAGTTTTCATACCATATGGTTTGATGTTCAGGTCAGCAATTTACAACTCTACAAAAATCAGTATAGATGATCAAACTCCTCTTTTTTTTTTTTTTTTTTCTGATTTAGTTGAGCCAGCTGTACTGCATGAACTCTTTGAGAGTCCAATGAGAATTGTGCATGGACATTGTATGTCACTACTAGGAGGGGGCATACATGTGATACAGTATGGGGTGGCCAGAAATATGTGCTAAGTTTTGTGTGATTTTATTTCTAAGAGTAGTATGAGGCTCTGTATCTCCAGAGCATATTTTTGATAGCTCACTAGATTAACTTTTCTAGTTAGCCTTCTAACCTTGTCTGAAGGGGATCAGTGATAAGCATTATTAACTCCTTATTGGCATCTAGGGATTCTAAAATGCCAGGAAGAAGGTGACCTGCCATATATCATGTTGGGGGCCTTGGAGAGGATACCACTGCACAGAGCTATCTTCTCATGTGTTCATTCTCTGAAGCCACGGCTGGGGTCTGAAAGGTCTTTTTTTTTTTTTTTTTTTTCCCTGTGGGAAATCTCATTGTTGTAATTTGCGGTATATAGAGAAAATAAAAACTTTCTAAGGAGTATATAAATGGATGTTATATTTTTCATTCCTGAAATGACAAAGTCAACCAGTGGAGGACTATGTTGACCTGAAACAAAATAAAAGAAGAGAGCTTTGGAGTTCACATTATTGTGTATTCCCCTCTGTTTGCATATAGTACCACAGGCTCCAAGAGAGCTGAGGAAATGAGAAGCTCTACTTAGAGAGTGTCTATAGGAAATAAGATACAAGAACCCATATTTTTAATACTTTTTTAAAAAAAGATTTTATTTTTAAGTAACTTCTACACCCCATATGGGGCTTGAACTTACAACCCCAAGATCAAGAGTTATATGCTCTACCAACTGAGCCAGCCAGGTGCCCCTATTTTTACTCCTTTAAATGAAATATGTAATTATTACTCATCAAAGTGTTTCATTTCACCTCACCAAAAGCATGACAAACACATTGCCTTTTAGTATTTCAGCTTTTCACCATCTCCTCTGGCAGGGTTTCCCTTCAAGGACATTGGAAAATGTTTTGTTTTGTTTTATTCTTGTATTCCAGAATCCTAGCTTTAGAGACAATTCTGCCAAATCCTCATTTTGCTTATGAGAAAACAGACATTCAGGGAGGTTAAGTGACTTGCCATTTATCACACAGCTGTTTATATTTTATTTTGTGTTGCGTATGTGTGCATTTGTGACTAAGGTAAGGCTGTTTGTTTCCAGCACAGTGAGAAGATTCCAGATACAAAAGCGCAATGCTGTTTGCTACCCTTTGAACTACTTTCACTCGAGCTTTGTCTGCTACAAATCTGGTAAATTAAATAAAAAGTAATTGGTAGGGTCCAGTGTTGGAGTTGACTACTGTTCTAACTGAACTGATGGTGCAGTTGAATCAAAGCCAGTGGCTGAAATGGGCATTAGGGAATATAAAGACTGGAGTGTACTTTTCTTTAATAGAGTTCTTTCATTATTGAGAGAGTAGGAATGGCTCCCAGTCCTCTATCCTGTCTTAAACTATTGTACAAGGGATCAGAACAAGGATTTTGTTGTCAGACCTACGTTTTAGAGCTCTCTCTCTCTCTCTTCTGTTTTCTTTCTATGTAGTTTTGAGGAATGTATTAACTTTAGATAGAATGGCAACTAGCTTACAGAGACCAACTGGTGGAACAATGCCTATAAAGTTCTTCTAAGGTAGCTTCTACTGTCTTGTGATTAGTACTGCTAATATTTGTTATTATTGGTCTTTCTCCTCTGATTTTTCTTCGTATAATTTTTCATCCTCTGTCTTTTTTGTAAAACCTCAAATGTATACTAGAGCAGGAATTGTTATGGTCAATGAAAAAGACAGGGAATGGGGTGTGTGCCAGCATAGATGGAAGGCTCTGAAACCATGTTCATGAAAAATAAAAGATCCCTGCATACTTTTCTCCAGATGCATAAAAACAATGGCAGCTACCAATTATTAAGCACTTATTCTGTGAAGTATTTACTAAGTGTTTTGCATGTATTAGCTCATTTAGTCCTCATTACAAATACTATAAAATTGCTATTACTTCAACTTTTGGACAAGGGCATTGAGGGTTATGGAATTATGTAATATGTTTAACATGAATTAACTAATTTCAGAATTTATATTTAAACCCAGATATGTCTGATTTTAGGCATAAATATCCTTAATAATTATCCCTAAGCATTATCATGTAGAATTCTAGAATAGAAAGATAAGAGTGGAAGTTTATAAAGGTTAAATCATGGCATGCTCAGCTATATGAAAACCACAACTTTCTATGAGTCTTGGCCATACAATTTCTGCCATTGGCTCTACTGTTGAGCTCAGGAAAAATTGCAATAATTTGTTAGAAAAAAAAAGGATATTTCAAGAAGTGATGTGGGAACCATTGCTTGTTTATATGAGAAAACAATTTCTCATTCTAGAACAAAGATAAAGTTAGATAGATTAAAATCCTGAATTAGGGAAAAAAGATAGCTGACTTTTTTTGTAATTGAGGAAATCTTTATGATAATAGAAAGGGGAGGGTTTCTTAATATGATCAAACCTTGAAGGGACTGATGAATTTAACTGATTAAAATGATTGTTGTATAAAAAGATACTCTAAGTAAAATGAAAATAAAAGGCAAAGGAGAAGATTTTTGTAATACACATATAGGCAACAAAGTTTTGTGTGCAAAACATAAAAAAACTGTTGCAAACAAATAAGAAAACAACCTGAGAACAATGTGAAAAATAGACAACGGTTATTTTATCAGTTAGGATTACTTTTGGGTACAAGTGCCAGAACGTCTCAAAATAGTAAACAGAAATTATTATTATTTTTCCCTCACATAAAGGAGTGACACAATAATCAGTCAAGGTCATCAGTAAATAATTCAGTTTGGGAGTCCATGGTCCTTTACTGGGTTGCTCTATCATCCTCCACACGTGACTTCCTATGTCCAAACTGGTGAGTACTGCTCCAGGGATCATATCCATATTTAAGTCCCTGGGAAGGGAAAAGAAGAGATGGGTATATTCCCTTACTTTGTGGGCATTTGCTATGTGGTATTACATACTACATTTATGCTTACATCTCTTTGGCCAGGAACCTGACACATGACTACACTAAATTTCTCTTGAGACTTGGAAATAAAATCTTTATTTTGGGTAGCTACAGGCCTGTCTACAAATAGCTCTGTTGCCAGGGAAGTCAGGTATTGGCTGCCACCTAATAGGCTCTGCTAAAGACACAAATAACTTCACCAAAGAGGAAATGCAAAAGGGTCGTACATATTTAAAAAAAATACTCAACCTCTTAAAAATCAGGAATTGTAAATGAAAGGAAATTGACCTATCATTTCACACATATTAGGTTGCAAAAAAACTTAGAAGCCTGAAGTGGTTATGTAGATAGAGAGTGATACAAATTCTTATTACACTATTTATGGAAGTGTCTAAATTGGTAAAAACCAATTGGCAAGCAATTTGGAAATATTTATCATAGCTAAAGATGTATATACTTTTCAAACAAGCATTTCCATTTTTACGTATATAACGTCAAAATATCCTGGTGTGTGCTCAGGAAAAACATACTCAAGAATGCCATTGTAATATGCAATATTAATATGCGGAATAGGGAAGGAGAGGGAGAGAGAGAGATAAGGCCCACTAGTACAGTCTGCTTATGTAGAGACTAAGTAGAAATAAGTAGAGATAATTTATTTCATCATCAGGAGGATGAGTATATCTATTGTGGCATATCCATAAAATACAATACAGTGTAATTGAAAATAAAATAGTGGAGCTAAATATATCAATAAATTTCTCTCTCAAACAATGTTGAGTGGGAAAAGGAGTTGTAATAGGATACATATATTGTGATACAATTTTTATGAGGCTATTGATTATAGATCCACACAGGCATAATAAAAGTTTTTAAAAATACATGAGAATGAAAATAAATCATGAGAACAACAAATACCAAAGGGAAGCAAGTGGTTACCACCTTCTAAAGCAGGAGACATGTGTTGAGGAAGAGGACATAGTGCCTTCCATTTTATCTGTAATGTTTCGTTTTCAAAGCTGGGTAGTGGGTATGTGAGAATTCATTATATTTTCCTTGCACTTTTGCGTGACTGAACTATCTCCTGGTAATAAAAAAAAATCAAAGAGGAGGTAACTTCAGGCAATCATTAGAGAGGTAATAGATCTAGGAAGAAGAGGAAAAGAATGATCCAACTCTCTAACTCCCAGTTCGTCTTCTCAAGTCAGAAGAAATCAGAGGATTAGTGAAGAGGTGAGCTCAAGGAAAGCATAAATCTCTCTCTCTCTCTCTCTCTTTTCCTGTTTGAGTGCCACAGATCCTTGTTTCTGCTTGTCCTTAAAGTGCTCAGCCAAGTGGCTATTATCTCAACAGCTAACACCATTTAAGAAGTTCCCAACACACTGTGTTCCTCAAGGCAGTGTCTGAGAGTAAACGGGTTGGTTGCTATGTGTGATATTTGCTCTACCTCTTTGGGGAGAGGGGTTGTTTGTACATGTGTAGGATTGTTGTTTGCTTGTCACTACCGAGAGGTGAGTGATACCACTGTTTAATGTGTAGGGACCAGAGAAGCTTAATGTAGTACAGTTCAGTAATGCACAAAATGTTGGAGAGCTCCTCTGCCAGTGGCGGGGTAAAGTAAAGATCCTGGTCGAACTATCCTTCAATCATACAAGAAGTGCGTGTGTGTGCGCGTGTGCATATGTTTGTGAATCATAATAAATTTATCACCTTAGAGCTTTGTTTACTATCAGGATGGCAGGGACATAAAGGAATAAAGAAAAAAAAATACTTCATAAATTCAAGGAAATTATTCCATTCCCTCCTACACTTGAGATGTGTGACTACTCCAGTTTATAGACTAATTTCGCATAGAGTGTGTTCACCCTGCCTTGTCGTCCTATCCCTGTAAGCTTATGGTTTCTAGAGAGCTAGTTTTCACTCTTTCATATCCAAAAGAAAAGATAAAAACAAACAAACAGAAATCCAGAAGGAATATTCCAATAAGCCACAGATTTTTTGAAACCGTACAGATCTGATTTTATGTTTACTAGCCCTTCAATGGCCCCTTACATTTGCTGTCTGCCACTCTAGCTTTTTATATAACAAATGATCTCGTGATATGAACATTTAGACCAAGTGTTTAAAAACCACTCTTTGAGGGACGCCTGGGTGGCTCAGTTGGTTGGGGGACCGACTTCGGCTCAGGTCACGATCTCGCAGTCTGTGGGTTCGAGACCAGAGTCGGGCTTTGTGCTGACAGCTCAGAGCCTGGAGCCTGTTTCGGGTTCTGTGTCTCCCTCTCTCTCTGACCTTCCCCCATTCATGCTCTGTCTCTCTCTGTGTCTAAAATGAATAAACGTTAAAAAAATACAAAAAAAAATACAAAAAAATAAAAACCACTCTTTGAGAGAAGCAAGAGATAGTTGATTTGGAAACGTTATTTCCTAAGGATTGCCTGGAAGTGATCTGTATGGTCGAAAAGTCTATTATTGATGCCAGGGAACTTTAAATCTGCAGATGGGGCAATTTACATTCACTGTGGCTGCTACCATAGCGGCTGATTCTTAAATTATTTATGCAAAGAAGCGAACTGTTCTGTTCTTTATCTGAAATTATGCCAATTGCATGCTTAACAAGGCTAAACTTTTCCCTGAAAATTCAGCTTCTTTTTCAAGCTCGTATTTTTTATCTTGTCACTAACTGTTCACACCAAGGAAGATGAATCATGATCACACAGTACAATGCTTTGCCAGACTCTTGAGAGGGTAATAAGTAGAAGCTGTGATAACAGATTCCATAAGTAAAACCTAACAGGTTTATACTTTAGTCGGTAGGCTATTAAAGCTTCTTGAAGTTATATTGCTGAATAAACAAGTTTGGGGCATTATTATTTTTGTTCAGCAGAATATATTCTCAGTCAAAAATTGGGGGGTTATAAGACTGTCATCCATAATCTGTTTGCTATAAAACTAATGAACTTCATGTGCCAAAAAAAATTCAGACGTATCAGAGTTGAGATTTGGTTTACTAAGGAAATTGAAAGTAATATAGTCCAATTCATTTATAAGAAACATCAAATTTTAGAAAATCAGGATTACTTTGGACGTTAGTCACCATGCCCAAAGCAAACCAACACACTGAACGTTCATATTCGCCAGGTACTGTTCTCAGTGCTTTTTTACATGTTATCTCATTTATTGTTAGCAACTCTCAGTAGCAGGCATGATTGTCCAGCCTCAGATGTTTAAAATGGCTCAGTCACAGCCAATAATAATTGATCACAAAAACAGAACTAGATATCTAAGTGTATTTAAAAAAATTTTTTTAATGTTTATTTATTTTTGAGACAGAGAGAGACAGAGCATGAACAGGGGAGGGTCAGAGAGAGAGGGAGACACAGAATCCAAGCAGGCGCCAGGCTCCGAGCTGTCAGCACAGAGCCTGATGTGGGGCTTGAACTCACAAACTGAGAAATCATGACCTGAACTGAAGTCCAACGCTCAACTGACTGAGCCACCTAGGTGCCCCTAAGTATATATATTTTTTGATACAATGGACTTCTGGCACAAAACTTGAGAATTTTTCATTTCCAAGGTTTTCTGTAGTACAGGAAGGAAGTTTGATTTCTTTCTTTCTTTCTTTCTTTCTTTCTTTCTTTCTTTCTTTGCATTTCTTTTTATTAACAAGCTATTAATTGGAACAGGTTTTCTTCCTTGGTTAGTGTGTGGAAGTGTGGTTAGCTCTTTGCCATAAACTGCATGATCTTTCAACGGCATCACTCTGTCTAAGTTCCCATCAGGAAGCAAAATTCTCTGGAGAGAAAATAAACCAGAATTATGGGTATGACTGAGCAAGCATATCTTCATTTTTTTCCTCTTGTTCTCTTCCTACGCCAATATCAACCTATTTTTACTAAGTGTTTACTAAGTGTACTAAGTTTACTAAGTGTCCTGTAAAGCTATTTAATTTCATCCTTCTATTTTCTTTTTCTCCCTCCTGAATATCCTAGCCATTTTTGCTCAATTTATTCTGCTATGTTAAATTGAATATTTTTCTAGTTCTAAAAATAAGCAAGTAAACAAATATACCTTCGGTGTATAGCTGATATTGCTTAACAAAAGAAAAAAGCTATGCATGGTTTAAATGAGAAAACATGTTTGGAATTTTGGGGTAGTTTGGAATATTGTTCACAAAATATAGGCATAGTGCATGCATGTCACATTTTTCTTGTAGAAAGGGTTTTGATTTGTAGTGATTAACTTCAGAAGATGTATAATATATTTTGGCCAGTGAAAACATATGTTTACATGTGTAGAACTCAACACAACATCATAATACAACAGTGTATGGGCATTAAGTAGGAGGTGCCTGTAGATCAACTTTTCTTCCTCTAGGGATCCCTCCCCCCACCATTGATGGTGTCCGAATCCTGCGGGAGGATACCCCAGCCCTACTGAACACAGGAGTGGTCATGTGATTTTCTCCAGCCAGAGAAATATGGGTGGAAATGACCTGTCTGAGTTCCAGGCAGAAACTTTAAGGGCCTGTGTGTGGTTTTCCACATTGTTGTTGTTTTTTCTCTCTGCCAAAGATCATCAATATTCCAGATAGAGAACTGTATCCCAGAAAAAGTCAACATGCAGCTGAGCCTTAACAATCCTTGGCAATACAAAGCTTGAATGAAAATTAATCCTTGTTGTCATAACTCATGAAGATTTGGGGTCGCTTGTCATCTATCTAACTTACTCTAGCTGATTCTGACTAATAGTCATAATTTTTTGATGTTATTGTTTTACATTAAAATGATTTTTTATGTCACTGCTCAGAATATTTTTGAGATAACTCTAATGTAACTGACCCAGTTTCTGAGTGTATTTGAGTTTTTGCTCAGACCATTAAACAGGTTTTAAACCCACAACCAGTGTTGTCAAGATGATGAAATATCCTGAAGGGACATGTTTATATTGTTTTTCATTTCTAGTGTCTTATATTCTTATTTTGCCAAAGAAACTTCAGATTGATCTACTCCATTTCCACATTTGTTTCTGGTATGAGATGACATTCAGGGTTGGTAAAATTTTCTATAAAAATATAAGTGGATTTACACATTGTTGTATTTTATTCTCTATCTCAATAACACAATTTGTCTCACTTTATACCCAGAAGCAAAAAAAAAAAAAAAAAAATGGTGATTAAACTAGAACCAGTGTGTTTAGACATGAAATCTATATAATTTCTGGGAAATTAGTAAACATTTGATTATCAGCTTTCTCCCCATTATTTACAGGAATCGGCATTAACTGTTTGTACAAAATCTTGTTGCTATTAACTTTTGAGCAGCAACCAGGAATTCCCACATGAGAAAGATTTTGATAGCATATTATTCCCAATTTCAGAAGTCTGCCTTTGTAATCTTGACTTGATTCACAAAATTGAAACTATCTCGTTTTCTCTTAGAATGTGTGAGAGGTTTATTTCGATTGGTAGTTCATATGTACTGCCTTTGATATACCTAAGTGCCCTGAAGATCTGTCTACCTTTTGGGGATGTCTAACATGGACATCCCAAGAGAATTTTGTATATGCTAAACAGAGAACATTTCAGAGCTCAAAAATCCAATTTGGGTAAAATATCTGCCTAGGTTTGTTGTTGTTGTTGTTGTTGTTGTTGTTGTATAGTAAAAGAACAATCAAGGCATAATTTTCATTTATTAATGATGTGGATATAGAGAATGATAGATGATAGGTAGATAGGTAGGTAGATAGATAGTAGGCATCTGATGTTTATTTCAAATGGAAATAAGGATCTATATTGCTTTGTTAAAAATTTTCAGTTAGGGTCATCAGTTTAGAACTACTTAGGATATTTGTCTTGATTTATATTCTAGATTAGATAAAATGGTGATGACAACTTGTAATTGATAAATGGAGTAGCAGAAACAGACTTTCAATCTGAGGATCATATTTTTGTTAATGACACCCTACTTTTTACTAATACGGTCTCTATGCTGTCTATTCTTATTTTTACATATTAGAAGTAAATAACACTTGTATTCTATAAGCAATTACTTTTCATTTGGAACAATCACAATATGTTAGAGCTAGAACTGTTAGTGTTTATCTGGAGGAATCCCCATTGAAACTGAGACACTAAGTGACTTGCCAAGTGTCTCATAGCTAATTAGGGGTCAGACTAGGAGGCCTGGCTCTCGGTTCAGTGCTCTTTCTCCTCTGCTATTAACCTGTGCCTCTGTATGGGTTAAGAAATTTAAAACTAATGAATTATTGTTTGCATTTGGGTGGGCCTGGGAGGAGTGTTTTGGGGAGAAAATAAAATATATAGGGAAATGGTGTGGAAATTTGTTGTTGCATGTGACTTTCAAGGAGAAAAGCAGCTTGGCAGTAAGAAATGTAAGACATAAGAAATCTTATTATAGTATGCATTATGACATATAAGGGATAGAAGGGTCAGGGGCAGGAAGGGACAGAGTAGTCTCTTGGCTACAAAGCTGCAGTGACTCTTTGAAAGAAAACCTAAACTGGCATATATATATATACATATATGCGTGTGTGTGTATACACACACACACGCATATATATATACACGCATATATGTACATATATGTATATATATACATATACGCATATATATACATATATGTATATACATATACATACATACATACTGGTGTTTAGGGATGCCTGTCTGAAATATTAGGAGGTACACAGAATAAAAAGAAGCAATCTGAGCCAGATATGTCAATCTGGCCAGAAATAGAAAAATACTAGAATTTTTAAAAAGTAACTATAGACCCTTAAGGTAAAGTATATTTTTAAAAATTCAGAATACAAAATCATAGGAATCCTTGCTTTTAGAATGAATCTAGATGTACAGTGAAGTGTTATTTTTCTTACCCAAACACTTGACTAAATGGCCCCATATAGAGAGTGATAAGGTGGTTTGTTTCCTAACCTTTAACACTGGAATAAAAATATTCACTTTATGTACTTTCCAGGACCCTTGAGAGGTCAGGATGAGCTAATATCTGAGGTGGTTAGGGAAAAGGTAAAAATACATGTAAATTTTAAGTCCTCCTTTTGTAAATAGCTGAGCATGGAGTAGTTTATTGCTTATAATTCACAGTAGCAGTACCAGGAGTAGAAAGTGACACTGGCAGGTTATTTATAATTATCTCGATAAAGGAAAATTTTGTATGCTTCATAGCCCTTGACAAGAAGGCAGAAGTTACTTACCTCTCACAAATACGGTTTTTTATTGATATGTTGTATAAATTTATAAATATTTTAGAATATATATATTTCAATGTGGTGAAACTGAAACCTAAAGTCCCATTAGTTAAATTTAATAAAGAAACATGTTTTGTTAATTTGTAGCCTCATTGTTATCCTCTGCCAACAGAAAAGGAGATGGTCTCAAGTAGCGACTGGTGCCCATTGTGGGTAACATTTGTGGCTACTTTTTATAAACTTAGGGTGATTGTTTCGCTGTTGGATGTGGCCTTTCTGGGTTCAATTTCTGCTTTAATAATTTGTCATTAGTTGTTTTTTTCTTTGATTATTAGTAACCTGACTCATTTGGGAATGTATTTTATAATACAGTGTGTCAATACCATCTATAACATTAAATTAAGGAAATGTTCACATAAGATCCTATAAGCTTTTATGCTTCTCTTTTGAGATATGTTCATGAGAGAAAAACTATTTGATAGCAAGCCTACTGATGATATAAAATGTATGAATTCTTCTAGTTGTCTTGTGGCTATAAAACAATCAACACATTTTTCTATTTTGATGAGATAGTAATTCATATGATTAGAAACTTCCATATATTCTGGTCATAATATTTAAACAGGCATTAAAAATTAAAATTCATATTTTGTGTATAGGACAGTCACAGAGATGAGACATTTTCAACTGTGAAAAAAGTTACTTATTAAACTGTGATAGTTTTCATAAAGTAGATGAACATTTACTATAGATGAAGAGTATGTATGTCATTGTGCACACTATTTTATTAGGACATTTCCAGTAATTTTTTTGCAATTAGAGCTACCAATAAAATATGCATTATGTATATCCTCTACTTTCACCACACATACATACATATATATAATATTGTAAGAAAAAATTCTTTAATTTTTATTTTTTTTGTGTTTATTCAGAGAGAGAGAGAGAGAGAGAGAGGCAGAGACAGAGGGAGAAAGAGAATCTAAGCAGGCCCTGCACCGTCAGTTTGGAGTCTGATGTGGGACTCGAACCCACAAAGCATGAGATCACAACCTGAGCTGAAACCAAGTGTCAGAGGCTTAACCAACTGAGCCAGCCAGGTGCCCCTATTTCATTTTCTATTCAATGTCTTTTTACAGGTTTTCATTTGAAATTTGATGTTTGTAGCTAGAGCTTTTACTGACAAATTAGTCTGCTACCAGGGTCATTTACTGTAGTCAACTCCCCCTGCCCTTTTTGCAGGCCTGTTATACATTACTCATTATACAATTAATGCTTATTGAATGGGTTCTTCTTTCAATAGGCAGTAAATTCCAGACACGTTTCTACTCTGAGAATAGTAGGCAGGATTATTGAGATGACTGTGAAAATATCCATGAGAAATTCAGCTTTTAAGCATTATTGAGGTATCTCAAATTTTCTAGGAGACAGGACAAGAAAGGACTAAGAATCATGGAATTTAACAGGTATGATTAATTGAAATTCTAGTAAGAGTCAGCAGGGCTGAGTGTCATTCATCACACTGATTTGATATGAGGGATGTGTGACTTCAAGGTTAGCCAAGGTGAGCTGGGAATTTCAGGGGAGGGAAGGCTTTTCTTTATTCTCTTCTGAATGGAGACTATCAACCCATAATAGAACAAAAGAAAGCAAGTATTTAAGGAGGCTACCCTCTACGATACCAAATCCTATCTTTGGTTCATCTTCTAAATTCATTATTACTTTATTTAAATACTTTTGAACTTTCTGGCAAGAAAAAGTAGATTAGAAAATGAAAATTACTTAAATATTTTAAAGTCTTGGTAGTTCAATGTAAGGATCCATGCAAATATTTTTAAATCAAACTGCCATACCATTTATCAAGTTGAAAGGAAAAATTGATGGTGTTGTTAGTATCTTCATAGGTCAAGGCATAGTACAACGTTCTCTGTGCTTGTATTGAAAGCCCCTAAGAAACAGACATAAGAATTGCTTCTGGAAATCATATTTGGAAAAATATGGCTTTGCCTGTAGCAAAGAATGCCTGTTATTACTTCATGTGTGAATTTAACCTACCTACAAAGGCATAGGCATTACTAAAAAGCAACTGACCTCCCACCTGGGCACCTGACTGTAAAATTTAGGACAAGGTGGGGGGGCATAGATTATGTGCTTTCTGTAGACAGTTGCCCCTCACAAAGACGAGGGAAATATGGAGGATCACATTGGACTCCTTTTTCCAAACTCACTAAGCAGATGAATGAGTGATTTTTCCACCATGCAGAAAAGTAAGTAAAGTGTAAGGATAAAGGCCAGGAATTTTACTCCAGCAAAGTCTTTCCACCTGGAGATCTGAGGGGTAAAGAATGCACGTATGCCTTTAATATTTTAAAGTCTTGGAGATCTGAAATGAATTCAAAATTGCTAGCAATTAAAGAGTGTGTTATGTAATTAGAGTCACAAGAAAGATTATTAATTTAATTTCTGTCACAAGAGATCTAGAATTAACTTCCTTTGGTTAATATAAAAGGTACAGCAAAGTTTCAAAAAGGTGGAATTTATGAGCTGATTTTTCTTTGCTTTATTTTTGGGGGGAGAATAAAATACTTATTTTAATAACTCTTAATGTGGAGGGAAATTTTATCAAAAGAAAAAGATCCAAACATTTTAGATGCTATATATTCACAAAACACTAGTTTTTTTTTTTTTTAATTCTTACCCAAAAAAACTGGACTGACTTTTCAAGTATATGTTTGTTATGAGGACGTGTATAAGACAAAATGTTTGATGCATTCCTTTTTAAAAAATCATTCGATACCAGAAAAAGTCTGCCTTCAAGTACCTTACATTTTAGTAAGAAGGGCACAAATAAACATAAATGCAGGCATCAAGTAGTGACAAGTATGAATAAAGTTAAGTAGTAAGAAATGTTGTGAGGACCACAAGATAGCTGTTATAGGTAGTTGGACTGACAGGTCCTTCCCAAGATAGAGCGTTAGAGCAAAGACCTGGGCGACGGCATGTGAATACCACTGTGGAGGAGCATTCTAGCTAAGAGAAGAAGAAGGGCAAAGGCACTGAAAGTGTATCAAATACGCTGGGTATGCTCAAAAGGCAGCAAAAACCTCATGTGGTTGGCATGGAAAAGGAAAAAGGGAAAGCAGAAGGTAATTATGTTAGTGGCCAAGGGCCAGATCATGCATCATAAGGACTTTGGACTTTATTTCAAACGCAAGAAGAAATTAGAAGGTTTTGAGCTCTAATAACCTGATTTAAATTATCATTCTGGTTGCTGTATAGACTAGACTTTTGGAAGGTATGGGAGGAAGTGGGAGAAAATTCATTCAAAACATTTATTTACTGTCTATTATATGCCTACTGTAGGAATGGAAGTAAATTCGTATTAGTGAATAAAAAGAGTCCCTGTTCTCCTGAAGCTCACATAAAAATAAATATATGCTCTATTAAGCATAAGAATGTAGAAAACTAACATGAGGTTTAGGGATAGAAAGTGGTGGTGGAGGTGTATGGGCATATACATATGACATATAAAGGTCAAGGAGAATATTACAAATAAGGTTAACATTAAAGCAAAGACCAGAAGGGAATGCAGATATCTTGGGAAAGAAGCTTGAGAAGGAAAAAGCAGCAGGTGCAAAGGCCCTGGTGGAGCATATCCCTGAGAGGCAGCTGAGTTGGAGTGGATGAAAGAGAAGTGGTTAAATGAAGTCAGAGGATGAGGGTAGAGGTGGCAAAGAGTTTTCTAGTATTTTATGGAATTTATGTTGAGTGACATGAGAGATTATTGGAGGCTTCTGAACAGAGGAATGGCATGCTCTGACTCATATTTTATTTTTTTTTTAACTTTTAAAAAATATGGGGCACCTGGGTGGCTCAGTTGGTTGAGCATCTGACTCTGATTTTGGCTTGGATCACGATCTTATAGTTCATAAATTCAAGCCCGGGGTCAGGCTCTGCGCTGACAGTGGGGAACCTGCTTGGGATTCATTCTCTCTCTCTCTCTCTCTCTCTCTCTCTCTCTCTCTCTCTCTCTCTCTCCTTCTCTCACTGCCCCTCCCCTGCTCTCTCTCTCTCTCTAAAATATTAGATCTCTCTAAATATTTGAGAGAGAGAGAGGGAACAAGCAAGTGCCCATGAGCAGTTGATGAGCAGAGAGAGTAAGAGAGAGAGAATCCCAGGCAGGCTCAGCACTGGCAGTGCAGAGCCCACATAGGGCTCAATCCCAGGAACCGTGAGACCATGACTGAGCTGAAATCAAGAGCCAGACCCTCAATGGACTGAGCCACCCGATGTCCCTCTTACTCACATTTTGAAAATAACACTCTGGATGCTCTGTGTAGAATACATCATGGAGGAGCAAGACCAGATGGTAAGAAGCTAGGATGTTCTGGAAGATAGAGATTTATGCCACTCTGGTCCCCTTCAAGAAGGGACTCACTGTCCAGTGAGGAAGAATGTGGTTGGCTGACAACGTCTGGTTGTTACCTTCATCATGGGTTGCCTCACTTTCTTAGAATGGCCTCAACCAATCACTGAGCAAGGTGATCATACAGCCATTTCTACCCAGTGTGGGACCCCTGTCATGGGTAACCTTTTCTTCAGAGCCCTTTGGTGGGCTGGCAGACTCTGTCACGTTGGCATCACTGTCCACCAGCAGTCTCTGCCCGGTCCTGCTTCCTTGCTTTTCCTTTCACAGGTGTTACTTCTCCCCCCCACCCTTGCCCCACTACACTGTTTGCACTCCTAACTCCATCTCTGTGTCTGCTTCCTGAAGAACCCAAACTTCAACAGATGGAAAAAGTTAGATGAATTAAGAAGCTGTGGTGATAATTCAGGCAAAAGATGATGGGGATTTGGGGTAGATTAGTGGCAGTGGAAATCTCAAAAAAAATATTGTGGACATACTTCACAGATAGAATGAATAAAATTTATGAGAGGGTTGAATATGGGTTGTGATAGGATGATCCAGTCAAGGTTGACTTCAAGTTTTTGACTTGAAAAATTGGAAACATGGGATTGCTTCTCTTTGCCAAAATAGAGAAAATGGTAAAAAAAAAAAAAAAAAAAAAAAAAAAAAAAAAAAAAAAAAAAAAAAAAAAAAAAGCAGGGTAGGGAGCTTAGAGAAAATTAAGAGTTCAATTGTAGCATATTAATTTCACCATTTTAAGTTGGGTTTACAAGTCTGGATTTTAGTGCATGACCAGTGAAGAAGATATGCATTTGGAAGTTATCAGTCTATTACGGTATTTTAGCTACAAGAGTGGATGGGCACACCTAGAAAATGAGGGCAGACAGAGAAGTCTGTTTTGTAGGGTACTACAAAGTTTACAGATCAAAAAAAAAAAAAAAAAAGAGGAAAAGCCAATTAAGAAGTCTGAGAAGATATAACCACTGAGTTAGCAAGAAGCAAGAGAGCATATATCAGGGGCTAACTGAAGAAAGCATTTCAAAAAAGAAGGAGAGATCATTTGATTCAAATGTTGCTAATAGTTACGGTATAATGAAGACAGAAATCACCACTAGATTTGGAAACATGGAGGAGTTGATGGCCTTGATAAGGATGGTGTTGGTGAGGTGGTGAACACTAAAGCCTGAGGGCTGGGAGTTCAAGAGCACATGCTGTGTATGAAAGGGAGGACAATGCAAGCAGAGCACAGTGCTTTAGACAAGTTGAGAAATAGCTGGAGCCAGTGTACTGCCAGCAGGATTTATTACATGATTACTGTTATTTTAATAAATACATTTATCAGTACAATATGCCAGACAGTTTCCTACATGCTCGATAAACATCTAATTTAACACTCATAACAATTCTAGTTGGAGACACTATTGTTATTTCTGTTGTAGTGGAAATTTGAGGACAGAGATATTACACTTACTAAGATCACACAGCTAGTAAGGTGTGCAGGTGGTGATTCAACTCAGGTCATCAGAATCAATAGCATTCTTTGGAGTAAGTTGTTCCAACCCTGTTGCTGTCTGTAGTGCAGGATGTCTGTCTGTTGGAGTTTATATACTGATGGGAATGTTAGTATAAAGAAAATCTGATGATAGAAGAAGGAGAAGGATAATTATAGGAGCAAATTCCTTGAATATGCAGGAAGGGATCTAAATGCAGTGCATAAACAGAGAGTTTGGCCTTAGATGGATAGGAGCAGGGATTATTCATCCATTGATAAAGGACAGAAGCCTAGATATAAGCATGCAGGGGCGCCTGGGTGGCTGAGTCAGTTAAGTGTCCGACTTCAGCTCAGGTCATGATCTGATTCTTGGTTTGTGGGTTTGAGCCCCGTTTTGGGCTCTGTGCTGACAGCTAAGAGCCTGGAGCCTGCTTCTGATTCACTGTCTCCTCCTCTCTCTGCCCCCCTTCCCCCACTCTCTCAAAAATAAATAAACATTAAAAATGTAATAAAAATAAAAAATAAATATTAGCATGCAAATGCAGGTAAGATTTTAGGTTTGGTGCTAAGAAGGTAAGTTATCTTCTGACTGCTTCTATTTTCTTGTGAAACATGAGGCCAGGCCTTCATTTGAGAGTGAGGAAAGGAGTAAAAGTGGTGGAGGATTTAAGGGAAAACAGAAGGCACAAAATAGTGGGTTAGTTGTTGTTTTGTGGATCAAATTTAAACATTTAAAGAATAATAACAACTGTAATGATTATTTGTAATATTGAGCACTTACTATATGCAAGTACTGTAATAAGGCCTTAAATGTATTAATTCATCAACTCCTCTCAGCAATAATATTACTGCTATTATATCAATTTTGCAGATAAGAAAATGAAGACATAGAAAGCCATGGAACAATTTATTGGTTAGGACTCTGTTAGCAAGGGACAAAAACCAAACTCACTCAGAAGCTCACTGGTCCATAGAATAGGAGAGTCCGGGGATGTCTAGTAGCTAAGTTCAGGCACTTCAATGAAATCATATAATCATTAACTTCTTCTCTTTGCTTCCCTCTGTGTTGGATTTATTCTCAATGTAGCTCTTTCTCAACACTCTGATCTCCCAAACCTTTTCCATGGGGGTAGCTTCCGATAGCCTTAGATTCATATCCTTAGAGCTTATTAACCTCAGTGGAAAGAGACATTCTTTTTCCCAGTAGTTGCTACACAAATTTTAGTCTGACTTGAGATAGATGTTGTCTTGAACTGATTGCTGGAACCAGTGGGGTAGAATTCACTGATTGGCCTGAATGGCTAAACCTCCATCAAGGAGAGGGTAGTATTGGTCCCACCTGAACTTCATGTACTAAAAGTTGAGGGGGGATTGTTTCTTAAAGAAGATTTAAGATGTTATTACTAGAAGGGGTACTGGGTGCAAGGCAAGACAAAAATTAAAGTCTGTTATTATTACTAATTACCTTCAGTAAACTCACGAGGTTCTAAGGTCATCAAAACCAGCTTAATGAAAGATCATTGAAGGTTTGTCAAAATTAATTATATATATATATATATATATTCTTGTAGGTTGAGCTTGTAGGTGCTAGTTGAGCAAAATTATCAGAATTTTGATTTATTCTTCCTAATACCTTTTAGTCATCTCCTGAACATGTGCCAAATTGCAAGGTTTTGCTCAGATTGCTTTACCAAATTGTGTTTCACTTTTGTTTTATTTAACTACAACTTGCACTTGTATAATGATGCCACTGGGGGAAGAATTTTCAATGGTGTTTGGAATAAATAATAACTATAATTTGATGCATGGGAGACTGTTCCCAGAAGTTACATAATTCATTTCAAGGCTCACATGGACTGAGATAAAATGGAAACTCTGTTTTGACTTATGATTTTGCTTGTTCTTCCCTATTCTTATTTTCCCTTCAGTGATTAATTTTTCTCCAGGGAAAAGTTGAAATTTTATTTACTAATATGAATGACCAGGATGCCATTAGAAATCTAAATGGGGATACAAAATACCTGTTTCTGTTTGACTCTTTGAAAAGGTTTTAACATTAATATATATCTGAGAAACATTGTCTGTAATATGAAATTGTTACTATCTCATCCCATAGGGGTAAGGATGTTTTGGAATTACTTTTTTTGGAAAATTTCATATATGCAAGTCTTGATTATTTTATAATGAACTCTGATTTATATATTACTCAGCTTCAAAAATTGTTAGCTCATGACCATTTCTTCCTTCTGTTATGATTGAGTTTGCACTTTATAAAAGTAACTTTTTTTTTTTTTTTTTTTAGTGATAGTGACACTGGCAGAACCAGTGTGAAATATAGTGAAGCTGCTGTCAGAAAACTATTTAGGTAGCCATTGTGCTTATCTAGGTGAGAACCTGAATTTAAGCAAATGAGAGATTGGATTTTAAAAATATATATGTAAAAGATACAATATCTACATAATCTGGCCATGGGTCGAATAACAAGATAGTCTGATAAGGGAAATATTGGTATAATTTTATTTTTGTGTTCTTCAGTTTAAACATCACCAATATGCTACCAAAGTATTTTGAGTGTTCACTAGAGCTATAACTCCTTTGTAGTCAAGACCTAAACCATGATAATACATTTACATAACTTTCTGATTAGAATTTATAACCGGATGAAAATTTGTTATGAAGTTTCTTGGAATGAGAAAATAAAAATAAATTTTGTTTGATTTCCTGGTTTTTGGGAGAGGAAGCAGAACACATAGGAATATACCTGACACAAAATAGAAGCTTAATAAATGTGTTTGTGGAAATAAGTAAATATATTGTTCAAAAAGTAGTTTGGAAACACTTTGTAAAATCTCACTACTTCTAGAAATTGCTTGGGTATGTTTGTAGTAGGAATCCAATAGAATATTTTGTCAATTATACCTCAGTAAAGCTGAAAAAAAAAGAATAAAAAGGAGTTCATTTGTAAAAGTACAAATTAAAGAGGGAATAAACAATAAAAAGAAAAGGAAGCAAGTAGACAACCATCTGCCATTGTTGGTTTAGTTCTGCACCTGTGATGAGTTTGGGCTGGTCTGGTTCCACGATCCTGTGAGGAAAAGAAATCATTTTTATTAAATGTATTACACACACACACATACACACACACACAGTACACACAATCAGTATTCAGTGACTCAAGAGGTTAACTTACAGAATTACTTGGTTTAACACGTAGATATCACAAATGGAAAAGATAACATGACTTTGATTTCTAAAATTTGCATTGGAGTTTATATTGGCATTTTAAGTACAACAAACCATGAAAAGTGACTCCCCTCCTACTCGAACTTCACCACTTGTAACAACATCAGGGAGGAAGGCAGAAATCCTGTGCTTTGATCATCAAAATATAGTGTCTACATAAATTGAGCCCTTACAGGATGGAATTATGGGGGTTGATACTTACAAAAACACATTGGAATAGATAAAGTGCAACTTTATCTCTTCACCTTGGACATTTATAATTCCCACTGGAAGAAAAGCTTCCTCTACCCATCCCCTCTTGCCCCCACCCCAACACTTCCAAGGAACTTATAGTACTTCCAGTAACATGTTTGGTCACTAAACTGCCAGAAATTGGAGTGCAACACTGTTTATATGCAAATCTGATTAGTATTCTTTGGAAAGTATCCACTTCATTGGTTCTACTCTGTCTGAGATCAGATGGAGCCCTAAAGTGAGACCATTCTTATTTTTCAAAACCATAACCTCTTCTGGAAGCTGTTCTCTTTTTAATGAAGTGAACTATCAGGATAGAAAAAAGTCTTTTACTTGTCTTATGACTAATATACATGGAGAATTGATTTCCTGATATGAAACACATAATCTACTCTTGAAATAATGTTTCTCTTTAAACTAGGCAGTAATTTATTTTAGGCTTTAAAATATCATCAGTTATTGTCTCCTTTTTTTAAGTTTATTTATTTTGAGAGAGAGAGAGAGAGAGTGAGCAAGGGAGGGGCAGAGAGGGAGAGAAAGAATCCCAAGCAGGTTCCAGCTGTCAGTGTGGCGCTTGAACCCATGAACTGTGTGATCATGACCTGAGCTGAAATCAAGGGTGGGATGTTTAACTGACTGAGCCACCAAGGTGCCCCTGTCTCCTTTTTAACTTAAATTTTGTTAAGACTTTATGACTCCTTTAATTCTGGACACTCTGCTCCCTCTGGGTTGATTGTTTTGTGTGGTTTTTGGCATCAAAAGAAAGGAATGAAAAAAAATTAAAAAGTCAACTTGGGTAAATCATGGAAAGAATCTTTTAAAATTAGTGGCCCCATCCAGTGACAAATCCCTTTTAATTCCAAGTAAATTAGTAACACTTTGAGATTTCCTGTATCCTTAAAAATGTCTCAAAAGTCACAAGAATAGCAGCCACATAGCAATGTGATTCCTCACTTACATGTGCGAATGTTAACAAAAATAGCCATATGATGACAGCTTTTCAGTTTGGTTAAATATACTAGTCTAATTAAGAAATTAGAGTTCTTGGAGAGACACAGAATCTATTTGTTCATTCCTTCATTACTTAATTCAATAAATATTAGCGGGGCACCTGGATGGCTTGGTTGGTTGAGCATCTGACTTTGGCTCAGGTCATGATTTCACAGTTCCTGAGTTTGGGCCTGTGTTGGGCTCTGTGCTGACAGCTTGGAGCCTGGAACCTGCTTTGGATTCTGTGTCTCCCTCTCTCTCCCTCCCACTTGTGCTCTGTCTCTGTCTTAAAAAAAAATGAATAAAAGAATAAAAAAATAAGTATTATCAATAATCTGTTAAGCTTTGTGTCAGATACTTGAACTTAAAGTATGAATACGCTACATCCATACTTTATGCCATATATATACCATTACTAAGTCCAAATTTGACTATAAGGATAAGCAAGGATTTATTTTTGTGCTTAAAATAGAATCCCCCCCCCCAAATGGAGCTCAACTGACTTAATGAAACACTGCGTTAATAAGGTTTCTGCAGTAAGTTTGATAAAAGTGAGTGCTATAAGCATGGTGGACCCAAAAAGACCCTGTAATAGTAGCATATTCAGCTGCTTTATCACATTCTGTTTCTGTATGTACTTTTTTTTGCAATAGTTTCATTACCTAAAACTGTGACTGACACTCAATAAATATTTGTTAGATGAATGAATGAAGCAGTAAATTACCATCGTCAATCATACTCATCAGAAAAATTTTCATTAAGCAGCATTTGTATTTTGGATAAATGGCCTCTCTTGCCCCAAATTAAAGAATCAAGTTGACAGGCAACCAATTAAACTCATAAATACACCTTTCTATTTTAAAATTCAAAATTGGTGATATAGTGTCAGGAATATAACATGATCTATGACACTAAACGATGTTATTAACTGAATTTTAATGGTTATACAGTCTTTTCCATGCTTAATTTATAAGTTTGTTTTGGTTTTGCAGTTATATAAGAGTTAGCATAAAGCATTTATAAGTTGCTATGATTGCTAGATATTGTTCTCCGTGAAGAAATAAGAAAACTAACCTGTCTAGACTCACTCTTGGAGGCCACTGTGGATTGTAAAGGGCAAAGAGTGACATTTATCGAGTACATGAATGGATTGGCACAGTCTTTAGAAGTGGGAATGAGGATGGAGAAGACTCAATAATCCATTTTGCTGTTTACACGATCTACTTCTGCTTCCTGTAAAACACTGGATTTTTTTTTTTTTTTTTTTTTTTTTAGTTTTCAGAGGTTGCTTGGACTGAGAGCAGCAGAGCATTTCTCTTTATTGTTTGAGTATAATCAGAAATACCAATTTTGAAATGAAAGTTGAAGCATGAAGAGTATAACTGAAAGACAAAATACTCCCTGATGCAGTATTTCTGTACCGTATGATGCAATTCCGTAAACCAACGTGTAGTTTTGAGCCCCAAATAGGAGCCTGCCACAAGTGTAGGCACTTGGACCCAGCAGGGTAGAAAACAAAGCCCCTGAGCATATGAGTTGATTTTACTTTTTCTATTTGAGGGCAGAAGGAAGAGTGGAAAAAATACTGGAATGGTAATTTGGATTTGCAGTGCGCAAGCAGATGCTATATGGCTTTTTGACGTGGGCAGGCATTTCCCCTTTGCGACTTCCTTGTGTGCAAAATGTGAAGTTGGAGCCTCTTCTTTTGGAAATTATTTTAAACTTACAGAAAAGTTCTAAGAATAGTACAGAAAACTCCCAAAAATGTTTATTCATAAAGCAGTGTCACTACCTGTTACAATAGTGTCTTTAGTTTCATATGTTAAATGTGGTTGTCATGTCTCTTTAGTCCTCTTATATTTGGAATTTTCCTCAGCCTTTCTTTGATCTTCATGACCATAAGTCATTTAAAATTACAGGCCAACTCTTTTGGAGGAGTTAGCATTGTCTGGTGTTTCCTTTTTAGATTCAGTCTATTAATGTCATAGTAGGAATTTTGTGCCCTTTTCACTGTATTCCATCAAATGGCACTTTGGGTTGTTTTTGCCCCTTCATTGGTAGTGTTTGATCACTTAAATACGATGATATCTTCCAGATTTCTTCACTGTAAAGCTGTTCTTTTCTCTTTTATAATTAATGTGTATTCTGCGAGGGGATACTTTACACAACGTAAATTTCCCATTCTTCATTCCACTTTCACTCGCTAGTTTTGTTGATGTTTCTTGCCTGAATTAATTACTATGATTGCAGTTGACAAATGGTAATGTTCAAATTCTATCATTTCTTCTACGTTTATAAGTTGTCGTTTTTACTATATGGAACACTTTGCTAATTGTTTTAATGCATATGTGTAGATTTCATTTTATTCGATAGGATATATCATTAAGTCTCCTGACACTAACTTGTCTCAATTTTGGCCACTGGGGACCCCCTTCAAGCAAACTTCTGTGTATGTCCAACATGGTTACATCATTTTTTGTGCATTTCCTTAATTTATGGATTAACACATTTTAGGCTTATTCTGTAATGTTCATGCCCTAGTCCTGGAACTAGCTTTTAATGCAAGGAGCCCTGGTAAATCTCACTGATGCATATGCTGATTGCTAGTGGGGTATCACTGCTCCCAGAGCTTCTTAATGTCCAGAGGTAGTGCATATGTATCTATATTATCTAGGTTTTCCCCTTTTCCTATATATAACTTCTTTCTTTTTCTGTGAAAATCTCTGTTTGCTTCTTTGTTCAATTTCCCAATCCCAGTGGCCTGTTATCCCACTTGGAAGCCTCCCTGACCTAAACCCTTGTCAGGCCTTTCTCCTTCCTTGATCGGGGCTATCTAGTGGCTCTTCAAATCGTTAAGGAAGGAAGGAAATAATGAGGGAAGAGAGGAGAGTAATAATTTTGAGTGAGTAAAATAGTAGTTATGCAGTTTATTTTATTTTTTTTTTTAAATTTTTTTTTTCAACGTTTATTTATTTTTGGGACAGAGAGAGACAGAGCATGAACGGGCGAGGGGCAGAGAGAGAGGGAGACACAGAATCAGAAACAGGCTCCAGGCTCTGAGCCATCAGCCCAGAGCCTGACGCGGGGCTCGAACTCACGGACCGCAAGATCGTGACCTGGCTGAAGTCGGACGCTTAACCGACTGCGCCACCCAGGCGCCCCTATGCAGTTTATTTTAAAACCAGGATGAATGCATGATAATTTATTAGGGTATTATAGCAGTTGGATTGGAATAATTTTGTGGTGTCTTATTAATAAAGTAAAATACAGAATATATTTTTAGTTTTCATATCTGCTGCCTTGTCCCTTAAAATCTAACATTCTTCTCTCATGGCAATAGTAGCATCTTTGCACTCTACATTTGCTGTTTACACTGTTTTACAGTCTTCACTGGGGAAAGGAATGAATCATGGATTTCTTGATTTCATCTGGCTAACTACTAAGAGATATACTGTCCAATTTTTTTAAAAAAAGTGTAAGCATTTTTAATTGAAACAATATGAGCAAATTAAAAATAAACTCACTAAAGGAGAAAAGAATCCAAAACTCCCAATAGTTTGTGAGCCTTGAAAGAAGTTAAAAGTGGAAATGTCCTGACATTCTTCTTTTGAAAGGTTGAGCTTAAAAATAAAAGCGACCTGACAAACACAAACCTTGATTAGACATTGAACCATAACATTGCAAAAAACAAATAGTCTGAGAACAAATAAGTCTGAAAAAGATAGAGCACTGCTAAGGGGCAGGCAATATCTTCCATGGTAAAAAATAACAAATGATGGCTAAATGTATTTCTGCAGGAATTTCTGATTAGATAATACTCTGGGGAGGTAGATGGCATAGGTAGCGGGTGTTCTAACTAATGAAAGAACCACAACTTGAAAAGCTTGCTTCTTTGATTGTCTCAGTTATTATTCATTCCTGTAATCTTTCTAACACCTGGAAATACACCACTTTTTACTTACAGGGGCATTACATTTTCAGTTTTTCCATGGCCATTTCTAAGTCTTCAAATTCTAGTTCTTATTTTAAAAGAAGCTAGGTTTTAAATACATAATGAGTTTCTCCGGCTGTTTTCCAGCATCTCTGCTCCTGATTTTCCCTCCTGCCATGACGAAGATGTTTCACAGACCTGTTCCTGCACTGGCTGGTGAGTATCAAGTTTCCTGAATGAGAAAATTGATTTAGTCACCAAAAAGCTGCTTTTAGAGCACCTACTACGTGCAGAGACCCCCTTTGACATCACTGCCTCATAAAACATACTTGCAGTCAAAGGGAAAAGATTAGATAATGCATAATAAGTATAGTGTTAAGAATTCTCCTTGTTGATTTGGCTATCTTAATAAGAGTCTTAGTTGCAAGTGACAAAAATTAATTCAGCTTCACTTAGAAAAGGAAGAACCATGGGCAGAATCTTTACAAGTTTCAAAAATGCAGCTGAAGAAATCAGAAAACAAATGTGGGGGCACCTGGATAGCTCAGTCAGTTAAGTGTCCGACTTTGGCTCAGGTCATGATCTTGCAGTTGGTGAGTTCCAGCCCCACCGTGGGCTCTGTGCTGACAGCCCAGAGTCTGGAGCCTGCTTCAGATTCTGTGTCTCCCTCTTTCTCTGCCCCTCACCCCTGCTTGTGCTCTCTCTCTCTCTCTCAAAAATAAACATTAAAAAATAAAATAAAATAAAATAAAATAAAATAAAATAAAATAAAATAAAATAATAAAAAAGAAAACATGTGTGGCTCAGCTGTAGGATACATAGCCAGGATCTGGATGGAGCTGATCTGGATAATGGGTACTTTATATAGAAAAAAACTGGATTAAGATAAGGAGACAGTAGTGTGATTATAAGCATCTAGAGTACCAACAATCCCAGTTTGCCTGGGATAATTGTGGTTTTAGCACTGGAAGTCCTCTGTTTTAGGAAACCTTTTAGTCCCAGGGAAACTGGGATGGCTGGTCACCCTTCCAGTAACATTTGGCCAAAATTCTGTCCTTGTACAAGAGTGAAATTTAAATATTTTGGTTAAAATCATGGAAAAATATGCTTCATAGTCAATATAGAAAGCCTTGACATTGAGAGGTAAATTCTGTTAAAATAGCAATTTAGTAGGTGCTTTAACTTGTCACTATAGTTAGCCCATTGATCAATCTATTTAGACACAGCTACAGTTAAACTTATTTATATAAAATTTCGCCACATACTTTGTGATCCATACTAAGCTTCCCATTCACCCAACAGTCATCACTGGAATCTTCCTTCTACTACATCTGTTTCTTACCTCACAGTATAGACATTACACCATCTCTAATTTGCTGGCTAATGCCTTCTGATGGGTGCTTTGCTGAGTCTACCTGCATTATCTCATTTAATTCTTCCAACACCTCTATACAATTAACTCTCAGAAATTAAGTTACTTGCTCTTGGTTACATATCTAGTAAGCAGGAGAGCCAAAATTGAATGCATATTTCTTTTGACTCCAGAGTTCATGTTTCAACAAATTCATCCAGATTATTTCTCAGTGATAACTGACATTTTCTTTTTTTAATGTTTATTTTGAGAGAGAGAGAGAGCAAGAGTGAGCAAGAGGGAGCGCAGGGGGTGGGTGGGCATAGAGAGAGGGAGAGAGAAAATCCCAAGCAGGTTCCACACTGTCAGTACAGAGCTTCACCCAGGGCTCAATCTGACCAACTGTGAGCTCATGACCTGAGCCCAAATCAAGAGTTGGACACTTAACCCACTGAGCCACCCAGGTGTCCCATGGACATTTTTTCAAAACTGTTTTCAGAGAGACAACTCCATTGAGGGTATGTCATATATGCTGCAAGAGCTGTCTATTGGGTAGAGTACCAGTTGTCAAACCCAGGGAGCTTTTAAAAGTATCAGTAGCTATATTTTTCACACAGAAATTCTGATTTAGCTGATTTGATGTAGGTTCTAACCATTTGACAATTTTTAAGAAACCTTATCAGGTGACTCTTGTACAGCTAGACTTGAGAAACCACTGGTGTAGTATATTGACTACTATCTCTGTAACCATTGAGGCATGAGCAGTTGAGAACAAGAAGATGATCTGAGAGAAGTTGAATGATTAGGTAGGAATATTATGGAAGATTTAACTACTATTGAATAAACAGCAATTGATTATATCATTTATATGAAGAATGATAATCTTTCTTTTCATGTCAACACTAGTATAATTAATTCAGCCATTTTATTACATTTATTATACCCATCCTGTTGGTCATCTACTCTTAACATGCACAGAAACAAATAAACAACTGAAAAAAAAAAAACAACTTAATGGCAAGCCACCTTGTTGCTCCCTTAAATTAGATAACTTCCCTCAATGAAACTGTGCTATATCTGATAATGAGTGAGAATGGTGCAAATCATATCCTTAACTTTGATTTCTAAAAATACAATTCCAGTTTTGAACTCTTCCCAGGTAAGAGAGAAGTGACTATCAAGAAATAGAATAAGGAGAGGATTCTAAGTCTAGACAGCTGGGAAGTGGAAGAGAAATCACAATTCCAGACAGATACGAGTGACGTGCAGGTGCTGAGGTATAAAGCAAGATAAATAGCCATAAAGACAGCAACAATAACCTGAAGATTTTTCATAACCAGAATCCTCTGTCCTAGGGCAATAACATTTCTGGAATCCTGTTAAGGCAGGACCTGATTCTTGGTTTAGCTAGTTTGATTGTCAGATTGAATACTTGAGTGCTGTGGTCTGAGAGACAGTAGGAGAGGAGTGATTTATGACAGCATAACAGATGACCTTAAATCTTTTTGATTGAATTCTGTCATAGTTAAAGATAGGACCATTATATTCTCTTGAAACAATTAACCAACTTACACTAAATTATCTGCATGACTGTTGATACATAGCAGTTTTTAGGAGTGAAAGAAGGCACACTGAATTCTTCTAATGTTTTCCTTCCTGATTTGCCATGACCACATTGAAATCTGAGTTGAAAATACTTTCTAGTATAAGACTATATATATCACTTATAGGAAAAACACAAACTGTATGAAAGCAGATGTGGTACTTCAGAATAACACCAACAGGGTAATACAGTTGTTAAATTGGCCCCAAATACCAGCACATACACTTTTTTAAAAAAGGTTGACAGGGAAAACATATCTCTTGGGAGTGTAGGCTAGACTATCTGTCAAAGGGAGAATTGAAACCATATTTCCATTAGAGGTGGTCATTGATCATTTGGTGAAGATTTCTGTAGACAAATTGCATAGACTATGTCATCTTCCACTATCTTATCTTACATATACAGACCTCAGACATTCTTCAAGGAAAGGCAATTTGGCACTCAGAATTCAGGCAGGATTGTTAAAAATGTGATTCCAAGGAAGGAGCTCTATACACATCAGTTGGAGAAAAAGTAGTTGGAGAAAACAGAGGTTGTGTGTTGGATCTGAGCGTCAGTAAATCAGCAATAGTATACTCTAAGGTTTAAGCCCAGAAGTAGCTCCAATTAAAAAAAAATAAGAATTTTATGTGTATTTGGTAGATAAGGGGGGAAAAGAAAAAAACCTGTAAATGAATTAACTGGAAAATTAAAGAAAGATCTCTCTCTTGTTTTTTGTTTTTTTTTTTTGTTTTTTTTTTTTTATTTTTACTGGGAATCCCTCAAGTAAATATTACTACATTAAGAGAAATACCTTCGGGGTCCTGGGTGACTTAGTCAGTTAAGCATCCTACTCTTGATCTCAGGTAAGGTCTGGAACTCAGGTTCGTGAGTTCAAGCCCAGGCTGGGCTCCATGCTGGATGTGAAAAACAAAACAAAACAAAACAAAAACCCCCCAAACCCAGAAATACTTTGAGTCATCTAATGGCCTTTTCAGATATAAATATTCATATATGTATTATATTAATAACATTATAATCCTTGAACAATAGTAAGAGACAGAAAATGTGTACATCCCTTCTCAGAAAATTGAGTTGCCTGTTAAATTTTATAATTTGTTTGGAACAAATGACATAAGTCCTCACATTTTTATTTTACATTTTAAATCTCCTATGCATATAATGTTTTTTTTCCCTCTGTGTATAATGTTAATATCTATCATAGTATCTACATAGTATTAATGTTTCATATTTGTATACAGGTAAGATAAGAAATAATGTTTATATTCATCATTATCGATATATAATTACTATTTTACTTTCCCCATGGACGTATTTTGTTTCCCTAAGAAGATGAAAACTTACAGGTGTGGAATGTATGATCTACTTCCCTGTATTCTATGTTGTGTTTAATATAGTGCTATGCCTTTAGTTGATACACACATTTATTTGCTAATAATCCATAATATGTACCTGGATAACATGCAGGAAATAGCCTAAAGAAATTTGGGGTGTCTGGGTGGCTCAGTCAGTTGAGCATCCAACTCTTGATTTCAGTTCAGGTCATGATCCCAGTGCCATGGGATTGAGCCCTGAGTTGGGCTCCTCAGTGAGTGTGGAGCCTGCTTAAGATTCTCTCTCTCTCTCTCTCTCTCTCTCTCTCTCTCTCTGTCTCTCTCCCTCTCCCTCCCTCCTTCCCTCTCTCTTTCCCTCTCCGCCATTCACTCTCTCAATCTCTCTAAAATAACAAAATTAAAAAAAAAATAAAGAAAATTTAAGTATTTAAATAGTATTAAATATTAATGTAATTATTAGTTAATTCCATTAATTCACCTCCTCTGCTAGAGCCAATACCTGAGTTATTAGCAAACTAAAGACAATATGGTATTGTTTGGGAGTGGTATGCATTTTTTTCCCTTTCACTACCAATGTTCAAAGATAACATAAAACACTTAATAAGTGTTAAGTTTTTATTTGTCCTGACTGGTTATCTCAAAAAAAAATTTTTTTTGCAAAGCATTTAATGCCTATATCTCATTGCCAGTGGACTTGAATCACAAGTCCACATATGAAAACACATATGAAAAAGTGTTGTTTTTTTTTTTTTACCTGAAAACAATACAACTTGCTAACTTCTGATCCTTGTGGAGAGTGGATGCAAGTATGTTGTTTTGTGGGTCTTTAGTCTTAGCAATTTACATTAACCCATGCCTGCATGTACAAGAGCAAGTAGGGTTCTATGTATTGAATGAGGCAGGAGCTAAGGATGGGGGCAGGTGGGATGAAAAGAGGAACAGAACAGGATGAAAAGGGAACATTACAGCATCTTCCTGTGATTGCTGGCGAGGTGCCCTCTTCCTCTTTCTACCTCTCTGGTTGTGACTGACAGGGTTTTAACTGTGTCACAAATGTTTTTAATCTTGGCCATATTAAAGAATCTTGAAGATAAATGTTTCCTGGTTGGCTCTCAGGGATCAGTCTTGCTTGTGTATATTCATCATGTCTCTAAGCCTTGGTAAGTCACAGTGTGTTAGCTTAGGAAAGAAGATCAGGAAAATACATTTGGGGTCAAATACAATGGTAATTTGGAAACACTTGCCTGATCATAGCTTTGACCTGGAGTGTCAGTGTAGGAGGTTTCAAATTATTCACAGTCAAATATTTTAACTCATGTGATTATTTTCACAAATCCTACAATATGGACTGATTCCTCATTCTAGTCTACATAACTTTTTAGCCATTTGCATACACTTGAAAAACATGAGTTTTCAAAATGTTCGTATTTTTTGGACTATGAAAGTCTGGACAATTGCAGTGTTGAGTACTTATATCACTGTCATTGCCTATTCAATTATCAAGTAGGTCTTTTTACTTCATATTGGAGCATTTATTAAATGGGCAAGCTGATCTTAAAAAATCATAAAAAACGATTCCAATGCATATCTACACTTCCTACATCTACATTCAGCACAGACTTTAATGCTAAAAAACTTTTGACAATGTGATTATTTCCATTGTTCCAAAATTTTAAAATTAATAATAGACCTTAGTGATTCATTGTAGTATTTTTAAAGTTTGTTATGATTATCAGATTATCTTTCTGTGAAATAAACTCAAATATCATTAATATTCCTCCTGAAAGTGCTTATTTTTTCCATTTTATGAAAAAAGCACTTTAAATTATCTTTAAGAGTTCCTTTTAGTTTATTAACTCCTATTTCCTCTACCATTGGCTTTTATTTTATTAAAAAAAATTATGTTTATTTATTTTTGAGGAAGAGAGAGGGAGAGAGAGCGAGCGAGCAGGGGAGAGAGGCAGGCAGAGAGAGAAGGAGACACAAAATCAGAAGTAGGCTCCAGGCTCCCAGCTGTCAGCACAGAGCCTGATGTGGGGCTTGAACTCATGAACTGTGAGATCATGACCTGAGCTGAAGTTGGACACTTAAGTAACTAAGCCACCCAGGCGCCCCATCCTCTACCATTGACTTTTAGATACAGTCTTACTTTAACACACCTTTCCAACATATGCCAGAATAATGCCAGAATATCATGTTTAATATCTATGGTAAGCTCAAGGATATATTTTACATGGAAATGGTTTTTCGTTTTTGTTGGGAGTGACTTCTCTACAGTTTTAATCAAATCTGACTCAAAAAATCGAATCTCCCTGATGATTAGGTAATACAGTTAGGATGAGTGAGAGTCCATCTGCAGGAAATGTAATATGAATTTCATTTACATTTTCATCCAGCCACTCGAACCGTACAGAGTAATGGCAAGATATTTTAAGGAGCCAAGGAGTTATAAAGTTTTCAAAAATAAGTTAACTGAAGAGAGTCATTTGCTTAGATGTTTAAAAACAAAATCATTACACTTATATTTTAGAGCTCTCCTGAATATGGCTAGTTGTAAAGAAAAAGTCTTTAGGAAAACAAAGCATTATTATTATTATTTCCACTGTAAAAATGCCAAATCTAAAGACATATTCACATAGTTAATGCACGCAGTATTTCACTGAATGAACAAAGACAAGACTGTCATGGCATTTCTCTTTGGTACAAGTCCTTTCCACTGCTTTGGCAAATGTATCACATTTTGAAAGGCCAGATCCTGAGGATAGAACAAAGCAATATAACATTATGAGGAAGAGACTTTTTCTCATGCTGTTATTAACATCCATCAAAAACCAGTGTATTTTTTAATACTATTTTCAAACTGACTCCTTCCCATCAAACAAAATCACTTATGACTTCATTCATGAAAACAGGCTTTTGGTTTCCCATCAATAAGTGGCAACCTGTTTTTGCCAACCCAACCAACAAGTCAGTCTATTTTACATCTGATATAAAATGCAGTTTCAGTCAGTGAAATCATTTATAGGAATAAAGCAAGAGAAGAAAGCTTAAAGTAGACAGAGGCTAACTATATTTAATCCACTGTGCATAGTGGGCCATCCCAATGGAATCAGACATAAGTATTTCCCTAACTAAGCCTTCCTTCACCATTTCAAATGGAGTTATGAAGTATGTTTATTATGAACTTTTGAACTGTCTGAACTTATTCTACCCACTGAAATATTGCCCTGAAAATGCTCTTTTCAGCTAGTAACATGACAGCAAAAGCTGTGCTCTGTATCATTCAGCTGGAAGGTATTACTCTGAGAATTACATTTACTGGCATTATCCTGGGTTCCTTGAAAATAGGTAAGCGGCATGGTGAATAATTAATATTGGCAGAGTCATTATAAACCTCTGTAGATAGACTCTAATGTACTCTATTGCGGTACATCCCAAGTACAAAGCAGCTTTGATTTAATTCATTGTCCATTCCAGATTTGTTTTTCTTTTGCTAGCCTGCCCTCTATGCAAGACATCATATAAATAAAGTGACTGTTTCTGGCTTGAATCATCACTAGACTTGAGTTAGTGGTTGCATGAAAGGCTAATTTAAACAACAGCAGGGCCACTTGCTTATAAAGAAGATGACCATCCTTGGCAGTAATGCTCTGTCCAATTAGAATGAATCATATTCACGTTATATGTAAAATATATCATACCAAGGTAAACTAAGAATTTGCTCTCATAGAGCAAGAATGAAAGAGAGCTTCAAAGGTCGTTACCCTGTCTTCTAGCTTTCTGAGGGCTACAATTAAAAAGTCCTCAAGAATTATCTGCCAAGTCCTTAAAATTATTCAGACAAGTAGGCACCATGGTCTCCTTCTGTAAGTCATTACCAGGTCTGCCAGGCTTTATAGGCAGTAAGGTCTGCTTGCTATTTAACCCAGCCCTGAAAATAGTCTCTGGCCCAAGTACAGTGGTTCCAGAAAAAGATAGGCAGTGGATCTAATTTTAAAAATGGGATGGGAATAAAACAATTTAATTTTCTCTCTACTTTCCGGGACTTTTCCTTTTGATTTTCTTAGTAACCAACCGTTTTGAAAAGCCTTAGCCTTTTAAACTAGTGGGACAGTCTCTAATATTACAATGTGGAACTTTGGCTGGACCTAACTGCACCCCAAATTAAAATATATTCCCTGGAGAAGAGTTTACAGAGAAGAGCAGCCACAGCCTGTAACATAAACCCCTGTCCTATCCCCCAGATACAACAAAATAATAATAATAATTTACATTTACTGAGAGCTTACTATGTATTAAGTGTCGATTTAAGACCCTCCAATGTATTAAATCCTCACAGTCCCCTGTGAGATTATTCTTCCCATTTGACAAGTGAAAGCATGAGGTTCTGAGGAGGTCAGCAACTGAGGAGGTCAGTGGGTGCTTAAATCACCCACTGTTCAGTGGCAGAACTTGGGTTTGAACCCAGGCATTTTGAAGCCAAGATCTGTATTTAACCATTTGATAATTAAGAGTTTATATATTTCTAAGCTTTTGGGTGAAAAACAGATAAAAAGCACAGAACAAAGTGGAGAGCATCATAGTAACTATTAGGAATTTGTGAAGGTAAATAATTGTCTCCATAATTTATTTATTTTGAGAGAGAGAGAGAGAGCACAAGCAAGGGAGAGGCAGAGAGAAGGAGAGACTGAATCTCAAGCAGGCTCTGTGCGGTTAGCGCAAAGCCCAATGCAGGGCTCAAGCTCTTGAACTGTGAGATCGTGACCTGAGCCAAAACCAAGAGTTGGATACTCAACCAACTGAGCCACCCACGCACCCCTAATTGTCTCCATATTTCTAATAGGATTATGATTGATCTTTTGAGCTGGTGAGAGGCCACTTATCCTGTAGAGGCAGGAGAATTCTAAGGAATGGTTCTGGTACACTGTAACTCGCCATTTACTTTATAACAAATCCTGAGCTATATAAGTGATTGGAATGGTCTGTTTCAATGTAAGATTTTTAAATATGATAATGAAACTTTTCTTGGTGCCAAGAAGGAATATTCCAATAGGAAGTTACTCATTCTTGAAGTTAATAACTCCTTAATCCCATCAATGGGTTACTTAACAATGCTTCCAAACATTTTTGTTTATTTTTTTTCTCAAGTCAGCAGTCTTTACCTTAATTTTTATAAAATTATGATTTCAAACCTCCATCTTCCTGACACCTCTGACCCTCCATCTCCTCCTTCAATTTTGGTGATAGCTAGATATCGTACTTTAATGAGAATAGGATGATGTAAAAATTGCAATTTTCTCTTCTCCACCACTGAAATGACAAACATGCTTAACTTTTCTGATTTTCACTCCTTTCCAAGACTAGTCCTTCCACTTGTCCTAGGAACCATGTTCTATAGATTGCTCCCTCTCTTTTTCCTTTCCTCCCTCTGCTTCTCTTCCCTTTGTATTAATCTATATATATACATGACTATCTCTCTTATTCTAAAACTAAATAAACAAAGCAAAATAACATTATCCTTTGACCTACTGTCTACCTCCAATCACCTCCTTATTTCTCTCGTTGCATGCAAATTTCACAAGAGTTGTCTAGTTACCTTCTTAGCTTGTTAACCTCCTAAAGCATTTCTCTTTTAATGCTTTCTGATTTCTGTCCCACAGTTTCATTAATATTTCTATTGTCAAAGTTACCACCTCTGCTATACAAAATGCAGTGAATAGTTCTTAGTCTCTTTTGGCATCATTTACTACTGTTGAGTATGCCTTTCATGAAACAGTCTATTCTCTGGACTGCCATGACACCACACTAGCTTGGTTTGCTTCTTTCTTTTTTTGCTCTCACCCAGTGTCCTTACATGTTCTTCTTCCACTTGAAATGCAATTTTATCTTTCATTTTCTTCTCTCTTGTTGGAGAGGGGGCGTTCGGAATTCCCCTGAAAACTGTATCCAACTTCATGACTCTAATTCCCAACTATATGCTAATGATTTCCAAATAAATAATTCCAACCAGATACTTCTCATTAGCATCAGATATACTCATATACTCATCCAACTTCCTGTAGGATACCACGTGTTATTCTGTCCAACTCCTAAAATTTAACACACAGCAAAACAGATACACTCATTTTTCTCTGCAATTCTCTTTGTGTTTTCTACCTCAGCCAATAGCAAATCCTTTACTCAATTCCCAACCGTAAACTCCGGTATTATTCTTGATTTTCCTCCTTTTCATCCCTCATAACCATTCAATCTCCATGTCCTGGGTGGTTAGTCTCTTATGAATCTTTAAATCAGTCAGTTTTTCACCATAGCTGTGACTGACTCAAGCTACTACCATCTCTCACCTGGATTCCTGCAACAGTATCCTCATTTGTTTCTCAACCTTTAATGTTGCCCATCACATTTCCTGGATCATATCCTCTCAAAAGGCATCCCTGATCATATCATGCTCCTGCTTAACATTCTTCAGTGGCAACCATTGTTTTTTACTAAACCTCGAATTAACGGAATTTACAAAACACCCCAATCAAGCCTTTGCTCAGTTCTCCAGCCTTGCCTTGTGGCAGATTACGTGCTTTCCATTTCTTGAACACATCATATTTCTATGAGCTCTGGGCTTTCCATCCATTGTTTTCTTGATATTCAACATACATTTCTCCAACATTCTTTGACTTTCTTTTTTATTTATTTTTTTAAGTTTATTTTGAGAGAGAGTGCACATGTGACAGTGGGAGAGGGGCAGACGGAGAGGGAGAAAGAGAGAATCTCAAGCAGGCTCCATGCTGTCAGCCCAAGCCAGACCTAGGGCTTGATCCCATGAACCATCAGATAATGACCTGAGCAGAAATCAAGAGTCAGATGCTCAACCAACTGAACCACTCAGGTGTCCCTTTTTCGACTTTCTTTTATAAATTGTGTAGATCAGTTTTTCCTTGTGATACTTTAAAACAATTTTTTTTAATGTTTATTTATTTTTGAGAGAGAGAGACAGAGACAAAATGTGAGTGGGGAAAGGGCAGAGAGAAATGGAGACATGGAATCTGAAGCAGGCTCCAGGCTCTGAGCTGTCAGCACAGAGCTGGATGTGGGCCCCGAACCCACCAACTGTGAGATCATGACCTGAACCGAAGTCCAACGCTTAACCCACTGAGCCACCCAGGCACCCCCCTGGGATACTTTTCCTTAAGTATTAAATCTGGGTTAGGCATTATTGGTATGGGTTTCCAATAGCATTCAGGCCTTCCCTGTCAGAATTCCCTTCCCACCACGTACACTATTTATAGTCATGCCATTTTAAATTATAAGCTTAATGAAGGCAAGACACTTATCTGGGTTCTTTGTGATAGGTATACGGGCTTATACACTTTCAGGCAATCTGTACTTAAATCCACTTGTTGAATACAAAACTAGATAATAAAAGCAACTTCATCTTTGGACAATAAAATCTATTATAGGAAATATGTGTATGTCTTGCTATACACACACACATATATAAATTTAGCGATACTTTGCAATACAATATGTGGATCTGGACTATAGGCATTTGAAACTCTACATTTGTGCCATAATTTATCTGATCCTGTGATTTTAAAGTCTGTGATTTTAAATCTTCCCAAGGTTGAGATGGGAATGTTTCAGGAGTCATTTAATTTTGGATACTTGGGGTCTCTGCAGTATGTGGCCGGGTCCCCAGAAGAACAACAGTAAGGTAGTTGGGCTGCTATCCATTCACTTCCTTTCCCCAGGGAACAAAAAGGTGTCAGGCAATGTGGTCTGTTTGGTCTGCTGCCTCTCTGGATAAACCGACCAATGATGTTTGCTTGGAAGAAGGGACTTTATATCTGAAATACCTTCTGCAGGATTTCCCTGGGCAAAGAATTACCTATGGGAAATCAAGTCCAGAATTTAGAAGGCATGGATCCCTGGAGAATGCCGTGTAAGCCATGTAGTTCTTTGGGGTATAAAATGAAGATGTTTCATAACTGAAAGCTAAGTGAAACACCCCTCGTTGTGTGAAGAACCTCAAGAAACTCAGAGACCACACCTTTTCTGGGCCAAAATAAAACATCTGATGCAGGACAAAGGGCCTGAGAAAATGCTTTCAATGTCCTAAACCTTTCTCTGCTCCTTCTGAGCACTTTTATATTATTCCATATGGGAAAAGATCTCTGATTCTTGTAAGTCCGATAGGACCATCTGATCCTATGTGGTGGTTTTGATTCAATACTACTTTAGGATAATTTAGCAGTTTTCTGTTGATATTTATGATAGTATATGACTTTATCAAGGCAGCTGGATTTATGATTCTCAATTTCCTTATGCAGAAATTTTTAGTTTTTCCATTTGATTATAAAATATTTGAAGGAAAATTCAAGCTCAGCTCTACAATTCATTTGTAACCCTAACAATTATTTTGTGCATTTTGAGAGGACTTAAATGGCATTAAGTTTTATTTTGAAAGCGTACATATTCTTTCAGAGAACAGTGCTAAGGAGAGAAGTGAGTAATTGCTGAACTGAGAATTACAGATGGATAATTTCATTAGATATTTTAATTGAATATCTTTGAATAAAGTCCATCACACATTGCACTTGGCCTTACAATGTCAAAAAAACTAAATATCCATTTATTACAAATGGACTGTGGTGACATTAGCTATTCTGGGAGTTCCTGGAAATATGGTTATTCTATCTACCACTTAAAGGGAACAATGGATATTTATTGCCACAGAGGCTCTGATGAGTGGATGGAGGAAGGAATAAAAGAGGGGGAGCAGGAGCGAGTTATGAGAACAAGATGTATTGCCATGTTTGCAGCAAAGGCAGATTGAACACAACGAGTCTCAGAAGATAGCATATAAATCAGGATATTCTGACATAACAATATAGGAGAGGTCTTTTAATGGAACTGATTTCATAGTCTTGGTGAGTCATAAAAAGTCTATTTGAAAAACTGCAATAATAATTAGACATCTGCCAAGTTTTCACTATCAACGTTTGCTGGAGGACTGAAAACTTTCTGGAAATGTGTTTTTTAAAGACATTTTCTGAGCTAATCACAAAAGTTCTTTTTTTTTTCCTTTTTTTTATTAGAGTATCCTGTGTAAACCCTTTAAACAAAAAGTATTAACACTCTGAGAAGTAAGGGGAAATGTGGCATGGCTCCCTCTTGGAATTTCTGCTCAGTTAAAGAAGCCAGGAGAGATTTTAACTCTACTGAAATGCTGTTGTAATTTAAAAATTTATTTTTTATTTTTTTTACATTTATTTATTTTTGATAGAGAGAGACAGAGCACAAGTAGGGGAGGGGCAGAGAGAGAGAAGGAGACACAGAATCCAAAGCAGGCCCCAGGCTCCGAGCTGTCAGCACAGAGCCCTACGCGGGGCTCAAACTCACAAACCGTGAGATCGTGACCTGAGCCGAAGTCGGACGCTTAACCGACTGAGCCAGCCAGGTGCCCCTGTTGTAATTTTAAAGTAGCCAAATTACTACAAGCACTTTAAAGTTCCTGTGCCATCTCTAAAACTGTGCTTTGTAACAATCAAATTGGAATTTGAATCTTGCAGATATACCTTCTAAGAAATTAGCAAGCAAGGGTGGAAGGAAACATATTTGCTCCGTTTAACACAACACAAAAAAATTTATGTTAAGTACATTAAATTTTGAGAAGTGTGAAAATTCCAATTTTGACATCCCATCAGCAGAATTTTTTTATTCATTGTTTTCTAAAAAAATGAGTAAATTGGACTTTTCTGAAATATACTCGAGGAATGATCTCATGAATTAACAGTCCTGTGAAGGAAATTTTTTTCCCTGCCCACTCACAAGCAATTACCATTTTATTTTCATAGCATGTTTTGATTTGTTTTTATGTGTGTATACAACACATTCAGAGATGGTAAAAGACAAGTCTTATAATAGTTTATGATGATTCCATGAATTTAAGAACATTTCTTTACCTCCAACCAAAATGTTAAACAAATGTATAAAACTAGTAAGTTTGGGGCTATCAGTGTATTCTGAAATGCTTCTTGAGCACAGTATAGCCATTGAGTTCATACTCTTTCTTCTATAACTTTAGTCTGAGAGAGAAAGTCTGAAATGTGAGCCATTTTATCCTCTCAGAATGAGGTCCAGGCAGGTAACTGAAATGAGTGAAGGGGACCAGATGACAGGTGAAAGAAACAGCTCCAGGTAATATCTAAATGATGCAGTCTCTACTCATCTCAGCTGATGGTGGTCATGCAGGTGTATATAGGCCCAATGGGATAGAATCTTCCATCTCAAGAGCATTTCTAAATCCCTACTGATACGTGAAGTTTTTCAATTTTAAATACTGACCAGACAAATCCTGAACGTAGATGATTCGTGGCACAGTAGTTGCCAGTTTTCCCACATCTAGTATTAGGGACTGTATATTCTACATTCCTTGCAAACTAAAAACAACAGTAACAACAACAACAACAACAGCAACAACAACAAAACCCTGAAATGTATCAACCAAAAGTGAATTAGTTTACCTTCTTGAAGTAACATCTTCCCTGAACTCTATTTAATGTTGTATATTTAGGTCTCATTGAGAATTGATACATAAAACAACACTATAAAGAAATATACCTGAATATGCTATAAAACTTGTCAACAGACATGGTCTATTAGGTATGAAATGTTACTCATATAAGGATTCATAAAACACATTTATTTTAGAATTCAATACCACTAAATTTTTTAAAGATAATGAGAATTACATAATACACAATATTTTAAGAATGAGGAAACAGGGGCACCTGAGTGGCTCAGTTGGTTAAGCATCTGACTTTTTCTCAGGTCATGATCTACGGTTCATGAGTTTGAGCCCTGTGCTGGGCGCTGTGCTGTAAGTTCAGAGCCCGGAGCCTGCTTCAGATTCTGTGTCTCCCCTTCTCTCTGTCCTTTGCTGGCTCACACTCTGTATTTCTGTCGCTCAAAAATACACACTAAAAAATTTTTTTAAAAAGAATGAGGAAATAAATAAGGAAGTGCCCTCAAAATTCAGTCTCTATCATGGTAATGGTATGACTTCAAGAGAGTGATCTTTAGTATCCATCTCATGTATAGAATTTCAGGTTTCCTATTCTCTCTTAAAAGCTTGGTGTGTGTGTGTACAGTTATGCATGTATATATATGTACATATATGTATGTGTATATGCATACATAAAAATGTAGATGTAAGTGTGTGTGTGTGTGTGTGTGTTTGTAAATTTTAAGTATTATTTAGTCACCTTCATTCTTTGGAAGCTGAGATAAATTTTAAATCAACATTTATAAAAAGCACTTTGGAAATTTCTAAAAAGCAATTTGGAATTTTGATCCTTTATCAGAATCTTAAGACATTTGGATAAGAACCTAAATGGTGATAAAATTAGAAAGTGGAAAATGTTCTTTAAGTGCCCTTCCTTTGCTTAACTAATCTACCCTAGTTTATTAAGAGATGATAATGGTTTAATATTCTTCCTCTGGAAAAGTGTTATATTTTAATAAATATATTTACTCCAAGCCTGAAGAAATATGAAACAGAGGTAATAGTATACAATATTAGAGAAGACATTTGAAATGCCTACAGATATATAAACATTGGTTTTACTCTGCGTTCTTACCTATGTAGCTTCCTTTAGATAGATCAGCATATGTTTAGGAAAATTATATTTATTGTTGAAGATAATTATGCTGGGCAACTTTAGCCAGAAAATAAATATCTCAAGGAAATTTTGGAATTATTAGATTAGATTTGTTTTATTTATTTTTTTATTTTTTATTTTTTTTTCAACGTTTATTTATTTTTGGGACAGAGAGAGACAGAGCATGAACGGGGGAGGGGCAGAGAGAGAGGGAGACACAGAATCGGAAACAGGCTCCAGGCTCTGAGCCATCAGCCCAGAGCCTGACGCGGGGCTCGAACTCCCGGACCGCAAAATCGTGACCTGGCTGAAGTCGGACGCTTAACCGACTGTGCCACCCAGGCGCCCCTACATTTGTTTTAAAATGAGATATTTTGGAAGTACCTGGGTGGCTCAGTCGGTTAAGCATCCAAGTCTTGATTTCAGGTCATGATCTCATGGTCGTGGGATTGAGCCCCCACATCGGGCTCAAATGTAGAGTTTGCTTAAGATTCTCTCTCCCTCTCTCTCTGCCCCTCCCTTGCTCTGTCTCTCTTTCTCTCTCCTTTCCCTCTCCTTCCCTCAAAAATAAAAATAAAATGGTATTTTTTTCTTAAATTCACCAGGTAAAACTTTTTTCACCAGGATTATATTTTTGAGGTGGGGTACAACTTTGTGTGTATTGTAGGTATGCTTAAACTTTGTGTTTGAGAACAGCTTCAACATGTTTTTAATCTTTGTATCCTTTGTACCCTAAGGACAATAACAGGGATATTGTATGTTTCCTATAAAGGCTCATTGAAACTTTATTAAAAGTATACTGTATTTAAATAATTTTGAAGACATAGTGACATCAAAAATATTTTATGCATTACTGTATACTTATGAACCAATTCCAACATATTTTACTGATAAAGTTTATTTCACACTGGAAACAATGTTTCTAAATGGTTATTGAGTAATTGCCCCCTTCCTATATTTTGATAATCAACGGAATTAGATAAATAAATATTGTATTACAATTTCACATTTAATAAGACCAATATTGGTTAACTCCTGAGATGTTCATAAAGCATAATGAGAATGCTATAAGCCAGTCTTGAAGAATATTAAAAACATGCACATTTCCAAGTTTGGATTCAGGTATATACATTTAAGCACTTTCCATTTATGTTACATATTATTGCACATGCTTCTGCTGTGATCATCCTAATTGTCTGACTTTTCACTGACTCCAGGAAGAACATTTTCTTTCAGTGATTCCGAGAAAATGTTTTTCCTAGTATCACTAATCTAGTTCAGTTAGATGGGTCTTTTTTTTTTTTTTTTTTTTTTTTTTTTTTTGCCCGTAAAAGAGGTTTTATATTCTCGATGTAAGGGTTTATCCCTGTCCTGAGTGAATAATGGATTAAAAGATGGAGTTGCCAGTATCCCTTCCTTCTTCCCCTCCCCAGTTGCTAATCTTCACAGGAGGAAGATTTGTACTCAGGTTAAAAAAAAAAAAAAGCTCAGTAGTCACAAGTTTGCATCACTTTTCAGAAAGTGAAGGTGAGGGGCGCCTGGGTGGCGCAGTCGGTTAAGCGTCCGACTTCAGCCAGGTCACGATCTCGCGGTTCGTGAGTTCGAGCCCCGCGTCGGGCTCTGGGCTGATGGCTCAGAGCCTGGAGCCTGTTTCCGATTCTGTGTCTCCCTCTCTCTCTGTCCCTCCCCCGTTCATGCTCTGTCTCTCTCTGTCCCAAAAATAAATAAACGTTGAAAAAAAAAAAATTAAAAAAAAAAAAAAAAAAGAAAGTGAAGGTGAATTATATTTTTAGATCTCCAAATGGCTACAAATTGGGTATCCCTAGGAATTGGTAGAGTGCATATTAATTAATTTATCCCAAATGCTACTTGTAATTAAGACCAGTTCAGAGGAAGACATTCTCTTCACATAAAAATTTGCATTCTTCTTTCATCAGTTTGCCTTGCTGTAAGCCCTTTACTTATCTTCACACGTTATTTATAAAGAACATTGCTCTTTCCGTTCTCCATTCAATTCCGTGTTTCTCTGCCAAGTCTCATCCAGGCATCTGACACGTAACAAGCAGATACATAATTGTGCAGACTGATAGCTAATGAATAATTACTTTTTCTCTTCATTCACTTTGAAGAACATTTCTGTGGTAAATAAGTTACTCCTGTCAGAATGTAATCACGTTGCATGGGGGGAAGGGAACCAAGTGTGTGAATTCATTAACATCTAGGAATTACTTGCCAGTCAGACTGAGTTAAGAGCTGGATGGGGACTTTCGAATTTGGTGTCTATTTAGAATTCTCCACTGTACAGGTCTACCATTGCCAAACATATACAAAATGTTCACATTCCCATGGGGCATAGTGAAAAAGTCAAGTTGTTCACTGAAGATCTGTATTTTCATTTTAGCTTTGCTACTATTTGCATATCGTCTTTGAGACTCAGAGGAAGTCACTTGACGTCCATAAGCTTTTGCTTCCTCAGTCATGCCAGCCTTCTTTCATAGAATCCACAGGAGATTCAAATGCGATGATATATATAAAATTATTTCGTAGCCTAAAAAATAATATGTAATGGTCAGGGCTTTTGCTCTTGTTGCTGCTTATTGGATTCTCTAAACATTCTGTGAGATAATCAAGGCAGATTCATTCATCTATTAAACAAATAGTTATTCTTCACACACAGTGTACTCAGTGCTGATCATTCAACAGTGATTAAATTAAACGGGGGCTTCTGCCTCCCTGGAGCTTCTGTCCTACTATCAGAAATGGAGGATATCTAGTTAAACCTATCCTACGTGACGATCATTTCCGTCCCTTATTCACTGATGGTGACAATGAGACAGGGTGATGGGTTCGTGACTGCTTAAGATGTGAATTCAGAATGTTCACTCTGAAGAGGAGACATGAACTGAGATCGGAGTGATGAACAGGAGCCAGTTACTCGAAGAACTGGAAGAAGAATATTTTAACAAAGGAAAGGCTGAGTGATCAAGGGATAGGAAGAAGACCTATGGAGCTGAACATAGTGAGTTAGGGGGAGGATGGCAGAAAATCTTCCTGTGTGGAGTTTTCTTTGCAGCCCATCCTGGACATTCTTGAGCGTCCCTGCTATGCATTCCCACCATGACCCCTGTTTCGTTTATCATATCACATTTGACTGTCATTGCTTTTTTTTTTTTTTCTCATTTCTCATGGAAGTTTTATTTTACCTTTATAAGAAATAATGTAATTGTTTAACCTTCTGTTACTTTCGTTCGACTCTGAGCTGGGAGAAAAGCCAGGAATATTTCTTTCTTTCTCCTCATTGTATCCCCAGCACCCTGGTCCCTATTGGATGCAGAAAATTATTTGCTGAAATGGAAGAACTATTCAATCAGCTAATGAAGTACTATCCAGGTCAGCTAAATTCACTGTCTTCAGAATATTTAGTCCAGTATTCTTTCCACTATTCCTTACCACCTTCATTAGGTGGAAGTGATCCCTGCCTTAAAGGTCTGACAAAGGTCTTCTATTTTCTAATTTAATATAGACTAGTGAGGATATGCAATTATTAGTGAAATGCCTGAAGTAAAGGCAAAGGCTTATTCCAGTTAGGGTAACATTTGTGGAGAACTTCTGTGGGATGAAATAAGACAGATGTATAGGGTTTGTGTGAATTAACATTTATTAGTAAAAGCGAATATTTCTGGGATGCCTGGGTGGCTCAGTCAGTTAAGCATCTGACTTCAGCTCAGGTCATGATCTCACAGTCTGTGAGTTTGAGCCCCTCATCGGGCTCTGTGCCGACAGCTCAGAGCCTGGAGCCTGCTTTGGATTCTGTGTCTCCCTCTCTCTCTGCCCGTCCCCTGCTCACACTGTTTCTCTCTCTCAAAAAGAAAAATGAACATTAAGAAAAAAAATTTTTTTAAGTGAATATTTCTACATGTTGTATAAGTTAAAGTACACAATTTCTGTTCCTGGAAGGTATGCCCATTTTAAAACAAGACCAGTGTGTTTGAGTCACTTATTCAAAATCATAAAGGTATAAGTTGCCTAAGTAAGGTTTTGCATCCAGGTTATTCTTACCCATTTGCTATGCTGTACTTTGTATTTGCATAGTACTCTATGTTGCTACTGGACTGTTATCAAAAAATCACATGTTTTTGTGTCTTTTTTTTTTTTTTTTAAGATTACAGGTGTGTAGATGTTGATTTATTCACTTCCACTCTCTTGCTGGGTTGTCTGTGTAAGTTTTGAGATGCCTGTGGCCTGATGGCTGGGTCCAGTGAACTTGGAAGTCTTCTAGCCATAAATGTAAACAAACTTCAGTGGAAATTGACCCTATGATGTTAGACTTACTAACATCAAGATCAAGTTCTCATTAAAGAAAATGTGAAAGGTGGATTTAAAGTGGGTGTGGATGGAGATAAAAAGTTGGCTTCTATAACTCTTGAAACAAATAAGAAATGGTGCTGAGATTTTAGAAGAAATGCAAAAAGAGAGCTGCTACCACCTTGTTTTCTGGTTGCTACCAGGCCATCAGTTTAGTGCTAATCCTTTAATAATGCACCATAAATGTAGTTATCTAAATAATCATAATTCATTATTTTTAGCACTCGCATTTTAATCCCTTTTTTTTGACGCATGTTCACTATAACAAATTTGAATAATTAGAAAAAAATTTTTTCTTGTTTCATGAACTCCAACTGTTTAGCTACAAATTGTTTTCACTTCTGCATTCTCTTTACTTATGGAGAATTCATTCTCTGTGCAATAGTCAGTTGGAAGAAGGAATTGATTTTAGGGCATAAGTCTTGAAATTTGGAAAAAACACAGATGCAGAGTTTAAAACTTTGATATATGATTAATACTATAGCTTACATTAGGCTTTAGAAACTATAAAGAAAAAAGGACAGGTACGGTAGCTAATAATAACACTATGAAAACTTTTTAGTAAAACATTTAATATAACTGTTACCTTTCCTGATGATGCAATTTATCAAAGTATTATAGAATAATTACAAACTTGGTCTTCATAGTTTTTAGGCAAGCAATTTTATTTAGAAAAATTTAGTGTGATATTATGTATGAAATATAATAACAATTCAGAATTATTGAAATTCTTTTGGATAATAAAATTACTATCAAATGACTAGAATTATGATTCAATATAAAAAGTTCTTCTATAAAGTTCTGCTAAAAATACTTTCCACTCAAAACTATGAATCACAAATAATGAGGAAAGAGGAAAGATGAAAGTCCTAACCATCTTGCATTTGAGACAGAGAAATTATACAGTGAACATCAAAGAGATGGAAGCATACTTATTGAATGGGAATTTTCCAATTCATATCACTGATCACACTTCAAGAGAGAGCCACAAAGTATTTCCTCTAATTTAAATTGTAGTCACAACTTATAAGCTATCTTCTTGATTTTGTTTAAAGTTAACTATAGGAGCAGGGGGGGAAGATGCCTGGAGAATTTTCATAACATCAGGAAAAATTTGTGCAGTATAAGGCAGCCAAGAAGGTCTTTAACTTGCTTTGCAGCTAACTGCACAGACTTCCTGATTTTTCTATCATAAGGCCTGGATGTTCTAAGTGGTATATCCACTGTCCAATCAACACATCTTCTCTTTTCTCATCTTCTCTATGACAGTTTAGATGAGATCAAGTCACCACTTGAACTAAGAAAACTCATCTTCCAAATTATTGAGCTTAGCTGTTTCAGGCCTTCTTGACTGGATCTTGTTCTCAGACTTAACAACCTTCTTCTATTCCATCTTGCCTCTTGTCTCTGTTTTGGTATCTTACCTGCAACAACAGTTACAGACCAGAGATATTCTCTCTGTCAGTATTGGACTTTCAGATCTTTTCTGATTGGCCAACTGCACCTGTGAGGATTAATTTTATATGTCACCTTGCCTCAGCTAAGGGATACCCAGCCAGCTGGCCAAACATTATTTCTAGATGTGTCTGTGAGGGTATTTCCAAAAGAGATTAGCATTTGAATCAGTAGACTGAGTAAAGAAATTGCCCTCCTTAAGGCAGATGGACCTTATCCAATCTGTTGAGGGCCTGAATAGAGCAGAAAATAGAAGGGTGAATTCACTTTCTTTGCTTAGGCTGGGACGTCCGTCTTCTCCTGACCTTGGACACCAGTGCTCTTTGGACTTGGATTGGGATTTTTACCATTGTCTTGCCTGTTCTCAGGCCTTCCAACCTAGAATGAGTTGCATCACTGGCTTTCTTGGTTCTCTTTCTTACAGATGTTATTTCTTGAGACTTCTTGGTTCCATTATCATGTGAGGCAATTCTTATGATAAATCTCTCTCTCTCTCTAAATATATATATGTATATATATTTATATATTTATATTTGTATTTGTATTTATATTTATATTTATATTTATATATATCTATGTATATACTGTTGGTTCTGTTTCTCTAGAGAACCCTGATGGATTCAGCACCCATATCCAATCATGGGTTCTTCCCCAAGAAAGAGGCCAGGCAAAGGAGACTGTTGTGTTACTGTGCAATGGCAATGACATGTTGGCACATCTTTAATAACTTGCTCTCTAAAAACCAAAGTTGTGATTTCTAGCATTTTCCAGTTTCTGTTGTGTAAATAGTCCCATCATAGTTGAAATCAGACATTGTTTAATGCAGAATTGTTAGAGATATGCATTAGTCTTTCATTATATTTATTTCCACTTTATAGATACAACAACAGTTGTAAATAAACTCAAGATCATAAGAAATAGTAAAAGGTAACAAAGCAGGAGGATGGATACTTATTACCTTTATTTTAAAAATAATTTATGTAGGGGTGCTTGGGTGATTCAGTTGGTTGAGCATCTAACTCTTGGTTTTGGCTCAGGTCATGGTCTCATGGTTTACAAGTTCTAGCCCCGTGTTGGGCTCTGCACTGGCAGTGTAGAGCCTGCTTGGGATCTTCTTCTTCCCTCTCTTTCTGTCCCTCCCCTACTCTCCCTCTCCATAAATAAATAAAAAATATAAAAAAATAATTTAAGTTTATGTAAGTTTATTTACAGTAAAACCTTGGTTTGTGAGCATAATTCATTCCAGAAACGTGCTTGTAATCCAAAGCACTTGTGTATCAAAGTGAACTTCAAGAACCATTGGCACAGTTGTGATCATGTGACCTTTGGTATCACATATTACTTGTTTTGCAAAGCATCGCTTGTTTATCAAGTTAAAATTTTTTAGAAATATTTACTTGTCTTGCAGAATACTCACAGAACAAGTTACTCACAATCCAAGGTTTTACTGATTTTGATTTTTAATAATTGCTTTTTTAAAAAACAGGTGGCACAACTCCTGAAAGTTTCATAAACTGCTCTCATAAACTGTTACAAACATGCTCCAGCAGACAACTAGGGGAGAGGAGAATAGCAAGAATATCATCTGGGAGGTTGTTGTCTTAATCTAGACATAGAGCATTGAGAACATAGATTATAACAGTGACTGAAGCATGGAAATGGAGGAAAGCTCAAGAGATGCTGCAAGAGAGGAGCAAGAAACCACTCCAGGGAAGGGAGGTCTCTGAGCAAAAGCACATTTTAAGAGATGGTAAAGTATAATCTGTTGTTTTTTAATGTTCATTTACTTTTGAGAGAGAGAGAGAGTGCAAGCAAGTGGGGGAGGGCAGAGAGAGGGAGACACAGAATCCGAAGTAGGCTCCTCCAGGCTCTGAGCTGTCTACACAGAGCCCAATGCAAGGCTCAAACCCATGAACCATGAGATCATGACCTGAGCTGAAGTCTGACGCTTAACCGACTGAGCAACACAGGTGCTCCATTTTTTTTAAATGTTTTTTAAATATTTATTTACTTTTGAGAGAGAGGAGATGGTAAAGTATAATCAAATGCAAAGAAGAGATCTGGGATTGGGAGCAAAGTTGGAAACTCCATTTGGTTTTGATGAAAGTGCTGTTAAATTTCTAAGAGTTTTGGCAGAAGGATGATATACAGTTGAAGATGGTGGTTTAAAGAGGGAAGCAAGACTAACCATTTAACCACATTAGGAGTCAAGACGCTGAGCAAGGAGTTAGTGAACATAGACCAGTCTTTCAGAATAATGCATTTATTTTTTAAATTTTTTTTAATGTTTATTTTTGAGAGAGAGACAGAGAGACAGAGACAGAGTGTGAGCAAAGGAGGTGCAGAGAGAGGGGGAGACACAGAATCTGAAGCAGGCTCCAGGCTCTGAGCTGTCAGCACAGAGCCCGACATGGGGCTCAAACTCACAGACCATGAAATCATGACCTGAGCCAAACTTGGATGCTTAACTGACTGAGCCACCTGGATGCCCAATGCATGTGTTTAAATAGAGGAGAGATGTGAATTTATTTTAAGAAGGAAAAAAAAGGAATAAACCAGTATAAGAAGTGATGTCAAGGTACTGCTCTTGTAGAGTGGTGTAATTTACTGTATACTGAATCTAATTTTTCTATTAAGAACTCAAGAGATAAAAATCAGTGCTAAAATGAGCTCTTTTGAATGTGATGTCGTACCATTTGAAAATGCAATAACTAATAGGAATTTCTTATTAAAAAGGACAAGATTAATGCCTAGAGAGATTGGAAAAGCAGGCCCAATGAGCACAATTTTTTTCTCTTCTTTTTCCTTTATACTTAGGAAAAATATATCTCATTAAGCTCACCAGGTGAATGTGGTCTCAATTGCATTTACTGGCTGTTAATTTATAATCTGTTCAGTATTACACTATTTCTTTCTTAAGAGAGTCCTGATACTGTAGCTGGTTTCGAGATTCAAGAGAATTAAAAAAGAAGTCAGAGCTGCCGAGTCTTTTATTGGCCAGCACTTCAACACTAAAGTGCAATTTCTTTTGATGCCCTATTGTTGAGGAGCCCTGGAGGCTGGGTGTATTGTGAGGTCATCTGTTTTCCTTCAAAGACTGATGCTCCACACCTTCAAGACCGAGAAAGAAAGTGACAGCAGGCGTGTTGTAAATTTACAGGTCAAGAGAAGCTCAGTGGCGTAAATTGCATTACTTTGAAGTCTATGTCTTTTGCTGATCCCTTTGGAAATCTAATTTTACTCAATAAATCCCTTCCATCATACAAACATTATTTTCAAGAAAAAGGTGACATGACTTTAGGAAACAGAAGTGTCCACAGTAGGATATAACAATGGAAAAAAGATTAAGTTTATGATAACTGTGTTTAAGGGTATAAATCTCTGTTGGGGTCACTAAATAATCCATACTCAAATGACTTAATCATTTTGTCCAACATGAATGCTGGGGTCCATACAGAGCGAGGGACTGTATATAGTTAGAGATTCAATTAGAATGTGGAATAGAATTGACTGCTTAGCATTTAATATCAAGAAATTACTGATTGGGATATTTGTATACACCCAGATTCTATCTTTTTTTCCTCCCTTTATACAATGATTGTCATTTAAAAGTGGTGTGGTGCAGTTCTAAAGGGTCTATATCTTAGTGGTGAGTGTGTTTAAAAAGAAGGGCAGTTAGGGGCGCCAGGGTGACTCAGTAGGTTGAAAGTCCCACTTTGGCTCAGGTCATGATTTCACTGTTTGTGAGTTCAAGCCCCGCGTCGGGCTCTGTGCTGACAGCTCGGAGCCTGGAGCCTGCTTCAGATTCTGTGTCTCACTCTCTCTCTGCCCCTTCCTGACTCACGTTCTGTCTCTTTCTCTCTGTCAAAAATAAATAAACATTAAAAAAAAAGAAGAAGGGCAGTTAGCTTTGTGTTGATTTCTCATGTGGAAAGGGGGAGGTAGAAGAGAATGTAGGCTGCACTCTCAAAATCCCCTCCTGGTAGTTCTTAAGCTGCCAGGAGGGACATAGCAGGAACATTGAGAAGGTTAGGGAATATGGTAGGCAGCTTCTGAGAAGTGCCCCAGTGAGGACCACGTTCTGATCGTCATGTCCATGTTCAATCCCCTTGCCTTGACTGTGGGCTGGACCAGTGACTTTTAATGAATATAATGTGGCAAAAGTGATGAGATGTCACTTTAGAGACTGGATTCCAAAAGATTCTGCCTTCTGTCATAATGTCCTCTTTCTCCCTCACTTGCTTTCTATGACTATTGCCAGCTGCTATATTGTAAAGTGCCCTATTAAAAGATAATATGACAAGAAACTGATCTATGAGTGAGCTTGGAAGCATATCCTCTCCTAGTCAGACCTTGAGATGACTGCAGCCTGGGTTGATACTAGCCTATGAGAGACCCAGAGCCAAAAAACGCCATCTAAGTTGCACCTACATACCTTACCTACAATAGATACAATAGATAACTAATACTGAGACAATTCCTTTTTATTTCTATTATGAATCCCATGCTTGCAAAAACAGGTATCCTGTAATTATATGTTGAACCAAATTAAGTCCACAGAATGATTGTATCATTCAGAGGCAAGGTGGGAAATAGATGACACCTCAAAGAGTTTCCCTAAGAACACTTAAATGAAGGAACTATTTATAGTGGGGTGGGAATGATTATGACAAGCAAAAGATAGTGAAATACTAAGAAAGTAACCTAGTGGGAAGCTGTTAACACGTATAGGTCGGAAGTGACCAGGAAAGAGAATGGTGTTATTGGAGTCCAGAAAAGGACTGAAGCTTTGGAAAACTGGCCTCCCTCTAGGAGCATTTGCCTTAGAATGAAGTTCCCAGAGCATCAACAAGACTGGGAGAGGATATGGTGGAGGGAATCAATACGTTGAACTCTTTCTTCCTGACTTTAGGTCTTCTCTCTCCATCTCCCATTGGCCAGACCCAATCAGAAGCCATGGGGCAAGCAAGCCTGGAGGATGTAGCCCTGAGGTCAATCTGTCAGGGCACAGAGACAGAGGACAGAGAAGGGTGTGTTATAGATACAACAGTGTGAAGAGAGACTGAGCAGCACAGTTGGAGATTCAGTATAGCCTACCAATAGGAAGATGGTTATTGGTAAAGACTTGGTAGAGTGTATTTGAGGGAAACTGGATGCTACTTTTCAGGAAAACAGATGGCCTCTTCATTCTGGGCACAAACTATGCTACTGTTCCTATCTTCTTTTACAGTCGGGTATGCCATATTATAGAGTTCCGGCAGTGGAAAAAGAATAAACTCAGATCACTTCCAGATCTGGCCCATATAAACATTGTTTGCTCTTTGATTTATGCTCTTTTCTACTTCTTGCTGTGTTGGATGGTGCTCCTACAAGAACACTTTGCAATTTGACTGTTGAAGTTGGTGGACTGCCCTTAGAGGCATGCGTCCCTGAACGGCTATATGGAGCAAGAGCTAGCAGCAGAAATCATGCAGCCACTCAAAATTGTTAAGAAAACATGAAACAGATGATTATGTTTTAGACATTATATTTCTTGAGGGTTTTTTCCTCTTTTATCCTAGCTTATCTTTACTTATACAAGAGGACATGCATAAAAGCTTTGTTTTCTATTGTATTGTATTTAATAGGGCTCCCTATTATACACAAGAAGTCACTGACCACTTTGCCTCCAAGTAAGGCTGCCTCTGTACCTATATTTGCTTAGTATTAGCTAAGCTGGATTAAGAACCTGCAGATCCAGTAAAACATTTCAGTTTATTTATTTTTTAAATTTTTTCAGTCTTTTATTTTTGAGAGAGAGAGAGAGCAGGAGCAGGAGAGGGGCAGAGAGAGAGGGAGACACAGAATCTGAAACAAGCTCCAGGCTCTGAGCTGTCAGCACAGAGCCCAACGTGGGGCTTGAACCCACGAATTGTGAGATCATGACCTGAGCTGAAGTTGGACGCTTAACCAACTGAGCCACCCAGGCTCCCCAAAACTTTTGATTTAAAATGACCAAATAAATCTCCCCAAATGCCCAGTATAGCTGATCATATTTTCCCCAAATGCCTACAACATTATATGCAATCCTAAAAGTGCTTCTTAAAATTTTTAACACTTTTTTTTTTTCTGTTGAGATGTAGGGTCTATGATGTCCCTTCTTCTAACATCTGGAGGGCTTGTGTCCATAACACAAATAATATCACGTGATTTCCAAGGCTGGGTTATAAAAGGTAATGCGGTTTCTACCTTGTTTTCTTGAAACACTCACTCTTAGAATCTAGTCACTATGTTATGAGGAAGCAGGCCAAAAAGACTAATCAGCTGCAAAATCATAGAAAAGGAAGATAAAAGGAAGGAAGGCTTGGAAGGCAAAGCCAAGAACCCAGAAACTGGATCCAGGATCTTAGAGGGAAGAGGCAGTAGGACTTAGCTTAACTAAGAAACATGCTGGATTTCACAACTGCCATGGAGCAGTGCTTGCTATGTTTCTCCTGTTCTCACTTTTGAAATAGCAGTATCTATAGGAGTTATTTAGTAAACATCCCACCTTTGTTTGTTGGATGTGTGTAGGCAGGTAACTTCATTAGCTCATAGGTTTTCTGATTGACAGAAATTGTACTGAAGGTGCTGTATCCAAGTAATGACATCTAAAATTTTTAGCCCCATATACACTGGACCTGATTTAAATAATAAGATTCTTAATGTGAGGCTGATGTTACAACTGGATTAGATTTAGGGATTTTAGAGGGGATAAAGAATACATTTTCCATATGAATATATAAACTGGGGGGGGGCAGAGGGCAGACAGTAGGAAATTGTATTTCTCAAAAATAGTTCCAAACATATTTCCCTCTTCCGTGCTCTTTTCATGACATATCCCTAACTCTCCTCCCATTGAGAAGTAGGGGAATCTATGTGGTCTCCCCTTTGAATCTGAGGTGTACCTGTGATGACAGCAGAAGTCATATGCATGTCACTTCTGAGTCTAGATTATAAGAAGAAAGAAAGCTTAGTCTTCTTGGGACTGATGCTCTTAAGACTCAAGCAAAATTATCCTAGCCAAGATTGGATCCTGCTGACTGAATTTCCTATCAGATATATGAGTTAACAAGACTTTAAGCCTTCATATGAGTTTTCAGACATTTGGTTACATCTAGCCTTTGAGTTTTCATAGCTAAAGCACCAGACATTGTAAGGACGGGGCGGGGGGTAGAGGGGGTAGAAAGGAAGGTTGTTCTGGCTTGGCCCTCTCGGAATGCCTGGCCAACAGGATCTGTGAGCATCACACAATGGTAGTTTACACCACTAAGTTTGTGGAGTTTTGTTTTGCCACTATAGTTACTGCAATTTCCTGTTTCCATTTATAGCCTAATAGCTCAATTCTTTAATAGACTGATTTCTGAGGTATACAAAGAAAGATCTTAGAAATTTCAGCAACTTCACAGTCCTTTGGTCATTCTTTAGCCATCTTTCAACTAATTCTGGACTACTGGATGACTAATTACTGAGACCATTATCTTAATTACTTTACTTTTACCACTTCATCAATCAACTAATTTGGTGTGACTGTTTAACTGCCACAAGCATGTTCACCTTGAATGTACAAAGCATGTAGCATAGATGTGATGAATTCCACACACCTGGGGCTTTAAAAATGTTACCCATATACCCATAGCATTGTTAATTTTATGTATGTATGTATGTATGTATGTATGTGCCTACCTATTTGTCCGTCTGTGTATGTATTTATGTGTGTATGTTTGTGACCTCTCTTAAAAAATGAGGAGCATGTAAATGAACCCTTGTAGTAAAAAAAAAATGGTGAGAAACTCAAAGACCGTCATTTACTTTGTAGCTCTGCCTGGAAAATGTTCAAGGGTAGGTAGAAATACTACAGACGTAGTGCAAACATTGGATGGGAGTAGTAAATTAAATTAAATATCTCCCCCCCCCTTTTTTTTTACTATATTCCCTGTGCTGCACCTTTCTTCTCCATGACTTATTCATTCATTAATATTCCATTCAATAACTGGAAGACAGTATATTCCATTCCCCTTCATCCATTCCATCCATCCCCCTATCCCCTTCCCCTCTGGCAACCATCAGTTTGTTCTCGTTACTTATGGGTCTGTTTCTGATGTTTGTTTGTTTGTTTTACATTTTAGATTCCACACATAAGCAAAATCATAAGGTATTTCTTTCTCTTCTGACTTATTTCACTTAGCATAATACCTTCAAGTTCCATCCATGTTGTGGTAAATGGCAAGATCTCATTCTTTTTATGGCTAATAATATTCCATTGTATATATATGTGTTTGTGTGTGTAATACATATGGTATGTACATATATATATATATGTCCACTTGATGAACACTTGGGTTGCCTCCATACCTTGACTGTTATAAATAATGCTGAAATAAACTGGGGTTCATATATCTTTCAAGTTAGTGTTTTTATTTTCTTTGGGAAAATACCCAGTAGTGGAATTATTGAATCATATAGTACTTCTATTTTTAATTTTTGGAGGAACCATCATACTGTTTTCCACAGTGGTTACACCTGTTTGCATTCCCACCAACAGTGCATAAGGGTTCCTTTTTCTCCACATCCTTGCCCAAACTTGGCATTTCTTGTCTTTTTGACTCTAACCATCTTCATAGGTGTAAAGCAATATCTCATCATAGTTTTTATATGCATTTCCCTGATGATTAGTGATGTCGAGCATTTTTCATGTGCCTGTTGGCTATCTGTATGTCTTCTTTGGAAAAGTGTTTATTCAGGTCCTCTGCCTATTTTTTAACCAGACTATTTGTGGGTTTTTTTTTTTTGGTGTTGATTTATTTAAGTTCTTTATGGTTAAATGTCCTTTTAATGACTTTCTCAACTTTGAGGTTTGTTGTGTAGAATTCTGCTTCAAGAACTAGGATTCACCCCAAACAAGAAATCAGTTTATAAAAAAAAATGCTGTGTCTTCTCTGAGAGCTTCTAAATAGGCTTCTTCCTGTATGAAATTCACTAAACTTATATAGCTTCCACAAGTAATAATGATGAGGGAGGGCAAGAAGAGCCATGGACCCTACATGATTGGGATATTGCATGTTGTCCCAAAGTGAAGAGAGATTTTTGTAACTGTACGTTAAATCAGCTATATAAATTACACATCATAGCTCATTTTTTCTACTTGTTCTGTGACAGTGTAAAAATCATAATTTTTTTCTAGGTAGTAAATAAAGAATTGTGAATGCCATTTAATGAGGAGACATTCACTATTAGTATATTCCTACATCCTGGATAATATTTTATTATTTGTATTTGCTTCTCTTTGTAGAGTGGGACACTTCTTTTCCTGTCTTGTGTCCTGTTGCTTAGATCAACTCTGCATTTTGTTGCCTTGCTATGAATTCTGCATTTCAAGAAGATGGTGATGTAAGGGGCAAAGAATGGTCAGAAAATATTGTCTCAAGGACAAATATGAAGTTGCTAATTGAAAACCTGCGCCCGACTATGGATTACCTGTTATGATTCTCTGGACCAAGGCATAGGCTGTAGTTTGTTCAGAGCACAGGTAGGTAACCAGTGTGAGAAGCTCAGTTATGTCTGTTGCACTGAGATACAGACTTCTTTTCCCTCCAAATTCTAGTCAGTGTGCAATGGCTGAACATAATAATCCACGCCTCATTTCATCTATTCCAGTGGGATCTCCTGCTTGAGTTGAGGCTGATTTATAATATTTATAAGGCCTGTTGAAATTGTACATGAAAGATCTATTTTCAGGGATGCTGAAGGAACCTCCCAGGAAAGTATCTCATGCTCAAGACAGACAAAATCAAGGTAAATGAGCTTGCTCAGGGTACAGAGAAAAATCAATATTGAGTATAATGTCAGCTGTGACTCAGTCTCAAATATTAGAAACTTATTTCCAACTTCTAGTGGAATGATTAGTCATGGGTAGTTTTAAGCAGTGGAATGCCATAATTAAATTTTTAAAAATCATCACCATGGCTATTGTAGTGGTAATGAATTAATTTGAAGAGGTAGTTCAAAGATGGATGCAGGAAGGCCAGTTAGGAGTCAAGTCTAGCTGGGTAGGGGTGTTCTAGAAAAGGTTTAAGAACATGCTAGGGGAGGAGGAAAAGATTATTTGCATGTTCACTAAGTTCTATGCTATAAAACCACCTACCACGGCCAATTTCAAGCTAGTAGTACTTTAGCAACCAGGTCACCAAATTCCTAAAAATTTAACAATTAGCTCTTACATGCTGGCACTAGTTCACTCCAGCACACAAGAGAGTCCAGCTGGGAGATGAAGAATGCTAACTGGAAATGAGTTTCTGATATTTGGTACTGAAAGAGTCACAGGTGATACTGCAGTCAGCATTGGTGAGGATGTGGGGCATGGGGAACGTTTGTGACCTGTTGCTGGGAATGCAAACTGGTGCAGCCGCTCTGGAAAACAGCATAGAGGTTCTTCAAAAAGTTAAAAATAGAACTACCCTACAATCCAGCAATTACACTACTCAGTGTTTAAAAGAATAAAAAATAAATTTATATATATATAACATTCCATTATATATATATAATGGAACGTTATTCAGCCATAAAAAAAAAGAATGAAATCTTGCCTTTTGCAATGACATAGCTTGAGCTAGAGAGTATTATGCTAAGTGAAATAATTCAGTCAAAGACAAATACCGTAAAATTTCATTCATATGTGGAATTTAAGAAAGAAAACAAATGATCAAAGGGTAAAAAATAAGAGAGAGATACAAACTTAACAAACAGATTCTTAACTATGGAGAACAACCTGATGGTTACCAGAAGGGAGGTGGGTCAGGGGCTGGATTAAGTAGGTGATGGAAATTAAAGGGTGCACTGGTTGTGATGAGCACAAGGTGATGTATGCAAGTGTTGAATCACTACATTATACACCTGAAATTAATATTACATTGTATGTTAACTAACAAGTTTAAATTAAAACTTAAAAAAAAAAACTGTCCAATGACCTCTCATTGCAAATTTGTAGTAGTGTTAAACTGTGTCAACTAACTTGGAACTGTATATCCTAGAATTCCTTTCTCTATATGGTTCTGGGCTTGCATTGGCCACAGGAGAAATTTGTGTGATCCCTGGAATGGAAGAGAAGCAGCAGCCATACTTATGCTCAGAAGGTCAATGCACAGATGTTCTTGCCACTGCTGCCCAAGTGTCTTGTAGTGGTTCATCCTTGCTCATCCTTATCAGCCGCAGTTTTTCCTTTGTTACTTCTTTTCTCTTTGCTTTTTTTTTTCTCAAATGTCTGTTTTAATGACTTCAAGCTCAGGGCCAGACAAAGAAGTAACAGCTAGATAAACTGTTTAACCAACTCCTGCAATTGCATTAAGATTCCTTTTACTGTATCATCCCTAGTGATTCTATTTCTCAGATCGATTCTAACTGATACACTTTGGAATGAAAACCAAACTTTGCTAGCTATTAACTGTACTTATAGCTAAGCTAGTAAAAACTCTCTTATAAACTGTTCTTTAACATGCTTCTGACCTTGTGATGTAGCACCTTTTTCTTTGTCCCCCACTATTGCCACACTGGCTTCCTTTCTGTTCTCAACACACATAATGATTTTACTTCTCTAGGGCTTTGCATTAGCTTCTCCCTCTGCCTGACCTGTCTGACTCCTCCTTTCCTTAAGCTTTCGGTGGACATGTTATCTCCTAAGAGAGGTTTTATCTGAGTGCCCAATTTACAGTCTGAGTTGAAGCCTGTTACAATTTTTTGCAAAGCCCTGGTCACTCTATGATTTTTTTTTTATATTTATTTGTTAATTATCTTCTTCCAGCAAAATCTAAATGCCTTAGAGGTACAAATCCTTCCAACTTGGCCAATAGTAGATGCTCAATAAATAGTTATTCACTGCATGGTAAATTCTGCATTGTTATTTTTCATTGTGTGGAAAATAGAGTGAAGGTAGTTTTTGATGACCATAATTCTTAGGAAAGCACAATATTTCTTAGTAAAAATGGTTTGATGATTACTTGGGACATAGGGATAAAGAGAGTAGTAAGAGAGAAGTTGAGAAAAAAAGGAAAGGAAAATAGTGTTATATTATACACTGCATTCTCTGACACTTCTATCCATGTCTTCATTAAAAAGATTTTAACTCATTAAAATTGATTGGATACATTTTTTTTTCTTTTTTTGCTTACTTGAGAGTGAGCTCAGTTTTGCACCCATGTTAACAAAGAAGCAAAACAAAACTTAGGAGTATCAGAGTGCAGAATTAGAGGGACTCAGAGGAACTTAAGGCTCTGGGTATTAGAAATTACCTTCAACTGTTTCTAGTCTTCCAGGGGTAGAACACTGGAATATTGAAGGTACCTTAGTTAACTCTCCTATGTCAGGGACACTCCATCTAATATGTACATCTCAGAAGTAAGGAACTTACTTTAGCTTAATAGTTAAGAGAATTTTCTTTAGATCCAAATTTGGATCCACATTTTCTCTACCACTTACTGGCTCTGTGACTATCAAGTTACTTATACCCTTCTGTGCCATTGTTCTCCCATCTGGATGTTAGGGCTAATAATAGTACCTATTGTGATGATGAATTACACAAAAACATTTAAAGCACTTAGAATAGTGCTTAGCACATAACTGTCAATCACTGTATGTGATTTTAATTGTTTTTAATTTTTTTTAAAAACGTTTTTTAATGTTTATTTTGAGAGAGAGAGAGAGAAAGAGAAAGAGAAAGAGAGAGATGCAGTGTGAGTGGAGGAGGGACAAAGAGAGGGAACACAGAATCTGTAGCAGGCTCCAGGCTCTGAACTGTCAGCACAGAGCCCAACATGGGGCTTGAACTCGTGAACTGTGAGATCATGACCTGAGCCAAAGTTGGACGTTCAACCGACTGAGCTGCCCAGGCACCCCATTTTAATTTTAATCTGTATTAACATGTATATATTTTTCTCCAACCAGAATACATGTTTCTTGAAGTTGGATGTTATGTGTTATATGTCTTTGTTCCCCATGCCTAACCCACTTCTATAATAATGAGACAAATGTTTGTTCAATTATACGTTGTAATTTTAACTTTACTGACTTTAATACATAATCACTATATCATAGTTTATAATTAGTTATGTCAACAAACTTTTCACATATAGTATGAAGAAATATTCTGTGCTTTTGATAAAATTATATGCTAAAGATTTTATAGCATAAAAATTCATTTTCTGGCATTGTTAGACAATACTCTTATTTTTCCCCAATTTTAAACATTTTAACTATTATTATTTTAAAAAAGATTAATAATACCTGTATGTGTTATGAAATTCAGAAGATATAAAAGGTTTACAGTGAAACGTCAAATTTTCTCCCATACTTGTTCCCCATATCTTAATTTCTTTCTTCTGACTATGCAACCATAGCTACCATCTGGGAATAATCTGTGCCACACAGGACTATAAAGACAATGAACGCAAAAACACAGGCTGGATGCTTCCCTGACTTAAACAACGGCCAATTGACTTTAGAGGTACAACCATATGTCCATGCATTACCCTGGTGAGCCATTTAAAAAAATTAATGTTTATTTATTTTTGAGAGAAAGAGAGAGAACACAAGGTGTGGAGGGACAGAGAGAGAGGGAGATGGAGAATCCAAAGAAGGCTCTGTGCTGTTAGCACAGAGACTGATCTAGACTCAAACTCACCAACCCATGAGATCGTGACCTGAGCCAAAGTCAGATGCTTACCTGATGAGTCTTAAAAGGAGGAATAGCTAGATAAAGACATTTGGGGTCTTACTGTGTTTGTTCTAAGTACACAAAAATTTAAAAACCAAAAACATCAACAAAAAACTACTCAACATTAATTCCAGCTGCTTCCTATGTGAGTTCTGCCATTTAAATGACAGAGAACAGGGGCGCCTGGGTGGCGCAGTCGGTTAAGCGTCCGACTTCAGCCAGGTCACGATCTCGTGGTCCGTGAGTTCGAGCCCCGCGTCAGGCTCTGGGCTGATGGCTCGGAGCCTGGAGCCTGTTTCCGATTCTGTGTCTCCCTCTCTCTCTGCCCCTCCCCCATTCATGCTCTGTCTCTCTCTGTCCCAAAAATAAATAAACGTTGAAAAAAAAATTAAAAAAAAATAAATAAATGACAGAGAAGAATTTCTATAAGCTCTCAAAGAAGGAACTAAAAAACCTGACGCTTATTCATCACCAATAATGATGCATTATCATTCAATTGTTTCCATGCAATATAAATTATTATATATAAACTGGAAATATTATAAAGAGCTAATTAAAAATATGGGTTAATTATAATGTACTTGATCAAATTTTTCTGTGGGAACTTCTATATTGTGGTAGGGTAACTTCATCATACCCTCTGAACAGTTTTCTATATAAACTTTCATCTTTCATGAATGTATTTTATTGAAAAATTGTTCATCTGAATAGAAATTTTTATTTTTCCTATTTTTCAGTAGATGTGTAATAGGAATATACATAGTGATAAGTAGACATATGCATACTGCTGTCACAAATTTTTAATTTTTTTTAGCATTTATTTATTTTTGAGAGACAGAGGGATAGAGAATGAGCAGGGGAGGAGCAGAGAGAGAGGGAGACAGGCTCTGAGATGTCAGCATAGAGCCTGATGTGGGGCTCGAACTCCCTAACTGTGAGAGCATGATCTGAGCTGAAGTCAGACACTTAACCCACTGAGCCACCCTGGCACACCTCCTGTCAGAAATTCCTAAAAACACAATTTGAGGGGCACCTGGGTGGCTTAGTCAGTTAAGGCTCCTCTTTAGCTCAGGTCATGATCTCATGGTTCACAAGTTCAAGCCCCTCATCGGGCTCTGTGCTGACAGCTCAGAGCCTGGAGCCTGTTTCAGATTCTTTGTCTCCCTCACTCTCTACCCCTCTCCTGCTCACATTGTCTCTCTCTCTTTCTCAAAAATAAATAAAAAACATTTAAAAAATTTTTAAAAAACATAATTTGAATTACTGCATCTGATGTGTTATTTCACTTGATTTTTAATAGTTTGACTTTTGGAGTCCAATACATCTTGGATTCATATTATAACTCCACAATTTACTAGCAGTATGATTTTGGACAAGTTTTCAAATTCCTGGACATAATAATTGTTCACCTTTATTGAATGTTTATAATTTGCCTCCCTGTTCTACGTGCTTCACATATATTAAATCAATTTTCCCCTTTTGACAAATGAAAAATCTGAGGCATGGAGAAGTTTTAATTGCTTGAAGATATAGGGTTAGAGAATGGTGAATCTAGAATCACACTTCAGACAGTGGGGTTCTACAGCCTGAGCTCTTTTACCAACTGCATCATACTGTCTCATAGCACAGAAATTGCATACCTCTCAGAGTGAGTATAAGGCTTTCAAGTGAGGTAATGCACAGAGGAAATACACATTAGATAATACTCAATAGTTTGCTTCATTTTAAAAAAAATTAACTGTGGCAAAATACACATAACATGAAATTTACCATTGTAACCATTTTTAATTATACATTTTAGGGATATTGGGTGCATTCATGTTGTTATGCAATCATTACCACCATCCAACTCCAATTTTTCACCTTGCAAACTAAACTCTATGCCCATTTACCAGTAACTCCCCATTACCCTCTCCCTCCAGATCCTGGTGATTGCTATTCTACTTTCTGTCTCTATGAATCTGAGTACTGTATGTATCTCATGTAAGTGGAACCATGCAGTATTTGTTTTTTTTTTTTTATGACCGGCTTACTTCTTTTAACATAATGTCTTCAAGGATCATTTACATTATAGTGTGTATCAGAATTCCTTCTTTTTAAAGGCTGAATAATATTTCATTTTATGTATATACTGCACTTTTTAAATCCATTCATCCATCAATAAATACTTTGGTTGCTTCTTCCTCTTGGCTATTGTGAATAATGCTGCTATGGATATGGTTCAGAAACATCTCTTTATTTAAAATTTTTTTTTTAATTTTTTTTTTTCAACGTTTATTTATTTTTTGGGACAGAGAGAGACAGAGCATGAACGGGGGAGGGGCATAGAGAGAGGGAGACACAGAATCGGAAACAGGCTCCAGGCTCTGAGCCATCAGCCCAGAGCCCGACGCAGGGCTCGAACTCACGGACCGCGAGATCGTGACCTGGCTGAAGTCGGACGCTTAACCGACTGCGCCACCCAGGCGCCCCATATTTAAAATTTTTTTTGATGTTTTTTTAATTTTTGAGACAGAGAGAGACAGAGCATGAGCAGGGGAGGGGCAGAGAGAGAGGGAGACACAGAATCCGAAGCAGGTTCCAGGCTCTGAGCTGCCAGCACAGAGCCTGACGCTGGGCTCGAACTTACGGACCGTGAGATCATGACCTGAGCCGAAGTCAGATGCTTAACCGACTGAGCCACTCAGGTGCCCCAGAAATATCTGTTTAATACTCCGGAATTGCTGAATCATATGGTGATTTTATTTTAATTTTTGAGAAGCCACCATACAATTTTCCATCATGGCTGCACAATTTTACAGTCCCACCAACAATGTACAAGCATTCCAATTCTCTATATCTAATTTTTTAGATAGTAACCATTCTAATGAGTATGAAGTGCTATCACATTGTCATTTTTATTTGCATTTCCATTAGTGATGTTGAGCATATTTTCATGTGCTTATGGGCCATTTGTATATCTTTGGAGAAGTAGATATTTGAGTCCTTTGCCTATTTTTTAATTGGTTTATTTGATTTTTGATTGTGGAGTTGTAGGAATTCTTTATATGTTATGGAGATTAACCCTTTCATATAGATGAAATATTTTCTCCCATTCTGTGGTTTACCTTTCATTCTGTTAATTGTGTTATTAAAGCACAGAAGTTTTAAACTTTGATGTAGTCCACTTTATTTCTTCTTTTGTTTCTTGTGCTGGTGATGTCATATCTAAGAAATTATTGCCAAGTTTAATGTCATGAACTTTTCCCTTTATGCTTTTTCCTAAGAGTGTTATAGTCTTAGCTCTTACATTTACATCTTTGATACATTTTGAGATAATTATTCTATATGATTTAAGATAAATATCCAACTTTATTATTTTTTTTGTATGTGGATATCCAGTTTTTTTAAACATCATTTCTTAAAAAGATTTTGCTCTCCTTATTGAATGGTCTTGGCACTCTTGTTGAAAATCATTTGATCACATATGTGAGAGTTTATCTCTGGGCTTCTATTTTGTTTCATTGGTCTATAGGTCTGTCTTTATGCCAGTATCACACTGTATTGATGATTGCAGCTTGGCAATAAATTTTGAAATCAGGAAGTATGAGAACTGTAACTTTGTTCTTCTTTAAGGTTTTTTGGCTATTTCAGGTCCTTTTAGAATATGTGTTAATTTTAAGATGGAGTTTTCTATTTTGGTGAGGCATGCTGCTGGGAGTTTGATATGAAGTGTGTTAAATATATAGATTATTTTGGGTAGTATTGCTGTCTAGAATTCTAAGTCTTCCAATCTATGAATGTACATATCTTTCCATTTTTTTTGCATCTTCTTTGAATTCGCTCAGCAAAATTTTATAGTATTTGGTGTACAAGTCTTTCTTCTCTTTGGTTCATTTTCTTTCTCTGTTCTATGATTTTTGATGCTGTTGTGAATGCATTTTCTTAATTTACTTTATAGATGGTTCATTGTTAATATATAGAAATGCAATTAATATTTGTATGTTGATTATTATCCTTCAACTTTGCTGAATTTATTTAATAGTATACAACCTTTACTATTTTTACATGCAACCAAAGTTTATTTAATATTTTTTCTAATTTTTAAATAAATGTTTCTAAAATTGTTGTTATTGCAGATAATGTTGAAATAAGTGTCATCATCAATGTGTCTCTCACTACATTGCTAGGACAAATTCCTAGAAGTGATTTGAGTACATAGTCTAAAGATTTTTTATTAGTATTGGTAACTACTGCCAAATAGCCTTTCAGTAAGGTTTGTTACAAGATAATTTTCAGAAAAATGTAATACCATTACTTTCACACAAGTATGAAATGGACACATGTTAAACAACTTATTTTATTTGTAAGAAATGAGGGGACCAGTCAAATGATATAAACATTTCAGAGGAAAAAAGAGCACAGGTTTATATAGAATAGACCACCAGTTTTTCCACAGAGGAGAGCAAGCCAATTGAAATCACTAGCAGACAGGATAGCATTTATATAGCTATATTAGTTCCCTACAACTTACAAAGAGTTGCAAAATAACATCAATAAGCATAAGACTGGAATGTGATAATCCAAAAAAATGTGCTACAGTGGATATAGTTTTCCACTGAAGCAGACAAAATTTTTTTGTAAGTTTATGCCAATTTACACTTCCAATAGCATTCTACATTAGGTCCTGACTCACCTTCCTCTCGTGGCGTTAAATATTATCACTTTGAAAATCTAGTAATTTAATAGAAAAAAGTGTTATATAATTATTCATTTAGTTTACATTTATTTGATGACTTCTGTGACAGTGAATAAAGATTTTTTATGGAAAAGGAATTTAAAATAGAAATTAAACTCTAAAACTGTTATTATACAGTTCTTGTATATCACTTTCTAAAGGAAAGGCAATAAGAGAAATAAATTTAGAACAGAATTATCCTGAACAGGAATAAATACGTGTTCATAGTTAAGTGTCAGAAGATTTTAAAAGTAAAGCTAAATATTATAAATTATAAATTTCAAATAACCATTTGCAACCAGACTTTTGAAAAGCAGTACAATGCCAATTTGATTATTCTCAGGATTCTCTCCTGATAATTAGAATCATTTCGCTTTCAGATTCTACTTTTTTTTCTATAAAGTATGCTCAGTGCAGAATAAGGGAAAGAATATTAAATGCTTAGTGAAAGAAAAGCTTTGTAAACCCATTTTTAGGTAATGGGTGTGGACATGACCAAGATGGCAATGTAGGTTGTTCCTGACTTCACTTTCACTCCCAAGAAGAACAACTAACAGCTATGCAAGGACAAGATACCACTGAGAGAATCCTAGAACGTGGAGAATCTAGAACTCCCTGCAGCACAGAGACTAAGAAAGACCCCATTAGAAGAGTAAGAGAAGGTGTTTGTGTTGGCTGCATGTTCCTTGCTCGAGTGAGTGCAGCACCATGTGGAGAGGTCTCCCCTGAGTCGCCAGTGCCTAGTTACAGTCTCTAGTTACAGTGGGACCGTTGTTCCTAGTGGACAACCAATATCCCACCAAGCATTGTGTGTTGCCTCTCCCCAACATAAGACTATTGGCAAATTTCTCAACAGAAACTTTTCAGCAGGAGAGAATATGACATATTCAAAATTTTGAAGGAAAATCACTGCCAACCAAGAATTCTATCGTTGGTAAAGCTGTCCTTCAGAAACAAAGGAAGGATAAAGATTTTCTCAAAGGAACAAAAGCTAAGTTTGTTACTGCCAGACCTGCCTTCCAAGAAATGCTAAAGAAAGTCATTTGGAAGTAAAATAACACTAATAAACATCATAAAAACATAAAAAGTTAATATAGATCTCACTGGCAATGGTGTATATATATATATATATATATATGGTCATGGTTAGATTCTGCAATATGGTAACAGTGGTGATAATTTACTTACAAGTCTACTTAAAAGTATATAACTATAGACTTTATAACTATATAACTTTATATAGTTTAACTTTATAACTCGATACTTTATAACTATATAAAGTATATAACTATAACTTTTAAAAGTTATAAAAACAAACAAATGAATGCAGTAAAAGTAACTGTAACCCGAATAATGTTATTAGTGACACAGTATGAAAGCATGTAAATTGTAACAGTAATTATCTAAAATGTGAGGGAAAGATAAGTAAAAGTGTAAAGTTTATAAATTTTACTGATGTTGTTATCAGTTTAAAATAAGGTGTTGGAAATGAAAGGTATTTTATGTAAGCCTCATGATAACCACAAAGGAAAAACCTAATTACACAAAAGCAAATAGTAACTAAACCAAACCAAACAACAACAACAAAATCCACAAAACCCAAAAATCTCAGGGGTAGCTATATTACATTAGAAAAAATACACGTTAAACTGAGGATGGTAAAAAGAGACAAAGAGGGGTGCCTGGGTGGCTCAGTCAGTTGGGCGTCTGACTTCAGCTAAGGTCAGAGCCTGTGTGAAATTCTCTCCCCCACACTCTCTCTGCTCCTCACCTACTTTCTCTCTCTCACTCACTCTCTCTTTTTCTCTCTCCCTTTCAAAATAAATAAAAACTTTACAAAAAAAAAAACAAAAAAAAAGAGGGGCATCTGGGTGGCTCAGTCAGTTAAGTGTCTAACTTCGGCTCAGGTCATGATTTTGCGGTTCATGAGTTTGAGCCCTGCATCAGGCTCCGTGCTGACAGCTGAGATCCTGGAGCCTGCTTCAGATTCTCTGTCTCCCTCTCACTCTCTGTCCCTCCACACTTGCATTCTGTCTCTCTCTCTCTCTCTCAAAAATAAACGTTGAAAAAATAAAAAGAGACAAAGAAGGTCATTATTTTTTTTTAATGTTTATTTTTGAGACAGAGACAGAGTGTGAGTGGGGGAGGGGCAGAGAGAGAGGGAGACATAGAAGCCGAAGCAGACTCCAGGCTCTGAGCTGTCAGCACAGAGCCTGATGCGGACTCAAACTCACAAACCGCAAGATCATGACCTGAGTGGAAGTTGATCACTTAGCCAACTGAGCCACCCAGGCGCCCCTGAAGAAGGTCATTATAAAAAGATAAAGGGTCAATGCATCAAGAAGATATAAAACTTATAAATATTTATGCTCCCCACATTGGAATACCTAGATATATGAAGCAAAAACTGACGAGGTAAAAAGAGAAATAAACAGTAATACAGCAATAGTTCGGGATTTTAATACCCCACTGTCAACAATGGATAGATCATCCAGACGGAGAATCAATAAGGAAACAGCAAATGTGAACACTATAGACCAAATGGAGGCACCAGAAATACACAGAACGTTTTATCCAACAATAGCAGAATACACATTCTTCTCAAGTGCATATGAAACATTTTCTAGGATAGATCACATATTAGGCCACAAAGCGAGTCTTAGCAAATTCAAGATAATTGAAAATATACCAAGTCTCTTCTTTGACCACAATTGTGTGAATCTAGAAATTAATAACAACAGAAAAACTAGGAAATTCACAAATACATGGAAATTAAACAGTGCCTTTCGGAATAACCAATGTATCAAAGAAGAAATTAAAGGGGAAATAAAAACGTTTCTTGAGACAAATGAAAATAGAAATACAGCATACCAGACTTAAGAGATGCAGCAGACTTTTCTAAAAGGAAACTTCACAGCAATAAACACCTATATGAAAAAGCAAGCAAGATAACAATAAGCCACTCTACACCTTAAGAAGTATAAAAAGAAGAACAAATGGAGCCAAAAGTTAGGAGAGGATAGGAAATAATGAAGATTAGAGCAGAAATAAATAAAATAGAGTACAGAAAAAAAAAACAGTAGAAAAGATTAACAAACTAAAATTTGGTTCTTTGAAAGATAACATTGACAAACTCTTAGCTAAACTAACCAAAGAAAAAAGAGGAAAGACATAAATTAACAAATTATAAATGAAATGGAGACATTACAACCAATACCACAGAAATTCAAAGGATTATAAGAGGCTACTATGAACAACTATATGCCAACACACTGCTCAACGTAAAAAAAATGGAAAGACTTGTAGAAATATACAATTTACTAAGGCTGAATCAGGAAGGAGTAGAAAATCTGAATATACCAATTACTAGTAGGGAGGTTCAACCAATAATTGAAAATCTCCCAACAAAGAAAATTCCAGCACCAGTGAGCTTCATGGTTGAGTTTTACCAAAAAATTTAAAGAATTAACACCAATCCTTCTCAAAATCTTCCAAAAATTCAAAGAGCATGGAATAGTCCCAAACTCATTTTATGAGGCCAGTATTTTCCTGATACCCAAACAAGAAAAGGACATTATTAGCAAAACAAAAACAAAAACTATAGGACGTTATACCTGATGAATATACATGGAAAAATTCTTAAGCAATACTAGCAACAAACTGAATTCAGCAGCACAATAAGAATCATACACAGCGATCAAGTGCAATTTATCCCTGGCATGCAAGGATGGTTCAACATATGCAAATCAAATGAAATATCAAATTAATAGAACAAAAGGAAAGAACCATGTGATCATCTCAATAAATGCAGAAAAAGCATTTGACAAAACTCAACATTCATTAATGATAAATCTGTTAAAATGACAGGCATAGAAGGAGCATATCTCAATAAAGATCAGATATGACAAGTGCACAGGTAACATCATCATTCTTAATGGTGAAAGGTTGAAAGCTTGTCTTCAAAGATCAGGAACAAGACAAGTGTACCCATTCTTGCCACTCCTATTCAATACACTAATAGAAGTCCTAGATAGAGCAATCAGCAAAAAAAGAAATAAAAGTTATCACAATTGGAAAGGAAGATGTAAAATTGTCTCCATTTGCAGATGACAAAATTTTCTATATAAAAGCTTCTCAACCAAAACTCTTAGTAGACTTAATAAATTCAATAAAGTTTCTGGATACAAAATTAATATATTAAAATTAGTAGCATTTCTATACACTAACAACACATTTTTAAAAAAAAATAATTTGATTCCATATCCAATAGCATCTAAAACAACAAGATATTTAAAATAAGTTTAAGGATCACTCACTCTTATGTGGATCCTGAGAAACTTAACAGGAACCCATGGGGGAGGGGAAGGAAAAAAAAAAAAAAAAAAAAAAAAGGACGTTAGAGTGGGAGAGAGCCAAAGCATAAGAGACTGTTAAAAACTGAGAACAAACTGAGGGTTGATGGGGGGTGGGAGGGAGGGGCGGGTGGGTGATGGGTATTGAGGAGGGCACCTTTTGGGATGAGCACTGGGTGTTGTATGGAAACCAATTTGTCAATAAACTTCATATAAAAAAAAAAAAAAAAAAAAAAAAAAAAAAAAAAAATAAGTTTAAGGCGGTTAAAGAGCTCTGAAACAACAAGACATTGATGAAAGGAATTAAAAATCCACCAATGAAAGGTAACCCATGTTCTAGATTTGAAGAAATGATATTGCTAAAATGCCAATACTACTGAAAGCCATCTATAGAATCAAAGCAGTCCCTATCAGGATTCCAATGGCATTACTTACAGAAGTAGGCAAAAATATTTCTACAATTTATATGGAACCACAAAAGATCCTGAATAGCCAAAGAAATCCTGAGAAAGAAGAACAAAGCAGGAGGCATCACACACCCTTTAAAGCTATACTATAAAGCTATAATCATCAAAACAGTATGGTTTTGTCTTAAAAACAAGTAGACCAATGGACCAGAATCAAGAGCCTACAAATAAATCCAACCATATATGGTCAACTAATTTTTTGTAAGGAAGCCAAAAATAATCAAAGGAGAAAAGACAGTCTTCCAATAAATGGTGCTGGCATAATTAGATATTCACATATGGTAAAAATGAAACTGGAACCATATCTTATACCACTTGCAAAAATTAACTCAAACTGGATTAAAGACTTAAATGTAACACCTGAAACCAGGAAACTCCTAGAAGAAACCAGAGGCAAAGCTACTTTACGTGAATCTTGGTAATGATTTTTTCGATATGATATCTAAAGCACAAGTAACAAAGTAAAAAATAAACAAGTAGGGCTATATCAAAAAGATCTGTCTAGCAAAGGAAACCACTAGGAAAGTGAAAATACAACCCATGGAATGGGAAAAAAATTGCAAACCTTGTATCTGATAAGGGGTTGGTATCCAAAATATATTAAGAACTTATATAGTTAATAACCAAAAAAAGCAATCTGATTAAAAAATGAGCAAAAGACCTGAATAGACATTTCTCCAAAGAAGATATATATGAAAGGCCATCATCAGGCCTAGTCGTCTGGGAAGTGCAAATTAAACCACAATGTGATATTACTTCAAGCCTATTAGAATGGCTATCATCAAAATGACAAAGGATAACAAATGTTAACATGGATATAGAGAAAATTCTTGTGCACTTTTGATGGGATTATAAACTGGCATGACCACTATGAAAAACAGTATAGTGAACCCTGAAAAAAATGAGAAAAAGAACTACCATATAATCCAGCAATTACACTTCTGGAATATACCCAAAGGAAATGAACACTAACTCAAAAAGATATCTGCACGGCCATGTTTATGGTAGCATTATGTATTACAATAGCCAAGACATGGAAACAAGTTAATGTTCACTGATGAATGAATGGATAAAGAAGTTGTGGGGTGTTGTGTGTGTGTGTGTGTGTGTGTGTGTGTGTGTGTGTATAAACATATATACATAGTAAAATATGTATATAATGGAATATTATTCAGCCATAGAAAACATAGGAAAATCCTACCATTTGTGACAACAAGGATGGACCTTAAAGGCACTACGGTAACTTAAATAAGTCAGAGAGAGAGAGAGAGAGAGAGAGAGGGAGGGAGAGAGGGAGAGAGGGAAATATAGTAAAATCTCATTTATACATGTAATCTGAAAACAAACAGACAAACAAAATAAAAATCCCAACTCTAGAAAAAGAGATCAGTCTAGGGGTTACCAGAGATGAAGGCCTGAGGGGAAACTGGAGGAAGGTAATCCCAAGGAATAAAATTCCAGTTATAAGATAAATAAGGATGACATGATGACTACAGCTAGCACTGCTGTATGACATGAAGGAAAGTTAAGAGAATAAATCCTATGAGTTCTCATCACAAGGAGAGTTTTTTCTTTTTCTTTATTTTTATTATATCTATATGAGAATATGGCTGTTATCTGACCCTATTGTGCTAATCATTTCACAATATATGTAAACCAAACTATCATGCTTCATGCCTTAAACTTATCCAGTGATGTATGTCAATTATTTCTCAATAAAATTAGAAAAATGAGATGTCTGTTACACAAGCTACTTTTATTACTGTGTATTCCTGTTGTATGTTCTAAGTTTGTTAAAAGAGAGATTCGTCACTGGGAATTTTAATATTTCCACTGCTATTTTTAAGTTGTGTGAACTTTGGTTAAGTCACTGGACCTTTATCTTTATTAGTACAAATGGTCTCTATGTCTCTTTGAGGGACTGTTTCAGAATCAAATTAATCAATGTATTTGAAAGCACATTCAAAAGTAGTGCTTTAAAGAAATAATGAAAAATATTTTAATGTAAGTTTTGTATTTTTGTATTTTTTACTAACCTCTTCTCTCCACTCACTATAGACTGGCCTGTCCTCTTCTCCTTCACACCATTCAAACAGTAATGAGGGAATGATGGCTTTCTCTTCATGGCCTGCAGATAGAGACACTAAGAGTCAACAAAGAATTAAGTTTTTGACTTTTGATCTTTTAAGAAGATTGTTGGAAAGCTCTAGAAAAGGCCCGCACTGAGAGCCATGGTGTTCATTTTTATAGGAATGGTCCATCTGCTGAGCAAAGATATGTTTGTTAGCCTGGTACTAATTCCAAAATCTTTGCTTTAGACTTTCAGCACTAAATATTAGAGAACCCAGAGCTTAGAATATACTCCATAAACTATAGAATGGAGAAACTTTTGAAGATGTGAAAGCCCCTTTTTCCCATTAAAACAGGATAAAAGAATCAGGAAAATTAACTGGGAAATCTTGTTGAGATGACCAGAATCCAGCATGTCTGGGAGCAGCATATTAGAGTCCCATCCTATGTCCCATTGCTACTCCTAGGAGGATTCTAGAAATGAGTAGGAAAGATGGATGCCTGGAAAGGAACTCACAATGTGCTTGTTTCTGACAACCAGAGCTTCTGGGCTACAGCAAACATAAATATTTTTAGCTCGGGCAGATGATTTAGTACAACATATAGAGCAACAAAGAGCAACTCAGCAGAAGCCAGAAACGGCAAAATACCATCCTGGGCTAAATGTAGAAATATTGAGTATACAAATGGACAATGGCCAGACCATACATAAAAACAGAGCTCTGACCCATAATCTCTGCAGCAACCAGTCCAAGAAACCAAACCTCAACCTTTGTAGCAATCAGCCCCCAAAGGTTAAGACTTGGTTTAATACTTGCCAGCTTTTTTAGTTTTCATGCTCTCCTCTGCTTCTAACTTAAGAAGAAGCTAAATAATGCTCCCCTGAACAATCACATAGGACGCCCCATTTCTGGTCTACTCTGTTCTTCCCATGCCAACACTATCTAATCATAGCCTAGATGAAGCCTCTCTTTTTCGCTACAGAGTTTCCAATCCCGTCTGCATTTGAGTCTCTGCCAAATGTTAAGTGATGATGGCTGACTCCCTTGCTATATAGCAGCCCTGAATAAATAGCCTCTGCTTGCTCTTGTGTGAGTGATCTTTATTGATTTTCACAAAGTACATTCCCCTCCTCATGCGTACACTTATATATTTAGGCTTATTCCAAATCTAGATGCCACACAGGGAAGAGGCAAAAAGCAGTGGAAGAACCCTGAACTGGCTAAGAATTAACTTAGAAAAACTGAGTTTTAAAACCAAAAGAGACTGAGGTTTTTTTTTTGTTTTTTTTTTTTTTTTGCATTTGTAAGATTAAATATTCTAAAACCAGGCGGAACTGGGAGATTATGGACTAAGTTTAGATAAAAAGAAATAGATTTTATATATTTTTTTGGAATGCACCAGTAGTATAAAATGTAATATATTGGAGAAAATCGTAATTATATTGGATATTATTGCCTATATTATTTATTTATACTAAATAATGAAGATACATCATTTATTCTTTATTCATAGAATAAACACAATGAAGAATAACATAGCTACCAGGTGGTCTGGAAGCCCTAGTAGGGACATTAACACACATGTGATGTTGGAGTAAATACAATGATATGTGCTTATGCTATTATTTATGTCAGAAGTTGCTTAATCCAGACATCATTACTATTAGAAGATATGGGGAGGTCCCTCTGTCCAAGGAGACCACTACAGTTCTGCTCTTAAATTTCTAAGCAGCTGCAAAATTTAAAATTTTACAAAACTAGTACTTTTCTCATGAAGCTGTCTTAATAGGTGCTATGGTGACAGGATATCTGATTTTTTTAGTACAAACATCTTATCAAAATAACCGAGTACTTAAGTTGTCCATCAATTCGGCTCCCATTCTTTTTGACAGTGAAATTAAGATAAAAAGCAATTTAAGGAGTTATATTATTTCCCAAGCCTACTATATTTAATCAAAGGTAGCAGTCTAAAATAATTAGGAAACAGATATGTAATTTACAGAAAAGCTGCTAAAGCAGATGTTTTTTAACGTGCAATTTATTTCTTATAGAGCAATGAGAAATTTAAATGTAAGATTGGGAGATTATACTCCTTTTTACCCCTAACTCAAGCTTATTTCACCAGGTGCTGTGGATTTCCTTTCTCTGAAAACATTTTTATTTTCTCCTTGACTAGCATGTGTTTTTCCCCATGATGTCATTCTTTAGAATGGAGAAATTATGAAGAGATGGGAAATGTCAGATTTCAATGTAAGTATCACATCCTATAGGGATTGAGAAATAATGGTTAAAATTATACAAAATTTTCATGTTTAAATGTGTTTCACCTATTTTTGAGCACCTAATATATGCCAGACACTGTGCCAAATCCTGAGGGAATACAAATATAAATGGCCTCGCCCCTACTCCTAAGGAACTTTTAGGTGTATAAGAGAGAGAAAAACAAAAACAAAAATACTGCATTTGTTCTATTTATATCTTCAATTTCTTTTAAAGTGTTGCACATAATTCATTAGATATTCTTAGGCAGGATGCTATGGTAAAGCTATCATTTAAGATGTTATTTTCTATTTGTTTATTTTTGGTATATGGAAATAAAATTGATTGTGTATTGACCTTGTATACAAAGACCTTGTTAAATTTACTTATTAATTCTATAGACTCTTTTTAAATACAGGTTCCTATAGATTATTTTGAATCATGTTATCTGTGAATAATGACATTTTATTTATTCCTTTCTGATCCTATGCCTCTTATTCCTTTTTATTGTCCTATTGCACTGGTTAGGAATTTTAGTATAAAGTCAAATGGAATTGGTAGTGGTTGGCATCTTTACTGGTTCCCAATTCAGGGAAAGTTTGCAATATTTTACCATTAAGCATATGTTTCTTGTGGTTATGTTTTCTTTTTGTAGGTATTATTTATCAGATTAAGAGCAATTTATTCTTTCCTAAGCTTGGAACAATCTAAGCATTTTAGGCAGAAAGGACTATAATAATGTGCTTATGAAATACTGTGCTTAAATAATACTGTTTATAAAATTGTTGGAAGTACTAGAGGAGCAGGATTTAGTGAGCTAACAATGGAGGTATTGATTTCAAGAACACATGCATTGCAATGTCTGTAATTCAGGGGTCAGAAAACTGATGCTGCCCCATCACGAGCCACTTCTTAATACTCATGTCTCTGCTACCTCACTTTCCAGGAGGACCAACAGCAAGATATTGGTTTATGCTTCACTTCCGCATTCTAAATGTGCCCTGAGTACTTCTAATTGGCAGAAGCAAATTTACATGTAGATCCTGGGTTGTAAGTAGAGGTGAAAATCTGCAGTAGAGAAGACATGTGGAGGGAGAAGGGAAGTGTGCTAGATGAGTGCTGTTGACCAGTGGGCAGACCAATCTAGCAAAGTCTATTCCTTTAGCTATTCCCTTAGATAGTTTGTTTATTTTCCTGGTATAGGGACACACATGTCTGCATTCATCAGGGATTTGAACAATTTTAGGGATTTGGACAATTTGCATTGTTGTAGTTTCCTGTTAACATTTAATACTGGCCTTTGGAAATTTAGGGGATAGCAGATATAAGCTGGCCTCTTTCACCCCTCACTTTGTGGCAGTAATGTCATGTCTTTATGATGTTCAGAATCAAACCCACAAGGCACTACAGTCATCTCATTTTTTTTAGTTGTTGATTTGTTGCCATTTGGATTCAAAAATGACCAGGTGGCAGTCTCAAATTCCAGTTCAGTGGAATAATTGCTGTGTCCCCAGGATGTGTTGGGATTTTAGGTTTTACCTAAAAATTAACCAGCACAGAGTCCTATGGAAAAGAAACAAAACTGTTGGCATTATTGGGTGCAATAGTGAAAGGTAGCATTGCTATTTCTACCTCTTACTTCCAAGTTCCATGTATTCTTGCTATGTCAATAACCTCATACAGAGAAAGTTGCAATCAAAGCAAATCACAACACGTAGGAAAGCACCCTGGCATTTTAGATGCTTAAGTGATTCGTCAACAAGACCTTGAAGTCAAGCTGCTTTGGGGTGCTGAGTTACATGCTAACACCATGAGTCTTCAAGGCATGAGACTATTGATATACTCGTGTTGTTGAATAAGTTCCATAGTCATATACAACATGATACTAAACAGATGAATAACAAATTCGCAAAGTCCTCAGTTGCTGATGGTGGCAAAAACATGCCTGGCTAACTAGGAAGATCCAGACCTAGAATATTTGTATCTCAAATGGGGACAAATAGCCACATTGTCTCTGAGTTCCCCCACCTCCAACTCTGGAATATATCAGCTTTGCCATGATTTCTAGGGTACTTTTTGATCATTAGGTCCAATGAGCATGATATCAATATAGCTGGTCAGTAAGATGATAAAGATCTCTGAGAACTGAAATATGATGAAGTTCAAGAGAGTAGATGTAGTCCTGAGATAAGAGAGTGGAAGTGACCTGTGGTCCTTGCCAGATGGAATTAAACTGATTCTTATATGTTGAGATGGGGGGGAGGGGGAAGTTTGTTTGATGTTTTGCTTTTTTTCTCATATGTAGATACATACTAGGCTCCAGAGACTGTTTTGAGTAAAGAGACTATACCCAGAATAGCAGCAGCTGAAATTTTAGTTAAGTTTGTGAAAATTGATTATGATGTTCAAAGATCTATCCTCTGATGGGACAAACAAGCGAGTTAAATAGGGATATGCTAGAAATCATCTGCATCTTTGAGATCGTTAATGGGGATACTATATTTAATTTCACCGAGGACTCCATACTTTAAGTGTGTATATATTTTAGTAGAAAGGAGCACTTCTATGGACTTACATCTGACTCCTCTAATTTTCACTCTATGAAATGCTTTTCACTCTATGACTCAGAGTCAATATGGTAAACCTTCCAATTGCTGAGCTTGTCCGCTCTATTCACATACTGAGCTATTGGGGGGAAGTTACAGGGTGATTTTTCAGAATGTTATAAACTATTATGAAGACAAATTAATTTCAAAACCGCATTAATCACCTGACACTCAGAAGTTGCTAATATCACCAGTGAATACTGCATTATTTGTGGTATTGTTGCCAAATTCTTCCTTTGTTGTAGCTAGAATCACTTTCATTCAAGGGCCATGTACAGCAGCACAGAGCCAAGATTTGGATCAAAGGCTTTGATATTGCATTATGTAAAATCAATTGAGGATGTATTTCCCTAAACCTAGACTTTTTGTCTATTTGTTTGTTTGTTCAGATCATACAGGCCCCTCCCCCTCCTCTTAAAAATGTCATCCATCTAATTCTGTTCTAATTTTCCATTATTGCCTAGCAGATTGCCACAAGTTTAACCTTTTCAAACAACACACATATATTTGTCTTACCGTTTTCATGGATTAGGAATGTAGGCATGGTTTAGTTGGGTGTGCTGCTCCAGGACTCAATCTCATTCAAATTTTTAAAAGAATTAATTTCCTTATAGTTATGAGATTGAGGGACCTGGATTTTGTTCTGGCTATCAGCTGGACACTGCTCTTTTGTTCCTAGAAGACCTCTATGATTTCTTTAAAATTTTTTTTAACATTTATTTATTTTTGAGAGAAAGAGACAGAGCATGAGCAGGAAAGGGGCAGAGAGAGAGAGACACAGAATCCGAAGCAGGCTTCAGGCTGTGACCTGTCACCACAGAGCCCTATGCGGGGCTTGAACTCACGAGCCGTGAGATCATAACCTGAGCCATAGCCAGACACTTAACTGACAGCGCCACTCAGGTGGCCCTACAATTTCTTAACTCATGGACTTCTCCAACCTCACCATTTACTTCATCAAAGACACCATAGAGAATCTCTAGTCTCTCTTCTAACAAGAGGGCATGTGTGTGTGTGTGTGTGTGTGTGTGTGTGTGTATAACAGCACATAAAATAGGAGTGATTTCCCATAACTTTGACCTTATGATGTATAATCACTGAAGATCCATTACCTTTACCTTTGCCATGAGATAGAGCTTCACCTCAGGCTCTGCACTCAGCACTGAGCACAGATCCTCCTTAAGATTCTGCCTCTCCAGGGGCACCTCAGTGACTCAGTTGGTTAAGCGTTGGACTTTGGCTCAAGTCATGATCTGACAGTTCGTGAGTTCAAACCCCGCGTTGGACTCTGTGCTGTCAGTTCAGAGCCTGGAGTCTGCTTCACATTCTGTGTCTCCCTCTCTCTGCCCCTCCCCTACTCATGCTCTGTCTCTCAAAAATAAATAAATGTTAAAAAAAAAAAAGAGTCTGCCTCTCCTCTCTCTCTGTCCCTCTCCTGCTCGCTCTCTCTCTCTCTCTCTCAAAAACAAACAAACAAAGAAAAAAACGAAAACAAAAAACAAGTATTAAACCTAGGTCATGGTCAAGTTCAAGTTTTATGCAGCCAATTGAACAAATATCAGAAATACGCTCATTCGCTTTAACACATCCATTCCAGAAATGCTGATGAGTACAACACAGATAACTTTGGCCTCATCTAAGTTCTTCATTTGTTGGACTAACATCTTTTGAAGCAATTTCCACATATTTTATCCAAGATTCTATTGATAAATATCAGTAAATAATTTAGTTACTTTGGTTTACAAATTTTAAGACAAAATTTGGCCCAAGATTAAAACAAATAAAGTTAGATTGAATAGTCAATATAATAATGTATTAAATAGCAAGATATGAAGAGTATACAGTGAAAGTGTGTAATGGAGGAAGGGTGAGGACATTGCACTGAACAAAATCAAGTAAGTGAAATTTTTGTTTTGCTAAAGTGTTTAGTGAATTTCTGAGAGGAGAATTATGTATACAGTATTTTCCATACTTTTAAAAGGGAGCTGTTTTTCCTTGAACAATTTATAAAACCTAGAAAAGCTTGAATAATTTATAAAACAAATCAGTAAAAAGAGCAGAGCTCTAGGTGTAAGTAGACATACAATTTAGCCTTGTTTGGTCACTAAATATTTGTTTGATTTTTGGATAAGTTGCTTTACCTCAATGTGCTGCCTTTTCATCTATAAATTGGAGGGTGCCTGGACACACTCCAGTTGTGTCTGCCCATTAGAATGTTATTGAATGAGTGAATGTTATTGAAAATGTTATTTAAATCTTATTGAATACAGTCATGAAATTATTTATGATGCTTCTTGATTTTCATGGAAAAGGCGGCATTTTTCAGCTAAATCTTTTAATGACAATGAGTGAAGAAGGGTAGAAAAATATGGTATTTTGATAAGTTTTATGATATATACAAGGAACAGGAAAACCTTTCCACATTTGAAGATAATTCAGTTATGAACAACTGAAGGCAAGCAAAAATCTAAATTATTTTTTCTCAAGGCTTTCCTAGCTTAGTATTTGACCTGTTTATACTCTTATACAAATCTAATCCACATGCTAGAATCAATCACTTAAAATCAGTAAAATGATTTGTGAGAACTATTTGAAGTCCTAAAGCTCCCTGAATTCTTTTTAATCAGCTAAAATGTTCTTTCCCTTAGATACTGAGGAGTATATTTTTGTCAGAATTAAATCAACATAACATATGCCCAGTCACTTGGCTTAGGAAATAAGACCCTGAAGTGATTCTGAGTAGCCTCTTATAAGTTCTTTTATTTTCTTTGCCTGCTTACCAGAATGGGCATTTCTTTTTATAAACTGCTCAGTGAAACTGGTGGTAAAAGCCCTTCTCTGAAGGGAATGAGAGAATCTTCAATGTGTTAAGGAATTTAGAGACTGCTGTTGGTAATAGACTCCCATTAACGTAAGGTCTACAGAAAATAAATGAGATCCCAGGTCATGCAGTTAGCTGGTGAAAAGTTAAAACTGGAATCTGTCTCTTTACCACGCCCATTTATGGAAAATAATCCCCTGGCCATTAAAATATCCTATATCTTCCTATAACCCCTTTTTTTGTGTGTTTAATTGAAAACTAGAGATTTTAACACAGAAGTTTTCGTATTCTTAAATTTATTTGTGAATGTTTAAAAATAAGTGCCATTTTAGTCTTCAATAGTCACTTTTACATTTTTTTTTTACGTTAATGTCAAGTATTCACAAATTTTAAAGGACAAATTGAGTTTCAATAGCACCCTCCTTCCAAACACTGAATCTTTACATTGTCTACATCATAACAGGAATGGTGGGGATGTATTTATCCTGCCTGATGAAATCCTTAATTCTTACTATCAGCTTCCGTTTTTATCTAGCATAATCTGAGGGCAAAGAAAAATCATTATGGATCTCCTGGGTTTTGGCAAAGCTTGACCTCTTCTGAGAAGCATGGCTGTGAAAAGGAAAGGAGTGTTAAGAGGGGGTGTTTGTTTCTAACTCCCTTGATGTTTGTAAAACACCTATCTTAAATGCTAGGGTTTATTGAGTGAAAACAAATGGTTCTAACTGGTTTTGTAAGTTTAGATAAAAGGGTAGACTGAAGAAATGAGTTTACCTTCCAGTGGAGCAGATTGGAGAGACCATTCTCATAAAACTTTTCTTTCAGTAGCTCCATATTTGGTTACTACTCATAACGGATTCTTTCCGGTAACATCTTTGTAAATGAAAAAAATTAAACTGGGGAGGCACACATGGTTTTCACTTGGTCCAGTATTTTTAACAAACAGCCCATCTGATAGAGAAATGAACACTTTAAGAGATAAGATTTCTGGTTTTATTGGGAGGCAGAATTGGATGATCCAAAGAAAACATTACTCTGAAGATCTTTATTTGAAATTGCCTTTTCTGATCTAGTGAGAGAAGGTGTCTGTCCAGGCCAGATGTTATTTTGTTAGTATTAGGACCAAGAACAGAACACAAGTAGTCATATTTTCCATTTATCCTTGGGGCTGAACTCAGGCAGGAAAGAGTGTGACACTGAGGTATCTAGTAGGGAATAGGTACCTACCCAGGTACACAACGATATTCTTAAGTACTGTGTAATGTTCTAAAGGGAGACTGAGTTAAAGATCCTAATTTATAGTTTCAATAGTGTGATCCAAATATTACCTAAGGTATTTGTTAGAATGAAGTTTCCTGAGCTACACGACAGACCTATCTAATCAGGATCTGTGAAGTTCAGACCCTGGAATCTGCACATTTAAAAAGGACTACTGGCTTTATAGGACTTTCTAAGGTTTGTGAACATTTATCTAAAGGCCTATCTTGGGATGCTTTTAGGAAATTTTCAAAACTCCCCTCTTCTTTAAGAAATTACTATTTTCCTTAGTCCTTTTTTCTTCTTCCGAATACGTTACGTTCTATATTGTGATCATCTTGATATCAGGGAAAATTCAGTCTAACTTCTCACCTTATGTGTTGAATGGTGATGATTATAAATACTTTGTAAAATTTTACCTGAAACTTTTTATTATTTTTTTTTTCCTGGAGTTTTTGTCAGTAGGAGATAGAAGTGAAATTAAAGATCAAGTATGACAATTTGACAAACCAATAGTGCTTTTGAAATATGGTTTAAAATAAAAACATTTAATCATTATGAGGAATGGTTTATAGGACAATACTTTTTTTTTAACTATGCTTAGAAGCAATTCATTTTTTAATAGTTCCTTTTCATTTTTCCTCTAAACAAGGTGGACAAATTTCACAAACTTAAAACTTGAATCTAAAATTAGCATAGCTCTGGGATGCTTGGGTGGCTCAGTTCGTTAAGCAGCCAACTCTTGATTTCGGCTCAGGTCATAATCCACAGTTCATGGGTTCAAGTCCCACATGGGGCCCTGTACTGACAGTGCAGAACCTGCCTGGGATTCTCTCTCTCCCTCTCTCTCTGCCCCTCCCCACACTCTTACATGCTCTCTCTCTCTCTAAAAATAAACATTTAAAGTCAGCATAGCTCTGAGAATGAGCATCTGTTGAAGAGAAATAACCTACGTTTGAGAAAGTAAACATTATATTTGAATTTTGGCAAATTAATGCAAATTCCTAATACTCTCAAGCTTAACTACAGATAGCCCAGATTTTTCTGAGTTTAAACTTTGCTTCTATTTATATATTCTGAGGAATTTTTTGAACCAAGAAACTCAGAAAAAAAGGGAGGGAGCAAGTAGGGAGAAACAAAGATGTATCTTCTGTGGCTTGAGTATAAAATATCAAAGTGTTAATGAGAAGGTATTTGTCTCAGAACTGGTGGGTGACAATTCATCCTGTAGTAAACCTTGCAATTTTTGGTTCTTCACTTTTCATAACAGATCTGATAGCGAAAGCAATCTTTTAATTTTATCAACATTGATTGTGAGGCAAAAAGAAATGGAACTACTTGACCATTATCCATTGTTTCCCAAACTGGTTTATCCTACATCTAGGATGTATGTAGGATGTATGTTAAAAATGTAGATTTCCAGGGGCACCTGGGTGATTCAGTCAGTTAAGCATCTGACTCTTGGTTTTTTGCTCAAGTCTTGATCTCACTGTTTGTGAGTTCAAGCCTCATGTTAGGCTCTGAGCTGACAGCATGGAGCCTGCTTGGGGTTTTCTCTCTCCCTTGGTCTTTGCTCCTTCCTCGCCCGCCACTCTCTCTCTCTCTCTCTCTCAAAATAAATAAATAAACTTTAAAAATATATATAGATTTCTAGTAGCTCCCCTTCAGGTTCTGATTTGCTTGATCCATGATGGGACTCTTGGGAATCTTTCCTTTATTCATGTGTTTTTAAAGTTCTGCCCTTCTCACCTTTTGGGATGAGCACTGGGTGTTGTATGGAAACCAATTTGACAATAAATTTCATATTTAAAAAAAATAAAAAATAAAATAAAGTTCTGCCCTTCTTATGATCAGGTAACTTTGAAAATACTATTCTAGTCTATTTTTTCTTTGTCAAAATTGTCCTTTTTATTTATTTATGTATGTATTTATTAGAGCTTATTTATTTACTTTGAAAGAGAGAGAGAGAATACGTGCATGGACACGAGTTGGGGAGGGACAGAGAGATCATGACCTAAATCGAGATCAAGAATCAGACACTTAAACGACTGAGCCACCCAGGTGTCCCAAAATTGTTCTTTTTACATAGGATTGCATTTCAGAATTGACTAATTCTTACAATTTTCTTTTCAACTTTCTGCACCTTTTCTTTAAGTTATTGAGTTAGTTTGCTATGAATGAAAATCAAGAGGTCTGGTTCTACTCCTGTTTCTGCCCCTTAATATGAATGAAGGCAAACTGTGTAGTTACCTTTAATCTCTCATTTTATTCCTTGGATGCTTCTTTATTGTCTCTTGCGTGCTGGGTATTTATCAAAGGAAGGAATCAGGGCAGATGTTTTAGGTGTTTTAAGTTTGAAGATTGTATTTACAGAACCTACTTTTTTTCTATTCTTAGAATCAGTTTTTAAGATATAATGGACTTCCCTTTTTTTTTTTTTTTTTTTTAATTGGCATGATATGCTATAACACACTCTGGGCTTTTGACCTGCAATTTATTTCAATGATTCTTAAGTCTAAATAGCCCAGTAGCCTTGAATGGAAGAATTCCTGGATGTAGGTTATCTGTTGGACTGTAACTCCTTTGTGTATTACAAAATCCCTGGCTGGATATAGTGTTTTTAAGATAACAATATTTTGGTAAAGTGTTCTTTAGCAGCTAGAAGGATCCTCAGGTATACTTTAGTTTCTGACAGTGATAGAATAAAGGGTAGAACCTAGATTCATAGAATTTCACAGTCTAGCCTTAGTTGTACAATATTTTCATCATTTAAAATAAAAGTAACTTGGTCTCAAGGTTTGGCCATCTTGGAAATAATAATAAAAAAATAATCATATACTGCATCTTCAGAAGAGGTTTGCTTTGCTACAAGAACCCTGTGCTATCTTTATCAGCAAGAAAATAAAATGCTTTTTGATTCTCAAACTTGATTTTTTATTTTACAGTGTTCTTAATTCAACATACTACTGTCTTCTCTGTGCCAAATGTGCTGGAGATATAAGAGAGTAAAACACATATTCCCCCTACCCCAAATCTCCATTCTTAAAGGGTTTACATTCTGGCAGGGAAATGTGGCAATAAATTAAAAACTAAGGATATTATTCAGTTCATTAGAAGGTACACAGTCTATTAGAGAGAAATAAACAGAAAAGGAGGGTAGGGTGTGATCAGAGGTAGTTAGGTGAGATGTTAGTGGAAGTGATGGTCTCATTGAGAAAATCTCTTCAACAACGACGTGAAGTGAAGGAAGGGAGGTTTCAACCCACAGTGTGTATGTGGCAAGAATGTTCTAGGCAGAGGAAAGAACCAGTGCAAAGTCCTAAGGTTGGAGCATGCTTGGCAACTACTTAGAACTTCTAGGACTGCAGTAGGACTGGAGTAGGGAGTGTAAGGCAAAGGTACAAGGTACAAGGTCAGAGAACTAATGGGGTCAGATCATGTAGGATATTGTAGGTCACTGTAAGGTTTTCAACATTTACTCTGAGGGATGTGAAAACCTGCTGGGAGGTTTTGTGCAACTTTGACTAAAGCATGCTAGTCAGTTAATAAGACTGCTAGAGTACGCCTCGATGCTTCTTTACCCAGTTTCTGTCCTACATGACCCTGCTGTGCCTTTGGGTAAAATGTGAAGCTGACTAATGACAAAACTTCCTAGAATAGTTTTAGCCCTGTCATAATGATGAAGTCATGTGACAGTGATAGAACTGATGCCATAAATAAATCAAAGATGTTCCCTTAGTATGAATGATCACCAATACATTATATATATATGTGTGTGTGTGTGTATTTATGCATATTTAAATTTATTTTTATTTTAATGAATATTAGGTTGCCACTAATAAATATCATATTTTTATACTTATATTTTACTTGTATTTGGTTGCATTTGTGATTAACAAATGAGAACACAAAATAAGTGAAAATATCTAAAGTTTATATTTTAAATAACATTCACTTGTATTAAATAATATTTTAAATTTTAAATATTTGAGTATTTCAGTGATGGTTAGTTTCACTTTTAAATGTTTTAAACACAAGATGTCAATGTTAGATAAATTAACTTAGAGGATTTTAAATCTTAAATGTTAGCAGAAATTTAAAGAAGATATACTTCATTGCATTTATGATATTCAAACTAAGGGAAAACATTTAACATTAGTTTAGAATTAAAGTTTTCTTTTTACAAATATTATCACTACAACTTTGTTAACTTCTTAGGAAGCATTTGCAATGGTATATTCAACATAAGCTACTGAACATATATTAAAACCTGTAGAGTAATAAAACCTTAATATATTTTCCGACATGAAGAGCAAAATGTTATTTCTATATAAAGTTTAATAAAAAGGATTTTTAGATCGAACAGAATGGAATCATTTCATTACTATTTTTTCTTTTTTTTTTCATTTTTACTAGGAAAATCTTTTATAGGTTTGAATAATGACTCATTTAATTAGGAAAGACGTTTTCTTTGTGAAACCGTGTCTTTCTTTATGAACCATTGTATATACTAAAACATATAATAAGATATATGATACTATTTTTAAATTAAAGCAAATATCCAGGGAAGCTCAAAAAGTTTATAGACCTCATTTCTATTGTTTACTTTGACAGAATAATAGCTTTTCTTTCATCTTTTTTTTTCCAACTGACATTAACCCCTCTTGTTTTCAGCTTAAACTTTTCCATGCATTTGGATACAAAAACTATATATCGGGGATGTAAATCAGTAGAGCCTACCAGTGAGGTAAACTGATTAAACTATGTATATACATAGATAGAGTCATTTTCTAGGAATACATCTTGTTGCACAAATATCGTCTGAATCCACCATATGTTGTTTCAAATGCAAAGCACATTTTCCTGTCTGATATTTCCTAATCTTACTACAACAAAGTCAAATGCTTCCAATTTTTATAGACTTCAGAAAATGTTGTTCAGAAACACCCAGTAATTTATTTTTACATTATTTTGCAGTGCAGCAAGATTACCTCACCATTGTTAACAGATGTTTTTGTCTCCACCAGAGTTTGCTGTTATTTCATCAAACACAGAAATACAAAGAAATGTAATAAGAAATGTATATTCTTTTCTCTCGTAACATTTATCACAATCAATAGAGTATTGGAGCAATGCTAATACTGCTGTGGTCCTTTGAGGCTGGAAGGGTTTGTAGTGTACCAGTGGTGCTAAGGGCTGGTGCCAGGATACATTCATGGAAACACTTAACGATAATACTGCTTTAGTAGAGGCAGTAATGGTATAAACAGGGCAAAGGAAATACCAGGATTGCAACAGATGCAATTGATTATATGCCTTGGGGAATATTCCACTCATTTATTTCAAGTCCAGTCCATGTAAATCAAAAGACTGTAATGTTGTCAGTAAGACATATCACAGACGTCGTAATATGCTGTGACAGTGCTCCTGGTTTACTGACGCAGCGGATCATGCCTTTGGACACGAGAAGCCTGTCTGAACCATAGTTCTTGCACTGTCAAGTGTAGAAAATAATCTGACTTAAGCATCTGAATCACTATGAACTGTGATATGGCTTGTTTCAAAAATAAAAGGTGATAGGATTGCTTTAGGTAAAGTTACGTATTTGCACTTGGTCTTAAATCTCTCACTAAGGAGACAATAATTTCCAGTAATATTCATAGTTGTCACCCTACAGTAGAGCAGTCACTTTTAGATACCAAGATAGACAACTTTGGAATATAACTCAAAAATCAGGATTTCCAATGACATGTTTTCCTGTAGAGATGCTTTCAGTAAGGAGAAGTTGCTTCATGAAGACCAAGTGTCTTTTCGTCACTTCTTTCCAGTCATTAAGTGGGCACTTTCCAAGTTAAAAATTTCCCTTCCTCTGTCAGTTATAGGTTGTACCAGACTAGGAAAGCTATGCAACATGTCTCAAATAAGATGCAGGGATAGCACAGAGATTAGGAAAAACAATTTACATTTCCTTTTATCTCTTGCTGATTGAAAGATCCAGCATACCCGAGATTCACCTTGAAAGCGTGAAATTAACCAAGTGGCTCTTTGAAAGCTAAGGCTTGAAGGAAATTGCTAAGTATTTTAATAGATGAAGGAGCTGGAAGTCTTATAATTAATGCTAATGTATGGCCTTACTCCTATGAAATTACACATTACATGCACATTAATTATGATTAGCATCCTTTGAATGAATAGCAAAGGAAATCATAATGATTTGATACTTATTATACAATGCTATCACACAGTCTTTTCTAAAGAATGGGCTTAACTTGCTCAATAGATAATAAAGACATGCTAAATTCCAGTTTATGACTCCTTTCACTAGATAGTTCATAAAATAGGCAAGCAGTGAATGATTTCGCTTCGACTCTGCTCCTTTAAAAAAAAATCACAGTGTGGCAATTTAACTTGTGACTTTGAAAAGAAACCTATCATTTTCTTTAAAGTGGAAAATAGAACACCATCATATTTTTATTATTATTCTTATACTGCATTTGATCCGGAGATACAACATAAGCTCTCATTCAATCTTGCAACAACTTGGGAATCACGGATGTACAAGTTTGGAACTTTTGGATGTGTTAATAATATACTTCCTTCTGCTTATATTAACCATATTGATATTTATATTACATGTTATCAGCCATGGATCATCGTCTATAAATTCAGAAGGAAAAGAAACGTCGTAAACACACATATACATAGAATTAGATCAGACTTGGAGCTTGAAAACTATAAAATTTCAATCATTTCATTATTAGGGGCAACCATCCTTCTTGGTGTTGTGCAGAAACCTGGCAAACTGAATGCAGCCCTCTAGACTTAAGTGTATACGTATAGTTGCCGATACACTCCTCATGGAGGCTTGCAGGTTAATCATCCCTGGTGCCTTTATCCCAAACGTGGACATGGGAATATTTTTTGAGTCCGTAATTTCATATGGAAGGCCCGGCTTCCCAAATGCAGCCTACAGGTGAAATCCTGCCACCTAATGGAGTGCTGCCAGGGACAGGAAATGGGATCCCACTCTTCTCAGAATCTGATTACTTCCATCACCCTGTTGTAAGGACTCCTAGCATTTTCCATCTCATTTTTGCTTGTCTCTATCCCTGTCAAAAAGCTGCTGCTGCTTCTTTACCCTATGATTGTTCTCTGATCCTTGAAATCTAGTTTTCAAAACACAAAAATTGAGGAGATCTGTAGTCAATTAATGCTTTGAGCCCTGCAACCGCAAACCTCTTCTGAGATAAAGGGGCAAAAAGATCTGGATACCTTCCGGGAATGGGGGAATGGAAAAACACAGTGAGAACAGAACACAAATTAATAGCTCAGTAAATTACCTTGTCTCATTGCTTACAAATTTCACCTGGAATTTTTCGTACCCATAGTTCAGTTTGGAATTATGCATCCAGAAGAACCGGGACACCAACAAAGGGGAAAATGTACACTGGATCAGTCATTTCCAATCCACAGGCTTTGTGTTTGATTCTCAGAGAAACCTCAGCAGGCAAGTGAACCACACAGGAGGTGGAGGTTATGCTGTTTCTAGTATGTGTATATTTCTAAATGAACCGTACCTTTCTACAATCCTGATTTTATCAGCGAGCTCATGGCTATCAAACCACATATGAAATCTTATAAATGGTAGTCCCCCATTCAACTTTCATTGTATTCAGACATCTGTTGAAAGAATTCTTCCTTTGAGACATATTTGGGTTTTGCAGAACATTTAAAACTGAGTTGCCAGTTTGATCTGAATTTACTTATACTGCCATTTACTAATGTGGCATAGTGTTCATAACACATCTTCACCCCTTGATGTAAAAATATTCAAAGCACAAGATGGAGACGAGACACAGGGGATTGGAATAAATGACTGCCTGAGGGTTCTGTCAGTTCAGTAGAGTTGTGCTAGCAGTGAAGATAATAGTTAATGCTTATATGGTGCTTACTATGTCCCCTGATGGTTTTAAGGGCTTTATAGGTATTAACTGTTTCAGTCCTTCCAACTCACTGCGGCTGCTTTTATTAATATCCCCACTTATAGGTTAAGAGAACTGAGGTAGAGACTTCCAGTGATCGTCCAAGTTCACATAGTTCAAGGGAAGCTGATTGGGATTTGAACCTAGTAGTTTGAAAACTGAATTGCTTCTCTTAACCATTCTACTTAACACCCTAATTGTTACCTTTATTCCCATCCTTCCCTAATCCAATTCATATAAAATGTATGCATAAGCTTCCATTTCAGAAACAAATTAATAAGTTTATGCCTATGGGAGGAAAAAGTATTTCAAAGCATTTAAAATTAGTTTTCATGGGGCGCCTGGGTGGCTCAGTCGGCTAAGCATCCGACTTCGGCTCGGGTCACGATCTCAGGGTCCGTGAGTTCAAGCCCCGCGTCGGGCTCTGGGCTGATGGCTCGGAGCCTGGAGCCTGCTTCCGATTCTGTGTCTCCCTCTCTCTCTGCCCCTCCCCCGTTCATGCTCTGTCTCTCTCTGTCTCAAAAATAAATAAAACCTTAAAAAAAAAATTAAATTAGTTTTCATGTGATGCTTACATAAAACATAGCTGATATTTATTCGTATTATGTAACATTAAGATCATAAGGAAGTACAATGCGGAGGTCTACTTTTTCACTTAACTTGACATCATTAGAAGTTTCTAGTTCAGCAGTTTTTAAAATATAAGCTTATATTGTAAATTATATGAAGTTTTAGATAGTTCCCATTTTTTCACAGTTCGAGGTAAAGATAGAGAAAAATATTCTTGTATTCCTGTGATCAGTTTCTTAAAACACATTTTCCAAAGCGAATCTATGGGACAAATCTTATAAAAACATATATGGTTTTGAAACACTTTCCCAGACTGTCTCCTCAAAGTAGTCTTGCTTAATATCCCCACAAATAGTGCACAGGTGCCCTTTGCTATATGAGCTCAACAACACTGGATATTTCATTCACATTTCTCTGTTACTAGCAAGGGCAAAAGTTTTGTTATGTTATTGTGCTGTTTTAATTTCTTCTGCAAATGTCTATTTTCCTTGGCATGGGAGATAAACATATTTTTCTTATTGTATTCCAGGTATCATTTCTATAGCAAGAATAAACAACCCTTGACTTTCTCATAAGTTATAAATATTTTTCCTAGTTTTCTGTCTGTCTTTGTTTTGCTTAACATGGTTTCTAAATGAAAAAATTTAAATACAGTTTAAACGTATCAATATTTGCCTTGATGGTTTCTTCCTTTATTTTCATGTTGAGAACAGCTACTCTCATTTTAATACTGGAAAAAATAATATCTTCTTATTTTTAGCTTAATTGGTCTGGAACATATTTTGGCAAAAATTGATATTAAATAATTTGCATATCTTAAAAATATTGAATTTTTTAGTTTACAAACTGCTTTCTTTTGCTTCTCACTAAATTTACATAGCTTCCTTCGTATGAAGTCTACGATTTCTTTCCAATTTCATCTCAAAATATTATGTATCTTGGATGCGGTTATGAAAAAGATACATTGGCTGTCCAACTTTTTATTTTATTCTAGACTACAAACAAGATATGAATTACATATATACATGTTACATATTTATCTATATAATTAATAAGCTTCTTGAAATTCCTAATTAATTTTAATATTTTACAATTCTATTCTTATAAGTTTTACAAAACTTGCAGGTTATACACAAGGATGGTCAGAACCATCTACAAAACGGATTTTATCTTCTTTTCTAATTGTTATATGTCATTGTTTTGTTTTATCACATATGTAGAACTTCTAGAATACTATTAACAGGTGATAAAAACAAGTATCATTTTCTTGTTCCTTGTTTTAACTGTTCATTCCCAAGCAGAGTATTGGCTGCTGTTGACACAATTTATTCAAAAATATTTAAGCTCCTAATTTATGCCAGGTATTCTAGAATTTCTAGAGAAAGAGCTAAAGAATAAACAAGGTAAATAAGTAGATATATTGATTTAGTCAATGCTAAATGTTAAGGGTTAAGAAACAAACAAACAAAAAAACCAAACCAAAACAAAAAATCTTAGACAATGGAGTAAGGTATTTGGGTAGGTTGATTCTAGATAGGAAAAGGGTAGCCAGGGAAGAACTCCTTGAGAAGACAATTTTTGAATAAAGAACCTAAGGATGTGAAAGAGCTAGCCATGTTGATATCTGGACAAAGATTATTCCTGCAAGAGGAAGCAGCAAATGTGAATGCCCAGAGATAGGAGTTTGTCTAACATATTTGAATAACATGATCTTCAAAGATCTGAAAGTTAATGAGGCACCAGACATGTAGAATTAAAGGTTTATAATAAGCACTTTGGTGCTTACTCTGAGTGAAGTTAAGAAAGGGCTCTTGAAGGAAACTTAATTAGGAGATTTTTTTAGAAAGAAATATTGAATCAACTTTAACATCGAAGATTCTATTTAGAGAATTTGTACAAAAGGCTCAAACATTTTCTGTATCTGTAAAACAAAAAACAAAAGTAAAAAACAAACAAACAAAAAAGAAGGGAACTTTAAGTGGGTTATTGTAAAGTGAAATATCTTTCACCACAAGAAAGAGCATTGTACATTGGGGAAAACAGTACACTTGTCTTAAAAATGATTATGAAATTTAAATGAAATAATGTATAAAATATTCAGTTGACTTTTGGTAAATAAATAGTAAATACCCAAACTTGTTAGCATATTATTGTTAAAGCTATTTCAATATGTCATTACATAGCAAGAACATTGCCATAAGAATATGTATAATATTTGTAAGAAATGTAAATTTCCCTTTTGAAACTTTATCTAGCCATACACCTTATTTATGTAAATTTTCAATCATGTAATTTTAGGAGATTTTCTCAATGGTTACTTGAGCCTCATAGCAAACCTGGCTTTCTTGGGGGTAAATATTAGGTCTTTTTTTTTTTAATAGACTACCTTTTAGAGCAATTTTAGGTTCACAGTAAAATTGAGTGGAAGATGCTGATATTTCTTCTATACCACTTGCCCCCCCACATGCACAGCCTCCTCCATTATCAATATCCCTTACCAGAATGGTACATTTGTTACAACGGGTGAACCTACATTGACATACTACTACCATTCGAAGCCCACAGTTTTTATATTAGGAATTCAGTGTTGTATATTTTATGGGATTTGACAAATGTATAATGACATCTATACATCAACATAGTATCATAAAAATGCTCTGTGTTCCACCTACTCATCGCTAACTCCCTGCTATCCCGACAATCGTTGATCTTTTTGCTATCTCCATAGCTTTTCTTTTCCAGAATGTCATATAGCAGAAATTATACAATATGTAGCTTTTCCTTGGCTTTCTTTCATTTATTAATATGCATTTAGGTTTCTTCCGTGTATTTTTATGGCTTGGTAGCTTATTTCTTTTTAAAACTGAATAATATTCCATGGTCTGGATGTATCATAGTTTGCTTAGTCATTCCCCTATGGAAGGACAACTTGTTTGCTTCCATGTTTTGGAAATTATGAGTAAGCTGATATACACATGCAAGTTTTTGTGTAGTCGTAAGTTTTGCATGCTTTTGGGTAAATATCAAGGAGCACTATTTCCAGACTGTATGGTAAGAGTATTTTTGTAAGAAAACTGCTACGCTATCTTCCAAAGTGCCTGTCCTATGTTGTATTCCCATCAAATATGAACAAACATCTCTATTGCTGCATATCCTCTAAGCGTTTGGTATTGTCAGTGTTTTGGATTTTGGTTATTTTAATAGTTGTGTAGTGATATCTCATTGTTACTTTTATTTCTGTTTCTCTGATGACATATGATATGGAGCATCTTTTCATACGCTTATTTAACCATCTAAGTATCTTCTTAGGTGAGGTGTCTGTAAAGTGGGTGTTTGACCCACTTTTTTAAGCAGGCTGCTTTTTGTACTATTGAGTTTTAAGGGTTCCTTGTATATTTTGGGTAACAGTCTTTTATCAGATATGTCATTTGAAAATATGACCTCCCAGTCTGTTTCCTGCCTTTTTATTTTGTCAACATTGTCTCTTGCAAAGCAGAAATTTTAAATTTTAATGAAGTGCAGCTTAATTCTTTCTTTACGTGATTATACCTTTGATGTTGGGTCTAAAAAGTCATCACCAAACCCAAGGTCATCTAGGTTGCCTCTTATGTAATCTTGTGTTTTACATTTAGGTCTGTGGTCCATTCTGAGTTAATTTTTGTGAAGAGTATAAGATTTGTCTCTGCATTCCTTTTTTTTTTTTTTTTTTTTTTTGCATTGGCTATCCAGTTTTCCCACACATTATTTGTTGAAAAGACTATTTTTTCTTCATTGTGTTGCTTTTGCTTTTTTATCAAAGATCAATTGATGGTATTTATAAAAAGTCTATTTCTGGGCTCTCTATTCTGTTGCATTGATTTGGCTATTCTTTTGTCAATACCACTCATCTGGATTCTGCAGCCTTATAGTAAGTCTTGAAGACAGATAGTGCCATAACTCCAACTTTGTTCTTCTCTTTCAATATTGTGTTGACTATTCTGGGTAATCTTAGGTAATTTTAAATATTAAAATGTGGGCAGGAAATCTAGTCTCTAGCACTAAAAGTGATCAGATAAATCAGGAATACACTATCTTATTGTCTTTAAAATTTGCATTGTAACATGTGGGTCCGAGACAAAGAATATAACAAACTTTTCTATTTTGAATACGTGGAATTATGCTAAATTTTCTGTGTTTCTTGGACGTGGTAGGAGGGAAATGATAACAATATTAAAGGTGTGTGTGTTAGTATGTGAAGCTATTTTGGCATTAAACAATCTCTGCATTTATTGTCAACGATGCCTGGGCTACACTGCAGACAATTTCACAAAGAAATATTTCAGGTTTGGTTGGCATAAAAGAGAGTCAGTGGACTCCCTTCTAGAATATCACATTAGCAGTTTTCTTGTACAGAATTCTAACTAGTGGTACCAAAGTCATCCTGGATCGGTGGTTAAAACGATGGCTGCTCACTTTCTGCTCACGACGTGGATTTTTAGTGTTTCACTTTTCAGGCATTCTGATTGAGTCACTTACTTTCTAGAAACAAATGAAGAGAAATCTGTTTTCATTAGTTTTATGTGTTATAAAATATGATAAGGGATACCTGTGTTATCTCTTCCTTAATGTGGAAGCACTTTTACTGACAGCTAGTTTAAGTTGAAAGTGACAAAAGGGCTTTATCTCTTGATCTCTCATCTCATACCAGATCAGAAATATCTTTAGTTATGCAGGTGTCCAGCAGTTTCCTGTAGTTTGCCCACAAAAAAATCTGAGATAAGCCACATTCTCTTGCTATAAGCCTAAAAGATATTTGAACATTTATTTTTCCATTTGCAAAAATATCAAAAAGAAAACGGATGAGATTATCAGAAACAAGAGAACATTTCATAAAACTGTAGTTATCAATAGGTTCAAGCATTTCAAGTATTGGTTGTGTTTATTCTTGTTATTTCAAGATGACCAGCCCTATATAGGAAAGCCCCATTCTTGTATCCACAGCACGTATTCACTGAGCAGTGCTTTAATGTTAACAAAAGTTGGCATCCTGTGAAATTTTGTCTCTCTATTTGCTTTCTGAATAATTTAAGGTTTTATTCCACGTGACCAGTTCAGATTGTGGACTTCAAGTATTATGTAAGGCATTTTCTTTACAATTCAGTCCTATTAGCAACAACAAGAACAAACCTTTCGGAGATACGCAGCTATGGAAGTGAACATGTTTTTCTCCTTTCACTTTGATTATCAAGGACCTTAAACACAAAAATAAAGTCTAGTTGTTTTTTTATACCTATTATGCCTTATATATGATAATTTTTGTTGTTAAGTCTTGACTTTTCCTTCTAATAGTTTTTTTTTGGTTTTAATTCTTTAATTTTACTTTTATTTTCTTGTGTGTCAGCTGTCCCTCATTTTTGTGCGTAATAGTTGTGTATACATAGATGAATAAATGTTGCATACCAAAACGTTCTAACTTCTTTCGAAATTTTCAAAGGTCTACTACTCTTAGCCAATAAGTCTATCACAGAAAATTACACTCACTAGAGATAGACTAATAATCAGTCAGAGCTCAGAACAAAAAGTTAAGTTATGGGAGGGGAGTAGGCCAAGTCAAATGAAGTGTATCAGCACTTCAAAAGCAGCTGACAGAGAAGTTGTAAGTTGATATTACCAATCATTTAAAAGTTTTTTTTTTAATTTAAGAATTATACTTTTCTAGACAACTAGTGCTTGATAAGGCACGTAATAATGATTTACCATAGACTGTCTCTTGGAAATACACAACCTCTCATATATTCTTTGAATTACAGTAAAGGAATACCTTTGTAAATGTCTTTCTATGTTAGATTTAAAAAAATCAATGTTATTTTAGCATCCAAATTTGTATATATTTTTAATAATTTCAAAAAAAAAGATAATTCTGCTTCCCCCTATAAAAACCATTTTCCACAGATCTTTGAAAGAGAACTTTATTTAACTATTGTATCCGGTTTAAAATAATATATTTCAGGAAATGAGAAGGCTAGAGACCATTTAACATGATTGAATGGGTGGGAAAATGTTTTTAAGCTAATAACACAAATAAAGTTGGCATCTGTTCTGGAAAGATGAATCAGAAGGGTAAATTAATAATAACTCAGTTTAAATACAAAAAAGCTATTTTATAACGTAACATTCTCTTGCTCACCTGTTCTTCATCTTCCCAGGTTTGGACTGAAGGCAGAAATGGACTGTGTTTATTGTTAAGGCAGGAAAGACATAAGAAAAATGTGATTTCCAGTGTGATAGATCAAATTCTGACATAAGTTGCCAAGGGTTGTTAGTTTGTTGTGAGTTCTTGATCCCTAGGGAATCACTAAGTTTTGATAGACAACTATGTGATTTGAATGATTTAGGCAGTGGTACTTGATACTAAATCCCTAGAAGAAATGAAAGTTGTGATTTTTTTTTTAATTTACGGCTTAGTGATTTTATTGAAGCAGACATAACATATTCAAAGAGATATAGTTGCTTCTTCAAAAATTAAGCATACAGGGGCGCCTGGGTGGCTCAGTCGGTTAAGCATCCGACTTCGGCTCAGGTCACGATCTCGCGGTCTGTGGGTTCGAGCCCCGCATCAGGCTCTGTGCTGACAGCTCAGAGCCTGGAGCCTGTTTCCGATTCTGTGTCTCCCTCTCTCTGACCCTCCCTCGTTCATGCTCTGTCTCTCTCTGTCTCAAAAATAAATAAGCGTTAAAAAAAATTTAAAAAAAAATTAAGCATACAGACAGATGATAAGTTTCTACGATTGTATTTATTATAAACAGTCACTAATATCTTTTTTAAAATTATAGTTGGCTTCAATGGCTTCCTATACCATGCTGCACATGCATCTCTTGAGATATTCAATATGTTGTATTGGGTTATATGTTTCTTTATTTCAGTAGATAGTAACTTAATGACAGCCAAGTTCATGGTTAAAATCATTTGCATTCCCGGCACCTAGTACAATGCTACATGATGCCTGCGATTAAGATGGAGATGAATGAAGAAAGAAAAAAAGGAAAAGGACAGAAGAAATTCACTTTCTGGCTCGTGTCTTAAAGAGCTGATCCTGTCATTTGGCTTGTAGCTGGGAGGGGGCAGAGAGTGTGCCACCGCCAAGTAATTCACTCGTTCCTCTTTCTTTTATTCAATCATCTTACAGTTAGGACCTTTCCTTTCTTTTCCTCCAGAGCCAGGACCTCTCTGGAGTCTTGATGACTAGAAAATACAGTAAATATTCTGACAACCATCTCGCACAATTCTTATTTGTTGGTTGAACAATGGAAATCTTAGCCAGGTGAAAGTATATTGATGCCACAGTGGAGCATTCTCTGACAAATTGTCTCTCCATTCTTGCTTTTTATTTTCCATACGCACTTTTCACTCTCCGAGAGCCCTAATTTCAGGTCAATCTAAGGAAATTGTTCTAATTTAGTTGAAAATATTCCTGCACTTTCAATGTTCCTCTGCTCTAACAATTACGTAAATTTCTCCTTGGTAGGGGGGGCAAAAAAAACCCTATTATTATGAAGACAGTGATCATTCATTGTGGCCCCACAAGGTATCACTTCATGTATGTTACTTCTTTTTTTTCTCTTTCTTTTAAATTAGATTTAATATGTGCATTCACTCTTCTCCCACCTCCTTTTTTTTAATGTTTATTTATATTTGAGAGAGACAGAGAGAGAGAGACAGAGAGAGAGGGAGCAAGAGCAGTGGAGGGGTAGACAGAGGGAGACAGAAGATCCAAAGCAGGCTTCTGGATAACAGGAGAGAGCCTGATGCAAGGCTTCAACTCAGGAACTGTGAGATCATGACCTGAGTGGAAGTTGGCTGCTTAACCACTACTGAGCCACCCAGGCACACGTATGTATATCCACTCTTTAGAGAGGAGGAAACTGAGTTCCCAAGCATTTAAAGAAACTGTTCAGTGTTACACATGAAGTTATAGGAAGAAGTAGGGATTTGAACCATAGAGTTCTCATATGTTTGGGCTCATTCATCAGAATGTATATACTAATATAGTTGTTTTTTTTTTTTTAACTTATGTTTGTGTATGTCTCAGATTTCATTTCCATTTTAATTCACAGTCAACGTTGAGATGACCTAGCTAAGACAATATCTATTAGAGTTCTGATCACAATGAATTGTTGCTCATTTACCTGTTTAAAAAAATAAATAAATAAATAAAAATTAAAAAAGATTGAGTTCTCTGAGGCCAAAGTTGGGTCTTCTATCTTTGTAGTTACTTTCTTCTTTTAATTTCAGTTTTTTTGAGGTGCCAGTATGCTTTGTGTTTCAGAGGAGTATGAGACAGAGAGGGAATCAGTCAAGATAATTTAATTCTCTTGTCCGTAGTTGAGTTAGGAGTGTGTATGTGATACAATGCAAAATGAGAGGAAGTGTCGTTTCCTGCAAAATTTTCTTGCCTAAATTAAGGAAAGAGTTTTCATGTTTCACTGTGAGAATATGATTTTTGGAGCTGTTTCAACCATTTTAAATATAAAAACCAAAATAAGGAGAATGGCAGAGCAGAAAGATGGGAGAATATGACTACACTGTTTTCTAAACTACTAATAGCCATTGAAATTTCCTAATCCCTTCTACTGGCATAAGTGATTTAATTAGAGCAATACCTAATCTGCCATTTGTTCACCTCAGTTTATAATACATTTTTCTTTTTTTTTTTTAATTTTTTTTTCAACGTTTATTTATTTTTGGGACAAAGAGAGACAGAGCATGAACGGGGGAGGGACAGAGAGAGAGGGAGACACAGAATCGGAAACAGGCTCCAGGCTCTGAGCCATCAGCCCAGAGCCCGACGCGGGGCTCGAACTCACGGACCGCGAGATCGTGACCTGGCTGAAGTCGGACGCTTAACCGACTGCGCCACCCAGGCGCCCCTATAATAAATTTTTCGACACAACCAAATGTGGGCACAGTTGTGGCAGAAAAGATTCCTTCTTCTAACTGGCAAACAACCAGGAACTTCTATAGCATTTAGGGAAGAGCCAGATGCTCTCAGCTCATTTGGAGCAGATTCAGCTGCTCCATACAGGTTCAGAACACTTAAAAACAAAACAAAACAAAAAAAACCCAAAAAACAAACAAACAAACAAAAAACAACCCTATTCACCCACCTATGTAGGCCAAGACAATGACACAACATCAAAATCTCGGGGGTGCTGGTAAAAGTTAGCAACTGGTTTCCCTAAAACAAAATAAAACAGTGAACATTTAGAAACATATTATAAAATTTACAAACAACATAAAGGGTGTGTGGCACACAGTTTACAAATAATAGTGAAGTGATTTTACTGTGTCTTTACTGTAGGTTTCATAGAGCCAATTGATTCTCACATAATGCTGTGTTTTGCTTTTGCCAAATTTATGTATCTACAGAGAATCTGTAGCTGCAACAGATAGATGATTGTATTTCAACATTACTGTTGGTTGATATTTTTATTTGTGTTAAGAATAAGACAAAATGAAACTACAAACACACATGGGAAGTTCATTCACTTGCCAGTGACATGACCAACTTCTTTGCTGATTTGAATAACAGTTTTTAAATTCTAGAAGACTATTTCCTAATATTTTGTGCTATTCACAATGTTACAGATGCAGACATAATATACTTTGTTTACTCTGCTCTAGGAAGACTTGATTTGTAATGTTTGCCATTACTGTGGTATATTCTTGCGTTGGCTGACTTTGGCTACTGACTTTATGTCAAAGAACATAATACTGGGAAGGGGTGTGCACTGGCACACTTTAATATTTTTTTCCATGTAGAACTGAGGGAGATAAATAATAGCAAAGATAATGTAAGATATACTAAAATAACTAGGAGGTGATGAGATTTGAGTATTTAACACAGGCAAAATTTACTGAATTGTAAATTTATATAATTTAATTTTCAATAATAGCTGTGTTTGACAATCAGCTTGAAACGTTCCTGAAAATTAATCAGACTTCAGATACAGGTATGAGCCTGCTCAAGATCACTACTATACTATATGGTTCATCACAGAAATAAATAATACACTTGTTTTGTTCAGTTTATCTAGTTTTGAGTAACAACTGATTTAGAACCTCCCATTTCAATCAGATATTTTTTCTTTAGGCAAATAATTCTACAGGCAGATTGTTTTTGCTTTCTGCTCTCAAGAGTAAATGCCAGTATTGACCTGATATAGTAGTTGAGGACCCCAAATCTAATTATTTTAAGCTGCTCATGAATGCCATATCCCCAAATTTACATAATAGATTTAAATATTATAACTTCTGTTATAGGCAATACTTGAACTTTCCTTCAAAGAATAGATGTCAGTCACAGCCTGGGTATCAGGTATTTATTTTTTTGTGAGTCAAAATTCGGCAAATCGTTTTTGTGTGATACTCACATACACTAATCTTATTTAAATTATGTTATTGTAAGCCTGAAACTTTATATAATTTTTACTCAGCTCTTTTTTTCAAAGCTGATAAATATGTGAGGGTGATTTTCTTTCTACTCAATCCATATTAATTTAGTGATTCAAGACTAATATAGTCTTGACCTCTCAAGTCAAATAAAACAGGGAGCAAAATTAGGAAGTTAAAAAGTGATATCAACAGTTTTACAATACTATCTTATCATTTGTCTTTTTTCCAATTTATGTTCAGCAAGAACAACTCAGTATGTTTTTATTCCTGTAGAGAATTTCTGGTTTTTAGAAAACATTCCTTTTTGGAGATGTTTTCTCAGTCATGATTGTATGCATCATTGCTCTGTCTTGTTTATAATAAGTCAATGGAAAGAAAAAATACAGAAATAATCTTTCCTTTTTAAAATTTCATATTAAATAAGAGATGAGTTGTATTTGAACTTGAGCAACCAGCTGGTGTAGAAGAAAGGATACATAAATTTGGTATTAGATCAAACAATATCTAACTGTTCCAAGCGCTTGAGAAACGTGATAAAATGTCATTGAAATTGAGATCTCTCTTATCTCAGTAGGGTGAGGAAGCAGAGAAATAATTCTTTTTCCATAGTTCCAGCCTAGGATCTAGCTGAATTTTGTCCATTCTGCCTTACTGACGTGTGTTTATAGGTACATTACAGATGAATACACGAGTAACTCCCTATGTAAAATGTTAAATAGGATAAAAAAATTATTCCTATTGCTATAGACATAATACTGTTAATCTTGGAAATTTTGGCACAAATGTCTAGGTAATTCAAGAACAATCTTTTCTATTACCCAACTACATAATTGAGAAATTGGCAAATTGGCAAACTGGCAAATTGGTATTTGACAAGACTTTACTTAACAATTATCTTAATATTAATTTTGTACATGTTTTCTCTACTTATTGTCTTTATAAATATATAAAGTAGATCTTTTTTCTAAGTCTTTTTTCTATAGCTCTGTGCTAACATATTATGAGTTATATTTCATAAGCGTAATTTATCAATATCTCATTTGAAAATTTTAAATATAAAATTCAAAGATTCAAATGTCCTATTTTCTTGTACTTGCAATAATTGTTAGTGATAAAATAGATGGGCAATGCTTAAAATGTTGATTTTTTAAAAGACGTATATTAATTTAAATTCTTTTCCCCAAAATAACTTTTCCGGAGTATGTCTTGGTTGAAAGACTATACATCCTGGATGCATTTTCACTGGTCAAGCCTATGCATGAATTTTTTGATAATTTCTAATTCATTTAACAAGAAAAATTTATTTACCAATACTGATTATTTGCCACATAACAAAACAATGAAATCTGCTGCAGTGGAGAATCATTCCCACATCCAGAATAAAGAAGGAAGGTATTTTTAGGAATAAATTCTGTAGAGTTTTCTTACTGATAGCTTGATGCAAAATAAGGCAAAAGCAGACCTGGTAGCTTCAGGAAATGCCCCAAGACATTAGGTTTCAAGGACTGCCATGTTGCCTTTATTCTTTTCCTCTCATTAAAAAGCCAGAAGACTATACAATGGCTACATTTTATTTAACACCTTCGTTGACAGATATTCATTAAATCTACTTACGTGTACATCAGATTTCTAGAGCCTGTATGTCCATTTGAATATATGCACATTAACTACACAAAATTAAAACAGTTGTTAAGTCCAAACTCAAGGAATGGGAATAATTTCCTTTTAAACTTTTATTTCAATATGCATATGTTAATATGACTCTTTGGGTTTACGAGGAAGAGACCCATTCCAATTTTATCTAAATAATTTTAAGTCCTACAATAACCATGACTTGTAATAAGGATCCATTGGCAAGAGAGGTGGACTGAACTCTTCACTCTAAACCAACTTCACAGGAATATTATTATATAGTCTGCATGGGACACAGAATGGGGACTTCACTGAGGATCTGGATTGGCATGTTGAGTAAATGGGAGACTCCATTTACACTGTTGTACTTGGTAGGTACAACGTTTATATTGTAGCCTGTGTGGATGGCTCCCCCAATGCCTGGAGTTGGGCAAAGCATCATCCTGTACAATACATATAGGTCTACTACACATGGTTATATTGCCTCCTAAAATGGCAGCTGTCAATTTCCCCTCTCACTCTACAACACGACTATTAAGAACTTACGTATGGAGTCTGTAATGTTTAATTTGATATGTCAACTTGACAGGGCCAAAAGATGCCCAAATAGCTGGTAAAACATCATTTTTAGTTGTGTCCTATGAAGGTGTTTCCAGAAGATATTAGCATGTGAATCAGTAGATTAAATAAAGAAAATCCACTTTTTTTTAAATGTTTATTTATTTATTTTGAGAGAGAGCCCCTACAAGTGAAGGAGGGCAGAGAGACAGAGAATCCTAAGCAGGCTCTAGGCTGTGAGCACAGAGCCCACATGGGGCTCTATCTCACAAACTGTGAGATCATGACCTGAGCTGAAATCCAGAGTCAGATGCTTAACCGACTGAGCCACTCAGGTGCCCCAAAAGATCCGCTCTTACCAATATGATGGGCATCATCCAATTTCATTGAGGGCCTGAATAGAAACAAAGGTGGAGGAAAGGTGAATTTTCTCTCTCTCCTCTTGAGCTGGAATATCCATCTTCTCCTCCTGGTTCTTGGGCTTTCAGACTCTGGGACTTTTCACCTACATTCTCTCTAGTCTCACATCATCAGTCATATAACGGGAGTTACACCATAAGCTCCCTTAATTTTCAGGCCTTTGGACTTGGAATTAATTATACTACCAGCTTTCCTGGTTCTCCAGCTTGCAGACAGCAGATTATGGAACTTCGTTGCCTCCATTACCACATGAGCCAGTTCCTAAATTTCCTTTATATATGTCTCTACATATCCTATTGGCTCTGTTTCTCTGATAAACGCTAATAGCTGACTGGATTGACAGTTTTACATGTTTATTTATACTTTTATAATTGCTGTTCATTTATATAGTGATTACTATGTGCCAGGCAATATTTTAATCACATGCACAAATATTAACTCATTTGGTTCTCACAACCACAGAACCAGTATTCCAACCTAGGCCGCCTGTCTCAGAGCCCATATCCTCAACCTGTTTTCGGCTCTAAGATATCAGGCTGTAAATTGCAGGTAAAAATGGTATCTTTCTCATTTTTTTTAAGCCTATTTATTTATTTTGAGAGAGAGATAGAAAGAGAGAGTGTGTGCAAGTGAGGGAGGGGCAGAGAGAGAGAGGGAGAGAGAGAACACCAAGCAGGCTCCACACTGTCAAGGTGAAA